>NC_141339.1:18508676-19708676 GCF_037954235.1 Aulostomus chinensis
GGGTACACAGACTAAAGCTAGAGGACATTCTCTCACCGCAGACTGTTCATCAGATATCATTAGATGGCCACAAATGAGAACGCGTTCCACATTCCGGAGGTGAATGTGTCATTTAGTAACAACTGCAGTTTGTGCTGGAGACGGTTATTTCCCGTGACTGAGATTCCACTGATTACAACAAGCCACTTCATCCAGACGAGTCTTTGTCTACCTCTGCCCTCTTTGTCTCCCTCGCCTGGTCACTCTCTCTATCTGATTTCTTATTAATCAAATGATGTAACAGCTAACGTAATGTCTTTGATGGAGAGTTTGTCCATCTATTTGTCTCCCACTGCTGCCTTTGAAATCTCTCAGTCAGATCGGCCTTTGTTCTGATCGGGGCCAGACGAAAGACACACAGACATTACAAGAGGAAGGCAGAGTGAGATCCTTGTTTTTGTCTCAATATGTTTTATCTGCTCTGTTGCTTTGATCAAAAGCCGTACTGATTTGTACTAAAGCACATACGGGAGAAGAAGACAACCGAGCAGGACAAGGCTCTTGGAAGATGGAGAGGTGGCTGTTCTTTAAATTTCAATTTATAGTTCGGAGACACTATTAAAACTCCAATATGGACACCCCCCCCCCTCCCATCTGATGGTTTAAAACCTTATTATGGTGGGTTGTATGTTCAAAAATGAGGATTTTCAGTGCTGTAGTGACTTCCAACAGATGTCAGGATTTATAATTTGTGCAAAGCGGCTTTGTTCTTTAGCTTTTCCTCTGCTTATTTCCTCTTTTTTTTGTATCACCTTCTTCAACCCTCCCAGTGTCTCTCCCATTCTCTCGTCTTCCTCCTTTTTTTTCCTATCCGTTATCACAAACCCCTCCTGTTTTGCTCCTTGACTGTCAATTCCTTTCTTCCTCTCTCTCTTTTTCCTCTTTCCTGTTTCCTCTATTCCATTTTCTCCTCTTTCTTTTCTATTTATATGCACTTTTTTCTCTCTTTCTTTCCTCCATTATCTCCCTCCTCGTCTCTCCTCCTCAACTCACCCTACGCCTCCATCCTTCTTCCCCTCTCTTAATCGGTTTCTGTGTTACTATTCACCACACACTTGCTAGTGCGCACGCACACACACACACACAAACACACACACAAACACACACACACACACGCACACACACAGCAACATCTCTCCTCTGTCTAACTGTAAATGAATTATCAGCCCACCAATGGTTTTTCCGTTCATACACTCTTATATCTTAATGGCTGATCTATGGAATGCAGTGTGTGTGTGTGTGTGTTTATGTGCCTGTGCTTGTGTGTGTTTTAGAAAGAGAAGGGGGGGGGGGGTTCAACTGCTGTATGTTAAATAGAAAATATTAGGAAGCCTCTCTATCGTACCCAGGGGCTCTTGTGAGTGTGTGTGACAGTAGTGAGCTGTGCGCCTAATGGTAGTGCATGCGGTGTGTATCAAAGAGTATTTAAGCACTTTGAGAGTGTGTGTGTGTGTGTGTGTGTGTGTGGGTGGGTGGGTGAAGCACTGTGCATGTAGAAAATGACACCAGACAAACCCACAGATGGACGCCCAGCGGGCTAAGAAACATTAAGACTACACTAACACATTAACGCACAAACTTAAATTAGCATGTGCACACACAAGCACACACACAAACACACACACACACACAAGCACACACAAACACACACACACACACACAAAAACACTGGTAAGTAGATATATGTGTCCCTCCCTCTCATGGGAGTTGAATGAAATCAACCGCATCGTTGGTGGTTGTGGTTTGTATTTGTGTGTCTATATACAAATGTTTGTCGCATAATCTGTTTAAAAAAGATTTCTTTGACTCAATAAGTTATTTAAGATTGATGTGATTAACATATCTGAGAACTGACTGCAGCATGAAATCATCAGGAAATCCACCATGCAGGTAAACCTTCTTTCCCCCTCCCCCCAAAAAAGTTGCTCCTCAAAATGTTTCTCCTCCTTCAGTAAATACGAAAGCATCGTTGTGGTTTATAGTGTCTGGGTCTTGGGCCAAGACTAAATTAACTCTGGCTTAATGGGAGAGTTGAAAAGAACCTGCGGGGTCCCAGCTGAGACTCAACTGCCGGCCAACTTTGTCACCTTATTTAAATGAGCTTCATTGTGCTCACAGGGCTCATAGCATCAGCGGGCCCGAGGTGCTTTATTTCCTGCTGCTCACTTATGAAGCTGAAAATGTGGCCGTATCTCCATAACATTACTCCGGGTGCTATCAGTGAGGCCGCATTGCTGATCGGCCAGTCAGTGGAGCACATCTAGCATGTGGACAGGAACGCTCGTCTTTGTGTTTACTTTATAAAAATACCCACAAGCAGATTGCACTGGCCATTTATGATGCTATAAATCCGTAAGCCTCTTCAGCTTTCCTTCAGCAGGCTGCACGACTAAAGGCCAGCATTTCAGTGAGAATGAGGCCAAACATGTTTTCAGTTGAGGGCTAAGTGAACTAGCCTGATCTCTGAAACTTGGTACACTTGACCGGATTTACACCACTGAGGCAACTCGCTATGAATCCTAAGTTCACATTTCAGCTGTTTATATTGTTGCCAGTATTGGCAGTTCCACAGAAACACTCACTTGTAGCGCAAAATAGGAGTGAAAATGTTTCTGGAGTATGAACAGATGAATTCAGGTCAATATTAAAACCTGTAATATACAGAAAACCCACTGAAGTTAAAACGACACTGTATGAAAGAAAAATCCTAAAAACTGTGCATAATTTTTTATCATAATTGACTGTTCCTCGTATTTCTGCCCTTTTCAAACAAGTTCACACATTCCCTATGAAGCTCTTTACCACCAGGTAAGCCTCTCTGAATTTCACATAATATGAATTGTTTTAATTTTGTGACTCTGGAGACTTTCTCCTGCCAGCATCCAGTCAAAGAAATACTTTGACTGAATTCAACATTACGACACTGATTTCATTTCTTCTGACATTGCATTTTATCGTACCCGAAGATTCAATTCTCTGTATACTGACACATTCTGTTCACACAGTTCAGTTTAAATTCTTATAGTACAATTGCAGTTTACTCAGATAGGCTTCCAGTCCATAAGGACAAGCAATCAAGCTAAGATTCACAGAACTACTATTACATCTATGACGATTCCTTCACGGTCTGTGGAGTGGAGACACATTCTCCTGAGCTGATGCTACAAGCCATCTTTCAGGATATTCCAGAACCAAGGGCTGGACTCCCAGGTTTGTAATAAGCTAAGCTGCCGGTGTAACATTAGCATGCTACTGAGCAAGCTAGTTAGCAGTGGACTTAGCATGCTACTGAGCAAGCTGTTTTTTCAAATCTGTTGTGAGAACATCGGTGCGGTTTCTCTCAAAAACACCCATTACTACCTCTTCACCTACTAAAGGCTGTCTTTGTATTAACTACTTCAATTCATCAAGTGTGTGTGTGTGCGTGGGTTTGCGTGTGTATAAGCATTTCTGCCTGTATCCAAATTCCCAAAGCCAAACTCACCACTCCAACAATCACCACTTACAGATATTGCTCTTTGGCTTCTATTTTCAGCACTGTCTGCCGGAGCTAAACAAAAGCTCTTACAGTGTCTCTACTGATTTTTTTCTCTCCACAAGATACAGAAAGGATGAGAGTGTATCTGTGTGTGTGTGTTTGTGTGTGTGTGTGTACTTGTGTCTCTACACGTTTATTTTCATTAGCCTAATGGCATGACAAGGGAGTAAGCACTTTAGTTTAGTGGTCATTTGGAAAAAAAAAAAGAAGTATAGAAATAATGTACTGGCAAACTTTACTAATTTAAAAAGATTTTGTAGTTATTATTATTAACAGTATTTATGTTTCAATTTCTCTTTGCTTTAAAGCAGCAGGTTTTCAGAGAGCGAGGCACGCCTGCAGGTCAAAGAATGTTGGTTATCAGAGGACATGATGTAGAACAGCTTAAATGTGTCTGATGTGATTGAAGAGATACACTGGCTGGAGGAATTCTACTGTTTTGTCCAGTAGTAAATGACTCGGGACAGAAAATTGCACCTGTTAACTACATAATATGACAGAAAATATGACCTTCTTCTCCCAAAAATACAAGGGACATGACCTCAATGTTCTCATAGGCGCTGCCTGCCCTGGATTCAAGCTGCATGAGAGGAAGAACTTGGTCCAATTTTCAACAGCAAAATTCCGCATGACTTAACTTGCTGCTATTAGCTGTGCTGCTTTAGAATATCTGTTAAATGCAGTGTAACTGATTTCAGAGGCAGAATTAGCAGGAATTTATTCACTGCACTGTGGTGTAATGTTTCACTGAATTTGACGAATGAAATGAAACCATGCGCGGTAATTTGTCTTAAACACACAGGTATCACAACATTATTGTGTCCAATCAATATCAAGTCTTAACCGTGGGTGAAAATTTAGAAATTTCCTGCTTTGAGATTTTGTTTCTCTTCCTTAATTCGAATTCTTTAAGTTATGAGGACAAATAACAATTACCCACAATGCAACATGTAAAAATGTCCCCGAAACATAAGCAGCACCTGGTACTTGCAGGCATATTCAGATAAACAAGATGACTGTCATGTCACTAGTCTTCTTTAGTCAGTTACTCTGCTGAAAATACCCCAGATACGGTACACATGCCAACTTCCATCAGTCCTCTGTTTGCTCTGTCAATGACCCCCACATCCAGACCCAATGACAAAGGCACACGTGATTTACAACTGCTCACATGGAGACAAACACCATCGTGCATTCATACACGTACAGAAGATCCACGGGAGCACTCACAAAAACTTTAGTGATGAACTACACTCAGTATTTATTTATAAACCCATTGGAATACTCAATCTTATGGCAAAGCGTTATAATGGAACACACACTTTAAGTACAGCTAAAGGTCACATTAATTAGAACCAGACTTTATCACTGGCTGGCCGCTTATATCAGCAGCTTTGTAGCTTTCATAGCTTTATCAGAATGAGTGTATCACAATGACTTTTTTTCTTTTTTTTTAATTTCGTTGCAGAAAAGATATTTTGGTACCTTAGAAACAGTATCTTCAGATAGTTTGTCCTACAGAAAACACTCAGACTGCATTGTCAACAATCCAGTGTCAATAGGCCACATATCACAGTTGAACAGATGAGCAGCAGTGGAATGCAGAGTTCTTCACGGTAAAGTGTCAAATTAATTACAGTGAAATACTGTAGAGGGCCGTATGAATAAGTTAGAACACAGAAATAAGTTAGAAATGTTGAATGTCTGATTGCCCCACTGAAGGTCAACAGGTTGTTGATAAAATGACTGAAATTTTGTCTGTGGTTAACACAAAGGCAAGATATCCTGAACTTTTGCAAACTGGCATGAAATACTTCAGCATAACTACCACACTCGGAAATGTTGGCGTTTTTATGAGCCTGAAAATCAGTTGAAAACACGTTGCAGAGGTTTCTGAGGACATTAACCGTCATCGTGCCCAAAAAAACAAAGTAGCATCAAGGTAGTTGCGTGGATGGCAACGTTGTGCATCTGCACTGCATTGTTCACAACGTAATGGTAGTACTGTACTTGTAACACCTGAATCTACATTCCAAAAATCATAAAAGCTGTGCTCGTTTGTTGCGATTATTGTGCTGAACAAAATGTACGAGTCTCAAACTTTTGTTTTAACTGATTTTTTTTTTTTTTTCAACGGTAAAAATCCCTTTGGTTGTTGGTGGAGGGAAACCATGGCGATGCTAACTTCCTTCTGGACTACAAAAATACTTCAACCTTACAGAAGTCTGTTTGACATTGATGGATTAAGCCTGTTGTTTGTTGTTGCTCTGTCTCCTTTGCTGCATTAGCGAACTTGTTAAGCCCACAGCTAACGCTATAACTTTGTGAGTGATAAATAATGTCCGCGCATCCGTACTGTAAGTTATAAAATGAATCAGAATGGAACAGAGGGTAAAATTTACTCTAACAATGTTTACTTCAACCCAAACAATTTCAGTTGTAGCACTTAGACGAGTTCAAGTCTGGTTTTCCACCGGAAATGTTGAGTTTCCCCTTAACTTTGATAACAGCGGTGCAGTTCACCTCTTGAAGTGTTTCCGAGTGTAGTTCAGTCAGTTGCAAAATGGTTCAGAACAGAGCTGCAGCATGAACCTAAGAGCTTGATAGAGTAACATTAGAGGCGTGGAGAGCAGTGGACCGATGTACTACGCAAATTTACTTTACTAATGGACTTTGGTTAATTTAGAAGTACTCCATTTTTCTTCTCTAATACTGCTGAGTGAAATATAACATGACTGTTGTTTTGCATATGCTTTGATAAGAGTGTGACAACATTACAATGCCGCCCACGTGTACGTGTCAATAAAGAGCTTTGGGTTTGCGTCAGCAGTGTTCAGTTAATTTTAATTGAATTACGTTTTTTTAGCCACATGACAGTTTGTCCTTTCGCTGATCTTGTTGAAAACCCAAGTCAGTGCCAGGATGCAATATATGTGTAAGAGAGATTTACTGTGCATTTACTCCAGAATCAATCTGTTGACACTGAGCAATTACGTTTAGTTTTCATCCATCTTCTCTGATTGGAAATGGCAACAGCAAAGCATACCTCGAAGTTGAGGCCTATGTGGTATGTTGTCCATATCGTGCCTTTAATGTGATAGTCAAGATCATCACTTGTGGGGATGGCCCGAAACCGTTTTTCCTATATCAGTGGCACAGCCTTTAGTATTTGCAGGTACCAAGTCACTTTCGAATCTGTAAGAGAACTACAAATATTCCACTGTTCTCTACTTCCATAAAGAAAGAAATACATATACGCAACCTGGCGAAAAACTTGAAACATACCGCCGTCCGTGGCACTGCCCTCTCTTCATGGCATGTTGCTTACTTGAGCGGAGATGTGGAAATTGGAGCTAATGGATAAGATTGGATTATATATATTTCCAGCATCCAATTCGGGAATATTGGCCTATCAGGCCAATACAATAACAAAGTAGTGGAAAGACACATCCCTAGTCACTAGAGTTACAAATTATGTATAAAATGTGTAAACATATATTGAGTAAACTGCAGTAACACTTGAAATGACAGAAACAAAGATATTTTTACTGCATTTGTAAACCTCACCCGTTCATTCCCTTCTGTTACCCCCACCTTCCTACAGGCTTTCTCCATCTCTTCCTCTCCTTCACACCACCTTGTCATCTCACTCCCTCCATCTGCTTTCTCTTTATTTAAGAACCCGTCCATTTAAGTTCTGTCAACTTCTCTGGTTCTCGTCTTTTCTTTCCTTCTCTCAATTCCGCCCTCAATTTATCCCTTTCTGCTACATCCTCACTTGTCCTTCAATACCTCCCCCTCCCTCCCTCCTATAGTCCAGCATTATCACCACTGGCACTCACGTTTCCACAGCAACACACTATCACCTTAAAACACGCACGCACACACGCACGCACACACGCACGCACACACAAACCATGCGCACAGGCAGATGATCAACAGCATAATCAACCCCACACATGCATACTCACACACAAACAAAACCGCTCTCTTTCTCTTGTTCCTGCCGCTCTTGCACACACTTAACTCTGACTAACGCACACAGTTGTAATCACCGGGAGTGCTGAGAGTGCAGTGCAGAGGTGTGGGACTTCTAAATGTTACTGCCTGCCATCAATCATAAAATCCTTTCCGCGTATTGGACAGCTGACAGTGTCGGCGTTACACATCGTCTCCACTTATTTCAATCAATCATGTCATCGGCACTGCAAAGGACCCACAGATTGCCAAATGATATTGGCTCGCTTTCATCAGACCTAGTGAATGATTGTGTCAGATTCAGTAGAGAGACTCACTTGTTCAGGTAATGTGTTCTCAGATTTCAGTAAATGTTTTTGAATTTGCTCTAGTATGGGTTTGGCTATTTATAGAGTTTTTAAGTCTCTGATAGGCTGATATTAATCAAAGAAAGTCCATTGGAATGGTTCAGGCTTTGTTTTGTTTTTTTCCAAAAAAAGTTGGATCTATAATTATCTGGAGACTGTGCATGCCAGAGGCAGCAACAGAAGCAACCTTTTCTGTCACCTCCAAATGAGACATGGTTACAAGTATGAGGAAAGTTTTAAAATGTGCAAACACATACACACACACTCACACACACACACACACTCACACAGACGCCTGACTCACCAGGCAGTTGCTGTCCTTATGATAAGAAATGCCAGGGGCAGGTAGACATATATTTGAAAAGTTTGATATGAACCCTATTTGAATGACGGCGGGACTACAAATTTTTAATAAACTCCAAAAGTTCCTCAAGGATTCCATCAATCTGATCAACCCAGGATGTGCAGTAGATTGAGCCGAGTCTTTCTTGAAGCAACGCAACACATTTCATTATTCGGCAGCAACCAGCTGAGTGAACGATAGAACTATTTTAGGAGACAGTAAGTATATGCTGCCATTTTGACATGAACACGTCAATGGAAACAGCAGGTAATAATGTATCCAGAACGCCAGATGACACGACCGAGACGAAAATGCAAAGTCAAATGTGGCACCATTTAGGTCTTTGTGTGACTGTGTATCGCACCATTTGTTGAATGAGCCATGTGGGCCCGTTTCGAGCTGAAAAAAATAGTGGAACTCACGGTAAACATTACAGTGAGGTCTATTAATACAACAACCTGGACTGGATGTACTGGTTGTGTCAGTCTCAACCCTTCTGATGCACAATAATCACCGCATCTGCAAATTGACAGAGACAAATACGCTATGCAGAAGTTAAAGTTCAAGGTTTTAAAGATCTGGTCAATTTAGCTGGTAATATGGCGCTCTGTCGTGGCAGCGAGTATCGGCTCATTCAATTGTGAAAAGGTTTGCATGGAGCCAATTGGTCAAAAGCCCCACACTAGGCTTCCAATTACGACACAGGTGCACCTTAAAAATCCGTTTGGGCATGTGCGACTGCTTCCAAATTTTGAATAAATAGAGGTGCATCGGCTCAGCGGGCCCACGTATCAGTTCGGATCATGCTTTTTAGAGATTTATGGTTTTGGTTTTACTTTAGTTTGTTCATTAAAGAGAAGAAAAACATCCCCATCAAATGATGAAGCCAAATGCAGAGATGCTGGAATGAATACGTGAGGCTGTCAGAGTCAATGCCATGCTGATAGTGCACAGCGTAGCTCTATACGCTCGTGTATGTATGGACTCTACATACACAACACTGCTGCCACCACTAAAAAACATACTGTGCTTCTATTTTGGTGAGACGTGACAACTGTTTGGCTGATATGCGGATACAGAGCCAGGCTGAAAGCTGAGACTGTATCTGTATCTCACTTTCGCTGCCATATTCAGAAATACAAGAGATTGCCGGATCTGATTACTGTGTTTGTGAGTGTGTGTCTCTATGTGTGTGTCTGTATGTGTGTGTGTGTGTGTGTGTGTGTGTGTGTATGTATGTGTGAAGGTGTCTGTGAAGGTGTATGACAGACAAGAGGAGGAAAAAATAGAAGGCAGTATTTAGTATATGTGTGTCTATGTGTGTGAGCGAGAGATAAGAGTGGAGCCCAACCAGAGGCCAGGTGTGTAAAGTAATGACACTAAATCAATTCACACTGAGAGGAAGAAGGAGGACAGGAAGCGAGAGGAGAGGGCATGAGAGAGGGATGAGAGGTGAGGGAAAAATGATTACAGGTAAAGATGAAAGTGTAATGTGGAGCTTGTTCTGCTCTCACACACAACCCAATATCTTCTCTAGTGCTTAAAGGGATTCAACACTGAAACAAAGGTCTTCTTCATTTGTGCCTTAAGGGATCATCAGATGAGGAGCAGATTCGCTGGATTCATATTGCCAGAATATCTGAGCAGAACGACTGCATCTCAGTGTCTGCCTGGCAGTGCACGGATGTTAATTTGCATTCTGCATGCTGTGTGTTAATGTGCTTGTTTGTGTGTGCGTGTGTGTGTGTGACAGAGAGAGAGAGAGAGAGAGAGAGAGAGAGAGAGAGAGAGAACAAAGCTCCAAATAATATATTTATAGATCAAACTAACAGCAGATTTTGGAGAAGTGACAGAAGACCTTGGCAGGCTACGGTAAATATGTGACCCATCACAGATGAAAACGCTCCTGTCAAAACACGCCTTTGTAGCAATACTTTTAATGCAACTGAGACACAGAGGCTAACGAGTTACAGATGTAACGCGATGCTCTTAATCTTGTTTGAGAGAACAAATAGCAAATGCACTTGTCAAACTGGAAGACTCCATATACCGACCTTTCACAAACACATGAAAGAGAAAACGGAAAATATGAGGTTGAGAATTATCTGGGTTGTGTATATTTTTCTGTTCGCTGAGTCAAAGATGAAAAGACATGATAAAAAGAAAATAACTGACAAAATGTTATTATATATTAGATTAGAGTCTGAAGATGTACATGGAAAACGTTGTTTGACGTTGGCTGTAAATGGTACAGGATCAAGCAAAAACTGAGGCCGGGTGTAGCATTTACCAAGAAAGAGTCCGTTTAATTTTGGGGCAGATCTGTGCAACGGTGAAAAAGTGCTTCTTGTTTTAAACATTTGGTTTGGTTGAGGCAGAGGTGCGTGCTCCAAGAGTGCTAGAGTTGGTAAACGATAAGTTACCAATGCAATTATCAGTTCCACTTATCAAATCGATTATCAGTTATCTTAATGAATTCCTTATCAATTTTCTGTGAGGAAAAACTCAGCCTACACAGATTTTCAGCATCAATACCTTTGTTGTACAGTGAAGACACGGATCACAAAAGGCTGTGTGTTACTCAGGTGTGCTGAAGCTCTACTGGTTGCAGGCTGTAGGAAGTGATTCTACTCACAGAGGGATGTCTGCCTAACAACATCTGAACATGTTAAATTACAACGCTCTTTTTCTTATGGAGTTAATGGCCGGGGCGTGCTGGCTGTGGCCGGAGAGCTACTGTAGCTGTAGCTGGAGAGCTAGCTGTAGCCCCTAGCTAGGGCTAGCTTTAATAGTCACAGTGAGTTGGAGCATATCCAGTCAAACATCCCCTCCAGACTTTAACTAGGACTTTGCTTGTTTGGGCTACAAATTGAGAGAAAAATAATACTGAATTTGTATCATATTTAATTACCTCCATCCAGGAGGTAATGTAATCACTGACATTGGTTTGTCTTTCGGCAGGATGACTTAAGAGTTGTAGATAGATTCTGATTAAATTTGGTAGGATGCCTGAACTTCGGTTGAGGAACAAAGGATTAGATTTTGGAATTGATCCGGAAGCAGATTTAATCAAGCATCAAGACTGACCCACATTGTCCACAGCTGTTGGAAGATGAGCTGTGTGTGTATCCAGCAGCTGCATCTGCCGCACACATACACACTCACACATGCGCGCGGACACACACACACACACACGCACACACACAGACACACTCACACATACGAGCGCGCACGCACGCACACACCCACACACACACACATACGAGCGCGCGCGCGCACGCACACACACACACACACACAGATCTTCTGCCTGGTTAATTTCTCTGCTCTACTGTCTTTTTACACAACAGGTCAATTTTCATCTTTCTGTATTCAATGCACTTGTCCAACGACAAATATCAATGACACAAATAAATTCAGTGTGTATGGTGTTTAAGTGTGTTAATTATCTTACGGATGGTTCTAAATGCAGTGCAGCTGAGGCAAAAAAAAAACCAAACTAATTAGCAATTCTTATAGCTGAAGAATGTCTTTGTCCACAAGATAAGATCATTTATCCGTCAGCACCAGTTTTCCTTTTATTTTTAATCCCTCCAGACATGTGGACCTCATGACGGTGCTACAGGAAAGGTCAGGTAATCGCCACGTCATCACTTTGGGTTTTTTAAAAGTGCTGTCGTCATGTGTTGTCACTTTGACTTCCTGTCTTAAGGTGGGTTTCCCCACTCTTTGAAAAGCTATTCTTCAAGCACTTGGAGGTTTATGGAGTTTGTTTACTAGCTGCCTCCTACCCGACTGGCTGCCCTCATCTTTATTAAAGACATTTAAGGAAACTTCCCTGGCTTCTGCTCTGATTCCCGTGCAGGGGTCAGATCCCTGGTTTGAGTCGAATCACAACCTCAAAGAGGTAGAGTGACCCATCAGAAATTACCATGAGAAGGGTCACTGCTGCGATGTAACATACTGAACAATCAGCAGACCATGTGACCTCAAAACTGGGCTTTAATGAAGACTAAGAATCTATCCTTTAATAATGATACCAAACATGTCATCGTGAAACACAAATACAAGTCCTGTAACTGAGTTTAAATCAGGTCAAGCACATAGATGCATTCATTCTAAGGGGGGTGGTTGTATAATTTCACGCACTGATAATTGTGACAATGCTACCATTTAGCAATGGTTACACAGCGATACATCATCTTCAGACATGTTCCTCTTTTAAAAAAGTGGTACAAGATTTGCCATCTTGGGTGATAACAGTCTGGCTCATAATCACAATTCTCCTTTTGGTGCTACATTTTCTAGTTATGTCCTGAAATAGAGTCAAGATACGTCTGAATCTGTAATAATAACCAGTTCATTGAATTTGCTGCTTTAAAATTGTATTGAAAATATGTTCGTTTGACTCTGTATGTTGTTCACTTTCTATTTTCCATTCCTTCTATTTTAAGATTCAATTTTAGTATAGGTGTAATCAAGAGTTGGAAAGAATTTGGATGTTTATAGTTTATATAATTAGAATTTGGGGCAGCACGGTGGTGCAGTGGTCAGCACTGTCGCCACCACAAGAAGGTTCTGGGTTCGAGTCCCAGCTCAGGCACGGGATCTTTCTGTGTGGAGTCTCCATGTTCTCCCTGTTCCTGTGTGGGTTCTCTCTGGTACTCCAGCTTCCTCCACAGTCCAAAGACATCAAGAGGGGACGAGGCTGATTGATACTCTAAATTGACCGTAGGTGTGAGTGTGAGTGTGAATGGTTGTCTGTCTCTATGTGTTGGCCCTGCCATGGACTGGTGACCCGTCCAGGGTGAACCTCACCTCACTCCTGAAGGCTGCTGGGATACAGTAGGTTCCAGCCCCCCGCTACCCTTAACAGGATCAGCGGTAGAAAATGGATGGATGGATGGATAATTATGTTTTGGTCTGGTTAAAAAAAAAAAAAAAAAAAAGTTTGAGAACATGAATCCAATTATTTGCAGTTCCTATTTCTGGCTAATTTTAGAGATCTTTAGAACCAAAGAATCAAATCAATGTTACAATATGTGTCTTGTTATTATTGTCTAATAGCAGAGCACTATTCATGATTAGCATTGATATTACGGTCTCTCCAATTTGTAACGATATTAAATCTCTGTGTATCGGTCGGCATGTGTATGAACTATCTTATCGTTTCGTTTCTGTGTTGCGTGATTTACACGGCATTACGGATCTAGATCTAGTTGACAGAAAGGACAGCGAGGTTAGCAGCAACAGATAGAAGGCTGGGCTTGATGGAGCGTACAGAGGGAATTGGATTGGTATCCCTCATACAAGTGTAAAGAAAAAAACTGGGGTAAAAGGAAGAAAAGCTGTTTACTCAGTAAAAAAAAAATTCTGTACACAATGCAGTGACAGGACATATCCTTCTGCCAACATTCCTATTGCCAATTTTCTTTGAGTCAGCTAAAAATGCTGGAAACAAACTAGTAGAAGATTTTATAATCTGTAGTCCCACAAGTCTTTGCAGTCTAATTATGTCAACTTCTGCTGCAGCCATAACTCAAGACACAGATGTTTTTAGCTGCAGTTTTCAAATCACCTTTTTTGTTATTTGAGAGATGATACTCCCACCTTGAGGTCAAATACAGATTAAACTAAGTATTCTGTAAAAACCCAAAATGTGCGAGCTTTAACGGAATGCTACTGTTTCTGTAAATTCTGTCTCCCTGATAGTTTCATCCAAGAAAAATCCTTCCACTGACCTGCATCCTCTCACCGCTGCCAGGCTGACACGTTGCATTAGATGGCCGTCCAATCCTGCTGAATTCATAATGATACGCAGCTGTTACAGATATGATGTTGTCATACTGTTTGCATTTGCATGTGCATCTGTTTCAAGTATTATAAAGTCAGCCAGGATGTCATTTTTAAGCATAAATGAACTGCGTGTGACTTCATGCAAAACAAGCTGTACCATCTGTTGTGCTCCTGCATTTGAGTCCAAAGACGTGCCAGAAATAGTAAAAAGAAAAAAAGCTGTTTTTTTCCTTTATCTAAATACAATGAAACAAACAAATATTTTGAGTCTTTTGGATACTTTTTTTCTCACATCGACAACTAAGAGAGAAGAAGAACAGGTAAAAGACAGAGATATGGTAATATTGTTTTAGAAAGCTCGTCAGTGGACTTTTTTTTTTTCCAAAATCCGGCAACACTTCTTGTCACGGTAACCCATTTGTTTGTATATAAATGGTCTCAAGCTTTCATCCTCTTACAAACCTTGCAACCTTGTCATTTAATTACCCAGCAATGGCTGCATAAAAATATTGTGAAATTCATGACATTTCTTCACTGTGTAATCAAGAAGTCCAGGAAAAGAAAAGCTATCTTCTTACGATAATGAAAGAATAAAAGATGAGTAAAGAGGAATGGAGAAGAAGAAGCGAATAAAATGATTTTGCCGTTTTGTGGTGGCCACATCCAGACAGGCCGCATTCCTTTTCTTCTTCTGAGATATTTGCCCTCTGTGTGAATCCACCGTCTGACTTAAGTCACGGTGAATCTTTGGCAGATAAATCAACAAGGGTCATTCTTCACACTATCCAATAAGGTTTTCAGTAAACCTTTGGTCTTGGCTTTTTCTTGCTTTCTGGCTGCTGTCCACTCCCTTTGACAAAGAGCCAAATATATCAAAACAAAAACAACAGTTCAATACTTTTCGGTCCTGACTGTCTGGATGTGTCAACGCAAATCCTACAGCAAACCTGAGACCCGAACAACTTGTTCAAAAGAGTATTTGAGGATGAACTCATGGAACGTTAGCTCACATCAGCTGATGAGCTTTAGCTCATAGGTGACCGCCCACTTTTTAAACCACTCCAGTCATGGAAGTATATTTCTCATTCCTTTTCTCTATTTATATTTCAAAATTGTATATGACTGTATAGAGGCGTAGTTCTCAATAGCGCACAGCTATTGGTACCGTGTGCTTTTTTTTCTTCTTCTTTTCATTAGCTTGATGGCTAACTGGACCCCATAGCTAACGTGCTGTGGTGGGCTATCCTCTCTCCAATACATCCTTAGCTAGGCTAAAACTTGTAGCAATGAGTCTTGCATTCAGTTTCATCCCCATTTAGGCTAACACCTCATTTTTGCCCTCCCACTTGTTGGCATAACCACGTCAAAGGGCCTGAGTCGGAAGAGGTGAGCGGTGCCTCTCGACCATGGCTTTCTCTAATTAAAATTTTTGTTTTACTGTGACAATAAAGCTTCATTATTACACATCCATTTTACACTTCAGGATACAAACTAGCTTCTACGGGAACATACTGTATACGTTTTTTTCTCCATCTCCTTGCTTGTGGTGAGTCTACCTTTGATGGGGATGACACTGTGGCGACATTATCAAACCTTTTATGGAGAATATGAAGGGAATTTTCACTTCCCAACCTCACTGTTGAGCTTTGGTCTGAACCCACACAGTGAAGCCTTATTTAGCTTCGTGGCCTTTGGCAGGGTAGCCCAAAGTTGTCTGACAGAATACCGCTGTCTTCTGTCACACTACAGCACGTCCACATTATTTGCTCCAGTGTCACACAGTCAACACCCAGCATTTTTGGCGCCAACCCCCCATCTGCCATTTATGGTCATTACTGATAACTTTTCAGTGTGAAATGACCCATTCATTCATTAATTATCTCTTCATCTATACATCTTTGGTATCTTTCCATCATCGATCCCTCCTCTCTTGTTATCATCTAGCCCTCCTCCATTCATCTCCCCCAACCTGCTCTCCATTCATTCACCCAAATTTCAGACCCTCCATCCCAGTATCGATCCATCCATAGAGGCTCATCCATCCACTATGAATATATCTATCCAACCAACCATTATTCCCTCCTCGCCTCCCGCCTGCCGTCCTTCCTCCCTCAGCTCCTTATCCCAGTCGAAGGGCCTTTACAGCAAGACTTAACACGCTCCACTACCTCCGCCATCCCTGCACGTGGACACACACAAACATGCACGCGCGCGCACACACACACACACACACACACACAAACACACACACACACACACACACACACACACACACACTCCCTACAGGATGCAGACGGAAAGACACAGACATCGTTTTCACAGCTCCCTGAGCAACTCAAATGGACCGGGAGAGACCGTGCTAGGCAGCAAAAGAGAGAATAAAAGAGGGAGAGAGAGCGAGGCTGCAAAAAAGATTGAGAGAGAAAAATTACAAGGCAACAAGGGCAACAAAGATGCAGAGACAGAAAAACAAATGTGGCGGCACGGAGTAAGACACCAAAATGGAGGGACAAACAGTGAACAAAAATGTGTGTATGAAATTGAAGACAATAACTTTTTTTTTAGCTGAGCAAGGCAAAGTTTGATGATCTGATTTTATCACAACATATTGCAATACCATATGAACAGGGCTGTGTACCAACTGGGAGGGCGGATAATATGTACATCATATTATATTGTTTACTAAATGCACAAAACAATTTCATTCAGAATATCCATCTCATTATAGAAGAATGATATTTGCAAAGTCGGAGTTCTCCTTGTTTATTGAAAACTGCTATCATATATTAATAAATAATAAAGTGCATATAAGCTCTGGTGTCACTTATATGGCTGCTATACGCTGATTGTGATTTTATCACAATATATTTTGATATTATATCTTCTTGAGGGGCTGAAATAATGATGCAGCATCGTAAAAAATAAAAGCTGAACATTAATTTCTCAATTTTTGCCTGTTTCATACAGTACTTCTGATGGTGATGTCGTTTCACCAAGATCATAAAAACCCCAGCTAAATTAAAG
This sequence comes from Aulostomus chinensis, assembly GCF_037954235.1. Classification (NCBI taxonomy): domain Eukaryota; kingdom Metazoa; phylum Chordata; class Actinopteri; order Syngnathiformes; family Aulostomidae; genus Aulostomus; species Aulostomus chinensis. The sequence goes on from NC_141339.1 coordinate 18,525,742, forward strand.
TGTAGCACTGCTTTCACCTAGAAACCTTTTTTTTTTTTTTTTAAACTTCACAACTTCACTCTTTTCTGAGCAACTTTTCAAACCCCCCGATCTATTAGACTCAATAAATATCAGTGTCATTATGAAAATATGTTTTCTCTCTAGATGGCAAGCGTTCATCTGACACCAGTCATATTTCCATCTCATAATTACGTGTAATGAAGCTGGAGGCATTATTTTGCAGTTGCTCACCATTATAATTCAAGCGCTCCTTTGATGTAATAAGATCAAAAACCACTGCACAGGCGGAATATCAGGATTCACGGCAACAACAACAATAGCAACAACTACATCAACAGGATATGAGTTCTCAGAGAACAATAGGGGAGTGTTTCACCTTGAGGGGTAAATAACAATACAGGAGCAGCAACCACCAGGAAGTCAGATCCACAGCAGTTTGAAGTGATTTTAAATTAAAACTAAAAAGAGAAGGAAGAATCTTTCAGCGTGTCTGTCTACCCAGGCCATCCGTCTGCCATACTGTGTAAATATTGAGGCAGCGGTGTTCGACCAGCTCATCCATCAGCGGTGGTCACGCATAATGTCAGCTTCCAGCACCGTCGATATACATCTCAGGGAGTTCACCAGGCAAACGTCTGCGATATGGCTCACTCAAATTCAGTGCAGGACCTTTGTTGCATGTTGTCACCTCACTTTCCTCTCACTCGCACACTGCCGAGAGTCGATATGAAACCGGCAGCGATTTTGAAAGATGGGGTCAGGACTCAGGACTGTGACACAGGAAGATTGAAGTTGGCCGGCAGATTTTTCTGAAGAAACAAGTAATCCAAAGTAGGTGTTTGCAGCCATCAGCACCCTCAAAAGCTGTTACAGATGAATGGGTGGGAGGATTTTACGGCTTCAATAGTATAACACCTTCAAATTTTGGATCCAATAAAAAAAAAAACAAAAAAAAAAACGTTTAGTTATTATGTGGTACTTTTTAAGACTTAACTGCTGCTTTGAGTAATACCAAACAATTTTCCCTGTTGGTTTCTTTTTCCCTTCACACAGTGAAACCTTCATTATACGTTCTTGTTCCAATTTATTAAATAATTTGAATTGTTTTTTACTTATTTTGTTGCCTCATTAGAAAACATTATTACCTCTGCCGTGGGTTCTCTCTTTGTCTGTCTGTCCATCAGCAGGGTTAAACAAAATCTCTCTTGGTGGAGGGGTGGAGAAAAGGCCATGGATGGACATTCTTCAATTTCGGGGCAGATTGGTCATAGCACCACCTGGTGGCAATAGGGAAAAAAAAACTCTTTTTTTTTCACTTTGATGTACTCCTCCCTTGTGGCTTGACCAGCTCCGTCTAAGATTTGGTCAGAAACACCTTAAGAATTTGGTGATGAGTTACTGGGAGTTTTAATTAAGCTGTGTTACCATCAATTAAGCCGACATTATGACATCATGGCGACGGAGGCGATTTTGGTATTTTGCCATCGACAAGGAAACTGTTGTAACTGGACTCCACATCATCCAATCTTTTCCAAATTTCCCAAATGACGTGAGTCAAGAACATTAAAATTACACTGCGTTGTCTTCTCCTGATGCAAAACGGTGTAACGTTTGGCAAGTGTGTGTTCTCCAGTGCCACCTAGTGGATGCAGGAAGCGATATTCACAGTGAACACAACCTGCAAAGTCTGTGGGGGGTGTGAGGACCCTCATCACAGCTTTCAGCTTTCATTAGGACCCAAGCATGAAAGTGCCAGGGACCAAAAGTTCATCTTGGCGGTGGTGTCTGCCGTCAGAGTGCTTTCTAGTTTGTTTGTGTGTTTGTTTGTTTTCAGGGAACATTATATGCATAAATAAACTACCCACCCAACTCATGAGTCATTTTAAAATTGTAATATGTCAAAATAATAGCCTGACATCAGGAGTCATGGGTAAGGCTGAAATTCCTTGACGACTACATGCTTTTATTACTCTTTGGAAGCCATTAGGGATCGATAAGTGAAGGATCATGGGCGAGTAGCTCTATCACCTCCTGGTGTGCAGTGATATCTTGTCATAAGGTGGTAGCAGTGAAACATCCGGGCTGGGAGGCTCTAACAGCTTTCCCTTGGACGCACTCCAGCACAAGATACACTTTACTACATGTTTTCCATCTTAAAAGTTGGCCTTTTTCCAAGGCTTAATGTATTGACTGGATTTGAAGACTCCACGCAGAGTTATGTGCTGCTTGCCTCCAGTTTTTGACAGATTTTTCTTATTGGGACAATAAATTAATCGCCTCATTTGCAAATATGTACAATGAGTACAGTAGCCGGAGTTTCCCTTTATTTACCACAGCTCCAGATATTCCAGAGGTGTCAAATTGTATTAAGAAAAGAAAGATCATCATCCTTGGGGGTGGAGTTGGGGGAGGGGTTTTGCAAAAACAAAAATGTGAGCATGCACATTTTTCTGTAGCGCATGAGGGTGAGACAGGCGCCCCTCCTAATGCTAGAGATCTCACCTGTGCAGCCCACCCAGCTTCCCCTCCTGCAGAGGCCATCAGCAGCCCAATGAAGGGTGAGGTGGGGGTGGTCACAGCTGGTGCTAGCAGAGCACCGCAATTATAATGACATGAAGTTGCTACTGTGACCGTGGGAGCTGCACACACATTCGTGACAAATCGCCCTCCACACACATAAAAAAGACAGCAACTATTTTATTCTCATTTATTAATATTTGTTCTGCCATGATTGAGAGGCCTTCCTTATTACAGGGCTGCGTAGCTAATAACTTGGCAAATGTGAAAATAAAATGACTGTGTGTGTGTGTGTGTGTGTGTGTGTGTGTGCGCGCGCGCGCGTGTGTGCGCGCGCGGTGGGGGACTGACAAATTAGAGATAGCAATGAAAAAGGATAGAAAAAGCATCAGAGAATCTATAGACTCACAGCTTAGACGGTGTTTGGCTTTTGGCTGAAAGCGACAATTTAGGGCAGCAAAGGCTTTTTTTTTTTTTTTTTTTATCTGGGCGAGTGATGTGGATGAGGAAGGAGGTCTGAAGTTTATGTTTGTTGCCAGAGTGTAGGAGCTGTTTTGGCTTTCAAATCAACCCACTCAGAGTTGATTTCTATCAAACGCTGAGAAAACACGGTGAAAACAGCACAATCCGTACCCAGTTTAATCATTAATAAGTGACTGCAAACAGGAAAAAACTGACTTGAAATGAAATATATTCCAGTTTGAAAAGAAATTACATTGTATTTTAATTATTAAAACGGTTTTTACCAGTGAATGTTTCCTGTTTGTTTTTAATTGAACTACTTCAAAAGAATATGACGAAAGGAAAATGCGGACGATTTATTAGTACTCAGTTACTGTTTTGTAATCAAGTAACACACACGCTCAGGCGGCGTTTCTGCATTCATGCCGCTGCTTCCAGGTGGTAAATAATTCATATTGTCCCTCAGTGGTGGAAATGTCACAGGGATGCACCGTCACACACAGACAAACAGTGGGGCTCAGATCGCCTATGGCCACTCTACATGGTAACCTTGTTACATATATGCATGCTTTATCTAGTACAAAGTATATTTGATGACTATGTCACCGAATTTAAACTTTCTTCGAGGAAAAAACTGCCAGCTAGAAGTTTTGTCCTGATTAAACTAGTTTATCTTTTGTGTTTTACAATTACAAATCTCTGCTTTTGGATCATTAATTATTATCCGGCTGTAATTGTGCATTAAGTTACAATTCTATTACGTCGGATGAATTCAATTAACTCACACACCAACAACGTAATTAACAGTCTATCAACATAAACTCACACCAGCCGTCGGTGCAAGCTCCACAGAACCAGGCTGACAACAGAGGTTGCCTCCCTGTTACCCATCGCACGGCTGGATGTGTTTGTGATAGGAAATGAAGTTATTCATCATTATTATTTACACATTACGGCTTAAAATAACCCAAAGATTGGGGCTGTGATGGCATGTATCACTTGACTATAGGAAAATGTTCATCTTGCCATGTTGAACTAGATGGCAGTACCTGTGACCAAATCACAACTGAAGCACTTTTGCACTTACTATGGGTTTTTCCTTAAGTCTGAATTCTTGCTTGTGTTGTACGTCGCTTTGGACAAAAGCGTCTGCTAAATGAAATTGTAGAATTGTAGAATTGAATATCACGTCCAAAAGTGCATGTTACGTTGTGGTTAGATGACATCCGTAAGTAGTGACTTTTTTTTAATTGATTCTTTAATTCATTTGATAGTGAGTGAAGACTGCAATCTATCAAGACCAAAATCAAGTTCCCAGGTGCCTTGACACAGGTTAGTCCTGAAGTTAGCTCAAGCTTATGTTTAAGGTGGACCAGCTCTATATGACTGAAGGCTCATATCCCAGTCTGATTTGCTGACTTTTAAAGACACAGAAGAAAACCCTCTTTTAGGAACAAGGTGGTGTTGCTGTTGTTTTTTTGGCCATATCATTTCTGTGTGATGATGAGAAACAATCACCACCGAAAGCTCGTTACGTGTTTGTTTGTTTTGAACTAATACTTTCTGAATAAAATCCTCCCAAAAACTATAAAGAGCCCAGGTTTAAGTACATCCACCTTTCCACTTCAAGTAGCCATGCTGAAGTCCATCCATCCATCCATATGTGGACCATCCCATTCTTCATAAGAATGAAGTGCTACTGTATATGTGGAACACCTTGAAGTTACGCCATCATGAGGTTCCATCCATTTCCTTCCGCTTATCCTGTTAAGGCCACACCTACAGTCAATTTAGAGTATCAATCAGCCTTGTCCCCTTTAGCATGTCTTTGGACTGTGGGAGGAAGCTGGAGTACCAGAGAGAACGCCACCCTGACGTAAAATACTTAATACAGTTCATTTTAAGAGTGTCGGCAACAATTTTAAGATCCCCACTATTACACCAACAGCATTTCAAATATGGAAACCTCCATGGATTCAAAAAATTATTTAAATTAAACAAAAAATGTCTGTGGGTTTCTAAAACTCAAAAGATCAGAAACTGTACTTTGACTTCACCAAAAAGGCCCCGTAATCTGAGATCATGAGCTGGAGAACTCCTGGGACTGATGAACACATTTGACATCAGCTGTGCAGTCGACATATCTGCACCCTGGATCATTGATCTCTGCTGCGCTACGGTGACATCAGCTAGCTTAGCAATTAACCTAGCTAATGAAGCAGGAGAAAAACTGCTGTTAAGAACACAAAAGCGATCAGTTCCACTATGTATCACTATTGTTTCCTAGTCTGTGAGTTTGGAGCTCTTCAAAGCAGGGGGTCACCACAGTGACAATTAGTTCAATTTAACAACAATAACTCTGCAACTAAATGTCTTGCAAACTTTTGGGGTAATTGCTGTCTGTGAATTAATGGATTCCAGCGTCAGGGGGTGGTGGGGCTCTGTTTAAATGGCTGCAACTGTAACCGAGCTAACTGTGCATGGCCAGCATACACTATGTTAAGTGTTTTAGACTTCCAGCTCAGCTTGCGGCGTTATCAGCGGGCTTAGCTATTACAACAGTTACCAGAGCAAAAAATGTTGTTGACTATGGCATTGAATTAGTTCCAGTGCATTAGACACAAACAAGCACACACACTCTCGCTATTTCACTGACGGAAATGCACAGCGTTGACAGCACAATGGTATGTTTCATGTATACATACAACACACTTGTCATGTTACTGCAGACATGTCAACTTACACAGCAACCTATGTGGAGAATAAGGCCACTGAGTGCTCTTGCGGGCTGTTACAAACACGGATGGCTTCATAGTGTCTGTGAAATTGTCCTGTTCTACATAACAATAGGTCTTCAGTTTGTGGATACACACACACACACACACACACACACACACACACACACACACACACACACACACCTACTGTATTAAACTCCAGCAATGCCACAGTGCACACATTTCTCTTCATGTTTATGCATTTGAGCACATGCGTGTACAATATCCCATTCATGTATCACAATACATCCTCAGTTTCCACACTTTGCGTCATTGTGTTCCATACATTGTTTCTAGAAATGTAGGATTTTCTTTGTGCGCGACAGCCTCCACCTTCCTCCCTCTGCCTCTACCGAGCTCGTGCGTTCCTTCATTTTTCCCTTCAGGGAATCAGACTTTTGCTCCTGCTGAAGCTGCTTGTCTTGCTGACATCCTTTGGTTTAATGCACAGCCTTATAATGGTACTGTGACACTAACAGTCAACAACATGCAACGAAAAATTATATATACAACGTCCCAGTTTTAGCATTAATTCAAGCCACGCTACCTGTTTTAATAAGCAGCGATGGATCAAATGACTGTGTAAAGTGAAGAGGGTCACTTATAACGATGATACCACAGACGATGATTACCCAACTCTGCAGTTCACCTCAGCTCAAAAAAGCTTCTCTCCCTGCACTGTTATGGTTTCACAGCAGGAGCAACACTACGGGGCCGTACCTGTGAGAGTCGCTACCCCGCTCAGCTGCTGTGGCTGTGCTAACGGTTGGACTCCAAATATCAACATGAGGTGCGGTGAAAAGAGTGTATATGTATATTTGCCTTTAATATTCACTCTCTATCACCTCTCATCGACCTTATTTCAAGATGCAAACAGGCTTGTGGTTTAGGCGGCCGAGTAGCCATCAGTTAACATTAATTAGGTGTTGTGTATTGTGAATTACTCTGAGTGGTAAAGTTGAAAAGCGAAACATTCATGCAATTTATACAGCAGGGTATTTTTTTTTTTAAAGACTTTTACACTCATTGTGCTCTTCCTCCTAAACAGCAGCGAAATGAGCCACAGGGATGACGTAGTTTAGCAGGCTCGTTCCCCCATTTTTTGAAAGCTTGTGACATTTTTTTTTAATCCTGTTTTTTTATTATCACTGTTACAGAATAAAAAAAAATCCCTGTGGTGTACAAAAGTTTAAGAGACTGGCTCATTTTATCAGGCAACATTCTCTTAACAAATTAACTTTACTTACAATTTATGAGGCAAAAATGCGGTCGATGGTATCCTGTAATCTTAGCACAGTCCTAACATTATCTTGCAAAATAATGCTAGCACAATGCTAAAGTTATGCTGCTGAACTCCAGCTCTCCACAACCTCTACAGTCTCATTCAGTCACTTGGTAACAGCCATTTTAAGTTGCATTAAAACCTTCGAAACTCACAAGTGTGGTATTTATTGATGTATTTTATGCTGTGGAAAAAAAATATGAAAACATCTTAAACATGAAACCTTGAAAAAAAAAAAAACCCAGACATTTAGACAACAATAAGAACTTATTTTTGTGATTTGTCTCTCCTCTACAGAGCAAAGCTTTAGCGGCAGGGAGGAGACGGCAAACCGAGCAAAAAGGAGGGGGGACTGTTCTCACATCCTTACCCCAAATTGTCTCAGATTAAAATATCTCTGCTCATGACATTCAGAGCTACTCTCCCACAACCTTCGATATCTCTTATAAGATCATTTACCAGTGTCAGCGTATGCAATTGACAAATCACTTTATTCATACAAAGACTGAACTGATTTAATCAGTCCAACGCAACACACATGTAGGCACACATACACACCTCCCTGGTGCCTTGCTTGGCACCAGTTCCCATTGACACAGATGGTGATGGGAGAAAGAGACAGACAGACAGACAGACACACTGGCAGCAGTCGATTCCACAAGTTCACATCACATCTATTCCTCAGATGTGCATTTTCACATCATAAATCACATACACCGGCTCAATCCATCCATCCATACATCCATCCACCACTTTTCCCTCCTCACCGCCTCCATTCATCACTCCCAGCTTATCCATCAGCGCTGGATGAGGAAGCCAGAGCTCCCACTAACAGCCATTCATCCATTCACTCCCTCGGATTTATCAAACCACACCTCACCTTGTTTCACGACCGTTTACACACCTATTAACTTCTGAAATGTGCCCTTCCAGTCATCCATCTTTTCTCACCTGTGCACCCATCCCTTGCTTTATGTCTAGCATGTCTGGCGGTAACAAATTATACGCTTTCAAGATGAAAAAATGTGTCATGTTGAACTCCTACAAGATTTTAGAAAACCTTTTATTTCTCTGAATTGATCTGCTCCCCCTCCCTCTCTCTCTCCCTCTCTCCCTCCCTCCTCCTCCTCCTCCTCATGGGATCAATAGTAATCATAACACTTACCAGCTGCATGCCACAGATGAAGGCCAGGGTACACCTGCCACTGCAGCACCCCATGGTGTCCTCCACCTTCTCTCCAGTGGGACAAGAACTCTGGATAACTCCCAAATCTCCAGCTGGACCTCCAAATCCAAAAGAATGGAGAGAGAAAAAAAACAAAAACCCTGGAGGGCCCGTCTAGCTGGCTCTCAGCCCAGGTAGAGGCACTCACTGCTCGGCCTTAGAGAACAGAGAGCTGCCCCTGGACTCTCTGGAGCTCAGGGGGATAAAATGCTTCATTCAAATATACGGTTTGAAATGTGATCCAACAACCAGGGGTCAGGGAGAGAACTGAAGCGTGCGGGATGATCCGAAGTCCCCCCCCCCCCCCTCCCCCCTAAAAAAAAGAAAAAAGAAAAAAAATATATATCCTCAGATTTTTGGTCTGAAATGTTAGTGTCTTGATAATTCAGGGGTATTCAGATTAATTTCGCGTTAAAACTACGATGACAGCACCGCAAGACTAGAAAGTCCTCATAGTCTCAAGCATTTTTCAAAGAAGTCCCGCACTTCAGACGCAGGAACAGATGTTGAGATTCTCCAGATTAATCGCACTCTCGTTAAATAATCCGATTATTGTGGATTCAAACAGCCTAATTTTTAGGGTGGAGAAACAAGTCAAAGTGGCTCCTGCATGTGTTCGTCTCTCCGGGGAAGTAACGGACACGCAGCGGGACCATCCTCCTGAGAACACTCACCCAAAAACCACAGTAATGTCCAATATAATCCCCACCAGCACTCGGACGACTGTGTTATCCACTCTGAAACTGGCCAAACTGGTGCTGTGAGATGTCAACAGCCGCTGGAAGCTGGTGTCTCCGGATGATAAGTCCTCCTCCTGCGGTTCATCTTCCCGTTGTGTCCACAGCACAAACCCCGCGGTTTGTGGTCGCCTCCTCCGTTAAAGCGTCTCTACACCGATTCAAAATAAAAGACAGAAAGGCATGTCCACGTTTCAGATGAGGAGGGACATCGTGACATCTCGGGCAGAGGGGAGAAGTCTCCAAACGTCACCTTCAAAATAGCAAAAATAAGGTGTAAGTTTAGTTTGACATCACCTCCGGGTTCTCTTCAAGGAGTGGAAAAGGCGAGACAATAGGAACCGGGATGGACCAACGGACCGAGAGAGACAGTCGACAGGAGCGTCTCTCGTCTACCATCTGTTAAGTCAAATACCGCGCACAAATATAGCTGTTCCGGTCGGACTTTTCAAAATAAAAGCGTTTATTCTTTTCAATCCGTCGAGGGACGCTGTAAACAGACTGTAAAGGAAAATGGACATAGCTTCTAATTCCCGTGAATTTTGAAAATTCCTGTCTTCATTCCTGTGTCCATATGTTATTTCTCATTTACCTCTAGATACCTGCTAATACATGTGAAAAAACAACATTGTCCCTGTATTTCTAAAACATTCAAACATTTGATGATAAAAATATACTTTTCCCCATAGATGTGCTTTGGGAATGAAGCATTTGATGATTTGTTTCAAGTGGCACACAACCCTCGATAAATGACACATTCTACTACCATAATGTTATCCATTTGTTACTATCATATATGGAAAGTATGAAGGGGAGAAGCAGTAAAATCACCTACATTTGTTAGCTGAGCGCTAGCTGGAATTAGCAAGTTCAGCCTGCGTGCGTCTCTCCTGTGTGTGCTCCACTATGTGGACGTTGTATTTACTGGTGTAAATAGCACTCAGAATCTGTCTTTTACAATCAGATGCACATATATGCAGATGCAAATTGTACCCCAGCTTCTGTTTTGCTGCCATTAAACAGTGAAGCTGTGCCTTAAACCTGCATTCTTTCTGATGGCCAGCAGGTGGAGACTCCACCGGATGTAAAAAGTAGTTTGATAGCATGAGACTCATTCATTTTTCGAACACAGTTGTGTCTAAAGTGTTAGTTTCTGGTTGTCTTGACTAACGCAGGAGGTTCATTTTGTAAATTAGAGTTCTTAAGTCTTAATTAGCTCATGAAGCAAAAAAAACCATTCACTGCGCTTTTACCTTGTGATTGACAATCTGCTACCATGGCAGTTGGTGATGAACAGATTGCAGTTTTATCTTTGGATATAATAGTTAATCTGCAGTAGTTTCTGCCACCAGCACAGATAATCACAGGCAGCAGTGAGAACTAATACCACATCATACAAAGGTCCAGGGGTCAAATCCTGGCTAGATTTCTTCTGTGTGGAGTCTGAATGCATTTCCTGGGAGGGAGATGATTTATAATCTAAAACCAGGGGAATCACAGTCATCATAAGTGACAAATGTGTTTGTCTTGAACCCTTAAATGGGAACGCTTCATGAAGAAAATAACCTTATGTGGCATCGAGCTTGGCCTGTGTTGCTGTTCCTTGATGTTCACAAGTGCAGATTTATTGAAACAAGCCAGCATGACATGGACACTATATTCATCGTGCTGTTTCAACCACCTTTATTGTAAGCTGCTCTCTCTCTATTTCTCTCTCTTTTTTTTACTTTTATTTTGAAGGCAAAACGTTCCTGACCCGCATCCTTGTTGCAGCTATTTTTGTCTGACTTGATCCGGCTGATGTTCCGCTCGGCAGGGGAGCGGCGGGGCTCTTTTCAGTCACTGATGAGACGCACAAACAGACAGAGATGGAGCTCTGGTCGGTGTGCAGCTGCTAAAGAACATGGCCTTCAACCAACATAATGAACTGGGACTCACTCTCACTCTCTCTCTCTCTCTCTCCATCTCTCTCTCTCCCTCTCCATCTCTCTCTCTCCCTCTCCATCTCTCTCTCTATCAGTGGGGAGTCCTCTCTGAGTTGTCAAGATAATCATTTTATCCCAATTTCTCACTCATTTAATTGCAGACTAAAGTTTTTTTTTTTTAATGCTAACTTGCTATTCAAGCTGTTTTTTGGAGAAAAATAAATAAATAAAAGGACAGGGTTTTTTAAATTTTCACGTAGGCTATTAGAGTTGCTCACAGCTATCCATCAATTATTGGAGAGAGCCTTGGGTTAACACTCCAGAGGGTGACTGTCTCATTAATGACACTTCATTTCGCTCCCTGTTTTCTGGCTGCAGATCGCAGGAGGCTGCTCACATCCACATTAAGACCCAGGAAACAAGCAGTTCCCCCTGATCAAAGGTGAGGTATCTTGATGTTTGTTTGTGTGTGTGTGTGTGTATTTTGGGGGTCACTTGTTCCACGCCTATAAAGTGGCCAACAGTTTGAACAGACACAGAGGTGGAGAGGCTATCACTGCTTTAGCTATACAATATAATGGCCTGCTTTCCCCTCACCATCAATCTCTGTCATAGTCTACCCCTCCCACACCCACACACACACACACACACACACGCGCGCGCGCGCACACGAAAACAACACATACATTCAGATACATGCACAAACAAATGCACAAACACACCCAACCGCACACAGAGCGACAGGCGTTTAATTATGTCACTAATCTTGAGTGACAGTGGCATGTATAATGGCTGATTCCCTGGGGCCATGTGTCATTTCATCCACCCATTCATCCCTTTTTCTATTTATCATCTCACCTAAGTCTTCCATACACTGCCGCATCTGCACATATTTTACTCCCCCCCTTTTATCTTCAACATCCCTCCATCTCTCTTTCTTCTATTTCCTTCTCTGTTATTAATGTGTCCCTTTTCAGCCTCCCTCATTCTCCCTTTGTCACACATCATCTGCTGTGTCACCAGGGTCACTCATGGAGTCTAGATAACAAGGAGGAGGTGGGGTGGAGCCAGTCTGACCACAGAAGCCTTGTCCTGGAGAACACGAGCCTGAATCTGGTGATGACACCACAGTCTCATTTTGATGTTTGTTGCATCAAGCGCACTTACTGTAACCACTAGGTGTCGCTATGACTTGAATTCAGCTGGTACAAGTCTTGAGATTAGGACTGCGATCAACGTTTGCATACGATCTGACCATGTGGAGTTTTTACAGGTACCTGTTTTTCGCCATGGTGATGCACATTTGATCAAATGTCCCTGTCTTTACCACAACTCATCACCAAGTTCTTCGGGACCCAGCAGGAGGAGAACATCAAAGTGTCACCAAAGCAATGTCATTTTAGAACAACGGTTATGCCAACACACACTTGACAAAATGGCCATTAAAAATCCATTTGATTACAAATTATGTTGGAGTGGTGATTTTAATGGAGTAATACGCAGGTTACGGAGGTGATACATGTTTGAAAGTGCTATGAAGGCAGCGTCAAAAGTATTAATCCAGGTGAAGTTTCCATTTACGTTAGCATGCAATTCATTCATGATCATTTCTTGTTTCTACGACGTGAGACATTTCACGCACACACTGCCTTGTCATGTCAATAAAGCGTACTTGAATTTGATTTTGACAGTGAGAGAAGGTGACAAAGAGAGGGAGGGAGAAACTGAGCGAGAGATAGGCTACATCTTGGACCAGATAGCAAGATAGTATGTGTTTATAACTTTATCTGTCTGGACCAGATGTCACCAGACTGCTGCCAGCCTATCTCAGCTGAGACACACACGCACACGCTAACACAAGGAACACACACACACACACACACACACACACACACACACACACACACACACACACACACACACACACTTCAGCAACTCTGACGTGTTATAGCTCCTACACCTTGTCCTATCTGACAACAATCTAACTCCAGCCAGCTCGTCGAAAATAGCCTCATATCAACGTGGAATATGTGACTGAACCACTGAGGAGTAAAATCTACCCTCCAAATTTGAGGACAGAATTCCGATCAAATTTGACATGGACAGAGAGAGAGCAAGAGATGGAGGGAGGAAATAAAATGCCAGGGAGGGCAAAGACTGTAAAGTGAGGCTGAGGAGGAGAGGAGAGGAGCTCCGCATGTTGATAGTTTCAATAGCTTTTTTCCGAATTAGACAGCAATAAAAGGAGATGCAAATTGTAAATATTACGCCAATCACTGGCAGAGTAATACGAATAATGATGAAAATAATATATTCGTAAATAATTAGAATCAATCTAAATGACAAATACATAAAGTAAAAATTATAAAATAAGGAAATACAAAAGGTGAGACAGGAGAATGGAAGGTTATCACATTTTGTTTGAATGAAAAATGTTTTGAATCAGGAGCAGATCAATGATGAAAGTAGAGGCATTTGACTCCGATACTGCAATGTTATAGGAAAGAGTATCTACTTTAATGGTCCTTCAGTAGGTGAAATGACTCTTTTACAGCTTCCTCTGAATGCCAGTTGCCTGGTCAGTGTCAGATGTCCATCCTGGCTGTGGCCACTGCAAGATACCGTTTGAACCCCCTTCAGCTCACTGAGTGGAAAACCTTCCTTCTATAAGAATAAGATTTTGCTTCATGTGCGAGAAAAAAACAACAACAACAACAACAAAAACATATCCCACCTGGCTGATTGTAGCCAAACAGCATCACCCCAGGCTACTCTGGAACACCTGCGCTTTCTTAAACAGTGCACCACTGGAAAATGTTACCCAAGTAATTTGGTGTCCATGCACAGATTTATTGTGTACAAATTTGTGATTACATGTACAAATTAATGTTTAAATTGTCTGGATATTTTTTGGCAAGGTATTTGTATGTTGTGTTTGCAAAAGTCTTAATTAGTAAGGTTACTTGACCAAATACTTACACTGAAGTAAAAAATTAAAATATTTCTGCTACAACAGGAAAGAAAGGCTGTGTCCCTCCCCAGTCCATGCCTGCCCCCTTGGATCGCCATCATTTTCTTTTCAGGTCATCTCTGTGTCTCAGCGGACATTTGTATGATAGGTAACAACGACTGAAGGTGACTTCTTTTTTTTTTTGTATATCATCAGAGGTACTAGTGACCTTTAACCATCGAACTCTTTTCAGTTCACGCAGGAGTCCCAGTGGACATTTGATCCCAAAAAACGAAAAAAAGGTGTTTCAGAGATACGGCATTAACCAGAATGGGATCGATATCATGCCAACTTGAGGTGACGGTGACCTTGCCCTTCGACCTTGGACCACCGAAATCTTTCCAGTTCATCATTAAATCCCAGTGGAAGATGGAACCCCATGATGCCGTAACGTCAAGGTGTTCCAGATATAGCACACATCCACACTGGATGGATGGATGGATGGATGGATGGATGGTTGGTTGTATAAGTGGTAGTGTGCAGCCATTAAAACACACACAGTAGGCAAAGCACAGCCACCTGAAATTTGTGCCCAGTAGGCCCACTATAATTAGACTCCCCCTCTAATACTCACTACTTTGGTGCAAAAGCCATTTGAAAGTTGAGGAAAAGGCATAGAGGTTAGTTTTAAATACTTTGTAGGGATTTTAATTTACCTTGTAAAATATGTCATGGATGACACAGAAAATCCTCTGTGAAATTGACATCTCATTTTCTGTTCCCAGTGAATTAAAAAGTGAATATAATCTTTGGCAAGCATAAAATTACCTTCGATCCCAAGGGCACAAGTAACCAGGGAATATATATTTGTACATGGTGTGCTGTACTGAATAAAAACTGTATTGGAAATGTTCTTTACAGAGAGAATTTGATACGTTCTCGTGAGTGATTAGGATTTCAGTACACAGACAGCATGTGTCAAGTAAATCTGACAAGATCAAGGTTTTTATATGTCATTGATCAGAAATCTACAGAAACGCCTCGTGCCAAAGACGAAGTTGATGCTGCGTTTTACAAGTATTACCCAAGATGTTGCTTTGTTTTCTTTACCTGGTCTTCCCTTCAGCCACCTGCCCCACACCAGTCTACGCCCAGCCGTTCATGAACTAACTAACTGTACATCCATCTTCTCAGCGATCGCTCACCATTGTGTCTCACAGTGAGCTCCAGTCGTCAGGCCTGTCCCTACCCTTGAGGTGAACCCACAGAAACTCTCTCTGTCTGCACCGTCTCCACCTCCTCCTCATTCAGGGAAGTGACAGCCGTCTGCATCTTCCTCCCCTCCCCTGAAATTCTTTATCTTGGTGACATTGAAGCAGCAGAGGCTGTAGCGCTTTCATAACAATGATACTTTTCATCAGACTCCTAAACATCCTCAGCAGTCCCTCTTCAACTTTACAAAGATTATATGAGGACAGATGAAAAAAGAAGTAATTAGAATGGAGCGTTTCATGCCTGGAGTGGCCACAGGTAGGAACAAGGCCACCAGATGTAATTTGTTCCCTCGATGTACTTATTTTTAGGTGGAAAGATATAAATCATTCCCTCTCTTTGGATATCTTGAGGCCATGGGATATACTTTGTTCCCTAAATGTAGTTATTTTGAGGCCATGATATATAACTATTTTCCTACAGTAAGTCTAGTGATCCTCAGGCCACAAGATACAAGTTGTTCCCTCAAGTTAGTTTTTCACGGCCTCCTTCATTTTAGTCATCTTGAGGCTACAAGACATGACTTATTTCCAGAAAATACAAAATTACTCAATTGAGGCAACAAGTTACTTTAGATCTCATGTTCATAAATGAATTAAGTTGAGGGAACAAGTTAGTATTCTCCTTTTTTCTTCCTATGACCAGGTTTTTGTCTCTCTGTCTCTGTCTCTGGCCACCCAAGGGCTCCATCGCTATCAGAGCTGTATACCTGCCTCTGATGCATCACACTTGAATAAGTACCAGTATTTGAAGAAAAAGTAAAGTTTTGAGTTTGAATCTATTGGATTTTGGAAGGCCAACAGAGCCCCGGTAATTAAAGCTGATATACGGCAACAGCGAATCACAACAGCTATGACAACATGTCAAAGCTCTCATTTGGAAGTCCTTTTAATCACACAAACTATAGCACTACAAAGACGATTTGAGCTATGGCTTCACCCTGCGTTCACGTTCCTCCAAAAACAGCCTTTAAGGATAATTTGGATGCAAGTCATTTCAGCAGAACAGTCGGTGTCTGTCTCATTCATCAGACTGGCATATTGATTGATCTCTGAGACAAACCGTCTGAAAATTATAACTCTTAGTCATTAGTTATGACTGTTGTTTCTTGTAATGTGTGTGATCTTTTCCTCCCATCCCATTTCCAGTCTGGAAATAGCAATGCAATCTGATTAATTTATCTTTTAAAGCTTTTATTTACTCGACAATTAGGGTTTGCCTCAGGTCATCAGTTTCTCAAGTTATTTCCTTTTACTTTTGCAATGGGTAAAGGAAAAGTCCACTTCCAAGCATCTTTCCACTTTCCTCTATTACGCTGAACTGCAAGGCCGTGGAGAAAAAAAACACAATTGAAGCAAGGGCAATAAATAAAACTGGAAGTATCTTTTATAAATCAATTTCGATCTCCTCATGACACAAATTTAGCTTCTCAGAAAGCATACAAATAAAATAAACCCGTGATTTGTAGAATGTCTGTACAGGTTATCATGCAAAAACAAACCCCATGAAATTTACGCCATGAATCACACCCTAATTCAGTTTTATTTGTGCTCCTTGTCTGAGGAAGCATTCCCCCTTTCTTCATAGATTGCCCTTTAGTGTGTGTGTGTGTGTGTGTGTGTGTGTGTGTGTGTGTGTGTGTGAGTGAGAGAGAGAGAGAGAGAAAGAGAGAGAGAGAGAGGGAGAGAGTGCTCATTTGAGTGCATGTATTCAGTCATGTGTGTGTACCTGGAGGCAGAATTGCAAGTGCTATTAGACCCAGATATTGCAGCAGTAGCTCAAGGGAGCTCAATACAATTCAATGCATTTGTCATTTTTATCAAGAGCCCGGTCTAAATGTATCATATAAATCACAACAAGCTTTAAGTCCCCATTTTACAAATCCAGTCCTTGGTCATTTTCCACCTGATACATTTGATTCTGCAGTTTCTGCATTTTATTCTGATAATAGAAGAAAAAATTCTCAAGGCTAGCCTTAACTGTTAAATCCACAAATCTAGACAGCCTCTTTTACTCTCTCATTTTCTCACTTTTTTGGTTTGTTAGTTCTCCTGTAACTGCAGCATAACCACTAAATCATCCCATGAATCTCACCTTTTGGGAGACTGCCCGATGACAAATACATTTTATACTTTCTGTTTTTTTTTCCCCATATGCAGAAGAAGGTGCATAGCTCAAAATAATTGCGCAACATGATTAGACAAACATTTAACATTCCATGTTTTCTCTCAAAGCCTACAACAACCAGAATGCTTTGTTGTCACTGACCTCCAGGCTGCTTGTAAGCAAAAGAAATTGAGGTTCTTGTAAGTTCACTGTTATTTTTAAATGGAACAGAAGTTCTGTCTTTAATCTCAGGTTCACACCCCCCCCCACACACACACACACACACACTCACACACACACAAAGAGAGAACATGCTGTAGGTGTCAAGCTGTGAGCCTAAGTTTGCCTGTGATGACCCTCTGAAGATGTTGCTGTTTGCATTAATTGACCGATTCAGTCCAAAATGGCGTTGACGCTGTTGTCAAAAAAAGCACCGGTTTCCCCCCGTGGCCTGCTGTGGTCTTTGCTGGGTGCATGTTTTCAAAATCTAAATATCAAGTAGCTAACAAAGCTGCTCCACATCAGAGTTAATCAACCCCCAGAGCCCCCAGTGACTCTCAGGTGCCCCTCACGCCACCAGCCTCTCAAAACCGGGCCAGAAATCTTTCATGTTGTTTGGTAAACCAACCTTTAGCAGCTGTGCCAGTCTCTGAATACCTCCAGGCTTCTGAGGCTCAGACAGATTAGCATCTCAATCTAATTAAGACTAAGTAAAGGGACAGAGTATTTCCAAAAGTTAGTTCAAATGATGTCATCAAAGAGGCCAGACAGAGAGCATTAGGAAAGAGTGAACACAGTGATCAGAGCAAACAAAAGAGAGATCAACAGAGATTGAACAGAAAGAACAATAGTCTGAGATGTGAACGATATTGAGGCTCGAGATGGACCGATACAGGAGACAGAGTGAGATATGAGAGAGGAGAAGAAAGAATCAATTTTGCATCAGTTTGTGGAGGAAAGGTGACAGAGAGTGAACGAAGATGTTTGTTACACCGGCAAAGAGCAAAGAGAGGGAGGGGGAAGAGAGCCAGGAGGAGGATATGGAGATAGATAGTGAAGGGAAAAGAGATGTAGAAAAGAGGATATTGATTGGTTAAAAATGCATGAGGTGTCTGGTGCGCAGCTCCTCATTTCTAATGGCTTCAGACCAGACAGAGTAGGACTACAACATCATCCCCCTGAATAACTGTTTTAATAGCGCTTTTTATGTCTTTTACTGTACTGAGGACGTCATCGTCTCCTCCGGTTCGTGAGACAGGCAGACTGTAACTGTGAGTGATTCACTCGGTTGGTCAGAGTGTAGTAGAGTCACCCAGTGAACGATATTTAAAGTGCACGCATTAACTCCAGCAAGGCAAACCCAGTGTAAAACAAGCAGCAATGAACTTTGCAAATTTCACTTCCTCCATCCACTAGGTGGTGCTACAGAGCACACGCTCAACATATATTATGGTGTCATAGATTTCTTCAGGTCGGGACTCTCATCAAAAAAGTGAAGTGTAACCTCTTCCTGCTCAGCGGCAAAATATCAAAATTGGATGAGCCGTCACGGTAACGGCGTTTCATGAATAGTAACTCATCACAACGTTCTGAAGGCGTTTCTGACCAAATCTGAGATACAGCCGGTCGGACCTGGCAAGAGGAGTAGATAAAAGTGTAATAAAACATGCCATTTCTGGTTGCCCCAAGGTTTAATATGGGTTCTTCTTTGTCCTTCAGCACACCCCTCCACCAAGTTCTGGGAAAATTACCCTCATAGTTCACATGTAATCCTGCTGGTAGACAAAGAAATGCCTCGAACGCCCCCACCCCCCTTAATCATAACAGATTCCAGCTGCTGTCAGTTATTCCGAGGTGTTTTCTGACGAGAGCCATAACAGCGCTCACAACTTTGGAAAACATCTGAAGTACCTTAAACTTTAAATTGAAAGTAAACCCTGAACTGGAGCAAAACTCCATGTTTCCCCTTTGTCTTCCTGCTGCTTTTTTGACGGACGGAGACAAGTTGGAAACAGATGAGGGGAGGCAGGTGGTGGGTGTAATTTCTAAAGTAAAGATTTGTCTGCTCCACTTTGACCATTTATCTACCAGTAGAAACGAGGCTATGGATGATGGATCGGTCTGGGATGCTCTCGGGTCATTGACTCAGTCCCTAAATCAGTTCTTTAAACAGTTAGGCAGTCAAATACTTTACTTCCCTAAGCTACTTTGACTACTGCAGGACCCTACGCCTCACATTCCTGTTAGCTGCTGCTCTCCCTTTATTCTGTAATGGCAGTACAGCTTGATGTGATTTAGAACTGCTAGAATCATGATACTGTGTTGACAAGGGCAAACAGTTGATAAAAAAAGTTAACATTCAAAGGACTAATTTGCAGTATTTCATGTTGTCAGTGGTCTATTATGGAGTCTGAGGTGTTGTCCTCTAAAAAAAGAAAAATTGGTCTCATCTTACAGAAATAAGATAAGCTACAAAAAAGCAACGGTCAGCTAACAATGTCCCTCTTTGGCCAGACGGACAACAATAAACCCACTTTACCCTTAATACGACAGTATTTTGATTCAGGGGTATCTCATGGAATATTCTGTTCGAGTTTACAACAGAACAAAGTCTGCCTGAGGCCAAGCCCACATCACATCCATACATTATGTCAGTTTTTCCCTCCAGAGTTCAACCTGAAATTTTTTCTATGGTCTTGTGAATACTGCAAAAAATACTGCAGCTGGGCCAAGTGCCATAAAGCAGTTTGACTACTGTAAATGATGAACATGGCTGCAAAACTCTGGTACATCTCCATGGGGTAATCTACAAAAATTTCGATAAAGCGACTGACATCGCAGTACTCCACAAGTCTTAATTCCATCACCGCTTACTCTGGCCGTGACCGTATTAAGGTTGTCCAAAAAAATGCCTTTTAAATTTCTCATTTCTTGATTGGGTTCATATCAGACACATTTGTGTTTATATCTATTTTCATTTATGGGTAACACTGGGTAACGGTTAAACTTAATGAAACCAGGGAAACGGCTGTAAATGCTCTTGTTTCTTCTCTTTAAACTGAAATAAATAAACGCCTGAGCATGTGGTGGCATCAATACTCACTCCAAGGTCTCCAGAAAAGTTGGCAGCGCAACTTTAAACGCAAAGCACATTTGTGGCAGATGGGAATGTTTTTGCAAGTTGGTCATAGACCAAACTGTTGGACATATAAGAAAATGACCTCCAGAACTGGTGACTAAATGAAATACACAAACAAAAACAAGGGGTCACTGAAGTCAGCCAGTTAAAATATATACAGTTAAAATAAAGCGAGTTGTTCTGGTTGGTGTTCAGCCTTTCTGGATCTGAACCATTATTCCCTGAGCTCTAATTGTTATTCCTGACACTGTGACTTTAATTTCCACTTCCTCTCTGCTCTCTGCTGTCTGTCCATCTGTCTCGTCCTGCCTCTGCCAATACTGTGTTTGACAGTGTGTGTGCATGTTTGTGCATGTGTGTGTTCAGTATAATCAGCCTCTCCCCTTCAGGTCTGTGAACTCATATCAAGACACAGCTTGATTTAGAGACTCTGACCTGCCGGTAAGACGGAGAGAATCACACAACCAACAGATCAGAGCCAAGATGAGACGACTTCTGCTTCCTGGCTGAGCTGCAAAGTCAGAATGTTCTCCAGACTCTCTCAGACCATCCAGGTACTTGTTGGTACATCCACCTGGCATCCCATCTGACTGTTTCCTGTTTGTGCACAGCCAGATATGTATTTTTAAAACAGGCAGGGACGACATAGTGAGGAGCCAAGACAAATGCAAAATAGATCTGGAGATTTGATACACCAGAGATATTAAAATGTGTGTGTATTAATTAAATCTTTGAAACCATCTCTGTCTATACATCTTGTTTAAAGATATAGAGATAGAAATAAGCACTGAGGGACTTACAGACAGGTGGAAAAATGAAAGGACTGGTGGGGATGGAGAATGTTGTTTAATGCCAGTGTCAGACTATTTTTGTCTTTCACTACGTTCATGTCAGATTTACTGTATGGTCATTGGGAAGGAGGGGGACGATACTGTCAATCATAACACAGGAGGAAAATAAAAGACAAGGAAAAAGTGACCGTGGACACAAATTGTTCAGTTGTATTACGTTATGCCAGCTGAGAGCTAACATTACCAAGGAATGATAGCCTAGCGTAGCTCGGCTAATGTTGCTGAAGCAACCCCACTATTTCTCATCATCCGTCTCGACTCTGCCGTGGCCATCTGTCAAAGGAAGGTCAACAAGGGTGGGCTTTCTGGCTTTCCTTGTCCCACCTGACAGTTACAACATCTCTCTTTCCCTTCACCTTGGTGTTTACATCTGTACACCAGACAGCACTCGGTCATCCTATTGGTCAAGCAAAATGTCACCAGCACATCACAAGAATTGTCACACTAGAGGAAAAACAAGAACAACAGAGAGGAAAGCTAGACTCTCCATTGTGCTGCAGCGTTCCAGATGCTTAATAGCTGCTCTTGTTTTATGTCACACCAGATAAAGACGCTCCCGATGTTCCTGATCTGTAATGATGGGAATTTGTCATGACACGTGTGTCATACGTCATGTGTGTGTCATGACAAAATCGTGTCTAAATTTGTGTTGTCTGATTCAGACAATAAATGTTTAATTGGTTCAAAATCTGATGACTGCAAAGGTCACATCTCATTTTCTCGTGAGGGAATTACACGCTGTCCGCCACGCTATTTGTCTACCCTCCCATTTGTGATAGTTGATGGACTGATGGATTTGCTGAACACATTCTGAGGAAGACTTACATCTCTGTTCCTTCTCAGATAGCAAACTAATTCAAAAGCATCACAAAATGCATAAAAAGGGCCGTTGACTTTTTTATTACGATGGAATTTGGTGAATTGACAGCATTTTAAAACATTTTCTCATCTACTGACCACTCAAAGCACTTTACACACCCCCCTTTTCATCCACACATTCATACTTTATTGGCAGAGGGAGCTGTGTAAGGGGCCAACACACTCACACACCGAGGGGGAAGTCATCAGGAGCGATTAGGGGTTCAGTGGCTTGCTCAAGGACACTTCCATACAGTTATGCATGTATGAGTGCAATGAAATATGGGCAGCGGACATAGACATTAAGATCAAGAATGACTGAAGTATAAACTTTTGAAGATCAGTTGGTATATAGGAGCAGAGTTGGCATGAAGAATATTCATGTAGTTATTGTGTATGTATCTGAAAACAGCATGAACAAATAAAGCTGTTGAATTGAGGAGGTTGCAGGATCCACGTGCATGGACACTAACACACACACCCACATACACACCCACACCCACACCCATCTGCAGAAATTAAACCGCAGCATCTATGGTTCTACATGACCTTTGAATACCAGCTCAACCAAACTTTACCAGTTTGGAAAAAGTTGTGAAAAATGAACATTAATTTTCAATCTGTGTTTTTAAAAAGTACCTGAAGTTGCAACAAGTCTGATCTGCCTGATCGGATCTGCCTTGTCCATTCCCTTCAACCTGCTTCTATTCTAACCCACTGTCACTCTGAGATACATGAGATAAGCCACAGGCGTGTTGGATTTAGGAGATTTCATGCTAATATACACATCAACTCTACTGTTTGACATCATTATCTGAAACAGCAAGACATTTTTCCTGGCCAGCACACTTGGCCTGCAAACTATGTGTGTGTGTGTGTGTGTGTGTGTGTGTGTGTGTGTGTGTGTGTGTGTGTGTGTGTGTGTAGTCGTATAGCTTTGGGTTGTTTCACATTTGCATAATGAAGTCAATAACACTGGCCTCCTGGGAGGAAGCATGGTGACATTATTACTAATTTAATAAGATGGCTGAAAACTTGTGACTGTGTGTGTGTGTGTGTGTGTGTGTGTGCGTGCGCGCGCAAGCGTGCCTGCGTGTGTGTGCGTCTGCGCGCAAGCGTGCCTGCGTGTGTGTGCGTCTGCGAACAAGATAGATTGATGAGAAAGTTGAAGAGAAGAATAACTGGAACAGGTTGGACAAGGAAAAAGAAAGGAGGACAGAAAGACTAAGAGGGATGAGATGGACCGCGACCACAGGGTGAGGGCAGGGAGGGGGGAACAAAATTGGAGGGATAGAAAATATATGGAGGAAGGTACAAGGTGATCGGAGCAAGAGGGTGAAGCACGAAAGAGAGGGAAAAGCAGAAAAGGCAGCGTTGTGGGTCGGTGAAGAAGTCAGGAGGAGTGAGACAGAGATGTACGGTTGATGTGTGAGTGTTTCCTTTTTAATTACACACACACACGCACACACACACACACGCACGCACGCACGCACACACACACACACACACACACACACACTTTGTCCTACCCGTCCTCTACTGGTCAAAAGACCTGCAGCAGTGGACAACAGGAAGCTGTAGCTGCATCACTGCAGCATTAGTAACCAATGAAACCCCATTTAAGGTGGTGCAGTATTCTGTTTATTAACCCTAATCAAGCCTCTAAATAAAACACTGTCATGTTAACAGCATTTTCCAGCAACCTTAAACAGAATTAATTCCCAGTCCTGAGTGAGCAGTAATCTGAGTTTCGCAACAGGTAACTGCTATAGGATGCATGATGGAGCTTCCAGTGAGAATAACAAACTCAGCTTTAATCAGTGTGTTTTGCTACATTAGCAAGAAAACTCTCAAGAAGCTGCAACAAAACAAAACTGCTTTGGGTCAAATTCCAGCAGGGAAATGTGGATTACTGCCACGCAAACAAAGCCACTGACATACCTGTCCCTTACTCTCATTTCGATCTGAAAGAACATGTATACTGAAATGCTTATTCACTCTTAAGCTGACATTTCTGAAGTTGTTTCACAGCAGATATTTATTTTTCTAGCTCGACTACAACTAGGACGTGTATCTGCTGATGAAAATGCAGTGTGATCGCTGGAAGCTTTTGCAGCTTGCACAAGGCTGCTAATGCTGGCAGCTGCAGGCTGCTCGTTTACAGCCATGTGGTGTTCGCCCATAACCGCTTCGTTCGCAGCACTATCACACGAGTTTGTTTGCTAATCCGATCTGTTTTAATGTCAGAAGAAAGTAGTAATTCAACACCGATGGCTGGCACACACCCGTTTTGCTAATATCAGCGATATCTTAAACCATCGGAATTGCATGAAATTACTTTTACTGTTATTGACTACACACAGAAAGATCCTGTGCTGGAGCCAGGACTCAAACCCAGCACCTTCTTGCTGTGAGGCGACAGCGCTAACCACTGCACCACCGTGCCGCCCAGAAAGAAAGCATTTGAATTAATAAATGCCTTAATACACACATAGGTCGTGATGCCAGAGTTTGCATGCAGGATTGTTTTGTACTTTAGAAAAAAAGGTTTATGAAATTGTATTTTCTTATTTTGAGCTAGAAATGAGCACCGAACTTGTGACGACATGCTGGACCCCACAACTAAAAGTTGAAAAGAAAAAAGAAAAAAGACACCGATTCTGCTCAGCAATGCGTTCCTTGTTGGCCGACGCTAAGCCAAGTCAAGTTTTATGAAAACCCTAATTCTGCTGATGAATAAACAGAAAAGGTGAAAAAATAATCTCCTTGGAAGAGTTTATGTTTCTTTTGCTAAAAATTTAACATTCCTGGGGGATATAATTATTAAAAAACATCCACGACAGGCAGGCGGACAAAGCTGGAGTCAGTGACACTGCGGAGTCTGAATGGGTGGGGTCTGCAAGAGAGAGCTGTGGCACTTCATCTTCGTGGTGTTGGATCATCTTTTCTTCTCCTGATCAGGTCCAACTACGTCTCCCAGCATCCTCAAGCATGTCCTGTTCTTTTGTGCACTGTCCGAGGTCCTGAACCTCTGCTCAGAGCTGCACACTCCAGACTTTTACTCTCTTTGTCTGTGCCAAGAAAACAAAGACATCCTTTGACTTTGACTGTGATGCTCGGGGGGATAATCTCATAAAACCTTTCAAAATCTCTCAGGTAACAAGATTTAGAAGATGGAAGGAAGAATTATATAGAATCCATCAATGTATCTCTGTCAAACAAACACACAAACTCCCGCTAGTACACGGTGTACTGTAGCGTGGTGATTGCTTTTAGTTTCATCAGATTTACTTTGGATGGCTGGTTTCATCACATCATCTCTCATGAGTATGCACAATTGTGTGCGGGTAGAACAGCGATCTGACAAAAGAATAATTGAAACGACAGGCAAGTAACTAAAAATCAAGAACAAAATATGAAAACAGGACCAACAGTAAATATCATTTAGGTGGCTGAGATGAAGCCACCCAGCATCAAAGCCTGCTGTCTTCTTTTATTAGTTTAAAAAAAAGAAATTTCTACTGCTGTGTTGACATGTGCACAATGGAAATCATGCCTCTCAGTGTTGAGGAAGCACATAACATGTCCATTAGAATGTAGATTGTAATTTATTTCTCTCATTTGCATAACAGAATTTACAGGCAGAGAGGCTGTAATGCCCTTGCACATAGTCGGGTACTGTAGACAGAGAAGGGACTGTGGTAAAGTAATGTTTTTCAGATTCCCCCCCCCCCCCGAAATCGTAAAATAAAAAATATCAAAGATGTATAATATTACAAGGAGCAACTTGTTAATTTTTCAAGTTGATCTGGATGAAACTGCAGACCCTGGATCTCGAGGCGCGTTCTCAGCCATTGGCAGGATGTAACTGTTTTTCAAATTCCTCCAGTCCCCAGAACGAAGAGAACTTCAGCCTCTGGAAAATCACCTCCAGATATACAGTAGAAGTTTATTTCTCTCAAAATTTGAGCATATTTGAATTAAATATGATTTGAAGGGCAAGCATTAGCTCCTGGACATGATGCGGTTCAAGTTCTGGATCAAGGTTCTGTTTCTACTTGTTGGGGAGGAAAAAGTATGAATGGACTTTGATGATGTTCATATTTGCTATCCACTCCTTGGCAGAGGTGTGAGCTCCCTCAGCGCTCCCTGGTTTATTCTGTCTCCATCTCTCCTCTCGCCTCCTGCAGCTAACAAGAAGCGTCGATGGGTCTTCAGCATCAGTCGCCCTCGGCTTCACTCGATTCCGCGAAACAAAGGAATGTGATGTGAAGTTTGCTTCCGTAATCACCGGATTGAACTTCTCAACTCTCAGGCGGTCAGTGGCTCTTCCGACGACGCGCGGGCAACAGATAGAGTGTGATTGCATCTTTGTGTAGAGACAAAGTAACCGTGAGGTGGACCACCGCTGATTCCGCAGGTTCCCATTCCCAACACACAGCTGTTGTTATGATAGAAAGTCACAAAACCCTGACAATAACTAAATTACCCTTCCCATAGCGCGCGCAAACCTATCCTGACACCAACTGTGGGGTTCATCAGAAGCTACTTTTGAAGATTGATTTCCTTTGTTTTCAAAGGCAGCTGCCTAAACGACCAACAGTATTATCGTTATTATTTCGAAAAATGGATTTAGAACTAACTTTTGCGGCTCAACTGCGGAATTAAATGTATGGCATCCATCATGCGACGCTCACTGGCCTTGAAAGCTCGCACTATGAAAGAAGAAGCTTTATTACCGTGGATTCCTTATAAAAATAAAAAACATTTTTTGAGGGTCATATGTCCCCCTGTAAAATGACTGTTTTGATCATCATTTGATTTATTTTGTCTAGAGTTTTTTTTTTAAGTTAGCAGTTCACTCATTCAGTTCAATTGCACTGTGTCCATATGAACACTTTTGCCTCTCCGCCTACTCACCAGGGAAATCTGGCACTTGAGCAACTAAACGCTCCAGTGTTTATTATTTAATAGTTTCACGCTGACTGGGTCATTTTGGTGTCAGGAAGGAAGTAAAGGTTGAGTTTCATTACCTTTTGATGAACAAAAGCTGCCTGCTGTGTGTGGAAACTATACGACCAGAGCAGTAAAAGGAAGCAAAATAGAAATTATCGGCCGAGCAATGGTACAGTACCATGTTATATTGAGCTGAGGAGAAATGTAGTATTGATTAAAAGATTCTGCCGCACATCTTCCACAAGAGGTCATAATCCAAAATATTTTATCGTCTAATGTTAATTACAATAATAAAGCTAAAACTGAGGTATATCATTTGATACAAGTCTTTGTGGTTCCAAGAGTTTTGGTAGGTCAGGGGGAGGAGCAAAAGACGACGTCAACAATCCTGGGGATGTTTTATATGTTTTCAGAACTCAATAATATTTATACACAGCCCCTAACTGCCTCAAATTGTCTCACAGAGAAGTAAGATCTGATTTTTGTGCGTGTGTGTGTGCGTGCGCGTGTGTGTGTGTGTGTGTGTGTGTGTGTGTGTGTGTTGTGTCCCCCAGCTCTCAGCCCCCTCTGTATGCCCTACATATAAAGCAGTCCAGTCCAACACTAAGACCAGCTGCTGTCTGTATCTCTAATTATAGCCTCGCAGGCTCCCAGGGTAAGACTGGGGGGTCAGGTTACTCCTTCCCACCACTCTCTCACTCTCTCTCTCTCTCTCACACACACACACACATACATACACACACACACCCTCATTGAAACTGGGTCTCAATAACAGGTTCTGACAGGGCTTAAGAACTCACAGGAGGCTCCACTAGATAGTAATTCTGCTATTTACTGTTCACTTTGACCTGTCTTTGTCAATGAAGGGAACTTTAGAAGAACAGGTGGGGGGATTAAGAAGTTTGACGCTTTCCTGTAATGTTGAAATCAAGGACACACAGTGAATACATTTGCTCTCTCCGTCAAGTTCTGAGAAAACTTTTGGACGCTCCACTGTCAACAAACGAATGAATCCATCCTGTTTTTGTCCTGATAATTTAGCACATCAACCATATCACGCCAAAATACTGCAAAACCAACGTGCGAGCAAAAGCGTTCATAAAGTATCTGAGTCAGGTTTGAAACGCCGGACTTTGCAGCCCTTGGAGTCCTGTCACGTCCCATTTTTTGTGTGACCAAGATGTTCTGCTCGAGACAACATCGCATGATGATGTCATTGTGACACCGCGGCCATTAAAAACAGTAATTTGATTTGTGATGTGTAGTACTTTTTTTTCCCCCCCTGCGTTCAGTTAAAGTAATTGGTTGTGATACTGTGCAGAGAAAATGACAGACGCATTTGTTCCCCCATTACTTCTGTGTGCCACATTCACAGTGCATTACAAATGAATACATTATATTACACTGTACAATAGACAAAAGAGGGATGTTGTGGCGAGTGGAAAGAAAAAGCTATCTTTTTGATGTATGTGTGTACGACGTTTGATACAAAAGTGATGTTTTAGGAGGTTTTTATATTTTTGAATGTATCAAACAGGGTCAGATATTTCATATCCTTTTTTTTTAGGGATTACACTTTTGAGTTATGAAAATGAGGTCAGAATTGTTGGTTACTATGGAACTATATGGTTATATGGTACTTGATGGTGTACTGAGGACTACTCTGTTGCCAGCATGGGCTGTAGTTCTGTGTACTGTATAGAATACACAAGTTGTTGTTAACGGGGGCAAATTGTGCACACCTTTTGCTCTATTATTGTATTTTTCACGTACACAAAGTACAATGTAGTTGCCATTATTACCTTCATAGTACTTGCTCTATTATTATTTAGAATGAAACGTTCTATGATGAGTTGGCATCTACCTTCATTAGGATGTTCCCCAAACCTGCCGTTCACCAGGCAGGAATTTTACCGATTTATATAATATAATTTAGGCTTTTTAAAATTGCTCCTCATTCTCAGGCTGCCCCGTTTTCCCTCTTCTTTTGAATTCCGAAATTAAATATGATTTCATAATGGAGCTGAAGCCAATGAGAAAAGCTGTGAGACACACAGCTAAAGAGACTTTGAGAGCTTTACATCCTCGCTTTATCATCTTGTCCTCTCTCTTTCTTTTCTCCATCCCTCGATCATTCACCTCTTTTGCTCTGCTTTTTGGTTTTCAACCCCTCCCTCCCCCTGAACTCTTCCCCTCCCTCCCTGCCTCACCAGCTTTATCTATTTTGGACCCTCAGAGGGGGAAGGGTGACTCTGTAAGGGTGACCCTGTCTGTCTCACTCTCTCCAACATTTAACCAGACTGAAACTGAATCTCAAAAAGTTGTTGTTGTTTTTTTTTAAACAAGACTTTACTGGACACAAACTGACACAACTTTGAAAAGATCAAGAAGAATGAAAAACAAATAACTTCTCATTGGATTTCATTCCACTTTTTGGTTCCTCTGGGGAAGGTTAGGGTGGTATTTTTAGACCTGGTGTGTGATCCGGCTAAACACAACTGCTGTGCCTTTTTTTTTTTTTTGCTTCAGGATTTCCATCTTGCCTCCGTCGTCTTTTCTCACAATCAACTGGGCACCACAAAGGGATTTAACGAATGAGTTACACACTTGTTACTATGGTAATGCTGCTTTTCCAAAGTCTTTGAAGGATTGAAGGTTATCACTGAACACCGCGCTAACTCCGAGTCAAAGGTACTGTAAAAAATCCATTTCACTCTGGCTGAACTTTATAATAATGATCTGCTATGAGCTTCCTGGCTACTGTAGGTCTAAACACATTCTCCCCACAGTCATCCTCCTCAATGTCATTTAAAATACTCATTAGAATTTAGCTGACGGAGGAGCCAACGGAGAACTTTATTAGGTGGAAAATTGCAACTATAGGAGGGAAATGGGAATTTAATTAACGGCACTTTGCCCAGATTAACCAAGGTATGGAAATGACCGCTGATGCCATGAACTATGAGCTCCTGTTTCCCTGATATTCCATTATTTCCTGTTTTGATGTGGACTGTACTAAACATCACTAAAGTCCCACTCGCTTATGCAGCAATAAGAAATGCTGGCAACCCTCTGGTGTTTGACAGGATGGATTTACTTCAATGAGAAAATCTTTTAATGAAGACAGACATTTCAAGACACAAGTTAAATTGATTTATGATCAAATTTAAATTTGCTGATCCTGATTGTGCGATTTTGTTCGTTTTTCCCTCATCTGACCAGAGCTCATTCGTAGAAATACACCAAACTTGGCAAAGCTGTTGCTTAGAACTAACTTCAACATTTCCGGATGGATGATGTCAAGCTGGACAAACTTATCTAGTGAGGTTTACTTTATTCAGTTTATGAAGGTGGACAAAGGTGTGCACTTGTAATTGTATGGAATCAGAAGACATGTGTACCAGATTTAGCACATAAGTAATGCCCATCTGAAGTCCTTAAACTATAAATAGAAATACGCATTACATGACACGGTATAAGTGATACACAAATACAGAATAAAAGACACTACAGCCTTTTTTAAAGTGATCAGCACTAAACTGGCATAAATGGCAGTAAATCTAGACCAGAGTTTAACATGGAAAGCCAGTAGATTATCACCTACTGTATCTAGGGCAGAGAAGATCCCACATCTACACAATGAGAGTCGTAAAAACATGACCAAACTCTTTTACTATCAGAGATCTTAGAAACTCAACAGGCCCTGTTTTTTAAAATACGGGTAAAACTTCAGCTCTTTCAGTTCATGCAGTCAATCCTATAATTATCTATTCATATAACATGAAATACGCCGCCTGAACTCAAATAATTCATGCTTTGCTGCTGTTTTTTCACAGCCTAAATATGCATTCTTTGTGAGAATCAAAGATGAGCTTCCTTTTCCTTCCTATCCCTGACAGTATCAGGCGTTTCAAAATGTAAGAGTGTAACAACACTCAACACGCTTTATTTAACAAATAACTCACAGAACAGAATCATTCCTTTGTTTAAACAAAGTGTGCATCTCAGCCTTTATTTTAACTTGCTAGAAATTAATCTGAAGTAAAAACTGTCCACCTACTGTTTGAAGCAGCGACATGTCTGTGTCAAAAAGTTGCTGGACTTTTAACAAAGAGGTTGTATTGATGACTCACATTCTCTACCTCGTCTTTGTCACCTTTCATTTGCCCTCTAATGCCGGCGGTTAGACGCCTGCACCCACATACTTCTAATTCTGCTCCTTGCTTTGGTGCGGAGGAGGCCGCTGCAGCGAGTAGTGTCCTTGTGTGTGTGTGTGTGTGTGTGTGTGTGTGTGTGTGTGTGAGAGGATCAGCTCAACACTTGACGGTAACAACGGGCGGGCTGGGTCATCTGGTTTTCAAAAGACGACAGATGTTGAAAGAGAGCATGTTTGTCGATTGTGACTAACACTGAGAGAAATGTATGAAAGCCCTAAAGAAAAGTGTGGTGTAATTGCTTAGAGAAGAAGTGGATGATGGCAGGTGTCGGTATAACCTTTACAAAGTCGTGACAGTTTTACCTACAGTGGATCAATATGCTGGCCTGACCAGCCTGACCTGGGCTATGACCAGCTGTTACATCATCTATTCAAAAATGGAGGTTCTTCGTCTGCAGTGACACACATGCCAGCTGATGTTAACGCTCAAACTCCCTTTTATGTTTGTGGGCAGAGTGGCTAAAGGTGATGTACCGTGTGATGTACTTTGTTGTGAACGTGCTTATTCACACACTTGCCTATGTATGCTGCTGTTACTGGAGGATTCCACTACAGGGCACAGCAGACCTAGAACTTCTGGATTTGGATTTTTATAAATACAAAAGAAGAAGAAGAAGGATGAAGGAAGAGGGTTGGAAACAGAGCAAAGCATTAACAAGAATGATCTTCGTGAAATAGCGATGTAACACTCGGTATTTTGTGGAACGCTGGTCTTGGTCAGGTGCAGTGATTTCGGCAGTGTCACCTCACAGCTACAAGGTTCTGGATTTGAATCAAACGGGTCTTTCTGTGTGGAGTCTGCATGTTCTCCCTGTGCCTGCTTGGGTGCTCTCTGGGTGCCCCAGCTTCCTCCCACAGTCCAAAACCATGCAAGTTAGAAATGCTCAAGTGCCCGAGGTGTAAATGTGAGTGTGAAAGATTGTTTGTCTCTGTATGTCAGCCCCATGATAGACTGGCGACCTGTCCAGGATGTATCCCGCCTCTCTCCAGCACCTCTGGCACCAGCAGCCCTGCAGCCCTTAGTGACCTCAGCAAGTTCAGACGGCCGATGACTGGGGGACAAAATATGCCATCTGCACCCGTCGCAGCTTTTGTTCCTCTTAGTAACAGCAGTAATAGCGCTCTTCTCATGCTTGCTATTCTGACAAGCATATACTCTGTGCAGACTTGTTACCGGCAAGGTCTGTTAACTTCTCTTCGAGATCTTCCACCACTGTTGTCACTGACCGGCTGAGCCCTGACCCTGATCTCCAAGTGCTTATATATGTTTGCATCTTGAGGGTGCATAGGGTTAATTTCTCAGAATGGACTCAGCCGACGCACTGAGTGGGAAGTGGGATACGCGAGGCAGCCTTCGTGCCCATGCAAACACACGGTTTTAAAAGTAATTTTATCTCCAGCTTGACAGTTCACATTTGTGTCTGTGTGACTCTAGAAGCACAAAATAAACTTAAACTCTTGAAATCACAATATGTAGTAGCAGCACAATATCTTTGAAGCTACAGTGCTAATGTGCTAATAGACATTTAAAACATGAAAAAAAAAAACAGAAAGTCAAGAGGGATGCTGTTGAAATGGTGGAAAAGAAAAGATGTGAAATCTCTGGTTTGAAAATGTTGTGCTTTGGTGCAGGTAGTTCTATTATTTAGAAAAATGGATTTTACTGGTGCCAACCTCCAACCCAACCTGCTTCCTTGTTGAAGACTTTGCTCCTTTAACAGCAAAAACCGCATGACATTAATTAACCGGGGTGTGTATGAGTCCACCATGAAAAAGGATCCTAGCTGATGTGATGTATGTTAGCCGCTACACGGTTTTAACACCCTCCACTGCCACCATGTGATACGGTAATAAGGGCTCGTAGTCGCTTCAAAGACTTTCTTTGAAGTTTCTCTTATTCATGTGTTCATTTTATTCATTTTCCACGAGGTAAACAAGGGTGAGCATGCTGAACCTTCACCCTGTGCAAGTGAACGTGCAGCGATGATGTTCTGTCAGAAATGAAAAGGAAGGAAGCCGTTCGCAGGCATCAGTTCCTGAACATCGCTGGCGCTCTGAAGAAAGCAGAGAGATGCCAAATGTCAAATGCAGTTAGTTAAGCACTGCTACGTTCGCACTGGCTACATAAGAGGCCATAATACAGCCAATTTATTCGCGCGATTGAGTTTTACTTGCAAGTCGCAGCATAGGTGTGCGTAATATTGAGAAAAATACGGAGTCTGAATGTACCTGACCTATCTTATAATGAGGACACTGGGGGAACATTGTCACATTCTGCTTATTTTAATTGAAAGTTAAGATGAGCACTATTTGAGTCCAAACTTGTAAACCTATTTCTGTCAGCTGGATAATGAAAGGTGTTAATGCTGAACCTGGACCAGCGCAGAGCGTGCTGCACTCTTACAAGGCCTTATTAATAACAATGAGAAATGTTGTAAATTATTTCAATACAAATGTCTACAACTCTCATTTTGTATTTGTTTTTGGGTTTTTTTTGATAAGTTGTTATGCAGCCGGTGTAACAGAAGAAAGGAAAAAAAAAATCTCATCCATTTATCTAAGCCAGCGTAATAAACATAAACAAGCCAACGTGGGAGCATAAGCATGGCGTGCCACATGAGCCCGCAGCAATACAATGACAAAGACTCTCTTTAGAGAAGTCGTTCGTCTTGCAGAACAGATTTTTCAAAGTGAGATGGAATTCTATGTCCCCATCACCTCGGGTAATCTCCGTCCGTCTCGTTCTTATTGCTCTCTCCTGCCCGTCTTTCTCCCGTGTATCTTTTATTCTCGTCTTCACACAGAGAATAATGTGCTTGATTGATTCGCTGATGGGAACAAACAGTGGTAACAGGAAGAGTACACATAGCCTTATTACAAACGCGCCAGTTCTAATATCCTGTACATATAACTACTACATGCTAAGCACAAAAAAAAAAAAAGGCAAAGTCATATAATAACGGCTCATGGCCCCTCAGACTCCAAACACATCCAAGGTTTCTGCAATTTTATTTCCACATTCTGGATATTGTCCAGGAGCACTGCTTACAGTACTTTGCAGAAACAGCTGTACATAGATGATTTTTGGGCCTGGAGACAGGGGTGTTCCTACTTTATTAGGAGCCCAAAGCCAAAGAGACCAGGGGGGCCCCCCCAAATTTCAACCTGACCAGTCACCGCCTAACCAGACTCCCTGCTAGTGGCATAAGGGGTCGCTTTAGAGTTGCTATAGTTTCCCGTTCATGGCCAAACATAGAATGTTCTGTCGTTGCTGTGGACTAATATAATCAGCCGTCCTTCGGGGGCCCCATTCTAGTTCCTGGCCCTCAGCTGTTAAAAACCTGCTAGAATATAATAAATATACAACAGCACATACCAGGAATGAAGCACTTAGCATAGCAGATCACAGTATCTTCATTTTGAAAGGACATTATATATGTTCCATGCATATTTCTGCTATATATATTTCATTTTGTGGGCGACAGATGCAGTTCAATCTTCATAAACCGTTCGCAATTTGAAAATACACTTGCAATTGTATAAGTAGAAGCGGTTGCTGTGTTAGCAACATAGAACGTCATACAGATTACTTAAATATCATATCAATAATAGATCAGCATGTTCTCATTTGAGGTTGTAGAGTTATATCTAAGATGGTTTAATTGACACATATGTGTAATTTTGATGAGATGAGCTTTTAGGTCTTCAATCAATAGCAGGGATGGGACTTTGGAATACATTTCTCATCATATAAGTGCAGCACTCAGATGCTGGAGTGTGAGATCATAACAGCAAGCAGCATACAAATTGATTCTACCCAAACCTCCCTTAACAAGATTTCAGATGTGTTCTGATGTTATCTCCCCTCACAGATGCTTTTACAGAAAACCTGGATGGGAGAATGAATTATTCCTCCAAACAGCCTTTGTTTCCATCTCCTAGTTCCTCTCTATTCTGTCCTCTTATTTCTGATTTCCTCCTGCCTCAGCTCTCTTCACCAATGAGCACCCAGACCAACGGCGGGGAGGCGGGACCTCCACCTCGATCCAATCAGAGGACATTTTTGGATGAAGTCATTTTGACCTTTACGTCACCGATGGCCTGGCTCCTGATCGTGGCTCTGGTCATCACGTGGTCAGCGGTGGCCATTGTGCTCTTTGATCTGCTTGACTACAAAACACTGGCGGGTAGGATTTTATTTCATTTTGATATTTTCCTTTTATCTTTGCGCAATTTTTTTTTTTTTTTTTTTTAGTTTTTCCATTAATTTGAAATTCCAAGATCATATACTGTGCTTTTAATTTCTGACACTTTCCATGCACCAGCGCATTCATTCATTCATTCATTCATTCTTCACACTTCATATGTGGACTTTCAGCAGCCTCTCAGACATTTTTGAAGAAGATTTCAAAAGTGGCACCATCAAGGTCATCATTTTCAACAACATCCATGTGTCAAGTCAGGGGACTCACACAAAATACTTGAATTACAATAAAACACCAAAGTCAAGGATCGGTCTGGTTTTCCAGGCATGCAGGAGGACAAGTGGCCCGCCTGCTTCATGTGCAATACTACTGCATTTTTCATTAAATCTGACCTCTGAAATTTTTCACCAAAAAACAACAAACAAAAAAAAGTTTAGTCATAACCATCAATTCCATTTATTCATATTAAAAATAAATTAATTAATTAATAAAAGGTTCCTTCATGTTCTCAGACTCATTCCCGATTATTGCCTTTCCACCTGAACGGTCTGACGATGGTAGCCGTAGCGTCCTGGGTATTTTCCCTGCAGCGTCCATCATCCATCACATTGCCCATGATAATAGAAAGGAGATGCAGTTTAAACCCTCTCTCCTCCAGCCACCAATCCACCAATCGCTCGACCTGACAAAGTAACATCAGTGAGTCTCTTTCCTTTGTGGTGGAGACCATGGACAAACAGCTGGACAGTTACCACATTGAAAACAGGAGCAAAATATTGTGTACTAGCTTAATTTTTTGGGGGGGGGGGGGGGGACTTAAGGAAAATTATCAGAATTAAATATGACAAAAGGGTTACTATTGGCCAAAATGTGTAACTCTTTATTTTGTCCACCCTGGGCTACTGTAGATACAACTTTGAGATATAAGGAGCTCATTTTAAGCTAACACAAAAGCAAATATCATGAGTTTCAGGTGGCTTTATAATAATGAGGGGAAAAAAACCCTTGATTAGTATGCATATTCCTGTCAATGATGCCGTTACTTAAATAATACAGAAGAATAAAATGCTGTGTGGAGTTTGAGAAGTGAAAAACTGTTCTAGATGAGGAGGTAAGGAAATGTTGAGGCCGCCCAGCGAGGGGGACGACACACCCCGACTCCTGCTAGAGAGGCAAAGGGCAGAACAGCGCAGGAAGCCAGGAACACAGGACGCCACATTTTCACCAGGAGCTAATAATGTCACCACAGCCAGGTTACACTTATACTTTGTGTATTTATGTGTTTCCCTTCACTTGATAGATGTGTTGAAAATCTTTCACAACATGTCCACATAGGCTCTAACATTAGTCACCATTTAATGGTTTATGTACCACAGAAATATTTGACTCATACAATCACAGAGTGGGACTTGATGGAAAGGACCCCTGCTGGTGTTGGAATGCATACTAATGAGAAAGCACCAGGAGGTAATCAGTCTCCATTTTCATTAAAGCGTCTGTTAATATAAAGTTAAATTATTTCTGGTTTACCTGGACGACGTCGGGTTTCTCCGTTCTTATCGTTAAGTTCACGACTTAATCATCTGGAGTGATCAAATTTCATTTTCTTCGATTGCGTTTTAATTGCGTCGTTGTCACAAGATAACAGAGTATGAAATTTCCTGACATCACAGCTATGTTTCGGACTAATTAAAGCAAATGGATTCAGTAGAGGGCTGCACGGTGGTGCAGTGGTTAGCACTGTGGCCTCACAGCAAGAAGGTTCCGGGTTCGAGTCCCGGCTCGGGCATGGGATCTTTCTGTGTGGAGTTGGCATGTTCTCCCCGTGTCTGCGTGAGTTCTCTCTGGTACTCCAGCTTCCTCCCACAGTCCAAAGACATCAAGAGGGGACGAGGCTGATTGATACTCTAAATTGCTGTAGGTATGAATGTGAGTGTGAATGGTTGTTCGTCTCTCTATGTTGGCCCTGCGATGGACTGGCGACCTGTCCAGGGTGAACCCCGCCTCTCGCCCGTTGACGCTGGGATAGGCTCCAGCCCCCCCCGCGACCCTTAATGTGTGGGAATAAGCGGAAGATGACGATGGATGGATGGATTCAGTAGAGGTGGTCTCTTTACACCTGCTCGTCACCGGCTTCACGACCAGGCCCAAAGGTCTATGAATTTATATCTTCAGATGATAAAACACATACATCTGTGCTGATTTCTGCTCCATAGAAGCCTGAAAAAAAATAATAAGCTGTAACTACACTTTGCTTGCTGATTTTTTTTCTTTTTTAATTTGCAAACTCATAAAACTGTTGAAGAAAAAAACTCCAGTTGTTGACAATAAAATGACGCAAACATTCTCCTCTTAATGTAAAAAAATGAATGAAATGCAGGAAATCGAGGTCAACAAAAATAAAATGTAAACACAGGAAGCTTCAAGGTAGCTTATAGGAATGAAATAAGGAACTAAATTGAATTGAAGACAATGTATAAAAAAAATGTTCAGGTCTATTGAGAGTGATTAAATTGGGTTACAGTGTTATATTATACCTTGATTACCATGGCCTTATTATTTTTAATGCAATTAGTGTCAATCATCACTTCAGATATTGAAGTTAAACTATAAAAGTCTGCATGCTAACATCGAAAACAAGTTGATTTTCGACTGTTTTCTATAAAAATCATTCTGGTTTTCACACAGTGAATGAAAGTGTGAGATGACGCTCGCTGGCGGTTTCAACTCCAGTTATTTCTGTTGTGATTTGATAACATAGAAATCAACAGGTGTCTCTCACTGTTGTTAAAACTTGCTTTGAATACAAGGCAAGGACTCCAACACGCAGCCCGAAGTCAGAATCGGGTTGTAGAAAATCTTTGTCAGCGTTTGGTGCACACCATGATAGCGAGGCGGACAGAGGATGAGGGTTTAGACTGAGGGAAGGTAAAAAAAAATAAATAAAAAGTGAAAATTCCAACAAAGGCTGGAATGCAACGGAGGAGGAAACGTTGGTGTATGGAACACGCAGACTAAATACAAACAAGGGGAGGCAAGATTCTGATATATAATGGAATATTCCATCAATAAAGAGAATTTTCTGATGAAGTTAGAAGTCGAACTACTGACATGAGCACAGTTTTTGCATCACTGTGTAACACAGGCCGCAGTCAAACCTCTGGGCAGCGCAGCGGCAGCTTCCAGTGAGTGCTACAAACAACATCTGGATGCACAGTGTTTTGCATAATTAGCAAGAGAATACTATAAATCACGGTAGATGGCTGGTTTCATGTCGAATTATGGAGGGAAACCCTAACTCAGGAACAGCAGGAGAATATGAACGCAGCACTCAACAAAGAGCTCATGTAAACACCTAAACTGACATCCTGTCTGATGAAGAAGAGCTGGAATACTGTCGTCCTGGGACGCGGATGTATAATCAGACACAGGCGAATCCCAGTTCTTCATATTTAGAAACAAATTGATTTTCCAGTATAGCCGTGACGCATTAGCATGCATTGTAGTGATCTGAACAGACTTGGCACACAAAGGTCAAACTGCTACAAATCCTACAACCGCACAACAGAAAAATCAATCGCTTTGATTTCGTCGCGAAACCGGCGTATTGGCGTGCAGAGTTAATGCGCTGTAATAATGACCTTTCCATCAGTTCTACTCACATCTGCTGCTTATCACTCCCACCACAACTATCCTCATGTACATGGACACGGTCATGCAGTCATCTTTAACTCCTCTCCCTCCACTCTCCTCCCCACTTCACCCCCCGCCTCTTCTCCATCTTCACGCTGTCAATCACCTGCCATCCCATCCAAGAGTACACCTCATACTGTGACGACCCCGTGTGTTTATCACCTGGTAAAAACAAGACAACTGCAAACGCTCTCCGACTGACCTGCTTGCTTGTTCTTAGGTGTTGCATGTAACTAAATGGAGATAACTTCATCCCAGTGACGATGCTGGTTTAACTGGTTTTGCATTGCTCTTCGTGGTTGAAATCTTGTCATAAAGTCACACTTCTGGGGTGACACCAATATAAGAAGTTCCACACCTCTGAATTGAGCATCTCACATGTTTTTGAGTGATTCTAATTGGTGATTTCCCCAGTTGAGAAAAGCCACTTCACATGGGGCCCAATCGCAGTTTTGCCTGCAGGAATTCTATAAGAAACGAGACAACTTCCTGTGCAACAAAATATTGACAAGCACACATGGAGTCAGCACAGGGCTGCAGGTTATTTTAACATCTAGAAATGGAAAAGAGCCTAATTTGAATGACAACAGCTTGTGGAAAAACTGTGCCAGTTGATATCATATGTTAGAAAAACTACATTTAAGGTTTTTTTTTGAGTGATAACTCCTCATTGAAATCGAATTCATCGTTGGAAATCTTTTTTATTTTTTTTTTACAATTTGGTCTGATTAGATTTTGGCACTACAAAACACTTGATAGAGTTCGGAGAGCATCTTGGGTTTTGGTAATATTGTGAAACTCCAGCTCAGGAAATGGGAGTTAAATGGGACTTGAACAAGCTTCTTATGCAAATAAGCGCAGGTTAGGGAAACACTGGTTAATGTTGTGAAACACTATGTTTTACCCAGGACTGGAGTTGGATTCAAAAACCTCCTGCACTGACGGGAAGAGATTGTCAAGACTCCCCTTTCCTAAAGATAAATGTAACCAGAAAACTGACTAATCAATATTTACTAATATTTTCAATGCAAATTTTTCAGGCGAAATGTGATAAAAGTATTGGAAATGGGCAGAAAACCCCAATCTGGCAACACATGGGGTTGCAGACAAACAAGGTAATGGTTCAGGTGACGGTGTTGATTCAACGGCTTTATGTCTCAAACACAAAAAAAGAGTCCAGTTTGATTTACATCGGCATCGTTTCCACCACCATCCGATGCAGGATTAAGAGGTTGTGGTTAACTTCATGTACCGTATTTCCTGTGCGGTCACCCACATCCAAACAATAGATATTGGAGTTCAAACCACACAGACTAGTGCTACTACCACCACTACTACTTCTAGTACTACCACTACAACAACTACTTCCCGCAACACTTCTGGTACTGGAAGGGTTACAGTTAGTTTGTTTTCAGATCAAATCAAAGAGTTTATGGATTGCCGAGCAAACAGCTGGATAAAGAAGACGTGGATTGTAAGGACATTTTTGGACAGTTTTGCTGCTCTTAGCAGTTGGTGCCCATGCACCTCAAAGGTAAAATACACTTTTTGGGTGAAGTATCCCTTTAAAGGCTAATTCCACAAAAACGAAAACATTCACTTTTTCATATTTTTTACCTTCAGTATTCATGGAGACAGTTAAAGCGGCTGTGGTCAGTATTTTGGACCTCGGGGCAGAAGAAGAAAACTGCATGCAACGTATATAATTGACTTTTTCCAGCTGTATCTATATGTGTGTGTGTGTGTGTGTGTGTGTGTGTGTGTGTGTGTGTGTGTGTGTGTGTGTGTGTGTGTGAGTAAAATGCCAAAAAGACAATTACATTAACCACCCAACCATGCACGGCTTCACATTTGGAACGTAAGTTTATTTTTTTATTCTATGTGAGGAAAATGACATTTCTAAGTGATTCAATGTTTATTTATTGCAATTCTGTTACCTGCTGGAAGGCTCTTTTAAATTAATCCCTCTTCAAAAGAATCTTGAAATTCACATTTATATACTAAGTGTACAAAGTAAGCTTGTCATGGTGTGATATCACTTGCAAACACCCTGCGTTAATCCAGCCACAGTTGCACATCAGTGACAAATTAAAGGAGAAAACAACACTGGTGTCATGTTTGATGATGACGATGGTGGCGGCGGCGGCGACCAGCTCAGTCTAAAGTCTCTCATGGATGTTAAAATGGGGTGGCGGCACTATCATGTGATTCACATACAGATCAGAAGTCTCTCACGTTGAGTGCATCCGCAATGCTTATTTATATAGAACTCTTCACGCATTGTGTTGTACTGCAAAGTGCTTCACAAGAATCAAGCACAGAGAGGAAATGTCAAACCACCAACAATATTACCATTAAACCAGAGGAGGTCAGGGAAAGAGGAATTTCCAACGGCGAGTTTAAAAATTACTAGTGACTGCATAAAAACATCTAGATTAAAATCACAATCTAAAATGCTGTTAAAGGATATATCAGTCAAAGTGAGTGAAGGCCACATTAGGAGTAAAAAAATAAAAAAAAACAGTAGGATGAAGAGCATGAGAATTAAGTAACAGAACATGTGAGTGAGATATATTAATAGAAAATGAAATGAATTCAGTTCAGTTGAAAGCTAGAAGTTTGGGTGTTGGCTCTTAGATATGTCCGAGCTGGCAGCCCCCCCACAGGTCCTCAGCTGGCCGTTCCACACACGTGGGGCAGAGCAGCTCAAAGATGCCTCACCGTCGGTCGCACAAATTCAGTGAATTATATATTAAAGTCAGTGAAAAATTGAAGAGATCTTTAAAAAAAAAAAAAAAAAAAAAAGGAAGTCACGGGGTCGTACTTTTTTTTTTTTTAAATACACATCCATGAAAATTGCAGCTTTTGCATGCATGTACATACTCCAAGAAGTAGCCTGATAGCTTTTCATCTGTCACCAGACAGAATATTTACAAGAGTACATGAAGCAAAACACAGCTGTGCAGATCATGAAAAACTGTTCTTTTTAAAGGCGAAACTAAGAGTAAAGAACACACACACCTGTACCTATGTATCTATCTATGTACCTTTGTGTGTGTGTGTGTGTGTGTGTGTGTGTGTGTGTGGGCACCTGATCCGAGGGGGTGTTGACTGTGGATGACGCTGCACAACAAGTCCTACTCATCGCACATTCACACCAAACAGTACAGCGCACAATATGGAACAAAGGCTCGTCAGACTTCAAGTTAGAAGTTTTTGCCTGAACTGCAGTGGCTCGACCTCTCAGCTTCCTTTAAGTTCAGTTACAATGACTGTTCAAAACAACTATGCCAGCAAGCAGATTTTCCCACACACAGAAGTACTTCACAATAAAAGACATAAAATAATATAGCTTAATAAGATGAAGAAGAGGTAGATGAAAAAAGTAAAACCCATGAAGAGGGTGACTGCACATTTCAGGCTCATCGTGCAGTTGTCTGCAATTAAAATCACATGCGAACAAAAAAAAAATAAAGTCTTTAAAAGTAAGCAGAGCACAATTAATGATTTCTCGAAGTTTATTCCAGTTGTATGTAACATAAGAAATGAATACTGCTTCACCCTGCTTCGTTTTAACTCCAGGAACTAAGAAATCAAAGAGTTGTAGAGGTGGTACGGAGAAGTCAGAGATGGACTTAGACCCTCAACCACAAAGTACAAGACTTGCTGCTGACTATTTCTTCATTGAAAAAAGAGCAAAGAACAGGACTGAAGGTTTTTTCTGTAGATCTGATTGGCTGAGGTTAGCCTGTAATAGACAGATGGCGATCAATATCTAATCTTTTCTCAAACAGAAAGGAAACTTCCTCCCACTGCAACGGACAGTTCTGAGCAGAGAAGAGAAAGCACTCAAAGCAACCATCGGGCTGAACCATGTTGTTGTCCTCCATTTTATCAAGCAAATATTTGCAAGCTGACAATGGCAAAAGCTGGGGCTGCATTTTAAATCACAGGGCTTTTCTTTCACTGTGACATTTAAATAAAGGCCAGTGTAAACGAAGCCGCAAGGAGACATTCTGAACAATAAATGTGATTCTCCCTGAAGTGAAAGAGCAGATATTGAAATGTGTGTTTGAGAGAAGACAAAGTAGAGAGGATACATATTTAGAAATAGAAGAGAAACACACACACACACACACACACACACACACACACACACACACACACACAGTGTGGTCATCGTCGTAACTGCTCAGAAAAAAAAGAAGTGAAAAAAGTGTATAGGAAACTTGAGGGGGAGAAAATAGAGATGAAAACGAAGAGATGAAAGCACAGAGAGTTGAATCAGTCAGAATAACCTCTAACACAGTCGTTGCTTAAAAAAATGTAAATGTTACAAGACAAACACGCTGAGTTTATCTGAAGATCGACAAAAATGATCAGGAAGGTACGGGAGCCGAGACTGGCCGTGCGTGTCACGACTTTTATGTTACCTCAAAATCACAAGTAAATCACTGCATTGCTTTGTTATGGCCGAGCTTGTTTTCATTACTTATACTTCCAGTAAGATAACTAACTCAATTGCATAACAAAAACCAGATTTTTATTCCCCTTGATGGATTCGTAATTATTAGTATGATTTACTGTATAATTGAAAGTAATTTGCACTTTTGAGGGAAAAAAAAAAGTTACAGCATTAAAGACATAATCAACAACCGTAGCCGACCTTGACTTGACTGTATTGCAATGTGCCAAAGAAAAAGGAAAGAAAAAAAAGAAAGAAAGAAAGAAGAAAAGAAAAAAAGAAAGAAAGCTTTTCTTACTTTTCTTACTCTACTGCATCTCTTTCAGCTTCTTTCTGTTCTTTCCTTGTGAGAGTTTTCAAAGCCCCCTGGGTTTAGTTTTATTTATTTTCTGTATCTTTGCGGCACAATTTTTTTTTTACGTTTCATCTTCTCCTCCCTTGTTTTATTATTTTGATGTGACTGCTAAACTACACAACACACACACACACACACACACACACACACACAAAACAAGGCAAAAGGTGAGCAAAGAAAGAGCCGCATGATACGGAACATAAAAGAATGACTCAGAGAGGAAATAGATTTTAAAAGAAAGGTGAGAGAAGAAAAAGAAAAAAAGGGAGGCTGAAGAAAAAAAAAACACAACAGCACTGAAAGAATGGCAGGGAGTTAGCCTGTCGTCTAGTCCTGGTGTCTCTGCCAATCAGAGAAATGTCAGCGCATTAATCAGTTGTTTATGAGCATCCATTACATTACACCTCCACACTGGGCACTGGGAGCTTATTCCACCTGAGACAATGAGAAGGAGAGAGACAGAGAGACAGAGAGACAGGGAGGATGATGCATTATACACATTTACGAGACCAGAAAGAGCAGAATATTCACAAGCGCCTGCTAAATTCAAGCGTTGCCGCGGCTGCAGGTTCACAGATGAAAGACATCCTGAACTTAAACCACAGAAGAATTAATATCTTGCTTCAAATTCAGTGCTATTATTATAGCTTATAATAATAATGAGCCAATGGCAAATGCGGAAGCAAGGGGAGTTCCAAAATGTGATGCTTA
The DNA here is from genome assembly GCF_037954235.1 of Aulostomus chinensis. Classification (NCBI taxonomy): domain Eukaryota; kingdom Metazoa; phylum Chordata; class Actinopteri; order Syngnathiformes; family Aulostomidae; genus Aulostomus; species Aulostomus chinensis. The sequence goes on from NC_141339.1 coordinate 18,570,444, forward strand.
ATGAAACCATTTTTAAATCGTTATATTTCTTGTCACAACAACAAACAGAGGTTATGGATAGATCAGAGCTTAATTGGCACTTAAGATGACTTAAAATAACACTCAAGTAGCATGTATGAAGATGCAGCTATAGCAGACCCACGTGATAACCACCTCATAGCCACAGGGTTTACACGGGGGGGGGGGGGGGGGGGATGATGCTAACTTTCTCACCTTGAACAAAAATAAAACAGCATCACTGTTCAAGTCTGCCAGATGTTGTTACACCTGTGACACTGAAAACCACGTAATCTCAAGCAGAAGCCAAACCATCTTTTTATGGAGTGGGGTTTTTTTTTTTGGTGTGCTCGAACTCAACCACACAAACGTTTGCTTCACAAGGACCTCTGAAAGTGATTGCCCTGCGGTGGTTTATCAGCGGTACTAACAGATGGAGGAGTTAGCCCCGCCTAGAGCGACCTGATTTGAGTGATGTCATGCTAATTCAATGAACTGGTGACACCTGTTGGATTTTTTTCTGGATCCTGCGAAGAAACAGTCACAACGACTAAACATAGCCAGCTTGGTGTTGATTCACAACACAGAGACAGATGTTTTGGAATAAATATACAGAAATAACGGATCTTCCTGCATATTAAGATCATGAATCCCTCTTGGATCCAAAGTAAAACTCCTTGTTGTCGCTTTCATCCAAATGCTTCTACAAATAAATGTAGAGACATGAAATAGATGCACGCTCACGGCGAACTCAAGCCCACTGTGCGCGTCATTACCTGATCTCCTTGCACATGTCTAATATATTTAACATTGAAGCTTGAGTGTCGTCTTGTAAATCACTTTGGTTAAAAGCGTTTGCCGAATGAGAAAATGTAAATGTAACGATCCAGCTGCAATTAGTTTCTAATACGCTGTTTGAGAGGATGTGACAGGCGAGGCTTTAAAGCAAATTAGAAAGAAATATGTTTAAATAAAACTGAGAGCAGCAGCTAGGACTTAACTGCCGTGGACAACACAGCAGGGTCAACATGCAAAAGTAAAAATGAGAATAATGAGAATCATTTTTGGTTTAATCGTCTGGCCACATTGCTTTGAAATGCTCTCTGTGGTTCATTTGTTGGACTCACACATTACCTGTCTCACCAGCTGCATCAGGTAATGAGTGAGCTAAATTACTTGAGTCAGAAGTGAAGCCACATCATCCAAAATAACCATAATGCATCAGTGATTTGTTTTTTTTATAGCAGTGCCAGGAGCGTGGCTCCAGGGATGGCAATTGTTATGCATTTAGCTCAAAGCACGAAGCCATGATGGAGGCTGCACACTCGTGTGTTGGTAAATGTCTTGGATTGAAACAACGAACGTTGGGTGACACAGATGGAATAACTGGTCGAGTGTGTCGGGATTGTTCACATGCTGCATGTGTTCCAGCTCATTCTGCTTGTCTCACATCTAACATCCAGACATGTTTGGCAGGTTGAAGTGTGTTTTCGCTCTGCACGGCATGTTTGCAGCACTATAGAGGTGAGCAACAAAGCTGTATGTCACCATGAGTGGCTGAACGTGTGCAGTGAGATGAAGGTCACTCAGTGTTCCTCTTTGTGGATTGCCTCGGCTTTTATCTCTCCAGTTCTCGTTCTTCTCTCTGTTTCTTCACATCGAGACGTCCGAGTTAATGTCTTATTTGTATGTTTCTCCTCCGCAGGTCTCCCTCCTCCTCCCGCCGTTGCTAAGAGAGGAATGAAGACTCGAGGCAAGCAGCTGAAACCATCATACTCCTCACCTTCACTGTATAGCTCTGGATTAAAAATATATAATGGACATCTGTAGCTAAACATACCACCACGTGTACCACAACAACTGAAATAAACGACTTACACATAATAAATACAGATATATGGTATACCGCAATATTACCCATGTTACCTATTTAAGGACATTTCATATTTTTATGTGGTCTCAAAATTTTCTGGAGTAAATAATAAAAGTGATGTCTGCCATGCTGGGGAAATGATGCTGAGATTGAAACTCAACCCACCAAACAAACATGCCCCTCCCTCCTGTGTTCCTTCAGAAGCTCCACCCACCAAAGTCATGGTCATAAAAGTGGGCTCACTTACAAAAGGAAAAATATACTGGGATGCACTATCAAGCTACAACTGAATGATCTAAGGAACTGGAATGCAAAATTATAAATAATAAACCTGAAAACAGATCTGAAGCCGGTTTCACATTTGCCCATTTCCACTTTCTTCTACTCTGGCTCTTTTTTACGCTGTTCTTTTTAGCAGGTGTTCGTCCCATCAAATCGAGCTCTGCTGCAATCCCGAGTGCCGTAGCAGCCGAAGAAGGCAGCGATTGGTTGGAGATGTTATGGACGTTTGCCGCTAGTTTGGTAGCTCCTGAGGATGAGGAGGAAGGTATTCACCAGCTAACTGACACCTTCACATGTAAGAAAACCTCACCTCACACTAATTACCCATCCGATCTAACCACGAGTGACAAGGAGCATGTCATTGTCACATGATCATGTCTAGTCCATACTAAAAAAAAACCCAACATATTTCTCAATTCAATTTCTCTCTTGCTTTTTGTGGACATGCCATGACACCATCATCATCATTAATGCCATTTTTTAATCCTGAAATGTGTTACTTTCATTGAAGAGGAGTGGTAGATAGAACCGTACTATACTTGTGCATCTAAACCGACTAAACTAATGAAAAGCAAACTGCATCACGAGCCAAACTCTTCTGTACAAACAGCAGCGACGGTTGAGTTGTCACATTAGATGATCTCTCACACATGAATATTATAATGCCCCTTTAACCCATTAAACTTTGGAGATACACCAGGCGTAAAATAAACTTCCCATCTCGTTTAATTTATTCAGATTATATCAAAATCAATGGTCCATCAATAATAAGCTACTGGTAATTAACTGGAATACAAACTTTGAACTGGAGCGCTTATTTCTAGTATGATTGCTCAACACACACAAGATGGTTCCCTCAGTTTGAGTGACAGTGAGAGACTTCCGGCTGTCTGGGGTCAGGGGCACAACGAGTGGGTCAAGACAATGTCACTCTCAACTCATCGTATTCAAGGGTTTGCACAGTGGCGCTTCGCTCCAGTCGGTGACGTCAGTTTCACACGCACATGGTCATTTCTAAACAGGAAGCTGTAACTGGCACCCTCTTATTTCTGGATTTCTATGTCTGTTTCCTCAATCAAATACATCCGTCTTTAAATAATTGGCTGAGTTCTACGACGTGCTTAATTTGTAAATCATAAGGTGCCGGAACGCGAAGTACATATGACAGCTCAGGGATGAGAGAGGGGCACAAGTCCCGGAACCGAGACAGAGAACATTCTGAAAACAATAAACAAACGCCCACTTGCCATGCTGTGGGACTTACAAGCCTCAATTTCAAACAATATCCATGGTATAAATGTTATGACGATTATTTACAATTATTTTAGGCTCCTCTGCGCAGCATAGGCAAATGCCCACGTCACCACAGGTGGGACTTAAAGTTTACAGTCAGCAATTAATTTCTCAACAGGTCTAACTTGTAAAACAAAAAAAAACAACAACAAAAGAGCTCACAATAAATCACACAAATCTTCCATTATTATGATGGTATTTAAAGATTGGCACGGCGGCCTATGAATAGACAGTATGCTCACCATTTAGTTGTCCAAAACACCCCACGGTGCCAGCCTCCTGCCCCGGCTTGGCCAACTGTAGGTGAACCTGGCCAGCTATAGGTGAACCTGGTTACCTGTAGGTGAACCTGGCTTGCTGTAGGGGAACCTGGCCAGCTATAGGTGAACCTGGTTACCTGTAGGTGAACCTGGCTAGCTGTAGGTGAACCTGGCCAGCTGTAGGTGAACCTGGTTACCTGTAGGTGAACCTGGCTAGCTGTGGCGGCGCTAGCCTCCTGCTGCAGCCGATTTTGATCGTCAACATGACCGCTGCAGCTGCTCTCGTCGCCGCTTATGGAGGCTTTTCTAACTCGTTTTGAAGCGTCATGCAACTCTTCTTATTTTCGATAGAAGACAGCAAATTTAACTTTCTTTTTGACATGTTGGCGTTGAAATAGTAACTTTTTCTTCCCTCTCTACTTGCTCCTCAGTTGCGGCGAATTTCAAAATTTTTGTTTGGTTTTTTGTTTGGTTTTTTTCTGTGTCAGGGGCGTGGTTTGTCGGCATCGGTTATCTTAATAAACAAAATGAAATTCTTAGGATTTGTTCTGTAAATTAATATATGCGCATTATTCTTTTATTTTAAATATTTTTAAAACGTTCATATGTTTCTTATGTTGTTTTTTTGTGTTGTTTTTTTTTAAATACGAGAGGTACCGGATCTGCTCAAATAAGTACCGGAACACAGGGAGGCCAAAATTCAGGGGTGCCGGCTCAAATTAACCCCTGGCTATGGTGCTAAAACTGAGGTTTCGGCACAAAAGCACATAGATTAAAACGGTGGGGAGAAAAAGACCCAATGGTGTCTTGCAAAGTCTGGTGTTCAACTAAAAACGTCCAATTTAAGAGCAGCCTGGAAAACGCAAGAGCTAATGTGACATTCTGGGCTGCAAATGGAGCCATTTGTTGCATCCACCTGTCTCCTTTTTGCATACTTTCTACTTCCTATCTTTAAATAGATGCCATCACATTCCATCTCATGCAAACAACCCTGCACGTCCAAAGCCTTGTAGTTTGACACAAACAGCCACAAAATTCATATCCTTAAATAAACATGAGTCAAGAATTTGGGATGCACAACATTTTTGACAGTATCTGATATGCCTGATTTGGCTAAAAGCCAAAAAATATATACTAGTATCAGCTGAAAAAAAAAATTTCACATTCCCAAACATTTGAAAAAAGGCCATAAATGAAATTTACAGCATTGTGTCCTTAAATGATGAGCAAAGAAGAGACAGCTAAAACTTCAGATCATGAATTTTATATTAAAAATTTACCAAAATCTGTCGGTGCACATGACATGCTGATATTCTGTAGCGTCCATTTCTATCAAAACATATTGTTCGTGTAATTAAACCACACAGCCAGTTTGTGATATTCTAGACTGTTACATCAGCACGTCCACGTTCAGCGTTGGGTATTGATGACAGCTGATGGTGATGTTTTGGCAGTTTTACAAGTTGTTGTGACGTAATCAAACTCCGACAACTTCTAACTTACAACATCTCATGTCAACGCCACCTTGACGTGAAGTTATCCTGACCAAAACACAACATTTATCAAACTTCCACACATTAACATCCTCACCATGTGAAACCCTAGCACTTTAGTTGGTCCAGTTGCGTTTCAGTACAACGTCAGAGCTTGATGTCAAACCGCTTCAATTAAAATCATTCTCCGTTCAAAGATAATGTCTTTATGATGTAAAATATTATAATATGCAATAAAGTTTGCTCTTATCCCTTAACATTTACTTCTGTAGTTTGAATGATTCACCTGTCACTGTGATTCATTAGCGTCTTATTCTCTACTCTGCAGCTTTCCACTCTGAAGAACTCTGAAGAAGGGAAAGAAACGAGGGATGGTGAAGCATGGAGAACGGATGAAGAGGAGAAGGAGAAAGCCAAGAGACATAAGTGGAAGAGACAATGTAGAGACCCAAAAGAAGGATGTATAATATAAATCACAGCAATGTTTCTTTCTGTCTGTCTGTTGTTAACTGGAATTTGATGAATACAAACATTTATGCCCTGGGTTTCTTTTCTGCTTCAACATTCTTATAATTTGTCTCCATATTTTCTTGCAGTTTCCAGATTTGACATCGTTTGGGTTCATTTGAAAGAGTTTAGCCTTCTCTTACACTGACAATGTGCGAAAAGATAATCCCGTTACTGCATCTCTGGACACATACCAGTGTTCTTGATACTTTTAACAACATTTGTTTAACGTAAAATGCAAAATGGAGTAATTCAAGATCTGATGTAAGACAAAATATTCTAGTAGTGTTGCAGCCATACAAAAGCAAACTGCATTACCTTGCATTTCCAGCCCATTGCTCCTGTATGCATGATGGTGGCCGGAGTTGTCGATGACCAAGCAGGTGAGTTTCCCGGCACCAGCAAAGACCTTCTGGGCAGGAAGATGAACAGTTCAGCCAGGAGGAGATAAGGGCCTCTGCTGTGGTTCCCTCAGGCATCAGACTGGATACCCCCAACAAGAAAATGCCTTGAACATGAGAAGTAGACGACGATGGTGGGAGACAGAAAGAAAACAACAAACTACAAATGCGTAATCCTTCTTGAGATAAGGACAACAATGTGACTCAGGGTTGAAAGAAAACAGAATCCCATAAAGAAGGTGAGAAAAACCTGGCGTAAGAGCAAGTATGAGATCACCAGCAAGATATAGGCCACTGTACTCGAGCTCTAACCTTCAACATGGAACCAAAGGAAAACCTCAAGGGGACGATTTATACCTTAAAGACTTGATATGATGTGAAAAACTGAACGATGATAGGAGAAATATATTTTGAAAGTGTCCTTGGATGAATAAGGGGCTTATTTCTATTCATAGTTAAAATCCAATTTAACACACATTGGTCCTGCTAAGCTTAGAAATTATGTAAAATGTGTGTTCAAATGTTGCTCAAGCAAGAGTCAGATAAATACCTGCGGTGTCTTGTACCTAACGCTTTCTGTCACAAACAAGCCATTTGTCAGTAAAAATTTGCAGAGAAGAATAACTTGATGCAGTTTAACAAGACATTTTGACACTGTGTTCGCTCTAAGATTGCAAAAACATGTCGCCCCACTCTTTAGCACGAGACAACAGCATGGATGCATACAGAATTTGGCTGTTTAGGTTAGATACTGGACAATCAATAATTACACCCATACATCTCCACATTGGGTGTGCAGATGAAACGATATTTGATGAAAAGATCAATAGAAAATTAGAAAACCTGGAAAACTAGAAAAATTGTGGTGGTGTGCCTCCATGATCTGTCCCTGTCACAGTGTACTTTGACCTCCGAATATCTTTCCAGTTCATCCATATGACCCAGTGGATGTTGGTAGCAATTTTGATTAAATTCCTTTGAGGCGTAACTGAGATATCAGGAAGAGCTCAGCTTTCACGTACATGTGAGGGGGCAGTGACCCTGACCTTTGACCACCAAGACCTTTTCATTTCATCCTTGAGTGCCAGTGGATACTTGTACAACTTTTGGAGACGATTTCTCAAGAAGTTCCCCGAGAAATTGCATTCATGCAAAGTAACATTGGACTTAATCTTCAACCAGCTCAATCTTTTCAGTTCATCAACGAGTCCCGGTGGACTTTTTCTGTCAAAACTGTTTGAATTCCCTCAAGGTGAGGGGTACATCATGAGTCCCAGTGGATCTTTTGTGGCAAATTGGAACAAATTTACTGAAGTTGTGCCCGACGTATCATTCTACCCACAATGAGACAGCCGAAAAACCAAACTGCCTCCAGCGCATGACTGCAACCATAAAGATTAACAATTCATTGAATGGAGTTGGCCAATATGTGTATCCCATTCGACCAGTGACCGCTAATCACTAATCACTCAGGCACTGCGGATAAATCCCATTTCTAATGTACATCATTCGAATTTATTGAAAACCTATCAGTCCAGTATTAAACTGACGTGAGAACACATGCAGCGTGTGTCACATCAGTTCGCCTCAGGCCGGACAGAGGCACAGCACCAATCCAACAAAAAGAGATACTCCCTCGGTCACTGCGGATGCTGTTCCCCGGTTACGTTTTTATTATCCTTTCGCGGGTGATGAGATGAATCTGTCTTGATTGCGAGAGGCTTTTAACTTCTGCTTTTCCTGGGAACATCGACGCGAATGGATGTTTGGAATTTCAGTTGCTCTCATGACCCATCAGATGTGCTAATATATTCCTCTATTACAAGATTGTAATAGAGTAAGCATATATTCCGATACTGTTCTTTCAATGGTGGTGATAAGGAATATATCTATGTACACACACGCGTGTATGTCCATCCTTCCACTTCTCATTAATGCAATATTTCCCTGGGGAGAATTTCTTCACATTTAGCACAAAACGCAAGGTTGAACTAAAAAAGATTTTGGTGGTCAAAGTTCAAGGTCACTGTAACCTCCCTTGTGCGTTAAAGTCTCGTCATCAAATGCTTCAACGGGAGCTCCCGGTTTGTCTCACCGCTCGAATTTTGACCCAGCGCCCGATGAGAGATATTGAAGACATGCATGTCTTTCACCTCCCTTTGTGCCTCCACGGATTTAACGCCGTTATTAACAGTGTACGTATACATTATCACATATGCTCCTTAGCATTTTGCGCTCTCACTGTGTGTCTGAATAGAGATGAATTATCACAGCGGTGGCTTGTTAAATAAGCAAGTTAAGCAACCCGTGTAATATCCTCAACAAATACATACACCTCTGCTCCCTCACCTCTGATTATCGTCACTGTTGCCTCAAATGGAAACATTTGCATACGATCCAAAATGTAAATGATTGTAAGGTTTAATTAAAATTAGTCAGCTTGCACTGACACGGGAATGTGTTTGCAATGTAATGAGATTATCGTGAAATTAGAAGAGCGTCATAATGAAATCAGAACTTTATTTTTGCCTGAATGAATTTAACCGCATTGTAATGAACGGTGTTGCAGGAAATCGCTTTGACTGTTTTGGGAATTGATTTTGTAAAATGTGACTCATGGCTGTCCCTGCTCAGCAGCCAATTTTGATAGAAATTACAATATGTCATATGATGACCTGATTTTAAAAGTGCATCATTCATTTAGCATATTAGTCTTAAACAATTTGTCTCCATACAGCAGGATACGCCAGCTCTATTCAGCAATATAACACGAAAGAAACATGAGTCTTTTGAATATTTTAACGTATCATCCCATAAACATTCATTCAACAGATAATAATAATAAAAATGCAATATCTCATCACTTTAAATAAATGAATAACAAGTGCAAAAAGAGATGGATGGACCATCAATAAGACAAATATTAAATCAAGATTTAATGCATTTTATATTATTCACATTTCATATCAAACCCTAAATTCATGTATTTTCTGTATTGTATCCATATTTTTACATGCAATCACAATGTAATGTTTTTTTATTATATTCCTATTTTAAGGCTGCACGGTGGTGCAGTGGTTAGCACTGTGGCCTCACAGCAAGAAGGTTCCGGGTTTGAGTCCCGGCTCGGGCACGGGATCTTTCAGTGTGGAGTCTCCATGTTCTCCCCGTGTCTGTGTGGGTTCTCTCCATGTACTCCGGCTTCTTCCCACTGTCCAAAGACATGCAATTGGGGACTAGGCTGATTGATACTCTAAATTGACCGTAGGTATGAATGTGAGTGTGAATGGTTGTTCGTCTCTCTATGTTGGCCCTGCGATGGACTGGCGACCTGTCCAGGGTGAACCCCGCCTCTCGCCCGTGGACACTGGGATAGGCTCCAGCCCCCCCGCGACCCTTAATGTGTAGGAATAAGCGGAAGATGACGATGGATGGATATTCCTATTTTATGCTTTCTTTTATTCTATGGCTTTTAGCAGTTTAGCAGCTTTTAGAATGAAGCCGCATCCATCCCCATCACGCTTTATTTGACCTGAGCGACTAATTATGGGGAACATAGATAGATACTTTATTCATCTCGCAGAGAAATGCACATGCATTGCGGGCTGCTTTTATTAGAAGTATTTATTGTTATTTTTACAAACAGGATTAAACAAACGGGATGCAGTTTTGGAGATAGGATTGAGCCGTGAGAGGTGGTGTAAAGGTTAGAGGGGCGGGACCGGCGAGGCGAGGTCGTTGCTGCCAACGATGACTGATGGAGGGCTCGGCTGCTGCATCAGCTCTCGTGGTCTCTGGTACAGGACTGTGACCAGAATCTGTCCATTTGCAGCACAGTGAAACAAGGGTTCATTGTTGTTGTTTTCATTACTATCAGAATGTAAATGGCATTCAATTCCGTCAACAAGGTAATGTGATGGGGTAAGGCTGGTCAATGTTTGAATAATTGACCAAAAATACTGACGCGCACATGCGCACACAAACACACACCTGCCTTTAGAGTCCTGGCAGTAAAAGTGATGAATAATGGATCTTAGTTTTCCCTGGCCTGGGGGAGAAGCTTTTAAACATAATTTGTTGCTTTAATTTATTTACACAACCTGGTAACCTGGGCCTCCAGACTCTACACATACGCACAGAGCTGAACCACCCTGGGAGGGCCACATGCACACACATAGATATGTGAAAATGTGCAAATGGACTGGCTCACATTTGCACCAGGAACGAAAGGTATACAGCTTGCATATCTACATTCCATCTCAGAGATAAGCTGGTATTGCATTCATGAAGAAATTTGCAAAGGTGCAACGACGACAGATGGTTTCATCAGACTGGAAACGTTTATTTCCAAAAACAGTATTTTAAACTCATGATGCAATTTTATTTTTTGATACATCTCTGGTTTTCATTAATCCAAGATAGAACAAGAAACCCTCTGACCAAAATCACTCAGAAAGACATTAGAAGCCATTTCTGACAGGCATGAATAGTCCTGGCGCGTACGTATAGTGTCACGTATGCCTCATACTGAACAGCAGTCTCACTACTCGTCCACCGAGATCCTCAAGAGGAGAATGTCCAACGTCCCAGCTTCCCAAACCGAGGCACACTGTTCAGGCAGCAAATGTCCCCGACTGTCCTACAGGATGCTTGTGGGCCCAGAGCTGTGGTCTGAGGCTGAACCAGCCGTCAGTTTTTTTTTTTGTGTGTGTGTGTGTGCGTGTGCGCGCGTGTGTGTGTGTGTTGTTGTGGTTCTTCGACAAGCAGCACACTTCAGTTTTGGTTAGATGAAGACAAAACTCAACTTCTCGGCTCTCCGGGTCAGCCTCTCCCCGAGTGTTTCATGCGAGGGCGTCAAACTTCCGTGCGCCTCTGGTGTCATGCTAGAGAGCATCCCAGTGCACATCATGGTCACTTGTAGCGCATCCTTCCACTCTGAAATAAACTGTAGTGTGTCACTACGGCAAAGCCTTTACATTTAGTGGTGCCATTTCTCCTAAATAATCAGTAATAAATCACTGATCAGGGCTGACCATAACAACAGTTTGATCTTTGAATATTTAGCAGTCTCACTGGTAATTTTCTCAGCAACATTGCACAACAGAATGCTACACTGACCAAACCACGATTAGGAAACCCTGCTATTCACCAATGACAATAAAACAGAGAAAAAGAGTTGATTGCATAGAGAGTTTGTTTTTATTCGTTATATGTATCTTTTCATGGCATCAAAATGTTTTTGTCTCTTCATGCCAACAAAATAATCCATCTATGACCACTCATGGGCTAAGTTGCAAGAAGAAGAACAACAACAAAAACAACAACAGTTTGACAGGAATTTACTTGACTGAAGTTCTCAACACTTGAGTGAAACATTTAGTAAATAGCCAAACTCAAGCGCCGTACTTCTAATTCTCTTCCATGTTTTTTTCGGGATGCCAGATTTAGCATCTTAACTCCTCCCCCATGCTGACTAGATCAGACATCAGCAGCTGTTGAGGGCTGATCCGGTTGCCAGCTTCCAGTCTGTTGCTACAGTTATATAACATTTGATGCAAGTCACCAACCTCTGATGTGGTGGTCACAAAATTTGTAAGGAGGTCTGTGTGTTTGTGTGTGTGTGTGAGTGAGTGAGTGTGTGTTGCCGAGTAATCACTACACAGCCATGCAATTATCCCTTATAATACTGTTTATGTACATTAGGATTCTCTTATCCTCCCCTATTTGCAACACATTTTAAATACAGCACACACACTTTGCTCTCTGGCTGTAGTTGCATATTTTGAGCTGAGACAGCAGCCTCATTAACTTCAAACATCAACTATGCCCAGCATCCAATAAATCCCAAACAGATTTTAGGACCACCAATGCCACAAATTCTTGCTCGCGCTCACCCCATGATGAGTTTCATGTTGCCAAAAGTCCAGTGTGTTTACAGATGGTGTTTACGGCACTCTGGAGAGTTGCCTTGGCTGAGTTCTCATTCACATCACCACCATTAATAAGTCTTGCAACAGCAATACCACAGAAAATCTCATTTTAAAGAAAGAGCCTGAATGTCAAGTTGTATCTAGAATTTGCACAAAATAAAAGCAGAGCCGTATTGCAGCAGAAGACTACTAAGACTCTTACAAATATCTGAGCCGTAGGGTTTAGCCTAAATATTGATTTTTCAGCCGCGAGTATCGATACATTAAACCCCATTCAAATCCCCCGTGTCCAGGAAGAGCAATTCGGTCTGTAGAGCACTTCTAGTTACCCAGACGGCGACACCTTTCTCATCTGGTTGGAGCTGAGAGATTCAGGACAATGGCGGGGAGTATAAATTCAGCGCCTGCATGCTGAAATGCAGATGTGTGGGAGCATTTTGGGTTCAAAAACACAAAGGAAAGCGACGATTTAGACAAAAGCATGGCGGTTTGCAAACTATGTCACACAAACGTTAAGTACTCTGGAAATACCACCAGCCTGCGAGCCCACCTAAAACGTCATGACCCGGACAAGGAAATGCTAACTGAGACCAAGCCCAAGAAGCTGCGGCGCAACTCGAAACAAACCACGCTGGACATTGACGGTGGTGGTTGCCACAAGTTCCCATTTTCTTCACTGAGGTCACAGAAATTTATGGAGTCCATTGCCTACTTTATTTGTCAGGATTTGAGACCTTATTTGGTGGTGGAACACACCGGCTTTAGGCACATGGTGAACGCGATGGAGCCCAGCTGAATAGAATTATTAGCTGCCATGGTTTATTTTTAGTGAACCCGGTGGCTAGACTGGCTAGTAGCTACCTCATATGTTCAGTATCAAACTAAAAAACACTGCCAAACAAGGCCACTTGCCGCACTTAAACTCTCCATTGTTCACCTTACTTTTCAAAAGCTTGCAAGCAACAATTTGCACTCAGTTTCAATAAATGAAACTAATTTTCTCTCCACATCTTTGATTCATTTTGTCCAGCATTTGCAAGCTGCCAGTTAGAGCCATATATTGTGTAACTGATGCTTTCAGTTCAATTAATTCAATCCAAGTCAATGGAACACTCACAAGATGTCCCCAAAATCGCTTTGATCTTCTAAAATCATTCAGAAAAATATGTAAGTGTATCGAATTGTATCGTGAGCTGAATATCGTGATATATATCGTATCGTGAGACGAATATCGTATATCGTATCGCGAGATTAGTGTATCACTACAGCCCTACTGACAGGAATCTGAGAGTTCATCGCTGAGTTACTGCAAAAATAATGAAGCATTATTCACAATTCCTGTAATCTTCAATACAAATTTGATATTGATGAATGCACTGGTTAGTCTATGGGAGCTACTTGGGTCTGAGCTGACATGAAAGCAGCAAGCTCACCCACCTGAGGTTTTCTTATGCTAATACAGTACTGTATTTTCTTTAAAAAAAACATTATTTAAAGAATATATATAAACATTATTAACACTGATTTTGAACCTACTGACAACTTATTGAGGATACGATAACTACGAGGATCACTTTTCATTTTTATACGTGTAGGTTATGCAGTTTTGTATTCCTGGTTTAACTTGTGCATGTGTCAATCTATTTTTTAGAAAAATGTATTCCTGGTCCAGTTATGCGTGAGGAGCCGTTTGTTGTGGTCTGTCCTGGAGCAGAGAGTTTTGAAATGTTGCAATATTACAGACATCTGAGCAAGTTTGGGATTGTTGCAGTTAGCTTGATGACACTGTTGGACAACATGATAAATAATGAAGTCTCATTAATCTCTCTGACTGGTTTTGAGCATACTGTGACCGAAGCTTTGTGTCATTTTGCCTTTTTAAATGACACACGAGAGCTAATTGGTACCATCAGAGTCTGTTGAGGCAAAGGTCGCTAATGATTACAGGACCTGCAATCTGTTTCAGTCATTAATGGAATAGTTTGACATTTTGGAAAATTGCTTATTTGCTTTCTAGTCGAGAGTCATATGAGCAGTTAGATGCCACTCTGATGTGTGAAAGTAGCATTAATCTTCTCATCTAAGTCCCAGCAAGGAGGCAAATTAGTGTTTTTCCACTCACTGCTGAAGAATTTTTCAAAGGGATAAAAATGTGTGGGGGATGCCAGCATTTTTAGGAAGCCTAAAGCTGAAGAATTCAACAATCAGAGTACTAACAAGCACAGCAGATACTGTACTACTAGTGTACATAATACTGCATTAAAGAGAAGAAAATCGGGGAGATGTTACTCCTTGAAAAAGGAACTTTTTCTTTTCTTTTATAATTCGTAAAGCAAAGAATCTTTGGCTATGAGTGTGAGTCTAAAAAGTGTTAAAGCATGCATTTTTTGAGAGTTCTGCTGTTGATTAGGGTTGGTGCCCGTATTAGCACTATTACCTTCAAGCTAAATAAACATGGCTGGCTCTTTTTGCATTCTGGAGTCATAAAGTAGTGATGCAGTAATTAAAAACATCCTTGTTCGCTCAGGAAACCCATTTGGGAGGACTTGAATGAACTTTTCAGGTGAAGTACCACTTTAAAGAAGAAACCTGGACTCATCTTACCCTGCTGAAGTTGTCTTGCTGCAGGCAGCGATTCCAAACAGGAATATTCTCAACTGGCACAACACTAGTGCTTTAAATGACTTCATCTCATAGTGTTTTGTGTTATCTTAATTTGAAAGGATTGGCAAGGCTCTTGAAGCATCATATAACTAAATAAATGGTCATTTCCCAGCAATTCTTGTGCTCCAAGAAGCATTTTAATCTTCTCACCGCTGACTTTGGCATAGTTGTGCAATCTGTCTAAAAGCACACCACCAGCACCCAACACAGCTCAGCATTCAATTCTCTATTTTCCAGAAATTGAATAATAAGAGGTATAATTAAATTATTTTGCATTATATACACAAACAAATTCAATTTGACTCCTCATACAGAGTCGTATACCTCAGAAGAGGAGGATGTTATATTTGCAAGTGAGGTTTGTCAACCTGAAAGCGTTTTCCAGGCGGCACAGCAGCGAAAGGTAATCAGTTTCTCCATGCTACTGTCATGATCAAAGGGATCATACTCCCATGACTATCACACACAACAACCCACACACACACAACCAACCATAGGGGAACACCTTGACATGCATGTGCACACATTGCAGTCGTGCAAATACACACACATTCACAAAAAGTTTCAGTACTCGAGCACAAACCCTTGGTTTCACTCACTCACACACACACACACACACACACACACACACATGCATACACACACGCACACACACACATAAGGCAAATCTCGCTGCTGCTTGATGTTGTGTGTTTTCTTTAAGATGCCTGGCTCCTGCTGAGAAGCTGGCAGCGAGAGATACACACAAACACACATCCAGATGAACACGCACATCAATACTCAAAGCAGCTGCACAGCAGAATCCAGCAAAGGAGTAAGCGAAGCTACGCCATTTGAGACGAGAGAGTGACAAATTTGATTTAATTGTGTGTCATTTTACTCACTTGTTTGATCATCCCACATTTAATAGAGTACAGTGGCAGCCAAATGAAGAACTGTGGTGGAAAGTGAGATTTTTTTTTTTGAAGCACAAGAGAGGAATATGAATGATCTGAAGGCAGCAGATAAGGCAAGGAAGATGTTGTGGTTTTATTTGATGTTTGTTTGTTTCATGGTTGTTTTCTACCTGCACCGTGGCTAATTTCACTCTCAGGATGCTCTGTAACATAGTTTATCCTAAATATGCTGCTGCAGGTTTGCAGTCTGACCATATCAGACCCCCACCCCCTCCCTCACCAGGGAATCTACCCTCCTTTCATGCTTTCATGCTCATCCCGCCTGGGCTGCTGCAACATCCATCCTGGCTCAACTCCCAAAGCACTCTTTAGCCTTTACATCCAGAATTCTCCTCCTAACACACACACACACACACACACACACACACACATACACACACACACACACACACACACACACACACACACACACACATTTTGCAGTCCTCCCGCTGGCGCCACTGGGCTATTTGTATTGAATACAAAACTCTGTCGCTCAACCCTCCAGGACACAGTCTAGTTGTGCACGTCGCCCTCTGATCTGCATTCTGTCGTTACCTGCCACTTAGCTTTCCTCTCCCTGCGGCAGGCTGGTTATCATTCCCCCTCCTCCTCTCTGAAGATGCAATAACTACTCAAGTCAGATCAGCAGAGTCACTTTCTATTTTCCATACCCAAAAAAACCCCTGTCTTTTCAAAAAAATATATCCCGTTACCCCTGACTTCAATCTCCATTTGAGATAATATTTCTTTCTTTAATCCTTCCTCCCATATTTGGATTTTGCATATATTTGGAATAGGGGATCATTAATAGCATTGCATATTTGTAATATATTGTACTGGTCATTTCATCATGCTTTGGTGACTTTAATTATGTGGAAAATACTGTTTCATGAGAGAAGGAGAGTGAATGCTGCAGGGCAAGCTAGCACCAAACAGAACCGGACAAAGCATAAGAATGAGCAAGGCTGACAATGAAAAAAACAGAAAACACAGCGACCAACTGTCTGTCCATCAGTCAGATACACAAACGGGTCAAATAGAAAACAACTTAAAAGAAAAAACAACAACTGTCTTGTCAGATGGTCGTAGATTTTTACATTGGGATGCTGAACTACAATACAAGCAGAACAGGTCATTTTTAATGAGCTAGTGCTCAGGGAATTAATCTATGCATCTTTTCAACAATCTTCTAGACCTTAGTTGTACTCTACTTTGGAACCGTCTTGAGCACCAGGTCAGTATTCAGGATAGCGCCCTTCAGTGCCCAAATAATTTTCTGGAAACCTCATCTTCCCTTCTGTTCCCATTATCTTTGGAGTACCTCAAGGTTCCATTTTAGGGCCTTACACATGCTCCCAATAGCAATATACATCTACTGTTATTGCTATGTATGTCTCAATCAACTATATATCCCATTAGATTCTGTTGATAATAAAAACAGTTAATTCCCTACTTAACTGAAGTACAAGAAACTGCATACAAATGACAGTAAGATCTGGTTTTATTTGTGATTCAGTAATAGAAAATATCGCTTATCCAGATTTTCTGGCAAACCATCTCTGTGTAGCCATTCCTTATTTCTATGGTTTAGATTTAAAATGAAATCCATTCATTCTGTAATTAATGTGTTTCAGCAAGGTTTAAATACTGTGATAGGATAACATTAAAAAAAACAACAACGACACAAGTGAGAATGAGTCAACGCTGTTTATCCAACTGTTAACTAATCTACCTCCGCCTTCTGTCTTGAATAAGGGAGAGGTGTCACTATTTAATAAAAGGAAAAGTGCCTCATTAATTCAGACAAATTCAAGCAATCTAGTTTTCTAATAAAGCTGTCATATTTGCATCCGGTGACTTACACTCACCATCGTTTTAGATTAATTCCTGTCACAACCTTTTGATTTATGAATGCATAATAACTCAGGGCAATGTCTGTGACTGTGAGCAAGTCTGTGTGTGTGTGTATATGTGTGTGTGTGTGTGTGTGTGTGTGTGCGTGCGCGCGCACACGTATACAAAGCCTTGACTTTTAATCTAACATGTTGCCGATGCCTAGATGAAAGAAAATCTCATTTCGCGATAATTGAGCATGTTAAGAGGGAAATATAAGACTCCCAGTGTGAGGGAGCATGAGTTGCATCATTGGTTTCTTTTTTTTTAATCTTTTATACAGCAACCCCTCATCTTTCACATTCTCGATGCAATTTACACCAAAGACTGGAATGCATTATCATTCCTTTTCTCC
Organism: Aulostomus chinensis; assembly: GCF_037954235.1. Taxonomy (NCBI): domain Eukaryota; kingdom Metazoa; phylum Chordata; class Actinopteri; order Syngnathiformes; family Aulostomidae; genus Aulostomus; species Aulostomus chinensis. Next base: position 18,588,330 of record NC_141339.1, read on the forward strand.
AGTTGACATTGTCTTTCTCTATCACACCCTTGTGTCAAACTTCCAATCAACATATGCTCTTTCTGCTATGCCAAGAGACCTTTCTACAGTTATTACCAGAAAGTAATTGTGTGAAGCTTTGGAGAGATATTGCGAGGTAATTTGCATATACAGAAAATGGCAAAAACTGTTATACTTTTGTATGTTAAAGTAGAAATACAATATTTCCTTTATTCTTTTAGATCCTGATGTTTTACTGCCTTGCAACTCAGTTCTACCTCCCAGAGGGAATATTATCAGGTAAACATTTGTCGACTACACTTCAGTCATTTCAGTTAGTTTTGCCAGAAGACTGGATGAATTGCCTCTGTTGAGAACTGGCCCAGAAACTCCTCCACTTTATTTGCAAATGCACGTCGTGTTTTTCTCCCTTCATACACTGTTGATAAGTAACTGAAGTGCACAGACACAAGAGGTTTCACAATGCATAAAATCTTGTTATCATGACCCAGTGTCAGATATTTCTGATGATACTGTTGCATTCTAAGCTCTTTGGTAAACATTTCTGCTGATGTCAATTTGCTTTTTATTTGCCTCTGTGATCCAGAATAAACCCGGTACAGAAAATGAGCCAGACAGTGGATATACCTGAACAAACAAATAAGCTGTCATCTTACAGGAAGGCCAGCAGATCTGAGCTGTCAGATTTCATCTGCTGTGTACACCACCTCGCAAGAGTCTCGGAAGATTGGACCGCATGTGAAACTTGTCTATTTTTAATCACAGTGTTCTCTATCAAGACTTACAGGGACATTGCTGCCTACCTATCTGAATCTTTGTGCTTATTTAGTAAATCAGATTTCTCTGCTTCGTGAACCAGAGACACGAGGCTCCCCGAGTCTGTCTTAAGATTAGGCAAAAATGCATATCTTTTATTGTTTGCTTTGTTTGATCGTAATTACAGTCAGGAGCAGTTTGTGCCTGTCACTGTGAACTTGATCTTTGACCATGAGCGTGTTTTCACTTCAGTCTCAAGTCCCGGTGGATATTTGTGCAAATTTTGACAAAAATTTGCGAAAGGTCTTTCTTGAGATATCTTAATCATGTCGGGTGACAATGACCTTCACCTTGACCACTGAAATCTTTTCAGTTCATCCTCAAGCCCAAGTGAATGTTTGTGCCAAATTTGTGGAAATTCTCACAGGTGTGTCATGGACAACCTGTCAGCCATTTGCTTTCATCCATTTCCGCTTTGAATAAAGCTTCAATCCTTTAAACCTGGACCAGAACACGCGGACACATCTCACCCTTGTCAGCCCCCTTGTGTTTGAGAAATCTATTTGAGGATCTTTTTAATTACTTTTGAGGCTCTTCATGGTCTATCTTGGTGTTCTAATTCTGACCTTTAAGTACCCGACAAGTCTTGTAAGTAGTTTAAGATCCTCTGGGAGCAGTTCTTACCCGCTATAGCAGCCCCGTTTGAACCCAGAGAGGATAGAATCTTTCCCTGCTTCAAGAAATCCAGTTGGCTGAGTCAGCAACATGATTTAAATCAGAACAAATATTTTAAACAATTATTTTTTTTCCTGATTTAACTCAGCCTTTCATTTTCGCTGTGGTTGTTTTTCACTTTTAACTTTTTGTCTTTAAAATGTCACATCATTGTTTTTCTGTTTTTGTGTTGACGCAATCTTGCCTGCAACACTTTGAGCCCACCGCTTTTATTAGAGATCTCTTTCACTTTCAAAATACTCATTAAAAAAAACAAACCTGTTAAGCCTAATGAAAATTCAAACACATCTAAAGCAAACTTGTTAAGTGTAGCTAGGTCCGGCGAGTGAAACCAGCAAGCGAGGCATCAGTTTGTGTTAACTGTTGGCTCCAAATTAAAATTTGCTGAAGCAGTGCAGACTTGGCATGATCTAAAAAAAAATAAAATAAAATAAGCTCAAGGCCAAATCATCACTTGAACATCTCTGTCAGCATCCCAGCATAATTTGTAAAAGAAAAAGAGATACACTTGTGTTACCATCTTCTGGCCTAAGATTGCTGCAGCTTACAGCTAACAGCTAAAACTCATGAAGACCTGTGAACAAGATAAGATGAGATAAGATAAGATAAGAAAAGATTCATTTATTAAAGAATAAATATGATCATATTAGATCATGAAAAAATGCATACGGTAATACAACTTTGTTCAGTGTGTTTGTACTAGAAATTATTAAAAAGCTGCTATAAAGATATCAAAACTGTGCGTGTCAACGCTTTATCTCTTCGTTGATACAAGTAATGTTTGTGTTGAGTTCAAAGATGGCACTGAAGAGGCCTCAAAGATGAAATCTAATATCAAAGCCACTGTAGCCACCCATGCACACTGTTAAGCAGATGAAGAGCAGTTTTTACTTTCACAAGCTGACTTTGACTGTCATCAGAGGGAAAGCGCTACACTACAGAGTCTCACACACACACACACACACACGCACACACACACACACACGCAGCGTTTTACATGGAGACATGTACAGGAGTTGTCTCAGCCACTCAGCTTGTTCAAGGAGAGATCTGCCCCTAAAAATAGTCTGGACTAACTTGCTGTTCGTGTCACTTGTTGTGACACAAAAATGCTTCTGGTAGGATGGTCCAAACTCGCAGATAAGCATGAGAAAAGAAGAGCAAATGACTCACATTCATGACCATACGCTCATAGTTTACTGTACATGGTTTTTTATTTCGATTGAACTTGGCCGGAGAAACAAATATCAACATGTACAAAAATACATTCATCTTTCGTGCCATCAGTGCTGGGTCTAATCTTGATGAATCGGAATCTGAAATGATGGTCATACAATGTCAAGTCCAGGGAAGAAACATATTGATACAGTTGCAAATCACAGCAAAAGTTAAATCTAGTTTAAAATCAAACATTTCCTAATAAGCATGTACTTGGTGACTAAAAATAACCCAGGAACATTAAGGAGGGCAGAAATCTGCCTCAGCCAGGTGAGGGGAAAGAGAGCGAGCGACATGGACATAATGTCTATGGTTTGAGTTGGCAGAGTTTCAACAGTACTTTATTAAACCCTCTTACTCTCAAAACTGCAGTGAGTCCAGATTTCAGGCTGACTTGGTGGAGATATTCTTCACTGGGAGGCAAAAACACATCCAGCACCCAAATATATTGCCCTTTTTTTAATCTTCATTTAATTTAATTTAATATGGTTCTTCAGGCAACACTAGAAATGATTCCAATTTTAGATGATGATTTGGTTTTCTGAACTGCTGACTACTGGTGTCTTATTGCTTTCCAAACATCGATACACCCACAGAGGATGGAGAGTATTATTTTACAAATGGCTACAAAATGCATTCATGGGTGGCACTGTGTTACCTCAACTGGTTAAGAGGCTGCAAAGTGGTAGCAAAAGTTGCACAACACTGCCCCCTGCTGGTTCATCTATACACAAAGTTGCTGATCTAAATGTTCTGTTTCTTATGAAAGAATAAAGTGACAAAGCAACGCTCAAATTAGGAATAAAGCAAGTTGAATTCATCCTCTTTATATGTAATGTAGCTTACATCTTTAATCCAAACACACGTATCAAATTGGGTTTTTTTTAAATGCATTTGATCTCATATTATTAAACAGCAAACTATGTATAATTCCAGGAGTCTTACCTTTTTCTCTGTCACAGTGAGCCACCAGTGTACATCTGTTAGACTTGTAGTAGAAGTAATGAAGAATAACTGACTTCATCCATCAAAACCAACCACTCAACGAGTGTAGTTTTCATATAAAACAAAATCCGGACTTATTGAGTTATCGAAATATGCTGGGTTTGAAACTGGCACACGAGCCCTGTTTACTCCTGGGTGGAGTTCATCTTCCGACACCCAGACTGAGTTGATTTCAGGATCAGTCACCAGTTGTTACCAGCCTGGAGAAAAGAGGGACCGAACTCACAGAATGATTTAAATTAGCTCAAAAGTAAAGAGGAAAAGAAAAGAAAAACGTGGGTTTGTGTTTCAGTGAGCGAGGAAAGATGCTCCAGACACCTAAAGTTGCTAAATTGGGCCTCATTCATGAAATGCACTTCGTCCCAGTCTTACAGACAGGATGCCCAGCCTGTTGTTGACTCTTTGCTTCTGACACCGATTGTGTACCTCCTGTAACTGTCAATCCCACAGGCCTGCAAAGACTTCAAGTTATGAGAGGAACACAACAGATGTCAGAAGCCAAAGGCTTACAAAAATACCCAGCGGGCTTTGCTTCCTTTCTGTGAGACTGAATTGGGGTGTAAAGAAAAATAAATACTTGTCAAGAACAAGAATTCCAGAACTTAAAGCAAGTTTGTCAACGCTTCATGAACGAGGTTTAATGAATGAAGGTACACTGGCACCATTTCAGGGGAAAATAGAAGAGAAGTGTTTCACTTCCCATCTCGTCCTCTATGATAAGGTATTGGGAACAACTCGATATACGTCATCATTATTGCTGTTTAAAAAAAAAACAAGTTGCATCTCCTCTTGTTTTATAGTCAAATAATAGTCAATATCGCTGTAAAGAACGGTATTATTACTCGTTATACTGCGTCGGTCAGTGTCACGTGTGAGAAGAGGGCGGAAGCAGCCAATGGGTTTTTGAAATGACGTCACACGCTTGGATGACAAGGCAGCCCTCGTCGGTAAGTTTCACTTTCTTTTGACTGTAAAAGGAGGGTCGCTGTTAACGTCCTCGAAGGTAAAATAAAGCGAAAATACTCTCTTTTTTTTCTTCGATCTCACACCACAGCGTTTATTTAGAACGTGGTTATCTAAGTCAAGAGAAGAAAACCCTTCTTGTTTATACTGCATGAAGAAGAAATACTTTCTTGGTAGGTTAATTATCCGTTATTTTACAATCGTCCCATAAATGTGGCTCCATGAGGTTGATGACGCCGAACCAGTCTTAGAGGTGTTGATGTATTTCAGTGGTCATTTTGGAGGCTGTCCTCAGTCTCTGTTTCTATTTGTCATTACTAAATCATACAAATGGGATGAGCAAAATATTAGGAACAGATTGGACAAAATTACCTTCATAAAGCAACAGATATTTAACAAAGAAAAAGCCGAGATGTGCTGGTAATGCTTGCATCTTCTTTTCATGCAGGTGAAGCCATGTCTGCTCTACTGAGAGAAATAAGCAAGCAATACCAAGAAGTAGCCAATGAACTGCAAAGTAAGTCACTTTAGTGATGGTGACCTAAACAAAATGAGAACATAGAGTGCATGAGATCACTTTTACAGGCACTGACAGTGAGGCAGTGGTCTTTTCTGTCTGCCTGTCTGGTAGACAATTCAAATACAACATTGGGAATTCAAATTTTGCAGTGTTGTAAGCTGTTAAAATCGTTCTAAGCCCGATCGCTCGTCCGCGTTTACAGATGCAGGTTATGAAACGGATTCAGATCTCCAGAATCTGTCCCGGGAGGACCTGCTAGAGCTGTTCCCTAAAAAAACACAACTCAAAATGAGAAAGCAAGTATTTGAAATTATACACCAACAGGTAAGCTCACAAATCCAGCTTCATAGCTCAGATTAGATTTAGTCATTTTAGGTTACATTACAATTCTGAATTGCACATAACTGTTTTGTGTGCTTGACATGAATGATTATATAATGTGAAAATTAAATGGGTTCGTTCCATTTTGTTTCAGAAACCGATCAAGTTGGTCCTGAGAGAACTGAAGGATTTCCTCCCTCTGGAGACTTTAGGGGGTATGTGCAGGGTCGATACCAACTTTCTGTTGTTGCTGCAGAAATTGAAAATACAGTGTAACTTCTGTTGTCTTTTAATTTGCATCGCAAACGGAACGTTGCCTCCAGCTGCTCTAAACAGCAGTGGGGTCGTGGTTGATTATCTCAACATCCTGAAGGATCTGAGGAACCACGTGAATGAGATCCACACCTTCCTGGACGCTCATATTAATCTACTGGAGGACGTGAAAAATCAAGACCGGCACACCAGCAAAGGTTCAGAACAATGTTTTAAAGTTTTGTTGTCGTTGTTTTTTTTTTGGTGTGTTTTTTTTATTGCACTTTCCAACGAATTGAGTGCTGGTACAAGCTTGACAGCGATATGCAATATTCGGTTTTAAATATGTAGTATTTTGTAGCATAAAACTTAAAGAATAGGATGAAATTAGGATTTAAGGGGCAGCAAATAAAACTGTTTCGTTTTATTTGAGGCCTTATAAACTTGAAACTATGTCAGATCATTTCGGAAGCAGGTACAGTCAATCTAATTTATCTGATTTGAAAGTTTGTGTTTCCTAACTGATGAGCATAAATTAAAGTAAATGTTTCCACACTTGTGTAGATGTTGAATCAGCGCTCCAAACCCAAAGGTTAGTCATGACATCTGAAGCCTGTCATTACATCACTTTATGTGACAGATTCCTGCCATGATGGTGACATGATGGTCAACGCTGGTCAAGCTAGCAGCTCCTCACAGAGAGCATCACGATATAACCCTTCACTTAATCCCTGGGATGCAACACATCAAGACCGGCAAGCCATTAAAGGTTCAGAACAATGTTTAAAGGATGTTTTTGTTTTTTTTGTGACCAACTTTTCTTTATTGCGTTTTCCAAAGAATTGAGTGCAGGTACAAGCTTGACGAGCATTCATCCATTCATTCACTCACTCTCTAGTTTGAACTATTTAGGCTGAACAGCTTTAAAAGATTCCCTCTCCTTTCAAGTTCACTGTATTCTCTTAAATGTATGAATTTGTTTTGTCTGCACAGCAGCGCTCAATGGTGACACAGTGAGGTACAAGAAGGTTGTGTGCAGCTCGACCTTTAATGCCGATCATCAGTTGCTCGGCAAAGTGGAGACTAAAGATTTTCGGCTGCTTGAAAGCAGTGGCGATCATGACGTCGTTATTGTCTTCTGTCCGATCACTTCACGTATGGATTCAGATGTTGACGCTGCCATGGCGAATGTTAAAAGTAAGAGAGCCGTTTCCTACATGCATCTGTACTTGTACATGTGTACTTTTACAAGATTTTATGTGGCATTTGTATACAAAAAGAAATTTATGTTTTTCAAACATAAAACATGTAAATATTTCGCAACTTCACAATGACAATTAAATTTCTTTCTTTTCTGTTTTCTTGCTAACATAAAAAAAAACATGTCTTTTAATATGAACAGCGTCGCGCTCCTATCTCATGTCCTCTTTGCCTTTGGTGTCTGCAGGTGATAAACCCATCATTCTGGTGTTGATGCACCACTTTCGTGAGCCTAGACCCGTGCCCAAAGCATCCATAGATAGCAAGAACGTTGTTTCGCAAGTCTCTGTTTTCTACCACCAGACGATATCTGGGTTACTGGAATGTCAGCAGAATGACTCAGCCGCCAAAGAGATATGGAACAAATTACAGCAGTACAGAATTCATGGAAGTACAAGGAGCAGTGGCTACGAGAGCCGGTCTTTCAAGATCTGGAAATAAGTAGGTGTTTCAGTGTTGTTGATGTTATGATGAAATGTATCAAAAATAAATTCATTTGTGATGGACCATTAGCAGCTTGTCGGTTAAAAAAAAAAGAAGACATGTTTAGTTGACCTCTTTAAAAAAAAATGGAAGGAGTGATTTGGAAAGTGATGCGCAGGCTGAATATTTACGTTGTTCTGGTTGAAAATCATTTACCTCATGTGCACTGTTCTTTTGCAGAGTCGGGGAAACTTTGACACATTTTCTGCTGCCGAATTTCTGGAGTTACATAGTGTCATTACCTTGTATGTGACACCAGCGACTTGTATGAAGTCTTGGATAATTTATTTTCTTTAAATCCTTTACTGTATTGAGGGGGGACTTACTGTACTTACTTACTCAACTTTGATATTTGTGATGTTATTGTGACGAAATGTCCACTATATGACAGGACCAAGAACTTAGTCTCCTCCAATGTAGTCTTCTGCCAGTCTGAGTTTAAAATATCCCATAAGAATGCAGAGTCAGTTATTATAGGGTCCAAAACACATAGTAAGTAGATGGACCTGATCAAAATACTGTGTAAATAGCGTACAAAAATGGTGAGTAATGCAGACACTAAGTGTTGTTTAGAGCACAATGTTGTTTAAACAGCTTTGTTTGGAGATGAATATTTCTGAAGTTTATGATGGTTTCACTGACAAAATATATACTTTGCATAAAGTACATGTGGGAATATCTGTGTCTGTTTCTCTGGGATTTAAAAAAAAAATCACACATCATGATTATGATCAAAAGTCAGGAACTCCAAATCCTACACAAGTATAAATTGGATCAGAATTCACTGTCTATTATTGGTTACGCCAATTTCAGGTTCTATATCATATTAAGACCTTTGAACCTCGCCACACTAAAGTATATCAAAAAACAATTAGTCCAGATTATTAATGCCAAAACAATATCCTGCAAGGAAGGCTGCTTATATTTCTTACACAAAAAGGATTTTGGTGTTGTGATATTGGCTTTCAGTGTTTTATTTTTTTAATTCATGTTCTTACCTTACTGTACATACAGCGACGTCACATTTGCTTTTATTCTGAAAAATGGCAGCTTTTATTCAGAAAAAAATCTTAACCGGAAGTATGACTGTTTACAAACAGACGGGGATTCCGGTCAGCGGTAATCCTGAAAAGAGTGAAAGTAGATCCTGTTTTTCATCGTTTGTTCTTTTTTTGTTGTTGTTCTTTCCTTAAATAAGTGACTGACACGAGCGTTCTGGGTCGACCGACAAAAACTTGCTTAAAAATATGATACTTCCGGTAGTTTTAACGACTCGGCTCGGTGACGGAAAGCTAATAGTTAGCAGCCTCAACAGATGTTCCGCAACATGTCTGATTGATTCATTTCAACAGGTGTCACTGTCAGGGTGGAGGGTTTAATTTTTAAGTGCGCAAAAATGAGCTGAGGACTATTTTGTGGGTCACATTTGTGTTCTTGCTAACAGGAGCTAACGTTGTCATTAACGAGTGATGCTATCCCTATGTTCCTCAACGTGAAACTACAGTCAACTTTTTGCAAAACTTTGTCAAACGGGAGTGTGTCATGCTCTCCAGTCGCGTCGTATCGAACCTCAGATCGACGTGTTACAGAAATCTTTGTGTCCCGAAGAGTTTTACTGTCAGCGAGCGGTCAGTTTTAAGGCTGCATCACAATTCTATCAGTTATCGCCCTAAGGTGAACCCACTTTTTCCTCCTGCACATCGGATCAATCTCAAGGTAACAGTCCGAAAAGTCTTGGAACTACAGAATTCACGCCGACCGCCATGTCTACAAAAAATATCAGGATTATGTAATCCCTTCTGTCTTTAGTCCCGTCTGTATGCGCTTGCTGTGAGTGACATGGAGCCTGTCAGCATCGTCTACGGGGAAGAGACCGCTGCCGTTACCTCAGATGACAACGACGACGATGCTGAGGGTGGTGGAAATGAAGATTTAGCCCAAGACGAGAAAGTTCCAGAGGATGAAGAGTTGAAGGAGATGGTGGAGACTCCACAAGGGTTGACTGATTCCTCCAAAGTGTCAAGTGAGTTGCTGAGGGGTTTCTAAACTTAACTGTCTGTGGCTGATAGAAGTAAAAGTAAGAGGTCGAAAGTGTTACCACAGGCGTAGGTGCACTAAAAGAGTAAAGTTCTGTACTTGTGTGTTTGCTCGTATGCTGTTACATCCCACTTTCAACCCCCAAAGGATCGTGTGAGAAGAATATGAAGAGGAAGAGGAGGAGGGAGAAGAGGAAGCTGATGAAGAAAAAGCTCAAGTCACCTGAACCATCTGACAGTTTACTGTTGCAGCTTCCGTTTGCTCTGACCAGCCCTGCTGCATGGAAGGAGCTGGGATGTACGTTCATTCTTCATTTTCTTACTACCATCGGATGGTTGAACTTACATTTACCAGCCTAAAGGTGGCGTCACTGGTCATATTCAGCAGATATCCCCTCAGTCTGCTAGCAGGCTCTTCTGTGTTTGCATGCTGAGAAGTAAAAAAGGCGTTGATCTTTGCAAATGTGTTGCTCAGGCAGAGGAATCCTGTTTTAAATGAACTTGTCATTGAGTTCATGCCTCATGCTTTTGTCCAGTCCCCAACCAAGAATCAAGCCAGAAGAAGAGGAAGAGGGGGGACAGTGGAGCGCGAGTGGACAGCGAGGAAGATGCAGACAAAAAGAAAAAAAAGAAAGACAACCGGCGACCCAACTACTTTGTCTCCATCCCCATCACTAACACACAGGTAAAATTTTTTTTTAAAAAGGGCGTACTTTAGAGTATTTAAAGGCCTCGTTCTAGAATTTGATGCCTTATTTTATTATATTTATTACAAATTGTGGATTGTTAAAATGTTCTTTGTTTGCCGTGTTGAATCACAGATGTTAGATTCTTTAAAGTGTATTATTATTCGTGATCTCGGCGATTACGAAACACCAGCCTCTATTTTCCTGCTATTGTTGGGAGAACCCAGAGGCGTAGGAACCCTACTATCTCCTATAGAGTTTGACCAAAGATGAGTGTTAAGGGTGTGACACAGACAAAAGTCCAGGTTTGGTGCGTACCTCAGTTGAGAGGTCACTGTTTGGTATGTTCTTGCAGGGCAAACAAAAACAAACAAAGACATAAATTGCATCATGTGATTTAACAGTGGTTGACTAAACTATTTCTTCTTTGTTTGTAACTGAAAAAGTTTATTAAATTGACATTCAGCACATCAAAATAGGTGGTCCCAAATACATAGAAAGGGCCATAACAAAACAAATATCCTCGGAGTGCAGCCTTCAGAAAATTATATGTACTGTACTTGTTGTTTAGAAGAGCTGGTTTGATTTGTTGGCTGAAATGTGAACAACAGGGCTCAGTTGCTTTCAGGTCTCCTTCAAATCTGCGTTTTTAACAATAGCGAAGCCGCGTGTACGCTGCTGTAAAAACACTTGCAGGGAACAGTTGGGTGGAATAGCGATATCTGACTTGACGTGAGCTGTGTGTGTTGGTAGAGACTGCTTCTACCGTGGAGCTATGTTCAGGCCCTGCAGGCTGTGTCACAAAGATGCGCAGGCAGATTCTCATGTGATCTCTTAAATCCTGCTTTCTAACAAAGTAATGTGATTGGAGCGGGCATGGATGAAGACGGCAGGAGCGTCAGATGAAGGAGAACTTGTTGTTCCGGAGTTGATTTTGTTTCTAAGTTCCAAGTACGGAAAAAAGAAAATAATCAAATATGAAGTACAGTATGGTTATTTTGGACCATTTCTTAATTTGATTGTGATACTAATAGTGTTATGAGGTTTATTCCTGCTAGCTTGCTGCAAATAAGATCCCACTCAGACGCCACGTGGAGCTTGTTTTACTCTTCTGTTTTCCTTGTACCAGTGACGTTCAGGTGATAAATGAGTGCAGCCACTTAGCTTACGTAGTCCATGACAACCCATGGTTGCATATTACTTTTGCCGGATCCAACTTCACCTGCCCATCATTAAAGTCAATAGAGAAACCGTGATGTTCCACTTGAATTCTCCCTTCTATGAAGGGAACTCTGTTCCCTCTGGATTGCAAGTCCCCAGATTTTTTTTCACTTGAAGAGCCAAAACTGAAAGTTGGGCAAAAACAAACTGTGTTGTTAAAATTCTCTTTGTCCATGCACCGCTGTCTCTGCCTCTCTTTTTCTTTACACTTCACTTGCAGCAACCTGTCGCCCGAGTGGCGCTCCACCGCGCACCGAATTCAACAACAGCAGCAGCTGTTTCACTTAATCACAACTACTGATGATGAAAACAAATTTTGTCCAATGACAGATCAGCTCAGCTGTAAAAGAAATCCAAGAGGCGGTGCTTGAACAGGAGCCCAGATTGGCCAAAGCCATGATCCCCGTCCCAACTCTTCACATCACGCTATTAGTGACTCATCTCGCCACTCAAGAACAAGTCAACCAGTGAGTGGGTGCACATGACAACACACACACAACCAGCTCAGCCTGTGTTCTGATGCACATGGTACCGTATGGGTTCCCCAGTATACATATAGTTGATGTCAACTCTGCCTCTTGTTGTCAACAAACATACAGCTTATGTTGAAATGATAGCTTCTACATTGTCCTCACACAGGGATGAAAATGTTAGCCTTTGATTCTGTAGATCAGCCCGTCTGTAGTTCAGACCAAATTCGGTTTTCATGATGAATTTCGAGGCTGAAAGTTGCTTTAAAAAACTCTGCAGAGTTCTCGTTTTTGCCCGAGATGAAATTGAGCGCCCAAAACGTCACAGCACCTGAGCCCCACACACACACACACACACACACACACGCACACACACACACACACACACACAAACATGTCTGTATTTAAATGTCAAACAGTAAAGGTTGAGCCAGCAGAGAGAGGAAAAGTTCAACGTCTCAAACAGAATGTAATCCAATGCTTCCGCCTGGTGGATCAGTACTATTGAATGCGCGTGGCTATATGAATGCCAAATGTTGCAGTCAATGTCTATTGATTTGGAAATGCAGGTACATTGATCAGCTTGGTGACATATCTGAACACAGACCTGCTTTCTCTCTCTCTCTCTCCAGTCACTGAGTGCTCGTGTCATTTGGGATTTAGAAGAAAAATAAAATGTCCACTTTCTCTTATCTTATTTTCTACAGGATAAAAAAAAAACCCCAGCACCATTCAAATTACTTTACTACCACAATAATTCTTTTCTCTGTTGAACGTTAATATTATCATGTAATCCATCAGATAGCTAAACGAAGTCATGCTGCTGGTGTTTGTAGCAGAAGTGAATGTTCCCAGACTAAAGGAAAACTGAGAACAGGGATGCAGTGTTCTGCTGTGACTAATTACCAACATGTTGTGACTGATACAGTTTCTGTCTTACTGCCTCCTCTCAAAGCTCCTAGGAGTACTGGTGAAAAGGACAGTGGTTCAGTGTGCAGATTCGGATGAGTCAGAATAGACTTGTTTATCTCTAAAACGTGTTCAATTCCATTTAAAATGATTCTTTAAACCTGTAGCAGGAAATGTTAATGACCATAGGCTCCTCTAAGGAAGTAATGTAATCACCAGCATGTATGTTGTTTTTTTTATCAGGATATACCAAGAAAACATAAAGGGATTGTGATCAAATGTGGTGGAAAGAGGGCTAATGTTGCAAAGAACAAGTAACCAACAGTTAGATTAGATTATTGGGTCCACTTTTAAAAAAAAGTTGAAAGAAACACTTTGGGTACCGAATTGCTATTCTGGATCTGGAATACCTGTTTCATCTTGTCGAGAGGAAACTTGACGACAGATTCTAGATATTCCGTATCCAGACTCCTCCCTTTACCAGAGGTGTGTGTTATCTGGATGTACTTGTAGTTTGTGCATTGATGATTTATATATGGACTGTGTGTATGATCTGATGCACCACTTTCATCATCATAAAATAATCCTATGTGAAATTCCTTGGTGAGAATTAAAAAGACTAGTTCTATCAATGAAGAGAAACGCTACAAGCTCACATCATTATTTTTATAATTATTATCGTCACTCTGTGGGTTAAGCCATGACCCGTTTGGCATAAATTGAGAGCTGACTTGTATTTCATAAATATGAAACTTAAAACCAAGGCTACGGCTTTGAGACGTCTCCAGCAGAACTCAAGAAGACATCCAGCCATGGAATGTGTGTTGTATGGTGATGGTGACGTTTAATCTACACTAAGTAGAAGATTGTGACATTAGTAATCACCGGATTCTCTTGTTATGTAATATGAGCGGGAGGAAGCGAGAGGATTAAATTGTGATGTGGCATGAGTGTGTGTGTGTGTGTGTGTGCATATTCATGTGTTTTTCCTTTTAGGGCGGCAACCTTGCTGGCCCAGGTCGAGCCCTCATTGGCCCAACTGCTGGGTAGGCAGGACCTGGTGCTGCCCTTCTCAGGGATCAGTCATTTCAGGAAGGAGGTAGTGTTTGTTGGGCTGGCCCCGGGACAGCACAGACACACTCTGGACAGCCTGGCAGGTCAGTGATGTTCAGCTCTCTACTTTCCCTGTCTTTTTACTTTTTTTTGGTGTCAATATTTTAGAAGAGAAGTCTTATTTATAGCATGTTAATTCATCTTTATTGCGATGTTTTGGAGGGGAGCTCTGAGGGAGTTTTAATCTTTTAGGTCACATTAACAGGGTGACGCTTGACGTCGTAGAAGCTTCGATATGAAAATTTAAGAAATTGTCAAGTATATTATTCTGGGTTGTTACTGTCAATTAAGTCTCATTTTCCCAAGGTCATAGGTGATCTAATCCAGACTTTGGTCACATGTGGCTTTGCAATGTTACTCTCAACTTTCTGTACGGACAGAAACAGAACAGGGTGACAGTGCCTTCTTGAATTCACATGATGAGACGAGCGTAAAGCCAGTGTTGTGTGGTTCTTTAAGCAAGCCAAGAGTCATGATGATGGGGTCAATTTGACCGTCATGTTGCGGAATCAACGGTGAAAGTGACTGTAGATGGACCCAAGGAGCTGCTCTCCACAGAGGTAATGGCTGTAAATAGGCACCAATTTGGTTTAACTTGTACTAAAGTCTTGAATAATAAAACAGACAAATATACTCCAGTTGAAGGAGGCTGTCACCTGTACTGACCTTTACTTCTACTTGGATAAGTGGATTTAGTAAAATAATGGTTTTACGTCTGCGCATGTGTGGGGGGTTTATTCAGAAGCATTTGCGTGCAAGTCTTTGTGTTGCGCCTTTGGTAACAACATGAAGCCAACATTTTTAAGCGGATTCTCACCCCGTTGCTCTTGCGACGCTTGCACACAGTGAAAGTGCTCCAATCTTATCCGGTTTCAATCCATGATATCGGCTTAATCTGATATTGGATTGTACACAAAGACACAACAACAAATAATGAACATGTGAAAAATGTATTCACATGTGATCCACTCCGTATGTTGAGATGTGCTATGTTAATTCCTACTGATTCCCTTATAATTCCCATGAAAATCTTCCAACTCTTGCGATAGAATAAGTAAAAATTCCTCAAATTGTAACGGCATTCTCATGAGAATGTACTGGAAACTTTCACCCCTTTGCATCCCAACATCGTCCTGTCAGTCGTGGCTGTAAACTTTACAGACACACGTTTCTTGATTTGCAGTGTAAAGAAAGAAACGTGTGCGTCCACTTGTCACTGTCTCATACCTCTGTGCAGAGACAAAATTGGGACTGTGATTTTTTTTAAATTTTATTTTTAATCAGGCATTATGCCAGCTGAACTATCTCATAAACACAGTTACAGGACTGGGAAAAAGAAGTATCTCCCGTGAAAAATGATTAGAAGAGCTTCAAAAATGTTTAATGATTCACCTACCAGAAGTCCTAGTTTTCTTCTGTTTCTGTAAATGAACCCTTTTTGGGTGTTACATGAACTGTGAACAGTTTACTCTGTAAACGTCAGCGTTATGATTTATTACTGCCACTTTTTTTGTGTTTTTTTTTTCTTCCTTAGAAATGTATTTAAAGAACAAGCAACAGCAGTTCTGAAGTTGACAAGTTCAGAAAGTATTAGAACGACAACCTAAATCAAGAGTACGTCCGGCTCGTAGATGCACTCTTGAACTCCTTGTGCGACCTTGCTCGCTACTGCAATTGTTGTACGAAACAACAAAACAAAAGATGACAGTGATAACGTGCGTTTTGTTGTTGCAAGAACAAAGTAAGGATGAAGGAGGGCGTCGGACTCTCCTCTCATGTCTGCTCCCTCCATCAGTTATTGATTATGTACTAACCTTTCTCTCTGTGATGAGCTCCTCTAAAAATATCTGTGGTTTCCCTCTTATCCTCATCATTTGGTGTGTGTGTGTGTGTGTGTCCGTGCGTGCGTGCGTGTTTGTCTATTTGTCTGCCCTTGTGGGTTTTCTGGGTTGCATGTTCATGCCCTTGTTCGTTTTTTGTTTTTTTTTAATCTGTGTTGTCAAATGACCAGTTGTTGCAAGCCCCAACCTTCTCCATCCTCTCTTTTTGTGCCCTTTTTGATGGATTTTACACTCATCAGTAAAAGCAGGTGATATTGTTCAAATTAATATTGATGTGCTGCAAAAAGTTGTCTATTTACATCCATCGTGTGACCTCCGCCGTCCGCAATGTGTTTGTGTGCAGAATATAGCACGTGTACCACACTGCAAAACTCCATCTTCTACAGTCTTATCAGCAGATGAGATTTTTTATTTATTTTTGTAGATGTTTTATGTAGCTGTACATAATTTATACACATTTTCCGGTTGGGCGGTGTGTTCATACTGAGTTATCTGAATTGAAGCTTTATTTGTATGTTGCAGAATTGTTGCGCAGTCGTTTTGAGGAGCAGGGTCTTCTAGAAGGAGACAATCGAGGGTTTGAACCCCACTTGACCATCATGAAGCTGTCCAGAGCATCAAAACTGAGATCTCAGGTATGCAAAGACACAGAGACTTACACCAAAAAAAAAAAATCATTGAAATGCCAACTCATTATTTCAGTTGGAGGCAGCTTCTGTATGGTAATAATCGGAGGAGAAAAGAGATAAGTAGAGGTGAAACTAGTAGAAAAAGGGAATGGGTGTAATAGATGAGGGAGGAAGAAAGAGGAAGGGAGAGCAGTGAAAGATAAACCGAGATGAGCAGTGGTCAGAAGGAGGCAGGGGGTTGAAGGGTGAGAAGCAGAGGAAGGACGGTTATGAAACCTTTTTTCCTCTCTCTTTTGACATCCGATAACATCCTTTCCTGCCTGGCGCCTGCCCGACGGTGCTTTTGTGCTTCCCCAATCCGAGACTGTCAAGCATGAATGTGTAGGGGAATAACTTTGAGCATTTATCTTTTTTCTTTCTCAGGGTATAAAGCATGTGGACCCCACCCTTTACTCCAGCTTTAAAAACAGGTAGGAGCTTGATATGAACAGAAATATGACTTGGAAAACCAATTACAATAAAAAAAAAAAAAATCAGCGGTGAGGTTTTCAGCTCAGTGTTCTTGTATGAATGTTTTCCACGCAAACGGATCTGGATCGTTTGAATGTGTGTTGAGTGACTAAGTGAAGCATCATCGCTCTCCCCTCTCGAGTTTCACCGTTTCTTCTGTGACACTCAGGTTCTTTGGAGACCAAACAGTGGAGCGGGTAGATCTTTGTTCCATGTTGAAAAAGAAGCAGCAAGACGGCTATTACCACACTGAGACGTCACTGCACCTCAGTGAGTACACACACAAACACAGGCACGATACCCGCGTAGGGTCCCTCTGGCTAGCAAGTGCAGTCTTTAGCCACGAGAGGGAGCTGTTTGCCTACAAACTTGTGCACAGACTTAGCAGTGGGTCAACTTTTCATAGCAAAAAAACAAAACAAAAAAAACCCACAAGTTTTAATTTATGTCATGTTGCATTTCTGCCGGTGAGACTTGGTTACGTTTTCAGTCCATCCATTCTGTTTGTATCCCCTCATGAGGATATCTGTCTCATTATGTGGAGTAACAACACACATTTGGAGAGGCCAATCATGGTGGCACTTAGCAAAGATGAGCGTGCTGACGGTGAGACTGGCCATCTTTGATTTGAATGCCAATAAAGTTGGTGTGCTTGGCAGAAGCTCAAAGAAACTGACCTGTTTTTTTCTTGTGAAACTTGTTAGCTCAGTAAAATAGCAACTACCATCCATGCAATGCTCCTGGGCCCTGATATGAAACAGTAATTTGTTAAAAAAAAAAAAGATGAATATAGATGCAGTGGAAGAGGAAAATCTGATGATGTGCATTTCCTGATGTGCAAGGAGAAAATGGCCCTGTTCCTTTTAAAATTTGATGAAGAGCCAGCATACGTACTCTCTCTCCTCTGCCAGAAGGGCCAGAGGCAAAGGTACATGAAGTCTTGTTTTGTTGGTCTGCAGGTACAGTTGTTAAAATAACAGTCGATTTGTGCAACAGCCCACTACACTGGGTGTTAATATTGAACGCCAAGTTATGCTGCAGAATCTGACATGAGGAATCCATTGTGTTGTCTCTTCATGAAAGCTTTGTGACTGCTTTTATTGCAGTTAAAGTATACAGCCGCACAAGAACTTGACACATTGCCGTTGACCACAGTGGGACAGGAAATGGAAGATGGGCAGTATTTCTGGGCTTCTATATCGTATTAAGAAAAGCCTACCAAGAGCCATGAGAGAAATTACCTCCAAAAAAGGGGGGGGGGGGGGGGCTTTTGGAGGATCAGTTTTTATACCCTGGTCAGAATAAGATTTTAATGCCACTAAATTTCATTTAATGGACTAAGTAAATGTTGTATGAGGCAAGTTTTATTTTTAACAATCATGTTCCAAGATTGTTTGGCGATGATAACTGTCTGAAAAAGGTGTACAAAAAAACCCATCAATTAAGATAACTGCTGCCTTTGTTGTCATTTAAAGAAGCAAGGGGGGGAGGGGGGCACTTTTTGGGATATGAAAAATGAAAGCCATAAAGATTCAAGTGTGGAGTGGAGCTATAATTAAAAATGTTTAAAAAAAACCCTCTTCTGCTAGCTTTTACATTCAAAGTACTGAGCAGTAGTAGTTGTGGCTGTTGCAGAACAGGGCTCCAGACAGCATCCATTTAGTTCCATTTTACGACTATTTTGGAGGCAGTGTGAATAAATCTTAGGGGTGCACCAGAGCTACATGCATGCCTGCCTTTTGTTTGTTTTGTAAGGGTCATCGTATATTCAGGGATTAAATGTGTCCCTAGTGGAGTGGTGTTGATGTCTGGGGCACCGTGAGATGCAGCATGTAAAACTTTCTCAGTCAAATGTGAAAGAAAAACTGCTGAATTTTTTCCAACCTGTTTTGCTGATAGTTTTATGAGCTTCTCTATCCTCTATTTTATGCAGGCGCGCGCGCACGCACGCACGCACACACGCACACACACGCACGTATATACTGATGTCTGTCTTCTTTTTTCTCTCAAAACTTAAGTCAGAATTCCAGTGTAGGGAACAGCATTTGTTTGCAATAAGATAATGTTGAGTATATACGAAGAATTTGCAGTTGGCGCTCCAGAAAAAGTTATGTCTCATTAAATTTAAAGTAAAACTCTATTCTGAACCTGCTCCGAATTGAAGATTAAAAGGGAAATTATAAATGAGAAGTGGTAAACATATCAATAAAGAAGCTGCAAACTCTGGCATCCATCCATCCATCCTGAGCTGTGGTAACACACAAATGTACCCGTTGTGGGATCAATAAAGTTCTATCTCATCTTATCTTATCCATTTTCTTCTGCTTATCCTGTTAAGGGTTGCGGGGGGGTGGAGCCTATCCTAGCAGCCTTCAGGTGAGAGGCAGGGTTCATCCTGGACAGGTCACCAGTCCATCACAGGGCCAACACATAGAGACAGACAACCATTCACACTCACAGTCACACCTACGGTCAATTTAGAGTATCAATCAGCCTCGTCCCCTCTTGATGTCTCTGGACTGTGAGAGGAAGCTGGAGTACCAGAGAGAACCCACACAGGAACAGGGAGAACATGGAGACTCACACAGAAAGATCCCATTCCCGAGCCGAGGCTCGAACCCAGAACCTTCTTGCTGTGAAGCAGCAGTGCTGACCACTGCACCACCGTGCCACCTGCAAACTCTGGCATGAAGGAAAAATTTAAAATAGACACAATACTGGAAATTGAGAATAAACTCCTCTTTTCACTAAAAGTTACTGTTGTCCAGTCCTCACAAATATTACGTCAGCAATATTGTATTTTATCATGTGTATCATAAAATCATCAGATGTCAGCGTAATGCAAACTGCTTAACAGCACAGTCTTGGGCAGAAAGATCAATTTATGCAAATGTGTCTGCTACTGTCAGCAATAATAGCATGTAAAGGGAATTATTGTTGTCATGGAGCTAGCAGTTGTATTGCATGTTCAAGTACACGTGTGTGCGTGTGTGTGTGTGTGTGTGTGTGTGTGTGTTTTGTGTGTATGTTGTGTGTGTTATGGGCCATCAAAATGAAGGGAACTTGGCTGCCTCTATGTTTTTGTGGCTCATGGGTCTGCCTGTGAGAGACAAAGAGTGACAGTGTCTGTGGGGGAGTGAGAGACGGCGCAGGGGGGTGTTTACCTCACACTTCTCAGCTTGTGGTTTTGTCGAACACAATACTCATTTAAAATGCATGGAAGATCAAGTCGGACACAGCTAAGTGATATAGTGCAGTATCAACACCAGTGAGTTGCAGTGTAAAAGGTTTAAATTATACCCCTCTCACACTGGACTTCATATCCGCTGACACCCACGAACACCTGGCTTTTGTCTTCAGTAGGGAAGGGGTGAAACCAACATCAGTTCCCTGAGCAAATGACAGCAGGATTCACGCATGTGTGTGATGCTATGATGCACATTGCCTGTACCCAGACACATCTGTCACCTGCTCAGCAAGGCACTGTTAAAACCAGAAACACAATTATGCTAACAAAACACATTTACCAAACCAAGCGTGTCGCAGGGAGGCTCCAAAACTGACAGGATCAACAAACCGCAGATGCAAAGAGACGCAAAAAAAGATCCATTTAACCAGACTTTACAGCAGTGAGGAGCTAACTCTTACTCCTGCTGTTCAGCAACAGACTGCAAAACAACAAAACAGAAAGGCAATCAAGTCGACCGGGATCGTATTTTAAAAACCTGCAGATAAGCACTCATTTCGGTTGAAAATGATGATAATGAAAGAGCACATTAAGAGCCTGAAACCCTTAAGCTTTAGCAAGACTAATTTTTTTAGAGGCAAACACACACCCTTGCTCCAAGTATTATCTCCTGGGCCTTCTCTGTTAGGGGGCATCTTTGTTAAAGTCATAGCTGAACATGCCAAGGAACAAGCATGGATGCTTCCCGAAGTAATAATAAGTTTTTAGATCAATCAAGACCTTTTCTCCTACTCCCCTGACGTACAGCACCCATGAAACCACTGACGAAACAGAGTCTTCTTTCACGGCGTATTCGATGCAAGGATAGTGCAATCCTTAAAGAACAAAGATGTATTTTACAGTGTGCTTTGAATGAATGAAAAAGTCATAAGGAGGGCAGGGAAACGGTTTGATTAATTACAAAAAAAATGTAAAGGATAATCATGGCCAGCATCGGTACAAGAGATGCATTTCTCTGTGTCCTGTTCACGAAATGGCGAGCATCAGTCAGGCATCTCGACCAGAAAGCAGTTACTCATCCAGCGCTCAACTGCCTTACTGCTCAGTGTAATCTGAGAATATATTATATATATTAATTTTCTGTAAGATCTTATAATTATGTTAAACATATTGCATTCACGGCCATTGTGATTCTTCTCCTGTGCGTATCATTGAAACTGCTGCTACATGGTGACGTTTAATCCCATCAAGCTGTGTAAATTCCACTAGAGAAACGATGGCAACTGGTTAAACTGATTATTACTGATTACTGTTGCATTCATCTACCCCTGCATACCTGCTAATCACACAGTGAGGTTCAGTTTGCATTTTCTGTTTGTGCACTGTGGTCTCTTCATGGTCATGTGGGTGTCACGTAATCCCCAGTACAGCAACATCAAATTCGGAGCCAACAGATGAAGAATGGAGCGACAGAATTAAAGCGATACTTCACTCGAAAAGCATGTAATTTACCTTTACGGGACTCTCTTCAACTCACAAAGATATTTTCTCTCTGACTCCAGATGTCAGAAAATGCCAAGCACATATTTTTACGCTTGAAGCTAAAGTTCAACAGAATGGAGTAGTAGCTCGTGCTTGTGCAGAACCTGAAGTCTTCTAGTTTGTGTGTTTTCTTTTAGGTCTCATCGAATCAAAGTTGTTTTTTCTTTCGGGGGGGGGGGTGGTAACTGGGCATGCAGCTGGATAAGAACGACATAATTTATATCAGATGATTTTTTTTATTTTTTTAAGAGCACTTTTTTGCTGTTTTGTTTTTGACAGTTTTGCTGTTGTTAGTAGCTGGTTCCATTAGTTATTAGCTTTTATTAGCTTCACGCTAAAAATGCGTGGCCTCTGTTTTCTGACTTTTGGAGTCACCAAGAAGTCATGCAGGGGGAAAATAGCCTCTTTGTGAGCTAAAACGGTGAGTCATTGAAAGGTTCATTACATTTTCTGTGTGAAATATCATTCTTTGTCCGTGAAATGTCAAAAATGTAGTATTTCTGAAAAACCCAAGATGGGTTTTAGATGATGACTCATAACACATGAGTTAATTCATAGTAACACTAGTTGATTCCTTCCAACACCTCATCACCAATTATCGTAGATGTATAGATGTAGCAATTAATAACACATTGCAGTTTTACAACAAATTCCGAACAGTTGTACAACAAATTACCGATAATGTTATAAACATTAAACCCCTACCCCCCAAAAATTGTTACGTCACTTTTGTTGTTGGAAGGTCATTTTTGGAAATGTTGTGTTTATTTCCCTCCCTGAGTGGGAATTGATATTTTCTCCAGTTTGCAGCTTGCCAAACGTGTATAAAGAGTGAAATTTCAAAAGGTCATGGCCTCAGAACCGTATCGTTCTGGGGTGGTGTTTTCACATACACATTGTCAGTGTGACATTTCCAGTTGATCTGTAAAGTGGTGATAATACTCTTTTCACTAGACGTTGTGGACAGCGAAATACGCACTGCTTTTCAAACAGAAACACAATGCAGTGTACAGGCATAAATACATACACCAACACAGAGCATTCAAACAGTACTCACTGACTGATGAAGGTGATGAAGTTGAAGTGTTTCAGTGTGACCTTTTGGTATTTTATTGAGATGTACACACTGTGCCGCTCTGCCTTTTTCCACTAAGTGAGTCTATCACAGTGCTTCTCTTCCAGTTGCCGGGCATGAGTGCCAGATGACGCAACTTGATCATTTGCATTTAAGTGGGCTAATTTCTCTCTGGAGAATTATTGATTCAGGAAAGTACAACCCATGCAGGTATTGTTAGTGCTCGAATGTAAATATAGGGTAAAAACTATTTTAAAGGTTTCTTGCGGATTATATGGATATGTTTGCTCAAGGTAAATATTCGTCAGAGCATGGTAAATGCTGTCGCTGTCAACAGTGAATTGTATTTTTGAAGCACCGTGCATTGCAATTTGAATTGTAAACATGCTTTTGTACTGTAGTAAAGAACACAGCTGAAGCTGTATCTCCTTTTTTTCCTAAAAACATACTTCTTTCAAAGCTGTCATTTGGACGTAAAGATATTCAACACCAAACTTAGAAGCTTTTTGGAAGATTCAGTTTGATTTCAGGCAGCCCTCATGGAAAATAGTACCTTTGTTTCTAATAATTGTATTGAAGAATTGGTTTTGAAATCCCTTCACTCATTGCTGCTTTCTTCCTGTCACTCCCTCTGCCTCTTTTCTCTACTCATGTAAAATTCAAATTTATTTCAGAGGCCCACATCTGAAAACCTTTGATGCGGTGTTGCATTCATGCATGTTAAGCCACAAAAACCTTGCTGAATTTGTTTGGCCATAGTAGCAATGCACTTTAACATGTTTGAGCCTAAGTAATTCCTTACCTGGGAAAACCATTAAAGAGCCGTGATTAAAAGTGAGTAGCAACAGGGAGAAGTCTTGCCTTCAGCATTAGTGAACCTCTTATAGGACATCTTATAGATTTCAGTCACCTACTCTTATGCCAGAATCCCACTACGTGTTTCAAGCGAAAAACATGACCTGACAAATGTTGGTCAATGGTAACGAAACTGACCATTGGGCAAAAGGTTTTTCTCTTCTGTGCCCAATTTTGCGAAGCGAAAAGACCGACGACGACGGTGGTTCCTCCTGCAGATCAAGAAAGATGGCTAGCTGTGATGCATCTGATGGTTTCTTTCTCTGAACCATCAGAGACACCATCCGTGGAAATTGTTCACAAAAGAGCAGACAGTTTCTTTGCTCTTCATTCAAAGAGGAGATGCTCTCCAGTTCTGAGAGAGATGACGCCAACCGCTTCAAGGGCTTCCATTGTTGTTGTGATTGAACCTGTGTTTCTTGCTGCCATTACACGTGAACCATGCCTGTATCTCCTCAAAGTACACAGATGGGTTGAACCACTTGTGGTTCAGACGCAAGTGCATAACATGAGGCTTGACAAGATAGTTTTCCCAGGTGATCTTGTGATGAAACCAGCTGCTATATCTCTTGACACGACAGTGTTTGGGGCCAATCTTTGTCGTTTGGCGAGACAGGGCGCAGTTTAGACATGACAGCAACAAACCAGGCTGTTCTAAACGACAACGGCGTCTCTGGAAGAGGTTAGCATATACATTGCTGGAGCATCCGTTTGATCAGAACTGGAGAGCATTTCTTCTGTAGAGGAGTAAAGAATGCTACACAGCTTCTACTGTTATGAGCTTGTTGATCTGATTGGTTGACTATGGCGTGATAGCACGTGATTGGATGAACCATCCGTCTATCAGTGTCTGAGTATTTCCAGCACGCGCCAGCTCTTTTCCAGACCATTTCTCTGGAGGACTTCCTTGATGATTCTGTCTGGTGAACCATCTGGCTTACTTGCTTTGGACTCTTTTGACAAAAATATCTGGTAGTCTGACCCGAGTGTTAAACCATGAGACCACTTGATTCAGGCTGTCTGATAAACGTTGACCAGCTGCCAGCATCATCTGCAGAGTCTTGAATATGTTCCGGTGGCAAGATGTTGAATTTTTTTAAAGTCAGCAAAGTAAAGTGAATGCTTTATCTAGTGTTGGAGACTAAAGCTGCTGAGGAACTTGCATTAGCAGTGAATGCTGACAAGATAAAGCAAGGGCTGGAACCAGATTAACCAGATGAGAGGAGGAAAGGAAGGCAGAAGGGTGGGCGAGAGAGGAGGAATGGCGGCACTAAAGCAACAGTGATGAGCAGATAGGAGGATGTAAATAGAAGTGACGGAGAGATTGAAATAGATGAAGAAATGAAATGAATATAAAACATGAAACAAATGAGCAGAGAAGGACAAAGGAGAGGAGAATGGGCACAGCAGAAGCAGGATTAAATAGAGAGAGCGAGGAAGAGCAGATTGGATGGCCAGACAGACGGCGACAGACAATTGAGTGTCTGAGTGGAGTTGGCATTAAAGAGACGGGTATTGGCATTGGATATTAAAGGGAGGGCAAAGTAGTCAGACATGGGTCAAGCAAAGATGAAGTCATACAGGGAGCTGGGGAGAAATGGACAGGGAATAACAGAATATGGCGACGACGGAGGAGGATTAGATAGAAATTCAGAATGGCAGCATTGTCCCTGTTGTTCTGCGTCAGATGTAACAGGAGTCACCCAAACCAACTGGCTCTGCTCAAACCGTTTTAAGTTAGTGTTGATAATTCTTAACATTTATTTAGACAAGATCTGTCAAACACGCTTAACCAGGAAATCTCTACTTGGCTGTTCTGTTGTGATTAACTTGTGTTGCACTACATGAAAAATGCTACTTTTGGTTGCAACTGGTGGTCAAAACAATTAGACATGCTCTATGAATAACCGGAGTTTATCATTGCCTGTTGCTCATTAAAATGCCACAAGCGATACGAATATTTTATATGGTCCTCTAAATGTAACGCATAGCCTGTAAATGATTTGACCAGCAAGAAAATGTCAAAGAAATACAGCTCGACAACCGTGAACGGGACAAAGTTTCACAGCAGCTAATCCTGTCAGACTGAACCTTCAACAATCAGATAAAGCGCAAATAAAAATACCACCATTTCTAATCCAGCAAGTAAAGGACTGTTCAGCCTGTTCACCAAGGAGAAGAGCATTAACCAAACCAGTGAATGATATATCAAGGCTTGTAGCACTTTGTGAGAGACAACTTTTTTAAACAGACACGTCAGTGCAAAGCTGCAGCAAAAACACTTCAGTTGACGATAAAAACATTTGCCAAGTTGCCAAGTCCTACAACGTATACAAAACGAAACTCTCAGCGAGTGCTTCACCGCTAATCCAAGTTTGCTTTGTTTTGAACTCCTGGCTGAAATGTGTGATGCATATAAATAACCTTTTTTCCTTTGTCACTCGGACTGAGTGTTCTAGAAATTTCATGGTGAAAAAAAGAGCCAAAGAGAAAGGTTCCTCTCCAAGCAACAGCGAGAAATAGCAGAAAGGTTTTTGGGAAATTTGCAGTTTTCTGACGCGTTAACGGCACAGTACCGTGTGTTGGAGCCAGGAAATTAGGATATGTAAGAAGGAAAATTTGAAAGAACCAGGGAGCAATGAGCAGCTGCTGACACCGCTCCTTGAAGTAACTGGCAAGGCACCCAAAATAAGAAGTACCTATCGAAGTACTGATTCAAAACTGGGGATTGCTAACAGCTGTAAGTCAGTATGAATGGCGAGCCTTCATTTCATCTGTTCATGCAGGTCATTTATAGTCTCATATTTACATTACGAAGTATGTCGAGAGGTCGAGGCCGTAAATCAGCACCTAAAGATAGATGTAGAAATGAGATACAGGTTGAGACAATGTCCTTTCCAGTGGTCCAGTTTGATATTGTAGTGAATCGATGTTACAAGTTCTCTGAATTTCACCACCACTTTCCCTCTGCTCACAATTGCACTGACTTGGAAATCACTCAGGGAGAAGGGCGGTTAAGTAAATTTGAAAATAAATCGGTAGCTCAAAAGCAAAACAATGTTAAAACACGTACGAAGGTAGATAACAAGCTATCGCCTAATTATCATCAGATGATAGTCAAATCCTCAGAGAGGGCCTGACAGCTGTTGTCTCAACTGGAACAAAAGAATTATCGAAAAAAAATTCAATTAATTCTCTCATACAGAGTCATTAAAATCACTTAATACATCAGTGGCCTCCTGTTGCTTTGCATAAAAAGGCCTAACCGGAATGAACAAAATAAAAAACAAACCCTTTGTATTACACTTGTAATATTCCATAACCTCCCTCTTATAACTGAACATTCAGTTTTTTTGTAGTATAACCACAGATCCCTGGTTCAAATTTACCACTTTTGTCAAATTTGTACCCGTCGTATGAAAATATAACTGAGTTGTGATTTGTCTGTTGGCATGCAAAATTAAAATTGCTCCAAAAACGCTAAACATAACATAACATAACATAAACCAGATGTTGCAAAGAGGACTTAAATCATCATACTTGGGTGTTCATATATATTTGTGTATATATATGTATATATCTGTAGTTAATAATTCATGAGAGAATTATGATAAATAGTAAGCCCTATAACAAGACTAAAGTCCCTGTTATCTGCTCCATGCAGTTGTCCTATTCCTTTGTGTGCATAGCCTGTCTTGTGACAAACTACTGAGGCACCATGTGTCGACCTTCAGCGAAACAAAGTCAACACTGCCGGTGTTTTCTTAGCTCTCTCTCTCTCTCTCCCTCTCCCCCCCTCTCTCTCTCTCTCTCCCTCCCCCCCCCTCTCTCTCTCTCTCTCTCTCTCTCTCCCTCTCACCACATTGTGAAGCTTTATCAACTACACACAAACATATAAACTGTGTTGGAGCATGTAACATGGATCAGTTCTCCACTGGTTAATCCCACAAATCAAACATAAATACCCACAGTTAACCGCTTGTTCATGAAAACGCTTCCTGACCTTTATCAATGTGTTCGTGGGATATGTGTGTGTGTGTGTGTGTGTGTGTGTGTGTGTGTGTGTGTGTGTGTATATATGTGTGTGTGTGTGTGTGTATATATATGTATATATATATATATATATATATATATATATATATATTCTTCCATTCAATTTATGTGTGTGTGTGTATATATATATGTATATATATATATAGATAGATAGATAGATAGATAGATAGATAGATATTATATATATATATATATATATATATATATATATATATATATATATATATATATACACACATATATATAATAGATATATATAGATATAGGCTGCACGGTGGTGCAGTGGTCAGCACTGTGGCCTCACAGTAAGAAGGTTCCGGGTTCGGGCTCGGGCACAGGATCTTTCTGTGTGAGTCTCCATGTTCTCCCCGTGTCTGTGTGGGTTCTCTCTGGTACTCCAGCTTCCTCCCACCATCCAAAAACATGCAATTGGGGACGAGGCTGATTGATACTCTAAATTGACCGTAGGTGTGACTGTGAGTGTGAATGGTTGTTCGTCTCTCTATGTTGGCCCTGCGATGGACTGGTGACCTGTCCAGGGTGAACCCCGCCTCTCGCTCGTTGACGCTGGGATAGGCTCCAGCCCCCCCACGACCCTTAATGTGTAGGAATAAGCGGAAGATGACGATGGACGATATATATATATACACACACACACACACACATAAAATGAATGGAAGTCGATTCTCCCCTTTAATGGACTGGTAGATTGTGTCTATTTAAAGATGGTGATGATGATGATAAGTGTGCATGTACAGGGTTTTGTTAACTGTTGCTCAGTAGGATTTAGGTCTGGTCAATGGCAAAACTTAAGCCCTCCGAATAGCAGTTACCCCAACTATATGTGTGTGTGCAGGGACAAGTGTTAGTGTGCAGAGGAGCAGTTGAGAATGCATGCTTCTGCAGACAGGAGACACTTTGAGCTCCTGTGTATTTTTGATGTGGTCCTGTGTGAGAGAATTTATTTGCTCTTACATCCCTCTCCTCCCACTCCCATCTCTTTACCCCTTGTTTCTAATCCTTGAATAATCCTGCAGAGAAGAGAGATGTGGTTTTAACGATGCCTCCTCCCTACTGAGTTGTGCACACGCTGCCATAAAAACTGGAACTGCTGCAGATTCATTGTTTTAGTTCAAGGACTCATCAGCACAGCTGCTGAAGTGGGCTGTAGAGAGGACCTGAACTCCCAGCTGTGTCTCTAATCATCTTCCTACCTGCATCCACGTCGTTACAGATGACAAGGAGGTTAATGCTTTCACCCTTGTCTGTTGTTGCTGTCTGTCTATCTGCCTGCCTGCCTGCCTGCCTGCCTCTTCCAAGAATTTAGCAAAAACATCCAGGCCAATTTTCATGGAAATTGGTGGAGGTGGGCAGCTTGGTCCACAGAGTAACCCATGGCAGAGCCGTGACACCCAAGAACCCCTCTTTCAGCCGCATTGTGCAAAGACAGTCCTCATTAAATTAAGGGGGTGGCGTATGCATGAAGCCATTATTGCATTCATTTGTCAGGAAATGCTACTTGGACTTATGTGTAGAGTCCCTACACATACGTCCCTAGAGATCCTGCTCCAATACATTCTACCAGTTCCAGTTCCAGTACATAATCCACCAATACTGATTCCAATACCAGAGCTCTTATTTTCTTCAATATCATCGTTATTATGATTGTTGTTGAAATCATGTTCATGGGCACATCATCTCACAACAACAGCTTTTAAAAGAGTAAAAAATATACACAAATGCATTGACTTGCGCTGTGCGTACCGTTGGGTGACAAGTCCCACGTTAGGTTGCGGCGAGTTCATTGTCAGGTGCAAACTATCGAAGTGAATCTGCATCATTCATTCAGACGTCAGATGTCCATTCTAGTTTTTTCTGTGTAACACAAAACGGCACAAGACTGTTAAGTATGATGTCTTTTTCAAAATTTCAAAATGTGCCTTTTAATTTCAGTTTGATGTCGTTTTCTTCGTTGTTTCCTGAATTCAAATCAGTCTTTTGTTGTTGTTGTTTTTTAACATCCAAACATAATTTCCTGTCTTCAGAAGCACGAGTTAATTCATGAATTAGCTTTACTTCTTGTATTTTTGAAGCCGTGGAGGTATTAGTTCTCTCTTGACGCTGCAGTGACCAGCAGCTTCTCCCTGGAAACTGCTGGTATGAGCAGCTGGCGGTTACAGATCACTGGTCGGCATGCAGAGCTGCATGGTTTCCTCAGCTTAATGATGTGCTTAAGCAACATTTTAGAACAAATTTTGCTAAAAAAAAAAAAAGAAAAAGAAAAAGAACCAACCTGCAGTTTTAAAGCAGCAGTATTTTTGTTCTTGTATAAGTACATTCTCAAGGACAATTTATGTTGTGTTCCATTCAGGTTTCACTCAGTGCTGCATATCCCATACTCTGTTGTTTTTTTTTAAATTCCTATCAGTGTAAAAACACCAATTTTTTTTTTTCTTTGGGAAATGGCAAAGTCACATAGTTTCCTTTTGCTCTTTGTCAGGTAGCCCTAATATTAACACCACCTCCCCACTGGAAGGATCAATGCAACAGCAGGACAAGGAAACAGCAAACCTTTTTTGCTTTGTTGGCCTCTGTCAGCTTAGCCAGAACAAGGAGCTCTGACTGTGAGCACCCAACAGATCATTACATCAGAGTACTGATATCATCTAACACTGATCAAGAAACTTGACATTTTTATGTACAACAGCAGTACAGACGGGCGACAGAAAACAAGTGTCTCTGTAAAATGCAGTCTGCTTCAGCGCGCTTCGGCATTGATTCTGCAAGTTCCAAGAACTCAAGCGAGCCCACTTATCGAAAACACGGTGAAGCGTGACCTTCTCTGTGTCTCCCGCGGACCAATGCCTGTGAGATTTTTTTTTTTTTTTTTTTTTTTACATCTCCAAACTCTCAAATGAACATTCACAAAAATGAAAGTTCTGCTTTATGGTGCATTGTCGTCCCCTCCCAACCTTTCATGTTGTTGGTGGAGCACAAATCCCCGCTGCAAATCACACTCACAGTTTAGAGGAACACAATTTATTTGCCATGTTTTTTATTGCATAATTATTAATAATTACTGAACTTTGGGTTTCTTTCCAATTTACTTTAAATATGACTTCTATTTTATCTTTCACTTTCAAAATGTATTTGTTATCTGGAAATGATGTCCCGACCCTCCAGTCTGAGCCTGCTCTACCACATGGGAGTATTTATAATTCATTACTTTATCTGCAATTTTCTTGAATGACTGCAACATGTAAGAACAAATACACTGAATGTAAATGTGAAACTGCGCATAATTTCCTTGCGTCTTCATATTCCCTTGACTTGCCATCCATGTGACACTCAGCGCCCTCACCGAAAGGCTGAAGTTGACCTTGAATTTGGCTTATTTTCTGCCATGGATTTGAATACACTTTTTTTGATGCTTAAGATGGAATTTTGGCAGTGAAGAAGATTATCAGAAGTCTTCAAAATAACAGGTACGTGCAGTGGCGAGCCGCAGCTGCCGGCAATTCAACAACCATTATTCAAGCTACAGTTGACGTGGGGAGGTGGAGCCTGTAGCCCCCTCCCCTCCCCTCCCCACACACACACACACACACACACACACACAGTAGTCGCCTGTCTCCTTGTATATACTGCTCCCTTTTCCCCACACTTGCCACACTCGCAGCATACTCATTCTCTTTCTTAAATAAACATCAAGCTTGTTCCGACAGTACATCTGCCCTCATCCGTCCCCTTTCCATTAGCACACAAATAAACACACTCACACTATCTTGTTCATACATGACCCTCCTTTGCTTTCCCCAGTTTACACATGAGAAAATACACATTTTGTCTCACTCAAACACTCCAGCTCACCCATTCTCTCTCCGTCTCCCGCCCTCTCCAGCCCTCTCTCTCTCTCTCTCGCTCTACACGCACACACCCCTCCTCCCTCTCTATGTCAGTGCAAAGTAGAGCGAGAGCAAGGAGACACTCGTTCGTATTTTTTCATCATCTGCAGCGTTACTCCGGCTTGTATTTTGCCTTCCATCCTCACTGGTCCAGCTGTCCTTCGAGGTAGGAGAAAGAGTGGCACAAAGGGGAAGAAAAAACAGAGATTAGGAGTGGGAGAGGCAGAGGCAGAACTCTGGCTCCATCTGACTGTCTCAGAACAAGGAGACTAGAGAGAAAAAAGGGTGAACAGCAGGGTGAGGGGGACTGGAGGAGAGAGTAGGGAGGTGCCATGGGTCAACTGTGCTGCTTCCCTTTCTCACAAGCTGAGGAAAAAATCAGTAAGTGTTTAATTTTCCTTTCTCCATGTGTGGGTGTGTGTTTTGTTGGAGAAACCAGTCAGACTGATATGGTGCTGTCCATCGTGAAGGTCTGTATGTGTGTGTGTGTGTGTGTGTGTGTGCGCGCGTGTCACTGCGTGTCATCTGCCACTGTGTGCATGCAGAGCTGCAATCGTGATTGTGTGTCCTGCAGATGGACAACAAGTGTTTGTGTGTGTTTGTTTGTGATAGACCGTGTGATCACACTGGTCCCTCTGTCTTCAGCACAGTATTGTAGATGAGGATATGGTCAATTTATGGAGTTTCACAGGAGGTCAGCTTCATCCCCGGATGTGTAATTCAGCTCCCAGTGCTCATTGGCTCTGGTCAGCCTTAGATTTGCTGCCTTCTGCACTAAGACACAACAGTTGGCTCGGGACAAGTTACTGTTTCTGATTAGCCACTTTTTGCTAATGCCAAACTTAGTAATGCTCTCATAACTTGTGCTGAAAGATCTGCTTTATATGTCCAGACAACAAACACTGGCACCATAAATTAATGGAAAAACACAATATAATGGCCAGTTAAATAAAGATTAACTTTATGTGGTGTGCATGTTGATATTTTTTTAAGGCTTCTTGTTAATTCATCCATTTGACAATTTCCTCATTCATGGCTGTCATTATTGGCACAGATGGTTCAATAAGCTTTTGTCTCTACCGCTCAGTACTCATATTTATCAGTTTAAAACCTCCATTATATTGCTGGAATACACTCGCATAGTTCTATTGTGTACATTTTTTTTGTTTTTTTTTTTGGTACCACCTCCACTAAGGTTCCAAGAGAGCTGAGTCGTCATTAAGGTGATGTGAAAAAACACAGAACGGTCAAAGAGCCAGTCACAAGCCCCTAGAACCATTGCGTCATCTTTACGACAGATTTAGCCAAGCTAGTAACGTGAACTGTGGTTGACTCGTTCAAATGTCAACCTGTAAAACCGCTGGTCAACAGCCACACAGAGGGAGTCCTCCACGGTGTTGAAAATGAAGTCCTGAAACCATGCAGTGGAAAGCTCTGGGTGTTAGCATGCTAACGTCTGCTATTTGGTTGTAAACAGAAAGGACATCTGAGGCTGGTGGAAATGTCTTATGTTTTGCTTGGGTCATAAACTCAAGTACTGGACAAATTCAAATGTTGACATAAATTTGCTACTTGAACTTGATCAGTGCTAGCCAGCTAATGTAAGTGAGTCACCAAAGTGATTGTACTTTTACAGTTTTAACCACCGGAGAGATTGATGGGTTGATCTGTGGAACAGACCTTGTGGTGATACTGGATGAATCATTTGGGGCTCTATGGGATCCCTCTGAGGACCATGAATGTAGGTCCCTTATTTAAGGTCAACACAGTTGTCAAGATAAATAATTACAAACTCAAAATGCCAACCTGACGACAGTGCTTGAGGAAAATTCCCTGGTATTTATACTGTGGGGACAATGGATGCCTGTATGAAATGTCATGGAGAGCCATCAAATAAT
The DNA here is from genome assembly GCF_037954235.1 of Aulostomus chinensis. Taxonomy (NCBI): domain Eukaryota; kingdom Metazoa; phylum Chordata; class Actinopteri; order Syngnathiformes; family Aulostomidae; genus Aulostomus; species Aulostomus chinensis. Next base: position 18,621,773 of record NC_141339.1, read on the forward strand.
TGTTGAGGAATTTCAGGTAGTGGCCGTCAGAATAGTGAAAATGACCTTTAAAATGGCTCCTCGGGCTCTTGTTCTGCTTTTCTTTGCACATGACCATGTGGTTTAGATTTGCCAGATATCTCCACATCTCTGCGACTACAACTCTTTCTGGATGAGTGTTTTGGAGCACGAGCGTTATCTAACGTGTTGTTACACAACATCGGCTGTCAGTTAAAGGAACATTAAATGGGTGAATAAAGGACCACATTTTCCGCAAGATGACAAGGATATGGAGTGGAAACTGACTTTTCTGCATAGGTTCACGCGAAATTGGAAAATCTCTGGTGGAATTTACTCGATGCAGCATGTGGCTTGAAACTCAGATTTCTCTCCTGTTATTCCGGTGCAACTGTTGTGTGAGGTCATTTAGGTTTTAGGTGAATGTACATCTCAATTTCAGTGCTACTACACATGGTGGGAGGAAGACAGATCTTACAACTGTATTATTCTGTACTACACTGTTATTGTTTTGCAGGAAGAGGATCTCCTCACAACCTCTACAAATATGTTTGGGGAGAAAGTAACATTTTTCAAAACACTCATTACTTAAAATTGACTCCGTTGTAACAGGATCATCATCTTCATCATGCTCTGTTTTTAACTGAGAAAGAGCGTGACATAGATTTCTTGCAGTGACTGGAAAGCTTCTGTTAATAGAGATTATGTTGCTCTTGTAGTGATTTTGGAAGTAAAATGTGTTAGTTACCTTTGTCCAAGTTTTCACTCTAGAGTAAGAAATTGAAAGGGATACTTTTAAAAAAGCAAGCTGTCAATGAAATGTTGTTTTGAATTAAATAAGCTATCTAGCCCTGTGTTCTTGATTCAATTTGTCAGCAACTCCTTCCAGCAAAAGTGTGTATAGCGTAGGACATCTGTCTCCATCCTCTGGCAGTGATCGTTGTTACAAACAAATGCTGTAAACAGGTAGAAAACTTGGTTTGGCACACACAACCCCAGCAAAACAACTCATTCACTAACAGAATGTGATGCTCTTGTTCCGTTAACATTTGGAAAGTCTATGAGAGCCGCATTGTTAGATCATACATCCACATTACAGTTAGCTGAGAGCTAACTGGAGGTAGCCGTCTCGGCTAGCATCGGACCCTGCTCAGCATGCTCCACCCATAGAGAGAATGATTTACTTGACAACAATGACCTTGATAAGTATTGCGTGAACTCTTGAGGCAAGGTCTTTAATGTTAGGTGTGTTTATTTATGTGAATATGTGATGCACTAAAGCTAGGCAAGCACATTGTCTGTTTGTTATCACTGCTTTTCACCAGTCGGTTGGCTTGATGGTTATACAGTCACGCTGTGTGTGTGTGTGTGTGTGTGTTTGTGTGTGTGTGTGTGTGTGTGTGTGTGTGTGTGTGTGTGTGTGTGTGTGTGTGTGTGTGTGTGTGTGCATTTATTAGATGATGGCAGTGTTGATTGTCCAGTCATAAACACAGACTTTGACACTGGCTGATAGGGCGCTCTGAAGATTGTGGTGTGTGACTTTGTAATTGGAACACTGAACTGGTTAAAAAAGAAATATAATATTCTTGTGTGTAATGTCTTCCAGCATCTGTCTGTTTCTCCCCTCCTGTGTGTTCCCCTATGTATTCCTCTCCCTCTCTCTCTCTCCCTCTCCCTCTCCCTCTCCCTCTCTCTCTCTCTCTCTCCTTGCTTGCAGCTGCATTGCTATAAACAGTCGAGCCACTGTGCCCTACTTCTGAGCAGAGAGGGAGATGGAGGGAGAAGGGGATGCAGAGAGTGACGACTAATGAGGGGAAGGGAGGCAATGGGCTTAAAGAGAAATGGTGATACTGAGACAGAGGCAAACAGTGGGAGGCGGACAAAGACAGAGTGTGTGTGTGTGTGTGTGTGTGTGTGTGTAGGTCAGATGCTACCCCTGTGATGTGGTGACAGTCACCCTCGTGAGCACAGCAAGAGATGTGGTTTTTATGCAAGCAGCATGTCGGTGTGTGAATTCAACCATGACCAACAGGGGAAGGTGTCATACAGTGGTTAGCCATCACTGCAGGTGGAACACATACAAACAACAACTGAGTCTCTCACAACCAGGTCGATAATACACACACACACACACACACACACATTCTAGCAACGGTTAGATGTATTTTTTTACATTTTCTAATGTGGAAATAATTTATTAGCAGTCAGTAATGAACTCAATGGTCCAGCACAAGAAAAACACAGGCAAAGACTCTCCTGAGAGTTGACTTTTATGGACGTCCCATTCCCAGTTTAGCTAGCCCCGATCTCACAAAGGACTGTACAAAAAAGTAAATAAATAAAACCTTTTGCTGGACGATTTGCAATTTACAGAAAACACAAACATTATATTGAGTAAACCCTAAAATTGATCATGGTTAAATCATTGTGGGAATCTACGTATTTCCTTAAGTCCGTGAGATGTCCTTGAAGTTAGCGGTCACCATTCCAGTAAAAGCTGCAGAGTCAAATCATCAAATATGTCACGTCAAGATTGGTTGAGGTGGACAAGTTTGCTGGAACCTACGAATTTTTTAATTAATGAGGAAACATGGAAAAAGCAAGTAAGCGGCACAACTTCACACCTGGAAATGTTTTCATACTTAAATATGCCAACTAGTAGGACATTCTTTTTTTTCTCAGTAAAACCCCTAATTGTGTCCAATCACAAAAATAGTGCCGTACTGAACACTCGTCCTTTCTCTGTCTCACTGCTGCTCTTTAAGACGTCTTAACTGTTTATTTCCACCTCTTTTTGTTGAGCACTCCTCATATTGCCTCACCAAGGAACCTCAAAGCTGCCAGAACAGATTTCAAACACTGAGATTACTTTGTGTCAATGCGCATAGATAAGTGGTACACTTTGTGATCTTTTAATTAAAGTGCAGCCAAACAGCACCACACATAAACGCCTTATTTACACTCTTGATCTTATTTTCCTCTTCTAACACCAGTTAGAGGTGACGCAGTGTTTTTGAAACTGGTGAATTTATTTATTATTTTAACCTGCCGCTGGTTGGTCACCATATGAGCTGCATTAATGGTGGAAAGAAAAGAAAAGATCATAGGGAAAGAATTTTTTTCCCTTCTAGCTGTCAAGGTTTACACAACTGTAGTATCACAAAACAAGATAAAATCCACTTATGTATGCATTTGTGAGACACTCGCAGATTCAGAAAGGAAGAGAGCTGGTGAAGAAAGCTTTGTGAGGAAGAAGGTGGAGAAAGATGAGACACGAACAGAGAGAGAGAGGAGGAGGGAGCAGAGACGGGGCGAGGGGTGCATACTTAACACATACTCCCATTCAGCTCTCCAGTCTTCTTTCATTTTGTTTCAATTGTAGAAACGCTTAAAACTTTTGTTTTTGCCCGCGCACAGAAATCCCAGAATTCTGCAGTAGCAGTATTTGCAGTATTTGCATCCTTTCCGGTGTCTCCGGGTTGTTTTTTTTTTTTGTAGAAAGAAACCTGTGCGCAGTGAAACACCTGAACAATAAAATGGCTGAACAGTCAACCTCTTTTCAGACAGAAAAGAATAAAACGACCACAGGTAATATCTGGTGAGGAGTAGGACCGCCGAATAAATCACTGTCTAGCTGCTCAAATAGCCTTTGAGTCTTTATGTTGGGCTCAGCGAGGTATTTAGGTGATTGTGTGTGTATGTGTGTGTGCGTGTGTGTGTGTATTACATTGATATATCATTTCTTTATTGGTTTACTTTTCGAGATATTAGAGAGGCTGCTTTCAAAAACAGCAGGAAAAAAAAATGCAGCAGCTAATCTGAAGTTGTGGCAAGATAAACAAATAATCATGGTTTGAGATCCAGGAACCAAGCAAGTCAACCAGTGACAGGGACGAAGGGGTTTTTAATGTTGGAACATCCACACTCTCAGACAAGTCTAAGATAAACACATGATTCCATGTGCTCTCTGAAAACACTCATTATTTACATTAGTCAAGGCCATAAATCAGGAAGAGAAGTTGTACACTGGTGACATTTATTTTTTTGTATTCCCTCAAACTCTTCACAGTGGAGGAGAATTCTAATTCCTTGGGGTGAGCTGTAGTGCTCAAAGTATATAACATTTATTTTGGACTCTAGACATACATGGAGGTTTATGTGGTCGGATAACAGAGCATATATGACATTTTTGACCTTATCACGGCCCAGAGGCACTGCTAAGGCCAGGCCAGTGTTTTAAGCTTCACGCAGTCCTCTTGACTTTTTGGGAAAGTCTTTTTTGTTGAGGAAAAAGGCTGCGTTTACCCGGCGTAGTGTAGACGTACTCTGCAAATGTGAGTCTGACAGTTGACGACAGCTCTGTGAGCCGGGTCACTGGGCAGAAGACGCCACGTCTGAATACTGACTGACCCTGATGCAGAGGAGGAGAGGTACAGCTGGGCTTCAACTACAACGCACATGACATGAAACCTGGCCACAGGGAATACGGCTTTACTGTGCAAAGACGAGGTGAAACAGCTCAGCATTTGCCTTTGTAGAAAATTAAATTGATAAGAGATGCTCACCTCTTTGATTCTTTGTCTTCACAGTGTTTGATTATCCGTGCCAGCATGTTTTGACATAACTTAGTCATAGCTGGAGTCGGTTTGATCTAGAGGTTCAAAAACCTTCTCTAGTAACATTATAAACACTTTGTTTGTCTTTTTTTGGTTGGGTTTTTTTTTTATTTTTCTGAAATCACAAGTGGCCTATTGTTTATCCACAAAATGGTGGGTGTTCAAATATGTGTCATCATCAACAAGACTTTTCTACCAGCAAAATCCCATTGTTGTCAAGTCAGTATCATATCAAGGCAAATTATCAGGTGGCACATTGCCTGCAAACCTCAGTCCCCTCCTTGAGTCTCCATCACCTTCTTCATCTTGCTTGAGAGAGATGAGGGGAAATAGTGTCGGTTTTTATGATAGCAAGAAAAAGACTCGTACGCTGTCGAGCTCCCGTGGCCTCAAATGTTAGAGAATTTAATTTTTTAAATAATTTTTGTTTGTGGGTGATTTAATAACGAAGCTGCAGAATTTCCAGAGCTCTCAGTCTGGGTTATTTTTGACACAGTTCATTAATAATTCAATATTTGTAATGTTTAGCAGTCCCTGGTATAGTAATGGCTCTGATGCTTTGCTTAAAGGGTAACGTGATGAAGACAGTCGGCTCTAAGTATAAGCTGCAGCTCATCTTTATTGATCTTACTTGCTATAAATAGTCAGAATGTGTTTTGGTGGGTTTTTTTGTTTTTGATAAACCCCAGTTTGTCTGTCTGTTGTTCACTGATGCTCTGTTCATATCTCCCTGATTCTGTTCTGTCTTTGTGTTTAGCAGGCTTGAATATAAATGTGCTGTATTGGACTGTAGTCAGTACTCTGTGTCTGAGAGTCTCCGGCATTTCCTCAGGAAGCAGCCCCACCACTAGAATGCCTTACACCAACCTAATCACAGCTTCTCAGCCTCTGTGTGCCCCCCTTTGACCACTTTTTCTTGATCTATTCTTCCTCATTTCTCCCCCTCACCCTCCCTCCCTGTCCTCGAATGCACTCGCTCCCCCTTTTTTTCCCTCATATTACACTCTTTCCAACCTCTATTAAGGAATGCCTCCCCCTCCTCCCCTTTATCCCATGTCTTTTCTTGTCCTCCTCCTGATGTGCCCATTGCTTTTTCTTACGCTTCATCCACCTCATACCAGGGATGGCTGCACTAAATTTCTGCCAGAGGTTTCTGGAAATCAGTTCATTTGGAGCTAAAAGAAAATTGCATTGCAACAGATTATTAGCCTGGATATAAACATAATCAGTTATGCTTCTTTGTCCAGTGAATTTTATTCAGCTGAAATGTGATTATTATGGGTCCTTTTTTCAGTGCCTGCAGATGTGTGCTTGTGTAGTGAACATACCCAGAGTAGCTACTGCAAGAACTGAAGATTATATAAAGCTGGAAAGTACAAGTATCCAAAAGACTGACTGAAATTTTTGGCAGAGTTCAGCAGAATGTCAGCTCCCATCCAACCAGGAAGTGGAGTGCATTCGTTATTTGGAGAAATGAGTTGCCCAAAGAACAAAGATAAATAAGAGCATAAGGGAGGTATTTGAAATAATTGTGTTAAAAGGTTTCTTACACATCCCCAAATTAAATCACAACATAGCAGTGCCCAGAGGAAGACAACGGAGTCCAGCCGTGGGGATTAGCGGTGCTGGCAGTGAAATAACACCAAAGCAGGCACACAGCAGTTGTCTCCTGACAATGTACAGACGCACAGCTCACCAGAAGGGTTCAGTTATGACCTGAAGTACAACATCTACACACAAACGACCTTTTTGAATGACAAGAATACCAGAAATGATTTCACTGTATCAGAACAAGTGTGAAACAGGAACTTAGTGGGAGTGGAGGACAAAGTGCAGGACCGCTGGTGACTCTTGCTAAATGCTAACATCACATTCGAACAGGGACAACGACGTAAACACAATGATAGCAATAGCAGCTGTCCAACAATAACACTTTTTTTCTGCATGGAACTTGATTTCACCAGTGGTTCTAAGCTGCTGGTTGATGGGGAAACAAGAATTTCTCTGCATTAAAATTGTCCAGGAAAATATTAAAATAAGAAGGCAAAAAGCTGCACTGCTCACAGCTCGGTTGTCTGTCTCTGTCCATAAAATTACCAACTCATCAAGCCATGTTCTTGTTTATGTTTGGGGTTGTACACCTTCACTGCTTGGAGGTTGAAAATTTCAAGCTGGAAATGTGAGGTCGGAATGTATAATATTATTAATTTTAACATTGGTAATTTGCATTTAATAGAGTAGCGATGAGGCTAATGTAAAGGATTTTTTTAAACCAGTTTGAGAACACACAGATGTAAAGATTTCTTTTAATATTTCATGAAACAGATCTAATCTGTAAATTTGAGAAAATAAGGTGTGTATTAATGTTTAATGAGAAAAATAATCACTAGCTGTGCCTTAAGTTCAGATCTTTAGCCTGAAATCCCGACATTGGCGTTCCAAGAACGATGCCACTTGCATGGTAAAAAAAATAAAAATAAAAATTAAGGGCTCTGACAAAGTGGGAGGCAAAAGCTAATGCTGCAGGGCCCGAACAACACGAGCTGTTCTTAGTTCATTTCTACTGCTGGTGAAGGCAAGGAAAAACAACTTTATTTGTGACAAAAATATTCACGCACATTGCAAATCAAAGGGCTTCTCAGATCAAGGACCAAAACATGATCAAAGTGCAATGAAAGCAGATTAAAAGCAATGAAAGCTTTTGAAAGAATTCCACGCAAATAGAGAATCCTTTACAAGTACCAGCAAAAACATAGGTCTGTATATTTTAATGCATTCGGTTTCCGATTTAGGTATCATAGTGGCTAAAAGCAGCGTCACCATGTTTAGTTCTCACCATGGGGAGAGCCAGCTGACCCGAGAGGGCTGCAAGGTTCATCCTGGATCAGGGGATTGGAGAATGTTTTGGACCTGCGCCATTCACTGTTTTGTGGGGGAGTAGCAGGATTTTTAAGTCAATTCTTTAAGATACAGTAAGGCGATGCAGGGATCTGAAAGGTAAAGTTATGTGCTGAGATTTGTTTTTTTTTAGTCCTTGTTCCAAACCTTGCAGAAGTATTGTGTCAACTGGATGTGTCTGGTAGTTGTCCAGCCTGCTATGGACTCATTTGTTCTGGTTCATGTTCCACTTCAAGTTTCTGATCCCAGCAGTTTTTCTGAAATTGCACAGGCGAGTAATTTTAAAAAAAAAATCTTTTAATGTGAAATTCAATTATGAGGACGTTAACCTTGATAGCGTAACCCCCCTCCCCCCCATTCAGTCACTCTACTGAGATGAAAGTGTTTCTTCTTTTGCAATGAACACAATAAATTACATTTCTATTGTTGCTGAACATGGAGGACATTTAGGAGCTACTGATCTGCTCAATACCACGTCCTATGGAATCAATAGATTATAATTGATTGTTAAACAGCTGTGTGAAATGAAACAGCATGATTTTTGGTGCTGTTACTTGCAGGGAGCATATTACAGTTAAATAACAAGAGGTCCAAGGGCAGGTCCTTGGAGCACTCCATGTGTTCATGGAAGATACTCTGATGTGTAGTTACCAGTTTACTCCATATAAGTTTCTTTCATGAAGGTACGACCTAAACCAGTTCAGCACCGTGTCAGATACCAAAAAGTGCTCAAGTCTGTTGATTCAAATATTGAATGGCTTGGAGATGTCAAGACTTGGCCATTTTCAGTGCGGAGGCAGATGTCATTCAGAACCCCAATGAGATTGTAGGGCATTCCTCCAGGGTGTCTTTAGTTTTCCAGAAATGGCTTCATCTCTGAACGGTGCAATGTCATCAGCCAGCATTTAAGATTTGCCAGCCATATGGTCAGGCGTAGAGGGCGAAAAATTAAGCCGTGTGCAAATGAGGTCCAGCGTGTGTTTTATTAATGTGACCAAACTCTTGTGTCATACAATAACAAGACTCAAACACTGATAGGTTGAGATAATCATTAGTCATCATTCATCACAAGTGTAAATGATAAAGAACACTGTTAAATAATTACTTTATTCAGTTATTAAAGAACGTTATGTTAAAACTCGGATGTCCGAAAATAAAAAAAAAGACTGTTGTAATTGGCTCAGTTTGTGTTAGTCCGGCAGAGATGCACACTGAAAAAGGAGGAACTGATATTCCGATTTTTTTTTTTTTGTCGTTTGTCAGGGCAAAATCAGCTGCGTGTGGAGAGAGGGACCCAGTGAGACACACGGTAGTAGGAGAAACCAACGCAGAGAAAAAGATGTTGAGATGTTCGTGAAGGTTGAGGGGGAAGAAAAAGTCAAACACACAAACGCAAACACAAAAGGACAGGAGAATGTGAAATCTGCCAAAATGAGGTAGAAGTTAGAACAACCTCGTGTTGTTGTTTTTTTTTTCCTTTTTTTTTTTTTTTTAAGTTGAAGTACCAGTCTGATTCTAATCCTGTCTCCATGACAACAACTGTCAGCCGGAAATTAAAAAAAAAAAAAAATGGTAGTGTCAAGAAGTTCTAGATAAGAATGATGTTAGGAAATGGTAAAGACAGAGGCAGAGGGGAGGTTGGGGGTAGAGAGAGAGAGACCTGGAGGGAGTATGACAGACGGGACAGAGATGAAGGCAAAGAGAGTAGAAGATATGGAAAAAGAAAAAGTGGGGGAGGATATAAGCTTGAAGAACTTGCAGGGGTGGGCAGTTTGATAGTTTAAAGTTGGGATTGTGACATTTTATGTCTCTCAAATAAAGCATCTAATCATTAATGTCATAGTTTCGACCTAATTCGACACTAGACGGCTGGCATGGCTGATGAAGTGATGTCACGCTGCTATCATAGAATGCCTTTCCTCCATATTTATGAAAGAAAAAAAAAAGACTTTCAGTAAGCTGTTTGCAGCAGCCAACATTTCTGGAGACACTTCAACAAACTTTAATAGAACCAAAGAAATGAATATACCTACCAAGGGCGTTATCCATGTCTCACAAGGTCCGTAAACGGAAACGATCATCGTGTGGGTCATTAGAGTGATTATGGGGGCTCAGTGGACGTGTAGCCTGGGTCATCCTAGGTCCGTTTTGGTTTGGACCCTTTCCAGGGCACTTTTAGAAAGAACTGGAGCTGCTCCCCAGGTAATGCACACTGGCTAAATGAGGAGGATAGATTTTCTTGTAATTTATACAATGACAATAAAGACTGAAAAAAACATTAGCGTAACGAATGGTTGTGTCGTGGACTTTAATAGAGCCAAAGGCTGGTGGAAGTCTGGATATTCTCTACAGTACCTTTTTAAACATTGGGGAAGAAAGATCACAATTTAGATTGTGGACCAGGTTGTGATTATTTGGGAAGATTGCCAACCCTTAGAATACTGTGTGTGAGAACCTTTCGAGTGTGTGTATGTGTGTGAGACAGAGATAAATTGTGAGGGAGAGCCAGCCAGCTTTGTTGACGTGGAATAAGTCCAGCCACAGTGTGAAGGGCTTATCTGCGTCACTGTAGGACTTTGTATGTGTTTCTGGTACAGAGGACAGCTTTACAGCAATCATAAAGGCCTTCATTTCCTCAGGTGGAGATTTAATAGTCAGATAAAAACCCGTGCCGTCAAACACACTCTTTAAATGACGCGGAACAGACCTTTGACAGCAAGCTGAAGTCCGTGTTTGGAGGGTTATCTCGCTAATGTTTAAAGCGTAATGTTGATTGCAGCAGGAAATCTTGAACAAAAGATTAGAAGAAGAAAAAAAAAAACCCTAAAAGGATTTAGTCCCACTCTACAATCTTCAAAATTCATTTTCTAAATTCATTTTCCTCATCTGAAGCACACTCACACAATTGTTCATTTTTGCATTCTTAACACACTTCCAGCGCCGGACAAAGGTTTTGCTCAGTCAGTATGCTTATATTCAACGTGTTACTCCTTGTAATAAATGATGCTTCGGCTGTCTTGTCTTGTACACAGCACCCAAAATGTGCACACCTGCGCCCCGTTTTTACACTGAAGAGACTTGCAGATTTGGCAGTAGGAGTCAGTGAGATAATAACATTTCTCCAGGATTTTTATGCGTCCATTTGAGTCTTCGTGTAGCCCTGGGGTTCAAAACTAATCTTTAAAATCACTGCTCTCTAGTGCCAAAAGTGTCTCCCTTGTGTGAACAGACAAAGAGGCTTTTATGACCGTGCTACTGCTTCACGACCGTATGAAATCCACGAGACCTCAAAACATCCCCTCTTGTGATTTTTTTTTTTTTTTTTTTTTTTTAATGCATGTGTCTCTGTTTAACATGGAGTTTGTGCTTGTGTTGCAGATTTGTCTCAGAGGCCACTCCGTACCAAACGCTCAAGTATGTGTCGTCCTCGTATCTTGTGTCAACAATCAGCCTCGGGAAGGCTGATTTCAAACCTAATTATTCCTGATTATGCGGGATGGAATTTCATTCTGTCGTGTAATTCCTCAAAAGAATCAAATTCACCCTGATAGATGATGATTGGCCACCTCTTAGTTAGTCCTCCCATTGTATTGATTGAAGATCACATCATCAAAATGTCATTCTCTTCGAAACATATCTGAGATCTGTTTGGTGATGGAGCATGTTGGAATCAGGAAAAAAAATGATTATAATTTTTCCTCTTAATATTCGATGAATTGCATGGCAATCAGAGAAATAAGAATTCCACAAAGAAAAAAATGAAAAAAATCATAATTTGAAGAAACTGTATCCCGCAGGCAGATCTGAGGCTGCAGTTCTGGGATTATTAGCATATAATCAGTTAAAATCCAGTTAACCACAGTGATCCAAGTTAAAGCCCTTTAGGGCGACAAGGCAGTAATTTATTAAGTACAATACGTTCTTTTTTCCTATATTCTGCATTCGCTGTTGTTTGGAGCAAAGCAGGCTTTCATGTTGATGTCCAGTTTGTTGTGTATTCTCATCCCTGCTGTGGCACAAAATCAAACAATTTTCTAACTTAAGTTTACTGAAGTATCCCACTGATCTCACCCACCCTGCTATAAACGACTTTGTTAAAATTAACAATCGTGAAGTCGCTACTCACTTCAGTTGGAAATACAGAACATGATTGATTTTGGTAGGATCCCCAGAGATGACACAGTGAATAACATTTTCCCTGTCAACATTCCAGACATCAGCCAGTGGACGGCAGTTAAAGAAGCACCAAAATCATGTTCCTCAGACAAAAGAACATTGATAGCAACTGTTAGCCACGTAGCCGAGGACCACAGTCATGCACAGCTGACCCGACCACAATTATTCCCTTTCCAAGTGGCTCCATTGTGTATTTACAATTGCAATGTTTTGTGGTTGCGATTGTGAGAAGTTGTGCAGACCAATGGTCGGATCACATGATTGAAATAACTCAACACGATGTAATCACACGTTCACATTCCAGGAATATCACATACTGGTGCCTACAGTTTGCCAAGACAGGCACGTTTAGAATAAACTCCATAAAACCCCTATACAGTCCTGAGATTGCAGCATCAGTCAATCTGACAGGCAGGCTCCAGGAAATCCTCTCAGTTCAACAGCAGCATGGCTTCTCAGGGGGCTCGAACCCCGGAACTACGAGTTACATGTCCTACAACAGGACAATCACTCCGACTCAGATCAGTTCATGAAAGATAAGAGAGTGACGCTGATGTGGGTGTCGGATGGCCAGGATACGGTAAATGGAGAGGGCTCAGATACATCCTGGCGTGGCTTCTCCTAATCTGTTTAGCGTGCCGTTAGCAGGCTGAATGTTGGGCATAAACACGGGTACATGATGGCTGTCACCAGCAGAACGAGCTGATTGTAGTGAATCACGTTTATGTCCAGTAGAGTGGGGCCATGTGGCGTCCAACCAATGTAAATTATTTTCAGTTTTTTCAAACTTTTACCCCCATGAATGAGAAATTTCACCTTTGTACACTGTCTTCATAGTTCCCTTAACATCTACCACCATCAGCCTTTAGTCAGTGACGCTAAAGTAACAACACATCATACACTTGGACCCCCACTGAACATTTTTCGAATGACATTCTTAATTGTTCTCCTATTAGACGAGCTTTACCAAAGCCTGCCCCATTCCCAAAAATATGTCACTGATGCAGGGTACAGTGTCCAGAAACATCGCAAATATTGTCACCAATTTTCTTTAAAATCCATGTAATTTGTTTTTAATTTCTTGCTAAAAAACAAAAAGAAACATGCCGGTGATCACATGATTTAGTAGTCCAGCCCAATATGGGATTTTTGAGCCCAACACAGATTTTAGAGCAGAAAAAACAGCAATAACTGCTGCTATAGTGAAGGTTTCTGCTAGGCTGAAAATACACCAATTCTTTGCTCTTTGCGCGCCAACGTTGTACCGTTATGACTTCGTAAAGGTAGAAGGCAAACTTCTTAAAGAAACAGCATTATTTCTGCATTTTATTCGCACAAAAAAAAAAAAAAGCGTTTTAACACTGGCACATACTGGGGAAAAAAACATGTATGCCAATAAAATACATGTGTGACAGGACCGAGACAGGCTGATAGTGGCTGGTAATTTGATGTTGTGTACTATCACAGAGAGAATAGCAGCCTTTTTTCTTTCCCACGCCACAGCCTCAGCTTCACTGTGCACTGTGCAAATTGGGTTGATTGCGTACAGTCGCTTCTGAAAAGTGGCCTGCATACACAAGCAACACAAACTCTGAAACTTTCCCTGACTAAGTGCTTTTTTTGGCCTAATTTTTTTTTCATTTCTTCAACAGAGGTTTGCAGGAGTTTTCGCGGCGGGATTTGTGAGGATGGTCAGGAGCAGTAATTTGTGCGGCGCAGTCTTAAAACTCCCTTGCACCTTCGCTCACTCCCCTCCGCCACCGGTGTCTTCTTTATGGGGACAGGGCCCGAAGTGTGTCATGGTGTCCAGAGTGTGTCAGACAGTGTATCTGTCCACTCGCTGCCCCCCCTTCCTAGCTGCAATTCCACATGAATTATTGACATTCCGTCCATTTGACTATGTTTTTCTTCCTGGCTTTATGTCTGTCTGTTACTGGCATTTTATCTGCTGCAAAAGCAAAGCCTTAAGTGTACTAAAGAGCTATTTGTTGTTCAATTAATTCTCTTATCTGTCACTCCAGGCAGTAGATTACCCTCAGAATTCGTACATAAAGGAGCCCAAAGACAATTGTTCTCCTCATCCTATCAACTCTCTGACTGTCACATCTTGTCTGTTGTTAACACATTCAGCCTATTCTTGCCAAAAATCGATGGTGATTGAATAAGTAATCATTTATCATTGGCAGAATAATAGTTATTTTCTGCTTCCATGTTGAATGTAGTGAAATCCATCCTGGTGTTATGAAAACACACCAGAACACCACATAAAGATGCGCATCTCTACACTTTCGCTCTGTGTTTTGATATCAGTTTAAAAGGCAGGAAATAGATTACCGTTGCTTTAAAGATCCGACGTGTTCTCATATCCTCGAAGCCTCTGACAGACGTGAACGTACTCTCATAGAGTTCATATTCACATTAGCAGAGCTTTAAAGTTAAGTTCTTCAAGGAATAATTTGATAGATCCAAAAAGTTCTCATGACAATGAAAAAAAAACAGAACTACTTGCTTCATAACTACATAGAATATTAAAGGAAGATAATTTCCTCCAGTAGTGCCAGCCCTTTTTCTGCGGGGGCTCGATTTCACTTTGTGGTTTTGGTTTTATTGCTCATAATATTTCTGTTCTCTAATCAAACCGGTTTCCCACCACAGAAGGCAGGACAAAAAAAACCCCAAACCGTTCAGATAAACCAAGAAACCTCCCAAACCAACCCAACTAGCTTTTGAAAATAACGGAGACTACAAATCATCTGGCACAAATTTGCCGCTGCCATTTTCTCTACATTTGTCACTGCAATCTGCATATAATCAGTGTCTGGTTACGCATTTACCGCCTGACACTCTCCTACAGGTGCGTCATGCAAATGAAGAGGAGCTCACAAAGTTCAGACAAGAAATCAAGGGGTTCTTTACTTTGCCTGCATGCAACTTCTCCTGAGGGGAAAAAAAACAAAAAATATGAAACTACTCATCAAATGATAATATTGAAGGGCACAACACTTAGGTTTGCCCAACAAGATGAAAACACCAAACTGGAGAAGATGACACATCAAAGCTTGACTTCACCCAAAACAGGGGTGGGCAATCATCACACGGCCCTCCATGGCACATGATTGCCCACCTCTGACCCAAAACTTGGTACCAAAAGCTTGCAAAGACATTTTCTTCAGCACTGGATTACGTATGTTTGACTCCAGAATGAAGAAAGAGCCAGCCACGTACACCCCGACTACAAAAACAGCAAAACCGTCCAAAAAAACATCATTATCTGGTTTAATCCACATCTTCTTTATCCAGCCGTATTCTCAATAATCCACAAATACTTTGATTTGAGCTGAAAACTAGAATTCCTCCTGTCTGCCGCTCGTTCCCACTCGTGCTGCACCAGAGGTGTTGGAGTTCGTTTGATCGAGCTCGAATCAAAGTGTTGTTTAGTGCAGATTATTGACAACAGAGCTGGATAAAGAAGGTGCAGACTGGACCAGACAATGCACTTGTGCAGCGGATAAAGCAAAATATGTTGAGGCAACAAACGGACTCAAAGCAAGTACATTTTTGACCCACTTCCCCATAAAAAAACAAGCCCTAATGAACGCGATGTTATAGTCTTAACTGTTGAATTATTCATATCTTAGGAGGCAATAAGAACAATCATGAGAAACACAAAGGAGGTGCTGTGAGTGTTGTTTAAAAAGATACAAAATCCACACAAACCAGCGTAACCAGTAGGGAGGGAGAGAGCAGCAGGCCGGCCCAGCAGTTAAAGGCAGAGCAAATGGAGGTGGGAATGGGGTTGGCCTGCCTGTACCAAACATAGATTTTTTCTCTAAGGTAACGCTGGGATTTTTTTTGCAGCACCACAATACTTCATTCAGGAAGGTATTTTGTCGCATTTTTTTTTCCTTAAGCAAATACTACCTACCACCTACTGTGGTGTCCATTCACTTTTGATCAGTTATTAAGTCCTCGTCCAAAAGAGCTCTGTTATGGGTTTATTTTGTGACAAACATTTTGTTAAATTAACTGACTAAAGGGATTTTAGGGAGAGTCGTGTCCACTGTTTCCAAGAAAAATAATTTAAAAAAAAAAGATGCTGCTTGGTTGAATCAATCATCTTCCCATGATTTGCACAAATTGGTTTTTAAGAAATAATTCATGAAATCTGTGAAATTTAATCATATTTATGCGTTTGTTCTGCTTGTCCTCAGGTGGCCGTCGCCGGTCTGAACCAGATGAGGCGGAGCTTCTGAGAATCAGCAAGCGATTGGTTGAAGATGCTGTCAATCGGGCCTTGCAACAATACAAACAGGAAACACTCCAGAATGGAGGCGGTCCTAATGCCACTGCCGTTCAGCCCCCTGGAAACACTGATGAGACTGCAACAAAGACGGACACTACAGCTAACTCCACCACGGACAACAGGAAGTGACATCATCGGACTGAGCTACAGAGACTGAACAACCAGCTGCCTGAACGATATCCACCAGGCCTGGCTAACCAGAAGAAGAGTCAATAAGCCCTGGGCACAAAGCCTGAAACAGCCAACCAGTCAGCCCAGTTTGCTGTCCAGCTAACCCAGCTAGCCCACCACAACAACTAGCCAGTCATGCTAGCTACCTGCCCACCTAACCTAGCTTGACACAGCGCTAGCTAAAAAGATAATGTAGCCTCATATCAGAGCGAGGTGATCATCCCAGCAGGCCAGCTAGCTGGAGCCTGCTAGCTAACCATCTAACTCTGGTAAGTGAGGATGCAGTCCTCACTCAGCTGAGGGTGTTGGCGCATCACACCCAAAGCAACCCATCTGAAGCACTCCTGTAGACACACTCGTGCACATGTAGGATTCACTGTGACTCGTCACTCACAAACTGCCCTTTTAGAATAACTGACCGTTTTGTAGAGAATTTGATTTCCTTTGAAAATTTAAAAAAAATCGAAAAAAACCATCCTTTTTCCTTCACCTGCTTGTTTGAGGTGGATGATTTTTACTTGCCATGAAGCAGAAACATGGGGGAAATGGCTGAGGTGTGTTTGGTTGGATGAATCATAGCATGTTGTGACTTGCTCAGTGTTGTGTTTTTTGCGATTTCATGTTCAAAGCACTTTGGATTCATTCGCCGTAGGAAGCATTTTATTTAGTTGTAACATCGTGTGTGTTTGTGTGCGTGCGTGCCTGCACGCGCCACTTTTTCATACATAAAAGTTCATTTAAAGCGATCGGCCCCTGCTGTTTTGTTGTGTCCCATCAAGGTGGCAGTGAGACAATCAACAATTTGAGGAAAAATTCAATTACAAGCTGAATTAGCTTGACACTACGTGAATTTAGAGCTCGCTCAAGAATCAGTGCTCGAGGCTGGTGAAGACATCGCCTCCCCATCCCAGGTGTCCAGCAGGCTAACTGTCCAGATCAGTCAGCCTTAACAGAACCACAACACTACTACAAGACAGTTTAAGATGCCAAGAATGCAGTTTTAATGCCAAATCCTCCTTTATAGTCCTGGCTGGCTGGTTTGAGTTGTGTGTGTCAGCAGACGTTCATTTTACTACTCAGCTTCTGCGTTAATTAATATTTTGTTTCTCACATCATATATCATCACTTTATTCTGCAGAAACACGCCGCACAGATGTCATATTTCCTGTTTTGAATCCATTTGTAAATTGTTTGCAGCCTGTTAACGCACGCTGACGTCTGGCTGAGTGTTTGAGCTGATCTGAGGAGTTTTCACTCCACTCACTCGTGTTGTCGGTGTAAAGGAGTGGAGGTGGCGATGCTGATGCTATGGAGCTTCACTGAGACAATCGTTGCTGTCGGCTGTGACCCCCAACACCCCCCCTCCTCTTAATTTCAGTGTCTTCCATCTTTTGCTTTTTTTAAAAACTTGAAAATATCCTTCGGTGCCCCCCCCCCCCCTTTGGCATATTTAACCCCTTCAGCTCATAAATCCCTTCCAGCCCTCATCCAACACGCGGTCATCAATGTGATTTTTACAAGGCGATCGTCTGGATTCAAACTCCCGGCGTTATCAGCTGACCTTTAGATGAAGGTGGTTTGTTTACTCTGACATTTAATGTGATGTTTTATCCTTTTCTGTTTTTCGAATACTGTTTTGCCTTGCAGATGAATTCTGTTTGACAAAAAAAAAAAAAAAAATTGAATTTAATGTGAAACATGTAAGATTTTGAAAGGAGAGTAACAACACTGCAATTGAAGCACAAACCTTTTTGTTTATCTCTCGTTTCAGATTGCAGGTAAATATGCTGTTAAATCACATCACCTCTGTGCAAAGTGGCCTTGTGTAAGTGCTTATGCATAGATGAGTGATGAGTCTCTTAAATGCTGACCTGTGGCTAAGAAGTTGGATTCTTGAATTAAATGTTCAAAAAAACACATCCACCATAAAACAGAATTTGTTTATTTCTGAGTTAAATCGATTACTGCGAACGTCCAGAAGCGGTGACTCAAGTTTTCCAGCCACATGAGGTTTGTTTCCCTCTTGTGCAAACAGCTGAGCAGTAAAATGTGCTCTCATCCCTGTGAAATCCACTTAAGTCCCGTCACTGTGGACTCTCCAGTACATCATGAACAAAGGTAAATTCTGTCTTAAGGTGGAAACATTTTCGTTTTATCTTTTATTGTCACCGGGTCCTTAATCTCCTTAAAATCCCCTTTAATACACAAGTTGGCCTGTATGGTTAATCTCTCCTTGTGCTTGTATGTGTGTGTGTGTGTGTGTGTGTGTGTGTGTGTGTGTGTGTGTGTGTGTGTGTGTGTGTGTGTGTGTGTGTATGAGAGAGATGAGTGCGACAGAGTGAGTTCACACCGTATCTGTGGGATGTTTGATCAGCGGTTCCCCAGAGAAATTCTTGTTTCACTTAATCATAACGACAAGGAGGTGTGTGTGTGTGTGCGTGCGTGCGTGCGCGCGTGTGTGTGCGTGTGTGTTAGGTGTGGGTGAACATCCCTACATATTTGTCTTTTCTGTTTGTCTTTCCATTTTGTCCCCGTCGGACCGTGCGGGTGTGTTGTTCGTACTCTGTTGTGTATCTTTGTCTGCCATATTTCAACAATAAAACAGGATATGAGATTCCAAACCAATATCCTTCTGCAAGTCTCATGATTTCGGACGTTGCAGCACAGTCGTGGCGGGTTGTGTGTGTTCCATTATGTATACTTGTACTGAGAGAGATGGTTCTAAGGTCGTCAGTCTGCATTGACCATGAAGAGCAGTTGTTGGACAAACCTGTCAGCAGTAAACCATGTTTTCTAACAGATAGGACCCCTTAAATGCCAACTGTGCATTGATGTGAGAAAGTTTGTAAAATGTCATTGTCATTTTGTGGGAAACGTCTTAAATTCATCAGAGAGCCATTGAACAACAACTCTGTCCTGTGGAGGGAAATGTGCCAAAGCAGATGTGTGAAGGTGGCTCATCTTCTCCTCTTCATCATAACAGAAAGATGATACGATGATTCAATATTTAAGCCAAGTTCTCCTCCGGTTTAAAATGGGGTTTACTTCTCGTTCCTGCAGTCGAATGTTTGAGCTTCACTGCGTGGAAGGATGCAGGTTTATGTGAGCCGACTGTTTAGCCAAGCAGCTAATATTTCTGTTCAGCATGACCACAGAGTACTTCAACTCCATGAGACCCTCTTGGAAAGAGGGAAAAATAGTGACATTCTCCTAAAACGACCGCATCTCTTGAAAGTAATCACGTGTTTAAGCTCTTCTTCACAGTGTCTTTAGAGAACTAATATTCTTTCATCTTCGCTGAACCTCCCCTGATATGAGACAGTGTGCAGCCCCCCAAGGGGATCCGCCTCCCACTTTGAAAACCTCACACACTAGAAGCATGTTTTCACATTCATTGTGACACAAATGAAGGTTTGATGGGGATTTTTTGTCCCTCTCCCCTAAAGCCTCAGCAGGCTACAGTATGGCACAACACAGACAACCTCCTTAATCCTCCAGGTTTTATCTCAGTCCATTATTTGTAAAGTAGAAACCCTTTAAAATACAAAAGAAAATTAATAATTTTTTACAGAAAATAAAGTTAATTTTCTCATGTAGAATCAAATTCAATTATTAAAAAAAAAACTTAAATATGTGAACTGGATCACATGTTAAACATTAAGCAGGTAGCTCATTAGCATCATCATTAGCCTTTGCACGACTGGCATTTGCAACATTGAAATGAGTGGCGTTACATCATGTTAGCATTAGCATCGTTTGCTTTGCGCGACTGGCTATTGCAACATGGACATGAGTGACGATACATCATGCTAGCATTAGCATCATTAGCCTTTGGACGACGGGCTACTGCAACACTGACATGGGGAACATTAGCATGATGTTAGCATTAGCAAAACAAGCACAGTGACATTCATTGATATGGTGATGTATTGCCTTCTTCCAACATCCAGACAAAGCTTTTAAATAAATGGGGAAACGGAGAACCAGGGTCACCAAGGTGATACCAGCTCTCGCCACAGCTTCCCTCCCAATGTGTGAATCTGTGGAGTGACGCTGCAGAGGTGATAATTGTGATGGAGGCCTCGGCTCACCCGGAGCAGCTTTGACGTGATTCATCAGCACTCATGGAGAATCGAATCATTCTTCCACTCGTCCTTCATCCGACGCCCAACCCACAGCCCTCCCAGTCAGTCTCGCATCTCTTCCACTCGATTCGCGCCACATCGAAGAACTGGCTGCCTTTCAAACTCTCAAATTGACGTCTATCTTCAAGGCACATTTTGGAAGTATCAGCAGTTGCATAGCAAGAATGGGGATCTCTTGCCTCAGCTTGTTTGTAGCTTGACTTTCACGTGGGCGATCTTTAAAATTGAATGGGCTGATTGAACCTCAGGCCAAAAACACTTGATTAGATATTAAATCAGTGCCTCTTATCTGGAAATTCACACCAGTAGATTAATTGCATTTAAGAGACGAACGCAAATGGGAGCTTTTATCCAAACTCTAATTAGAGTGTCTTATGTAAGTAACCCACTGTGTCTCATCATAGATGAAAATCATCGTTCACGCCTTGAATACTGATGAAGTCTGTCTCCTCCAAGCGTTTACTGTATATTCAACCCTATAACACAAAACATGACAGTTCAAGGGGCACATCGTCACCCCGTGAGAGGGCGGAGCTTTAATCAACCTGCTGATGTCATCATGGTAGCAGGAAACCAGACAACACTTTGCATTCAAAATGATAATGAAGTTTGAAAACTATCTCTCTCAGGCTGCAGGGAGGAAGTTTGCAATGATCCCTATAATCATTTTTAAAAAGTGAAGGGCAGACGGGGGGGTCATTATTTGTTGTGAAGAGGCCCAGGCTGCAAGG
The DNA here is from genome assembly GCF_037954235.1 of Aulostomus chinensis. Taxonomy (NCBI): domain Eukaryota; kingdom Metazoa; phylum Chordata; class Actinopteri; order Syngnathiformes; family Aulostomidae; genus Aulostomus; species Aulostomus chinensis. The sequence goes on from NC_141339.1 coordinate 18,642,810, forward strand.
TGACTCAAACATGACTGGAATATGAAAAAGATACACTTGCCCCAAGCGCGTGCGCACACACACACACACACACACACACACACACACACACACACACACACACACACACACACACACACACACACACACACACACACACACCTGCATACAGATATGCAAGAAGAGAGACAGTGATTGTTTGCTCAAGAAGGAGACCACAAATTACAGACGTGATTGATTGACAACGAGAGCAGTTAAGTGATACGACGGGTGCCGGAGTAACTGGATTTGTACCGGACAAAAGGTTGAGATGAACTCAACAAAAGATTTTTCAAATAAAAAGTGTTATTCTAATTCATTTTGAAAAAAAAAGAGTTGAGAATATCAGGATGGGTCCAGGCCTGTTAGTTTGACACATTTACTCATCGATAGAGCCTGGACTCTACCACTAATTAATGTGTCATAGGTCAACCTCAGACCACAAAGCTCACATTTTAGAATGTAAGCATCCAAAACAGGAAGTTGAGGAATTATTTGGCTTCTAGAAATCTGAAAAAATAAAATAATGCAGGTTTTTTTTTTCCTTCCAGCCTCCAGCAGAGATTTATCTGAATAACCACAGTAACTGACTCTGCAGGGAAATGTCACCTGTGAAATCCCACAGCTGTTGTTACACACCAGTCACGTCTGTGAGTGACAGGGAAAAACACCACAAATTACATTCAACGTTGAACCCAAACTTCTCCCTCCCCTGCGGAGACTGTATGGAGATTTCATAAAGCATTAACAGATTTTATAGATCCAGTGGTGATTGATTATTGGATGTAAAGTTGCTCCGTGTGAATCCTTCCAACGGTAGAACAACTCATAAACCACGGAGTTAATAAATAAATCATAGCAGCGACAGGTTAGCATATAAAAAGCGGACTCGTGTTCCAAAAAGTCTGTGCTTTGAACCCGCACCCTTTCTTACGGCCAGCAGGGGGCGACTCACTGGCTGCAAAAACAAGTAAATTCTTGAGGACATGTCCCTTCTCATTACATTTAACTCTTCAGTAAAATTCTTCTTTCCTGGTGTATTGAATTCTCAGTGGCTGGTTTCAAGTCTTGCTCTTTGCAGCGTGATTTGTGAAGGATTGCCAACTCAGAATAAAACAGTAACTAAGTAAGTAGGTAAAGGAAACATCTGGATGTTAAGTGTTGACCACGGTGGCTCTGAAGCAGAATAGAGGCACTTCCCCTCCAATACTTTCCCAAATATGGTCACATCTTGTTCCCAAAAATACAAGATGGCCATAAGTCAAGGCTTCAAAACGGTGCCACACTACACAAAAATACATACTTCTTTATGTTGTAAGCCAGTTGAAAGCTCAAAATGTCTTTTTGTTTAAAACACAAAAAAAAGCAATTTGAGGCGAGATCAATTTGGAAGATGTGATGAGAAATAATAATCCCGTCTCGCTCTGCTTTGAAAAAAGAAATCACTGTGACCAAATTTTCCTTGAGTCGTGAAAGCTGCTCAAATATTTTCTCCTTCTTAGTGAGACACACACTTGTAAATATACCCAAACAATCCCGCCCACGCTGCACACACACATTAGAATGAATACTATGAAATATCTGCTGTCGTCTGACTGTTTGCACCGAAAATAAAAGGTTACCAACGCGTAAATGTGCAGCGAGTGTTTACCAGGCTGTTCTGAATGATAAAAACACTCCGCTCAGACTGTCAAATGTGTTTTAACTGTTTTTTTTTCCCCCAGAGAGCTTCAGAACTAAAAACATCGCATGGAGATTTTCAACATCATAAGGCCTTGTTTTTTTTGTCCTCCAATTAGATATCTCTCTGGATTATGTCAAACTGCTCTTCTGGGATAAATGGCTAATCACTCACGGCTCAAAATGTTCAACCCAAAAGTCATAGATAAGGATGTTTTCCAGATCTCAGCCATGAAGGTGAGACTGCGGCTCACCATCTGGTGTCGCACATGCCGCTGAGCGGGTGGGACGCGTTCAAAGTGCATTTTTAAAAGCGGCACATTTGGAAAAATTAGTCAACGGGTATCATCTGGCTGAGCCCTGACTAAGCATCAAGAATAAAACATTGTGTGTGCGCGCGCGCGTGTGTGTGCGCGCGCGCGCGTTCAAGTGGAAATGTGTGTGAGGATGATGATACGTTGATACATTCTGGTCACTGCATTCATTCCAATGCAATATTCGTCTGTGATTTCCCATCATCCTGAAAGCTGCACAAGGTTATTCGGTGTGTGATGGTGATGAAGTTTTCTTTGGGAAAAAAAAAAAAAAAAAAACCTCTAATCACTTCTGGTAATCAGCATTCAGCACACAGGGAGAAAGAACTTGAACAAGTTAGACATTTCAGTCACTCTGTTTTCCATATTCAGTGTTTTCATAGTAGAAAAACTGTAAAGGAAGCTGTAATGGTCTTGTTTTTGAAATACGGATTGTAATTGGTATGTTAAAATTTGCCATTTTGCATAACATGATGAAAAAAAATACAAATATGTCATATCTTTTGTGCGGCTCCTAAAAAACATTTTCAGCTCATCCACGAGTCCCAGTGGATGTTTGTGCTGAATGTGAGGATTCAACAGAGGTATCCCTAAGCATTCGTCTCAAAAGGGACGGGCGGATGGAGGGACAACGTAAAAACATGATGCCTCAGGCCAATGGCTTTTCCTGGCATGGAGGCGTAAAAACAACAAACCCTTCGCCCCTCTGCAGCGTGACTCCGTCCACCGGCAAGGTCAGAAGCAGCGGGTGGGACGCCACAGTCACTCTGACCACCTCTGTGACAACAGAGCTAGGTTTTGTCCTCCCCTGCTTTCTGTGTGAGCCATGATTTACTTGAGCTATTTAGCCCGTAAATCAACTTGATGTTCTCTTTGTCCATCTGTCTCTGTCCTCCGCCCTCAGCTACGGTGTGGTTGATTGTAATTAGGTCAATAGTTGCTTCCTCTCTGGCGTCATTAGATCAAAAACAAACACTTGTCTGCTTGATTCTCATCCCGGCTTTCAAAAAACAAAGGGGAACCCCCCCACCCTCAATTTGTGCCACGGGGGCATCACCTTCCTCCTGCACTTTTCTTCACGCTTCTCATCTCTCTCTCCTTCCCTTCTCACCTCTCGTCGTCCCTCATCATCCTCCCTTGCTTCTCCCCTCCGACACTCCTGTCTGCTCTTTGTCAAAGAAATAAGATCATCGGACCAGACTCACAATAAAAAGGTTGGGAGATCATCATCATCATCATCATCATCATCATCATCATCATCATCATCATCATCATCATCATCACACACAAAATACTTAAAGTCAGAGAGATAGCCAAACACCTATTCGCCCCCCCCTCCCCAAAATGTAGCCAGTCACCATGGCAACCGCAGAGGAGGAAATGGACTCTTCTGCGTTTCCATGTGTGTTTAGCTCCGAGCTTCCCATTTAAAGATGATTGAATGCGAAGGATGAATAGAGGGAAGACTTGAGAGTGCATATTGTTTGTGACTGCGGTGGCGAGTTCACAAAGCAGCTGGGCTTTTTGTGTGTTTGTGTGGGAGAGAAAGAAAAACAAAAAGGGGGGGAAACATCAGCGTCTGTGCCTAATAACTATTTTCTAGTTTATGTGTATTATCTTATGAATGACTCAACATCCAGTAAACATCTGCATATGAATGATGAGTCACAATGGTGATGGAAAATCAGTGTGAGAGATCCTGGACCACCAGACTTTGTAACATACGTGTATCTCTTATTACATGAAACTTGCGTGGATGAAATTTTTGGATGTCCTTAGATGCGTGGACGTGGATCTGGTAAGACAGTAAAAAAAAAAAAAAAAAAAGTTTATAAAAGTTTATTCCTTTTTTTTTTCCTTCTAAACGGAACGCGGCAACTTTTTTGAAAGGTGAGGAGCTGCAGAAGGATTTCTCCAACTTTTAAAGGTACACTCACATACTTTGTTCATCAGCACAAAGCCAGTAAAATGCACCAACATAGATCAACTTTCATACCCGATGCATGCATTCAGCGGTAGATTTATCAGTTCCTGTTAGCAGTAACAGTAGCAGCGACAGAATTTAGCAGAAGAGCTGGATTTAAAAAAACAAACAAACATCAAGTTGTGATTACTTTTGCTGACATGGAGGGGATAAATATCAATTTACTGATTTGCATTGAAAATCTCATTAAAACTACGATGGTTTGATTTTTGCGGAGATCTGTATCAAACCAAATGTGGTGACGCACATTTTTTTCTTGCTATGTGAAAATGTCATGTTGTGATTCATTTTGGTTGATTGTGCCGGAGCTCAGCGCAGTAACACTATCCCTCCACTAGTTGGGCCCCCACTCCTGATTTTCATCATCCGGCGCGACATCAAGGTCAAAGTTCGACTGCTGAGACACGAAAACCTGCAGGTCTATTCTTAAAGAGTGAACCACCTCACATTGCTGTGACGGGGCAGGTCGCTTTAAACTGCACTGACTGGCAACAGAGGGAGAGACAGAGCATCAGATAAAGTCTGCCTCACACGGACGACACGCTTTTTTTCTTGCTACGAACTCAAAATAAATATCTCATGTTGTTTAAGCACACGGGGATTAATACTGCATCGGTTTAATGAGTGCATTCTTCTCCGTCCACTCTGGTCTCATCTCTGAGAGCAAAATGGATGCTAGCGCTACCTGGCTGACGGCTGTCAGGGCTTCCTGAAAGTCCGCGTTTGCAGTTTGTTATGCACCACCAGTACGCGCACGCCAACAAGCGTCTCTGTCAACAACAGCAATGATTCAGTTGTGGTCTGCCATGTGTGTCGTGTACGGACGCGTTTAATCCATTTATCCATATTTATCCTGGAATGTGTTCAATCAAAAATAGAGAACATATTCCTTCTTTTCTGAGTTTTTCCTGTTTGGCCTCAAAGCAGGTAAACCTTCTTGGTTGCTAGGCAGACTAAGCAAACCCACTCCAACACTGTGTGAGTCTTGTGATTAAATGTGACTTCTGTCCAGACTTTGATAAGCCCCGAACAGGTGTTACAGCAGAGCAGAGCATGCTAACCTGCCCATACATGACCATTCGTTATGCTAAGCTAACTAACAGCGAGCCCATCTGTGGCGCTCTCAGCTCCCTCATGCACACACAGAGGAGAGAAGGGTATCTATCTTCCCGCCTGACTCTGGGAGGATGATCTCTGAAAAAGTTGGCGTGTTCCTTCTCATGTTTCATTTTTATGATGTTAGATGGTCATAAATATAACAACATTGTGCTTATTTTCACTTTCAGGGAATAAAAATCTAGAGCTGGTTCTGATATTTGAAGAAAAATGGGAATGGAGCAGAAGTGATTCATGAGATCGATCCAGGATGACACACTGATGCTGCATACAGTCGCTCTACAGCTCATCAGCCTATATTCTGCCTTGCTAAATTTAATTCCACGGCTTCCCACGCAACACCAGCAGAGCCTGAACAGAAACACACATATGTAGCGGCAGCTTTACTCAGCCGTGCTGTGATGTGAATCCACTGGTGCCACGTTAGATTTAGGACCACGAGAATTTAATACCACGGGGCCTGACCTACATCTTTGACAGGCCTTATAGAGATGACATGACTCATGCATACACTCAAGAAGAACAGGATTAAGAACACGGCATCAGTTGTAACACGATTAAGTCACAGCTGACCCAGTATACATGACACCTTAATGAAGAGGAATAATAATAACAGGCTTTGTGACTGGAAAAAAATCTATATTTCTCAAGAAGCCACAAGCAAAGGTGAGTGAGAGCTGAATTGCCGCTGTCACCACATGGTGGAAATCACAGGAGATCCTCAGCTCGCTAATGTCATTAAGTAACAGCTTGTATAACGCTCATGTAATTCAGTTACAGCTGACCCAGTGACGACGTAATGGAATTGGGAATGATGAATTACTGTTTTTTAACCTTCAAGCTTTCTTGCTTTATGTGAACACCGGGAGAACATTCTCAGAAGAATCTGAAAGAAACCTTTGTTGGTCAAACAACTCCAAGAGCTACAACGGCGTGACTTGGATCAAGCCGCAGCTGTTGAATATGCTGCGGGGGCGTGGCAGTGCGATTACGCCGGTGTGTTTTAGAGGAACGATAATCAAACAGCAGATGATCCAGAATGCAGCAGCACGTCTGGTCTTCAACCAGCCCAAAAGGGCACGTCACCCCGCTGCTGGTTTCTCTTCACTGGCTTCCAGTGGCAGCCAGGATCAAATTCAAGGCACTTCTCTTGGCTTACAAAACAATCACAAGAACGGCTCCAGCCTACCTGGAATCCCTGATCAGGTCTACTCTCCTTCTCGCCCACTACGCTCTGCATGCGAAAGACGCCTGATGCTTCCAGCCCAGCACTGCTCCAAATCTCTAGCCAGACTCTTCTCTTCTGTTGCTCCCAAATGGTGGAACGAACTACCGAACTCTGTGCGTTCTGCTGAGTCCCTTTCTACTTTTAAGAGACAATTGAAGACTCAATTGTTCAGAGAGCACCGAGGCACTGAACCTGACTCTTCTCCTCTTTGTCCTGTGGGGTAGAATAAGTCAGAGGGTCCAAGACCCAGCACCTAGTGATTATGTAGCACTAACTGTGTTGTGTGATGTTGTATGTTTGTCAAGAAAAAAAAAAGAAAGAAAAAAAAAGCGGGGGGAGGGGGGCGACACTTCTTCTGCCACTAGATGGCCTGTGACCAAATCACAACTGAAGCACGCTTCCTATGGGTTTCTCCTTAAGTCTGAATTCTTGCTTGTGTTGTACGTCGCTTTGGACAAAAGCGTCTGCTAAATGAAATTGTAGAATTGTAGCCGCAGTTTATTTAAATGTGGTGTTACAGCAACTGTGGAAACATGCATTATTTCTCAGTGTTCTTGATGGTTCTGCACACTTCTAACGTGCCTCGACAAGTCAAGGCTCATCAGTCAGCGTCTAAATGCGTCAAAGACTCACATTTAACATCTACATTTATTGTTATGTTGTCTTACAACGTGATTTTGCAGTATTTGCTTCACTATGGAGGGAGATTTGGGAGGATATAATTTCCGGCAAGGCAAAATGAGAAAATGTAACGACCGAACCATTCAAACAACAACCTGGCATGAAAGATCTCTGATGTCTGACATTGAAAAAGGACCTGAAGTCACGCTTGGGTCAAAGGTGACAGCCGCATCGTCACAAAGCTTAAATGCTCCTTTCCATGTTGTTTTGATGTGGTTGAAGCAGGTGTTCATGTGTCTATTAGGAACAAAACCATTTTATTTGTGGATGGAGGGTGTGTTCAGTGTCTGAGAGGGTAAACTGAGGGTAGACGCTCTCTTTTAAGCTTCTTTGGTGTTGCGACGCCACAGTTGAGTTTCCTAAAAGATGAAGAATGTCTCCAAGGAGCCCAGTTCACGGAGGGTCTGGGTGCCGCCGCACAGTTGCCAACTGAATGCGAGAAAAGTCACACAGAGTGTCTTTGTTTGCCTTCTCGCACTTTTTTACAAACTGTTCCACTAGTAATTTGAATAGTGGTGTGATTATCGCAGCACTAATAAATGGTGGGCTGCAGGCCAAAGACACACACACACACACACACACACACACAGCTGTTAAAATGCAGAACGGTACAAAGATCTCAAGTTCATTTAATGACATATGATTAAGCCAGTTGAATGACCACTTGACACTTTTCTGAACAAAGTCAATTTACCAAGTGTGCAGGGGATCGAAACCAGAAGCGCACAAATGTACTGTAGGATACGGAAGAAGTTAACTTCAGAAATCCAGCGATGAGTAACTGCAGCGTGAGACTGACGCCTCGCCATTATGACAAAACGATCATCATGAGGGATCGCATTGTATTTATACAGCTTTTTATAACAAAAGAAGAGCAGCAGCAGCAGAAATGGTTTAGTATTTACAGTGTTTTCATTTCCTCTTTTGAATCCTGTTTTTTTTTTTTTTTTTTTAATCCGAAGCTCCACTTCGGCCTCACTTTGAGCAGCAACCCCGACCCTGAGAATCAGTCGACACCTCAGATACTTGAGTCGCATTTGATGAAATTTCGTAAGAAATGCAAAACTTATCTTCGAAACCTTTTCCGTGCTGAGGGCTTGAGTTCTTCCTGGGACTGTTTAGTCAATCAAGAACTGACAGGCTCGCATCAAAATCCTGCAATGACCCTCAAACAGCCAATAAAATATCTGACCCATCGCTGTGTGGAGAAAAAGCTTTATAGACCTTATCCAACATAAATGCAAAAATCAGTGTTTTTTTCCAATAGCTTCAATATCAAGCAACCCATTGAGTCCAAATCAATACCAGATATTACTAGATCAGAAAAATAAGCTGTGAAAAAAATGGATTAAAAAATAAAGTGACTTACTGAGGAGCAACAAACAAAATGCGCAATTTGTATTTCATTTGTTCCTTAATTTCCTCAAAATGTGAGGGAGTCACATTGATTGTGACTTGTGTTTGGTTCGTCCATTCTTAGCTTCTGTTGAAAAATAAATGTGAATATTGACTGTAAACACTGATTACACTAGAAACCATCGCAATTCCCCGGTTTGCTGTTGGACCAAAAGGGATCTCTTTAATTAGAAATTGATTCACTGACCCGACAAATATTCTACTGGGAGAACTTCTCTTGCCATTAGTTTTATTGCCAATTGTCAAATGGCAAAAATCCCAGATCCAACTGGCCACCAACTTCTGAAGTGTTCTTGGCTAAAACCTGGACTTCATCCACTTAGATTGGAGATATTTTCAGGGCAGAGATGAACAAAGCAGACATTTTTAATGCTATTACGGGCAAACGCAATTAACCTCAACTAGGAAACAATGAAGAGGAGAAAATTTAGACATTAAGGACCTTTAGTCGGAACTGAAAACACAGAAAAAGGTGTTGAGGCAGAGAAGGAAGAAAACATGTCAGCTAGAGTGGATGTTCAGTAATTTCATATAGCTTGCTTACGCTTAAAGGGTATAAAATAGTGCACTTACACATTAGTTTCTATCACTTCAGAGGTTATTCACAGAGGAACTTAACTGCAACCCTGTACCTAATTTAAAATTAAATTAAGTCTTCACCCTGAAACTTAATGCACAACATCCCTACAGGATAGGTGTCCCCACAACGCAGTGTTCTGACAGGTTCATTGTCCCCACATGACAAATACCTGGAACGCACCTGTTTGTAGAGCTTTGGTAGTGAGGACATTGTTACCCTAGCGCAAGTGTGAACAGACTAAGATGCAGAAAAAACTGTACTTGTGATAAAAAAAAAAAATCTTTTTTTTTTAATGAAGTTACTTAGAATAAGTTTACAATATAAAAAGTGACAATTAAATCAAAATAAAATACGGTCATTACAGCCACAAGAAATGCTGCATGATCATGTCACTAGCAAAGGTTTCAGGTGATGATCATGGTTCTGTTCAGTTTCTTCTGACACAGCAGTAATATCAGTGCCCCCCCGGTCTCCATGGTCCTTCTTCTTCAGGGAAAGCCACAAAAATAACAAATCACAACAACAGGGAACTAAGAGAGCACATTCCTCTGCAAAGGCAAAAGGGCATCATGAGATGCGGATCGTCCCCAAAACTGAACAGACTCCTCAGCCTGAAGTTCATCAAATTCCAGCCTCAACCTTTTGAAGTTAACAGTCAGACAAACCAGCGCTGTTGATCACATGACCTCCTTGGCAGTGGAAACAAGGCTTATTAATTGTACAAACTATCTTTTTACGATCACAAACACAGTCACCTACATGGAGGTGTGAGCGTGCTGTGAGGAGGAGGAGGAAGGCGAAGCAGCGGTGGTGGAGGACGACGAGAGTGACGAAGATTGCTGAGGGGTGGAAGAGGCGGCTGTGGAAGTGGAGGCAGCGGTGGCGGCCGATGACGAAGTCTCGATCTTGCTGCTGTGTGTGATGAAACGAAGACGCAGCTTCATTGCCGGACGCAAAGTCATGATTATTTTCTCCACCTGGATAAGAAGAGCAGGGGTAACAATCACGTTGTTGATGTCATTGAATCTGCTTCAGTTCCGATGACGTCAAACAACAGAGAGGCCTTACTGGTCAGGAGGCGGCTCTAAATCCTGAACTGTGTATTCTGAACATTTACCCTGATGATTCTGAGCTTCCAGACAATGTAAGGTGCCTGTTTAATGTGAAGTTTCTCGTAGGATTTATCGCCTCCTCATGGAACAAACTATTTGAACAGGACGGCTTCTTACCTGCCCCTTGAAAAGAAACGGGACAAAGCCCGACAAAGTTTGGGAGAGCTCTTTTTATAGCATTCTGGAGCATACTGACTTGCAAATCGACGAGGACAACAACCACAAACAAAATGAATCTCATATTTCCACTGTTTTCTGTCACTAGAAGTATTGACACGTGACACTGGGTAACATTTCACAGGTGACACAAACGCTGTCACGTTGAGCCACAATAAGAGTTCTGAAAAACCCCTCACTTCCTAGTTTGGCAGATACTAAACATGTGAGATTTCCCACTTACCGCAACGAATGTCAACCTAAAAGGACCTGAACGACCAACCAGAATTTCCAAAGAAGAAGCTCGGATGAAAAGCAATTTCAAACAGCAACTGATAGTTAAATTCCAACAGTCAAGTGAATCGAAAGCTCCGCCGCATTCCAACGCTGAAATTAGTCAATGTGATCGCCAACATCTTCACTGGGCGTAAGTGACGGATCGTTCAGAAACGGCTAAATCGCGACAAAGGGATTTATAATAATTAGGCAGTGGAGCAGCTCAAACTGAGGAGCTGATGATGACTCAGACAAAAGTGGAGATGTCCTGAAATACAGTATGTATTAAAAGAAGAAGAGTGAGTGCCAGACAAGAAGGAAAGCAACTACAATCAATATATAACCTGAGGAAGCACTAACTTTATCCATGTTAGGCTTTACAAGTACACTCATCTTGGCCTGCAGCACAATGCTCAGCTCCAGCTTCATCTCTAAATAACTCAGGCGTCAGGTGTGGACACAGGTGGGGAGGCGTCCTGCTGAAGAGGACGGACACATTCAAACTAAATGCGGACAATACAGACACAAACACTTCACCAGGAGGGCAGAGAGTTCATGGATGTCACCTTCCATGATGTCTAAGTGAAGGTCTCGGCCTGCTTCCACTTATAGTAGGTTTATCAGTTGTGCTTCCTCATTTCATGTTCTTTTTTACCTCTACGGCTGGCTACTCTTCAGCTTAAATGTCCTGAAACAGAAAGCTAAAATAACAGCCTGTCAGAGCAATAAAAGAGGTTGTTTATTGCGTTGGAGGTGATGATTAAATTTCTATTTAGAACACAGAAGCTCACCTGCTCCTTCACGCTGTCTCCGGTGTACATGTACTTGATGTGATAGAGGAAGTCACAGATGGGGTCCATGTAGCTGAGATGTTGGCAGTGTTGATCTACTGCCTGAAGCATCTCATAGAAGGCTACCCCAATCTGGAATAAGCACACGCGCACACGCACACGCACACACACACACACACAAATGAGAACACTTTCAGATACAGGCCTGTAATTTCAGTTCAGGCTCAATTTGAGTGTGTACCTCCAACATGCATCGTGTCCTCTCCTGCTGGAAGCGCTGCAGGAACGGTCCGACCAGGTGATACACGTAGAGTAACTGGAACTCTGTCTGGACGATGGGCTTCAGTGTCTCTGAGAGGAATCTGAACACACACATACACACTCATAAATATTGGCGTATGAATAAGTAAGACCAAGAAATACCATAAGACAACTTCCTCACTTGGGAATCAGCGACAGCTGCCCGATGGATGAGTGATGCCAGACGGCATGCGCTAACGCTAACACATAACTGCAGTTCATCTCGCTGTAGCTCTGGTGGCAGGCTGTGAAATCCAGCAAGGCGAACGGGTAGCCGGCCCACTCCGTCTCCGATGTCAGTGTTGGCGAGCCAATTACAGAGACGATGCGGTCGTGAAGAACAATCCAGTAGGGTTCCTGTGAGAGGGGAGTGACTCTAATGAAGTCATACAGTGAAGGACAGGGCCGATTGTGTGTGTGTGTGTGTGTGTGACATCTCTCTTACAGGCAGTGCGGTGATCACAAGTCCTATGGCGTTCATCCAGGCTGTGATATTCTCTCTGGGAACAAGTGGTTGGCTGTAAAATGTAAAAGAATATTTATTGACTTATTAAAAAAAAAAAAAAAGTAAATAAAACTCCAGTGATTTTCCAAACAAGATGCTGCATTTCTACCTCTTTAACACGACGTTGAGCAGAGCGTTGCCCACATCTTTCCCTGGTACGGCTAAAGCCATCAGCTCCACGCAGGTGACGTGAAGGGCGTGTGCTGCCGGATTTGGGAACTCATTGAACCTCCAATCACAGTTAGGGAAAGGACCGGGCGACTTCCCCGCCATGGGTGGGAGAGAATTAAGGAGTCACTGCATGAGTGAATGAGGTTCAGTTGTGGCACTCATGTGCGCTCTTCTTTTTACTGCTGTATACTCCACATCTGTCAGTCAGCGCCGCACCATCAAGATTTCATTTCCCCTTCTGTGCTGTGGGAGCAACTTCAGCTGCAATCAAATTAAACCGGCGCTACGAGGCACAGGGGGACGCTAGTAATATTAGCTGAAAGGTGAGTATATTACTGAAGTACCCGAGAGGCCGGTGAGACTCTCTTATCCAGGGCCAGTAAGAGAGGAGTGATGAATGTGACTACCATCAGCTTGAGACATGTTAAGGATATTATCCACCAGGCGTCCAATCAGCTTGCAGTAGTAGGTGTCGTCAGGGATCCACACTTCCTCTTTGGGGTTCATACCAAACTTCAGGTAGGTTTCACTGAGGCACCAACCTGGCGTTCGGTTATCCTGATTGGTCCAGAAAACAATACACAAACTGAACCGCATATATTTAAGAAAAATAAATAAATCACCTTTAAAAAAAAGAAGAAGGTGTCATTAACATGCATGGGATTGAGATTAAATTGCTCAGATGACATTCTTTTAGCAGGGTGAAGGCAAATGTACCACTGAAGGCCCACCACCAATTCAACTGTCGTCCTCTGCACAGAACTGATGTACACAGGCGGCTAAATCACATACCAACAGCAGCATATTATCAATTCATAATTCCTTCAAATTTTTACAACAGTGTGTAAAACAGGTAGGGCAGTGATTTGGCTGGTTTGAAAAACACCAAGAAAGAGACCCATCTTGCCCGGTGGTGATGACTGTTGCAGTCTACACGTAAGAGAAAGGCACACGACAGCGTGATGGACACGTATTTCGGATCTGAATTTCTTTTGTCATGGTGCAACAATGCAGCTCCCCATGCATCTTAAATGACAGAGGCTCCATAGCAAGCGCAGCAGCGTCCAAGAGGATGGACCCGAAGACTCTCAGACACACATCAGTCAGTCCAGACCTTAAGTTCGGTGCAGTTTCACTAAATAATTCAAGGTGTATGTTACATGATTTATGTGTGTGTGTTCTTTTTTCTTCCTTCGTCTCCCCTCCTCACCTTCAGTGAGGACATGATGGCATGCACCAGTTTCCTCTTCAGGTTGGTTCTGTCTCTCAGGTGTCGCTCGTAGTAGTGAAGGGTGTTGTAGAGGTAGGTCACCGGCCGGTCTGCGCACAAACACAGCCGTGAAACCAGGAACAGCGCACACAAAGAAAGGCATCGACATCCTGGACGAAGGTCCTAAGTCCCCTACTCAACTACAGGATTCACTGTCATTCCAGTGTTTGTCAGTCCTTCTGTTTTATCAATGACTTCCTGTGACTTTCTTACTCACCGTGGAATTTATACAGGCCTCCCAGGTGATCCAGCAATGTTTCCAGGGACTTGGAGACAGGAAGAAGCTCCAGGAAGCGATGGATGACGATGTCAAAGACAGGCAGGAAGCGAAGACACACGTTGCCAAAGTAAATGGGCAGATACTGATGCTGCAGGTGCATGGGAGGGTTGACTTGGTCCGCCAAACCCTCAAAATACAACTTCTCTGGGTATTTCTGGTGGGGGACGATAAACACATCGTAATCCTTCGATTTCCACGAGAGAGGGCACAAGAGAACTGAAATCTCTTAGATGTGAGGTGCTGTGATTTTGTCTGTTTTTTTAAATGATAAATGTGCGTTCTTTTACTCCAAGCGTGTACCTTGTGGTAGCTCATGTGTTTGTTGTGCCAGTCACTCTGCAGCCAGTGCTCGGGAGCGTTCTCCTTCACAAAATCATTGACTCTGTTCCGGAAGTCATTCGGCTTCAGCAGCAGCAGCTGGATGATGAAGTAGCAAACCTGAGCCTCATTGCCCTCATGGCTCCGCATCGCCTGGCAGTAGAAGACAAGACACACACTGAATACAACAGTCTCATTAGTAAACGACCACATATTCCTGTGTGTCTGTCCTCACCAGACACAGAATGAGTCTGTCCAGGGTGACAATGTTGTACTTCCACACCATGTCATTCAGGATTTCGATGCACTTGTTGAGTTGTGGTCCACCGGCAGACGTCGAGAACTCGTAGACGAGAAAATCTGCAAAGGTGCGCACGTGAGCCACGAGTGCACGAGCCCCGATTCGTTCCAAGACCCTGAGGGAAGCGAGAACCAGTCAACGGTGAGCTCATCTTCCCACCACAACACTGCGTATTCCCCCGGGTTCAATTACCAGCAGATGTTGGGAGACGGAAGAACATCCAGCCAATTAGTGTCATTGAAAGCCTCAACATAGTGAAGTGCATCATTAGCACGTCACAGCGGCGCAAACATAACTAGAAGCACGTAAAGAAAAAAACAGGAACTGACTTTTCTTTTTGTGTCCGTTTTACTTTACATCCATCTTTGAATCTTTTCATTGTTATTATTGCATTTTTGGGATCCAAAGCATCCACCACACATAACGTAAAAGAAAAAAAAAACAACAACCCACAATGTACTACTTTTTCAAAGCACCATAAATATGAGTTGGGATGCTGACTGTGTGTATCAGTGGTCACCAACCTGAAACACACAACAGCAGGATTTTATTTGTGATCCTGTTTATTAAAAAAAAAAAAAAAATCAAATGCATTAAAAAAAAACCTTTCTGAAAAAAGATAAAAGGCACATTTTCACATAAGCTTGGAGACGTTATAAGAAAACTCATAGAAGTGTGGACTTTAGAGTTGTGTGAGTCAGGAGAGCGGCATTTTAAAGTCATTTTTCACGTACTCTACAAAATCAACGGGCAAATCATTATTCAGACTTTGCGCGGGCATTATTTTATGATCGGATATGATAATTTAGTCACAGCGACATCTCTGTTGGAATCAGCATATGTTCAAACACACTCCCTGGAGACTGCTGTGAAATGAATCACTCTTCACATCAGTGTCATCATTTCAAACTGCCTCTGGGTATCACCCACCCAGACGAAGACACCGAGGGGCTCAGTGTCTTCATGGGACAATATGGTGATGACTGACAATGGTAAGAAGCAGGGAGTCAACAGTTTATCTAGAAAAAATGAATGTACATTAGACCCACAGCACTGAAGTTCGAGTGGCAGACCTGAAGCCTATCTGGTTAATGTGGTCAGTCTCCAGCAGCATCTTCCACAGCAGACACAGGAAGAGTGGGGGTGAGCCCTGCATGGAGAAATGGGTAATGATGTCATTCTCATTGGCCATGGACTTCCACTTCCTGTACTCTTCCTCCACGTTCTTCTTCAGGTTGAAGCGAGACTCCTGAGGAACATTGTTCTGTTTGAAGAAGGCCTGAGGGGTGGAAGCGGAAGAGGTTAGATGTCGGAATACAGACTGAGACAGAATAACACTACAGTTAAAAGTGACCGTATGTGCACCTGTAGTGGAGCAGGGAAGCAGGAGAGTGTGTGTGAAGCCCAGTTATGAGGGGTGAAGTTCATAATGGTCTGCAGAATGTCTTTACACCAAGTCCCATGTATGGAGTCAGAGCCTGTGAAAAAATCTACACACGGACACAAGGCAGGTGAGCACTAACTTATGAAGATATTTAAAGAGAATATGGAACTAGCAGCAGATACAGGAGAGGTGGAGATCTCAGGACTGCAAATCCTAGACAGATACCAGTGACATGTGTGGCTCTGGCCAAGGTGAGGATCAGGGCTCGGTTGAGTTCTTCTGACTCTGCTGACAGAACTGTCTTCGGGTCGTTGAGGAAGCGGGTGAACTGGGGCTGCACCTCTGAACTTCCCAACGCTGTGATCAACCGTAAAGCTGTGCTCTCCACGCTGAAGACAGAGACAAGGACAAGCAGCTTATTGAGCTTCGTTTGAGCGCTTCTACTGTATCAACAGTGTGTACTTGTGTTTACCACAGATGCAGCTGGTTCTGGTTGGTCTGCGGTACAGCAGCCAGACTGTGTAGGTGACTCAGCAGCTGGACTCGGTAGTGTGGCTGGATGTGGTGCATCCTGTAGCTGAACATCTCCAGGAGAGTGTGAAGGATTCCCCACGCGTGAGACTTAAACACATTGGGCAACAACTGGCCTGAGGAGACATGGAGGGTTCACAATACTCAGCACAGACCAACCTCAACTCAAATGTTCTGAATCGATTCAACAAAAGAAGAAAATTGATTACTTTAGCATTTTTACAAAAAAATTCCTTTGAGTTCAAATTGTCTACACAATACACACACACACACACACACACACAGTACACACACACACACACACACACACACACACACACACACACACACACACACACACACACACCTAATCCACCTCCAGAGTACATGTCATACCATACCATGCCATGACATAACGGTCCTTCAAATTTGCATTAATGTCGCGTCATTATTTTTCATTTTCTCAAAACATTTTATATGAATCAGTATTCAGAATTATTATCAGTATTACTTGTTATTTAACACCTGTCCTGTTGGAGAGGCCTCATTATTATTGGCTCTGTTTTTAATTCAGCAGTTTTCATTTTAGTAAGCGGTACGAGGGACACAGTGATCAAACATCTTTCAAGCTTTGGTCTCTTTTCTTCAGGTTTCAGCTAGATGCTGAGGGACTTCATATTAATCCATAATATTGGAAGTAAAACCTCTCACAAAGTGAGAAAAAGTAAAACACTTTGTACTTTCCCATCTGATCCCATCTACTTTCCAACACGGTTGATATTTTCAGTGGAAAAACTGTCTGCGACTCACTGATGAATCCTTTGATTCCCAGGGACTCGATCTCCATGTAGACCAACAGTCTGCTGTACGTCTCTACCAGAGCTGGAGCCAGGGCGATGCTGGACTTGGCATGGGCCAGCTTTATCACCCGTGTGGCTATGCTGTGGATCAAACTGGACGGAAATACAAACAGTGAATTGAAGAGTTTTTCTTGTCATCAGTGTTTGTCCATTCGGTCGGTCCTACCTCATCTTCGCATGAACAGTGAGTGAATCCAGCAGGTTCATGGGCAGCGGCGTCACCGACCCTGATGCCATACAATTAGTACCGGGCAGGTTGATCCTCATGGATCCGTTTCCATAGATAGTCTCTACCAGGGCGCCCATTGGCAGCGTGAAGCACTCAGAGTTGGTGCTGTAGGCGTTACACAGGAGGGCGATCTTATAGTCGGCCATACCCAGGGTCTTGTTGCGCAACGACTGCTGGAGAAACCTTCCAGTGAAGAGAAAGAGAGCCCACCGGTCAGAGGTTTGAGGGATCTTTTTCAGGATAGAGAATTTTTAAGGCACATACTCGTGGTGTAGTTTCAGAGAGTGTGGTATTGGTATTTGTAGTTTGGAGTTGTCGTTCTGGGCTTTGCGGTTCAGGTGGATCCAGATGCACGTCATAGCGAAGGAATGAGTGGACTGGGGCTTGTTAATGTCAGGAACTGGAATGCACTGAAGCAGAGGACACAATCTTTTACCAATAGTTACAGTAATACTGGAGCTGGTAGAGGAAATACTTATAATTCAAGTGAAATTTCAATTCGTGTAGGAGAGGTCCTGCACCTCTTTTTCGGGGTACAGCAGGTCAAAGAGCTTCATGACAGGCAGGAAATCAGCTAGAGCATTTTTCTGAATGCTTCCTGATATGAACTGCAGCAAAACCCACATCAGGTGGTCTCTTCCTTTTATAAGACCCCTACCTGCGAGCTGGAGGGGAGAGGAAGAGAGAAAATTACACATCAGATGAAAGCTGTCGTATTACAGGATGAGGGTTTTCATTATGTAACCACAGTTACTGCTACATGCTTTTTTTTTAAACTCTATTATGAATATTCAAATGTGTTATTTTAGTCAGGTGGAGTTCACTTTTCCTTTTTCTGTCCTCTTTTCCCCCTGCAAGTTAAACTGTGTGCTGGACTCCTTTTTTGAGACTTTTTGACAGGGATAAAGTCACGAGCAACCTATGCAAGTGTTGACGGGTTGTAAGTAAAGTTTCTTGTTTGCTTTCATTCCACGAGGCAGTCAGTTGTCACTCTGATCACTTGTAAAAGGCATTTTATGTTGTGGTTCGTTCACTTATTGGCTAAATGTTCAAATAAAAGATGTTGTGTCGTTTGTACTGCCTTGTCCTCTTCTGGGCTGTTGAAAAATAAAGGAGGAACGCTCAATAAAAAGGAATTTCTTTGGGTTCCAGGCTATGTGTGTTTTTGTATTTCTTGTTAGCATTTGCTCTCATCAGACAAAAGATCACTCTCATTTGCATAATTTTGGACCCTTATCAGATTACAAGCCTCCATCTTTGTCCCCTCACCTTCTGATGTAATGACAGCACCATGTGAGGGAAGCTCGCAAACTGAAATAACACAAAGAAGATGAGCTGGGAGGAGAGGTGCTGCCACAGCAACTGGCTAGTTCCTCCGATGTCAGCATCAAAGTGTTCCTCCGTCTCCGAGCGCTCCATGGCGTACACCACCAGGTCCACCAGCTGCTCCTCCAGTACGGGGCAGCGCTGCTTATGCTAGCAGGGGCAGGAGGGAAAGAATTAAAGGATAAAAGAAAATAGAGGGCAGGAGAGAGAGAGAGAGAGAGAGAAGGAGGGAGGAAAAGGAGACATCCAAGGAGGGAAAGTAAGAATCAGACAGAAAGGGAAATGTTAAGGATGTGAGGAAAGAGGGAGAAGAGGGGTGGACGAAAGAGTACATAGGAAGGGAGAGAACAGGACAAAGATCATCATTCAATTATATCACATACAAATGTGGTCAATCAAGCTCACAACAGAAATCTGCTTCCTGTCTCTTTGGACTGGGTGCAACTAAGCTGAAGCCCACTCTCATGCTGATCTTTATTCCTATGACGTTCATTTGAAAATGTTTGGGTGAAGCTTTGGTGAAGGAGGGAAAAGAAACAAAAGAATGATAAAATGGTGAACCTTTGCAATGAGAAAAAAAAACAACTGCATTATCTAGCACACGAAGTTTAATTGTTTTTTTTGGCAAAATGCATAACGTTCTTATCTGCATGTGTGAATAAAGACACGCTTTAACCCTACTGATTTGTTTGAGCCCTGAGAGGTTGTGAGATAAACATGTGAAAGGGACTTGGAATGAAAAGAGGAGGAAAGCGGGGGGGTCTGGAAACAGAAAGAGGAATGGCTGAGGAGGAAGGACGAAGGATGGAGAGAAGGGCGGGGAGAAGGACAAGGACAGTGACGGGATGGCAGATTAATGACATTCTGAAGTCAATGGCTGGTTTACTGCAGTTTCTTCCCCTCTTTACTTCCTCTCTTCCTACAGCTTGGATCCATTTGCAGCTTTAATTCAATCGGACACATTTCACTTTGTAAAATAATTAAGACAGAAAACACTACTCCTATTCCTGCAGCTATCTGGGTAATTATTCCACTTCAGAAGAGAAAACGGCATAGCAAGGTACCAAACAGCACAGCACAGAGCAGTACAACATGGTACGGAACAGCACAGCATAGCACTGAACACCAAACTCAACCAAACAGCTCAACACATTCCAGCATGCACGCTAACAGGTTTGGGTAGGTGGTGAGGTTTGGGCGTGTGATCAGGGAAGAAGAGGAGGAGCTGGGAGGCCACGACTTCTCTTCCCCTGCACCCAAACACTCACGCAGAAAGAGAGGGCGCCAACAAAAATGAGGAGAAGAGAGAGAGACAGATAGAGAGAGAGAGAGAGAGAGAGACAGAGAGAGAGAGAGAGACAGAGAGAGAAAAGGAAACCGCATCTTCAAGTTACCTTCACTGGTGTATTATAGACAATGGTGCCAAAACAAAGGCTGGGCCAGCGCCCCACCTACCAACTATCTATTGTCCCTCACCAGCCTAAAACACAGCGGTTTTACTCACTACAACACATATTTAAGAGTCTGTTCTCCAAAGTGGATGTATACACTTTAGGAAGCATCATCTACCTACCACTGATCATTTCTGGTTTAAACATGGCACAATGATGAAAATAAAGCTTATTTACCACAGTAAAATGCACATGTTTAACTTTTTGACTGGATCTTTAATGTTAAAGTCAAATTCAGACGCTGAAAAGAACTGCAAGCTCCTTTAAAAAAAACAAAAAAAAACAGAGTTGGACCATCAGTCAGTGAATACCACGCAACACGAGTCAAAGCAGATCACTCACCAAAACGTGACAGCCAATCAAAATCACTCAACGGCCAACCTGGGCAAAACACTCGTTGATGCGTTAAGCTCCGTCATGTCGTCTACTTGTGAGGCTGTATGTAATTCAAATCCACATGTTGCGATTGAAGTGAATTACCAAGAAATAAAATAACAAATCAAGGCATTCCATCTCTGCTCTGGGGAGATGAGCGGCCGTTCTTTGGAGAAGACGAACATTTATAGAGGAATTCAAAGCAAAATGAATAATCAACTACTGCAAAAGCTTTACAACTGGCCAAATACAGTCGGTTGACTGGTGGGTGTAAACTGCAGAGAAGTAAGGTTCACTATGTTACTGCAGCATAGAGACATTTATGGTAGAAGTAGAAGACCTGACAGTGGAACAAAGTCATTTTAAAAACCTGAAACCTGAGCGGCCTGTCTCATGACTTCCAGAAAGTAATAAATCTTCCTCTAAGATTCCTACTCCCTGACACAAGTGCATGATTTTCCTGTTACTATTATGCTTCGGCTTTGTTGCAAAGCTGATTAACGTAAGCTGTGATAAAGACCACCACCGCCTGTCAAGAATGTAGTCTAGTTTTGCCCAGGTCAGCACAACAGAAAGCAGCAGCGAAAGGTCAGACACAAGAGGACCTTGCAAACCACAGGCACGGGCCCAACTACATCATACATGCAGAGCAGCAGGACTTGACATGTCAGCAGCAGGGTTTACAGTTAAGATGTGCACTACTTAGCTGGAACTAGATACATTCTGTTGAAGAACATCTCAGTCAGTGTCAGTTTAGCTGACGCTACAAGGTACATCCCAGTTTTTAAGTATGAAAACTGGACGTCAGGACAAACAGCGAGAAATTAAACAATCCACTTCCGCCTGAGTCGGATGCGGTAAATCTATAAGTGACAGTTGTCCCTGAAAAAAAACAAAAAACAAACACATTCCTTGATTTTTTGGTGAAATGATTTGAGTGGATGGAATTAGAATCTGCCAGTGCTATTCTAACAGACATCAGACTCTCCTCTTTTTTGTTCCTTTAAAATTCCTTCTTTGACATGAGCGCTGCCAGGCGTTAAAATGCTTCCTGGAGGTAGAAATCTGGCCTTGATTTATTCAGCTCAACACGTATTCATCCAAGAAAATCAAAAATCTTAACGTGACAATGTCTTTAAAACATATCTGCCCTCTAGTAAAAACAAAGGTTGATCATCATCACTTATCCATTTACTGTGTCCTGGCCTCGGTGCTCGGGTCCTTTATTAACCCTATAAAGCCCTGCTGTGACCATCTCAAGCTCTGTGCCATTCCTCTTTACACCATTTCAACTTTTCTTATTTGTCAAGTTTCTCCATTTCTAGGACTGATGGTGATAACATCATCCTAAAAAATAAAAAATAAATAAAGCTAAGCGTCCAGTGGGCTGGTTAGTTTCAGGTAGGTCAGGTGACCGGGAGGAGGAACAACAACATACCTGGGCAATGTTCAGAGTCTAGAGAGCGCATGTCAGAGAGACAAACACAACACACAACCAAAATACAAGAAAGAAGAGGACATAGAGGAAAAAATAAAGAAGAACAGAGGAGGGATAAAAAGAGAAACAGACAGAAAGAGAAAGTGGTGACTAAGGAGCTACTTGTCTCTGTCCATTAAGCACAATTAGCCAATTCAAACATGCACCCTCAAGTCTGCATTATTTATTCACATTTATAATATGAACAAATGTAAATGAGAGTCCTTTCCAGTGCTGATTACTGCATTCTTTTACCAACAGTCTGTCATTGCTGCACTCAGTCAGCTGCCAAGAGTTGAAACTGCGTGAACCCAGCAGGGCAAACAGTGCATTTAGGGTCAAGCTCACGGCATTGGACAGCTGTGTTACCAGGGCAACGAGGGACTAAGGGGGCGTGCCAAAGGAAGGAGGCGTAGGGAGGGGCGGGGAAAAAAAAGACAAGAAAAGAGTTACGATAAAAAACATGGGGAGTACAAAGAAAGAGGGCTCCACCCACCCGGGAGATGAGACCTGACTTAACAGGTTAAATGTATTGGCTGCTGAAACCACGGCGTGGAGGGTATGATGGTCATTTACCGCTTTAACACAATCAGAAAACTTGTTCCTGGAGTGTAGAAAAGACTACTTTTTTCTGTCGCGCGTAGACAGACAAAAACGGGTGATGTTATCCCAATTCCACACCCTTTGTAGAGGAGGAGGAGAAAACAAGGTAAGAGGAAGAGGAGGATTAAATCATGGAGTGAGGGATTCAATTGTGCCGGGTGAAGAACAGGGGAGAGGGAACAGAAGGAGCCGTTAGAGGAGAAAATAAAAATTTAAGATGGGGTGAGAGGGTGGGAAGAGAGGGATAGTAGGCGTGAGGGGAAGCCCCGGAATAGAAGCAAAGCGGGGGAAATGAGAATAATGTGATTTACCTGCTTGTTGAGCCCTAACATGTTGCAGACCATTTCTCTTGAGTAGGGCTGTTCCAGCACGTACCGCAGCAGACCTGTCTGCGGCTCAAACAGGTCCTGGATACACAGGAGATACACCGTTGCTGTATTTGCGCGTTTGTGTGTGCGTAGTGTCTATGTGCACCTGCTACCTTGTCAAATGGCAGCATGCCTTTGAGAGGGAAGCGAAGAGAAGTGGGGTCTAATTTCCACGAGTTACAGATGGCGCCGCTGTTATTCACAACCGGTAACAGGCTGCAGCGACCTGAAGAGAAAAGCAGCACAGGACATGAAAGTCCTGTTTGTTCTCTAAAATCTGCTACATCCATGGGAAAATCCAGCTTGTTTTAAACACTGTAAGAAGTCTTTTGTCTAACAGGGAAAAAGAGAAACACTCTGATTGCCAAAAACAAGAGGAAAATTTGATATTAGGACAATATTTTTTTGAGCCGTCTTTGCGATTGTGTTTCTCTTACCACAGATGGAGTTGATTCTGGCTGTTGGTCTGAAACTGTCCACAAAGTCTGATATCAAACTCCCTAGAAGCTACAAACAAGAGAGAGAGATGCAGAAAGTTTTTTTTTTTTGTTTAAGGGAGGATGTACAGAACAGAAAGAGATAGAACAGATACACACAGCAGACAAGAATAAAAACTCCTACCCAGTGTGACAACTGTCCTTCAGGATAGAGTTTTCGGATCTCTGTGATGGCAAAGTAGGCTGGCAGTAGGCAGGCATTTCTGTTCAGGATGTACTCGACTACCTGGAACAAACCAAAGGGAGAACCTTAGGACATTATCAGTGGGGAAAGACTTGAAAGAGTTATAGAATTAAATCATTAAGGTACATTTTCAAATCCACGTAGACTTAGGAGACAGAAATATCAGGTACCTCTTTGGCAGCCAACAACTGCTGTACGATAGCTGAGCTGACGCAGATCGGTATGGTCTGAATCTTATCCAGGACAGATTTCAACAGGTCTCGGACACCCTGAGAAACACACAAACACACAAGCACATGCGCAATATTTAAATAAATGAACACCAAGTAATGACATCTAAGTCATGCAGACCCAGCTGTGTGTGTGCGTGTGTGTGTGAGAGAGAGAGAGAGAAAGAGGGATAGAGAGAGATATCACACCTTGTAGTCCACGCCGCCGATGATCTTGCGAATCAATTTAAAAGTTAAGGCCCACAGCAAAGTCCTCTCCCACTCCAGATTGTCGGAGCTAATCAGGGCAACACAAACCATCCTGGGCACAAACAGAATCATTAAAAGACTTACACTCAAAATACAGACTTCGTGCTTCCTATGAACGATACGAATAATTCATATGAGTAAGATCTGAGCCTATTTATTAGTCCAATAAGTGAAAAAAACAAACAAACAATTCAAGCGATGATTGAAGGTTCGATACTGTGCAACATGCATGGTTGTGTACCTGGGTGGTAAAAGACTGGTCTCCACGGCCATCGCCAGGCAGTCATAGAGGAAAGAGATTCTCTTTGGACTGTGCTGGCTGTGTATGAACCGGACTATCCACTGCACACACTGTTCATGGGACTCCTGCAGAGAGAAAAGTCACTCCTCACTCTGAGTACTTGGACAGCTATCCTTGAGAGCACCCAGTTTGGGTCTTTCTAAGCATAGCTGGCCAGTCATCAGACTGACAAGAAAAAAAAAAAGTCGCAATTGCCTTTAGGTTCTTTGTCGAAAGGCTACAAAGAAAATATCTCAGTGTGCTGTAGTTTCAGGGCCACTGGAGGTGACAATTTCCTTGCAGTTTGACTGTTAATAAGCAAAATTATGCCAAAACAGGTTTTGTTTTGTTTTTTTGAAAACTCAGTAAAGTTTATGTGGACCTTTATAAAACATTATTCCTTTTATGTGAGGAGTGGATTATAGGCCTTGTCTGTGGAGGGTCTCCCAAGCTGTTGTTCTGCCTCTTATCCAAGAGAGGGCAGCAGAGTTGTTTCTGAGGCATGTGGGACGGTGAACGCTTCTTTTTCAAGACAGTGGTCAGACTCCCATTGGAGAATTTTGACTTGGTGTGTCGTGATTGCGGCTCAGGGTCCGAGGACGGTTGTGATTCCTTCCCGAGGCTTTGAGGATGACCATAACAGGGACTGCATTAACTGTCCTCACCAAGATACGCCACAAGTGTCCATGCTTTTGTGTGTGTGTGTGTGTGTGTGTGTGTGTGTGTGTGAGTGTAGAAACCTGTGGTAATGTTCCCCAGTACTGTCGGAAGGCTCCAAGACAACTGAGAAGTTTAGTCTTCTCATCCTCTGGCGTGTCCATGCACATCCTATGAACACAACATGAGTTTAACCTGGTCTTATGATACTGTAAAAAAGCCTGTTATATATCAATATTTTAAACCAGTATTAGCACAAGTCAATATAACTTCATCATGTCAAAATGGGTTTTTAATTATGAGAATGACACAACAGGACATCTTACCCAGCAAAGGCCTCTTCTATCATCTCAGTTTTCTGAGACAATGAGAAGAGGACAGAAGACAAAGAGAGAATTAATGTGAGGAACCTCAACACTCTCTCCCAGATTATCACCTTTTTTCTGATAACAGTCAGCATTTCTACTCGGATTAGATGGACAATCAGGACACCAAGTGGGTGGAAGGACTATTTTTCAGGTCAGGCCTGTGTTTATGATCACTTTCCCTCTCTTTTGTTGTGTCAACTCCTAAAAAAGTGGAGACAAATTTAAAAAAAAAAGAAAGAAAGGAGTCTGATTTCAAATTATTTACGATGAGCTGTAGGATATGACGTGCATTTTCAAAAGCATCTCCTTTATTACAGCTTGTATAAGTATGTTTGTATGCAAGTGTGCGTGTGTAGTGGCCCCTGAAGCCTCAGAATTCCCAGATTAATGACCGACCACTGACATTTTTTTTTTTGCCCACAAAAAGTGACTAAAAAAAAGTTAAGAAGGTAAGAAGTCTGTTGGGGTGAAATTGAGCTTTGCATGAACTAAAACAGTTAAAAAAAAAAAAACTTAAAGCAAGAGACAGTTAGAAAGAGAATACAAAGGCCAACAACAACTGAGGCCAGAATAGAAGGACAAGAAGTCCTCCCCCAAGCGGGACCGGGTCAGGTGGACCTTGCTCTAAGTTAGTTACCTGCCAGGAAGGAAGAGTGTTGGTCTCAAGAGGAGATCCGCTAAAGATGCTAGCAAAACACATTCCTGTGCAGTGATTTACTTCTCCTGACCGTCCTCTGGACGAGGCCAGGCAGACTGACCGCCACATGGGAACCAGGCATGACTGTGGGTGGGGAAGTCTCCACAGTAGCCAAGCAAAATGGTCCTGATAAATAATAATTGTGGAGGGGGGCGTTTACCACATCATAGGAGTGGACTACATTACCCGAGCCTGCATCTGCTTTTATTACACTCAACAAAATAGTGCTAGACGACCGAGGCTCATGAGAAAAGTGTCAGGATTCTTCTAATGGGCGCTGCTTCGTCAGAGAGTTTCAGGTTATTGATGGGGCTTAGTTAGCGGGACTAGATGCACGAGGGTTGGATAAGAAATTCAACACGGATCAAAGTCTCAGCTGTGTAAGATTCAGACGCATCT
The DNA here is from genome assembly GCF_037954235.1 of Aulostomus chinensis. Taxonomy (NCBI): domain Eukaryota; kingdom Metazoa; phylum Chordata; class Actinopteri; order Syngnathiformes; family Aulostomidae; genus Aulostomus; species Aulostomus chinensis. The sequence goes on from NC_141339.1 coordinate 18,669,451, forward strand.
CTTTCATTACAGCTCCTAATAAAAGTTGGAGCACTTTAACTCGCTTCAACACACAGGATTTACCACCATTTCCTCACTGCCAAGTAACAATAAAGTAAAAAATACTACGAACGACTATTACTATTGTGCCTGTTATAACAACTCCTGCATCGGCAAGCAACACTGAGTGAACACCACCGCTGCAGGCACAACTACTGCATGTTATCTGGAATGCTAAACAATGTTAGCTTCACGGCAAGAAATGAAAGTATTTACCACAATGTCCTCAAAGATGCCCTGGAGCTGCGATTCCATTGAGAGCACCATGTTGGGAGGAAAACCCGCTGAATTTCAGCGAACCATTACACAAAACCCCCACTTTGTCCTGTGGACACAAACCTAAACTGTTACCCTGCGAGCTAGATGCTAACAAACAGTACAGCGAGTCCGCGGTGAGGAGAGGCGCAACTGCAAAATTGGTCCGGAGAAATACGACATAAACATGCATGGTTCCGGCTTATTTTGTCATGAAAACATTTTGGAGCATATCCGTGAAAAAAAGTGATCTTACTCGACAGTTTATCAGGGACACTTGGTTGGAGAGCAGAGTAATCATCCCTTCATTAAGCCATAGAAATATTTTCTAATTTAAAATGATTCAAACTGGAAAGCTGGTGTCCCTAAAAGCTATATAATAATAATAAGAATAATAATAATAATAATAATAATAATAATAATAATAATAATAATAATAATAATAATGGTGATAATAATAATAATAATAATAATAATAATAATAATAATAATAATAATAATAATAATAATAATAACAGACTATTGTTTGTTGTTTTGCATTTGCTTTGTTTTGTTTGCTGTGTTGGAAGAATTAACCTGTAATTTATGAAGGTGTGTCAGGGAACATTATGTAATTGAGGACATCAATTTGTGGTTGGCATACTGAAGCAAAACCATTGTTCAGGGTTTGGCACTTTTACCTGAAAACAGCCTGGGAGGAACTGAGACAAATGTTCCCATGTCACATCTGATCATTTGTTAACATGATTTGAAGGCCAGTGTCTTACACTAGAACATGTTAATACAAGATGTTAATTTTAGATGTAAAAAAAAGAAAAAAGAAGATGAAATCAGGACAAAAAATACACATGGAGCACCAGTTTGGCCATACAAAGACAGAAATTGTGGGGATTTAGAGAAAAAATATATACTTCAAAACCACAAAATACAACATGTTCCTCACATTAAGTTAATATGACCCTGCAAGATATTGCTGTCTGCGCCCCCAAAAACGTCCTCTCAATGTAATTAATTATCGAAGATATAACTTGTTCCCCTCAATTCAATTATTTTGGGGCCGAAAATATAATTATCTGATTTTTTTTCATCCCTCTCTGGGCTGGTGTACCTACAGTTTTTTTAAAAAACAAAAACAAGCCTATGAGCCTTCTAATAAACTTGGCATTCAGGTCGTTCCTGCCTGCAGCCAACAGGTTGTAAAACTGCACCCGGGGAACATTCTCATTCTGTCTGTTATTCAGCAATGTGCAATAATGGTGCAATGAAATATTCTTATTTTTTCATTCTTCATGTAAATATATCTTGGTAATTGTCTGACATAAATGTAAAGATCGATTTTTGTTTTGTTTTTGTATTATTTCATAATTATTTTTTCTTTTTAATTTATATTATCTTTTCTTGGGCTGCACGGTGGTGCAGTGGTTAGGACTGTGGCCTCACAGCAAGAAGGTTCCGGGTTCGAGACCCGGCTCAGGCACGGGATCTTTCTGTGTGGAGTTTGCATGTTCTCCCTGTGTCTGCGTGGGTTCTCTCCGGGTACTCCAGCTTCCTCCCACAGTCCAAAAACATGCAATTAGGGACTAGGCTGATTGATACTCTAAATTGACCGTAGGTATGAATGTGAGTGTGAATGGTTGTTCGTCTCTCTATGTTGGCCCTGCGATGGACTGGCGACCTGTCCAGGGTGAACCCCGCCTCTCGCCCGTTGACGCTGGGATAGGCTCCAGCCCCCCCGCGACCCTTAATGTGTAGGAATAAGCGGAAGATGACGATGGATGGATTATCCTTTCTTCTTCTCTGTGTAAAGGCTGCTGTAACTATTTAAGTTTCCCCAGTGTGGGTGAAAGAGTATTATTATTCCTATTATTCTTCTGTATTTATAGTTTATGAGCTCCACCTCAGTCACCACCCTACAGGCTCTGTCTGACTCATCATCCAAAACACAGGTGCTGATGACATTTATTTAAGCATAATTAAATCCTTGCCAATCTTACTTTTGGGGGGTTTAATTCCTTTAACATAATGATTTGAGTTCCAAGTGTTTGTTTTTTTTTTATTTCAGCACCGTCTTCTTTTCCTTTTATAAAGTTCTTCATATTCCACCCTCAATCCGCGCGCGTACTCACGCACGCACGCACATGCACACACACCTGAGCCCACAGGTGTGCCAGCACGTGAGCTCTCGTTTCCTTGTTTCAGTTGACAAAGTAAATTTCCCCTCAATCACTGAATGTTTTCTGGGCGGCTGTCAGATGATCTGCGTTGTTTTTCCTCCTCAGTGCGCAGCGGGACGTGGGACGTCTGTTCAGTCTCAACAGGTGCCACCATGGAGCGGACGCGCCGTCGGAGGAGGAACGCTTGATCTTTCTTGTGAAAACTCCGGTCAGACATGTGGATATTTATACTTTTTCTGTTCATCGGGCCCCTGGACTGCACCGGTAAGGCTGCATTCAGACCATTAAGAGTTGCCGGCTGTTGTTTTGGTGTGCGCTGCCTACCTCGCAGGCACGTCGCTCTACAAACTTTGAATAGGTCTGAGGTTTATGAACTTTTCTTTACTTCGTTTCTTAGTTCTTTTTTTTTATATATCAGCATCACGTCCTCAATGTTCCTCAGCTGAAGTGCGGATTTTCTCTCTGTGTATATTTGTATCCCCTTATCGAGTCTGTTATTCAGGCACAGAAATAAAATTCCGTATGCTGCAGATTGACGCTATAATTTGTGGATATGTTATGGTTTATAATACAAACTGCTTCAGGGAGCAGTCTGCATTAGAAGGGAAATGATTCAGATCAATGTTAAAACTGCAGTTGTGCATATTTCTTGTTCCTCAGGATAATTCTGTCTGCTCATGTTAGGTTTCGCCAGGCCTGAGTAAAGCGCTGTGAGGAACTCAAGTTCAGGTTCAGAGTCCTGCAGCCTCTGTTTCTCTGGAGGAATCTCCCTTAAATTGGATTCCAAGCAGACATATTTTACTGTACCCTGGTATTGGGCTGTGCAGTTATACCCATTCAGCAATATATTTTAATATTTCTTGTCTCAATATTGATGCTTTTCTAAACTGATGTTATAGCAGCTGTATTTCAGGGTGTTACTGTCTGGAGAGTGACAAAAAAAAATGTTGGCACTTTCTTTTTCGATATGACATTACGGCAGCTATATTTAGTGAGCTCAATAATGTACAACTGGGCTATAGAATAACCATATCGCAAATATTGTGGTAAATAATTGTGGTGCATGTATGCTGATAGGTACGGTATCGCCGCGTCGCTGCCAATACTCTGGTTTTCACTCACTGGTATTTTGTAAAGTTTAGGCGTTTTTATCTTCCTTTTTTAGACACTGATTTACTGCCCAGTGGAGTCAGCTGACAAATCAGACCAAAGTAATGTGGGCTGGGCCAGAGTTGGAAACAGTAATGAGAACAGTGGCTTCTGGTTTATGGGTGAGATATTAACTAGGAGTTCTGTGGGATGTAGAAGTGGAAGCTCAAGGGTCAGCGAGCCGTGAAACGGACTCAGACTGAGAAATGAAGAAAATAAATCCTCCCAAAGGAATCGTGCATGTCAAGATCTCATTAAATATGTGCGCGCTATTCAATCTTTTCATCTGTCTTTCCTTAGACTCTCCCTGTCCTCCCGACCCCACAGATGTCTACTTCAATTCTGTGAATCTTAGGAACGTACTGGAGTGGGTCCCAGGAAATGGCACACCGCATGACACCCACTATTCAGTGCAGTATGCCATGTAAGTAAAGATCTTAAATTGATAAAAAAAAATGAATATCACACGAGTTATAATTCATTAATGCCAAAGGTTTTCTTTCCCGGATCTCAAAGGAATGTGAAAAGAAACAGAGAATTCTGCTAGGATCTCAAACGAAAGCCGTATTCCGTACTTCTTTGTCCAGCCATATGCTCAATAATCCACAAACACTTTAATTTGAGCAAAAACCAAAAATTATGAAGAAAATTCGAACCCATATGGGTTGGTGCTAGCTTGGGCTCAGTCACAGTCGTGTTATAGTTTAAAGTTTATTCATAAACTCTTGCTCCAATCAAAGTGTTTTAAAATTTCGGAGCATATGGCTGGATAAAGAAGGCGTGGGTCGTACCAGACAATGCACTTGAAAGTTCTTTGACATTTTTGGGCAGTTTTGCTGTTGTTAGCTGTCAGTCTCCATTAGCTTCAAGCTACATACAGGTGGCTGGCTCTTTCTGCATTCTGATGTCACAAAGAAATGATGTAGCAGAGGGGGGGGGGGGGACATCTCAAGACAACTATTTGTGAATATTTAAATGCAAAAAACATTTTTTTGGCGAGTAGCACTTTAACTACAATTCAAGGAATTTCAAAACATCGCCCCTCAGTGACTCATTCATACGCTTTAGGGTTTAGTGTCTTGCTCAAGGACATTTTGACACATGGATAACAGGAGCTTGGGATCAAACCCCCATCCCAGAGATTAGTGGTCTCTCTCCTTGGTCACTGCAACTTGATACCAGTCCTAACCGAGAGTGTTTCTAACCTGAAAGTTAATGAGGAAGAAAGTGTCGTGTAAATTTTCTAGCTGTCCCAAAGTTGAATGTCACCAAGTATACAAGTGTACGTCAATCCTAAGGCGCTTTCAAAGTATCTACTGTCTACTGGTTTCGTGGCATTTCAAGAATTGCTGAAATAGTCACTGTTCAAAGAAAATGTTTATCCTGACACACCAGTCAAACCTCTTGCAACGTGACACAACAACATAAACCTGTAAGTCCTCCTCCCACTCCCTGGCCTATATTTTTGAGCCCCACCCATTTGCTGCAAAAACAACTGTCTGACACACAGCATGGGAAGATAATGCCATGATTGTGACACCTTCTCCCAATGCTACATCAAATTTACTGTCTGAGGCTTGAGGCTGCACGGTGGTGTAGTGGTCAGCACTGTCGCCTCACAGCAAGAAGGTTCCTGGTTTGAGTCCCGGCTTGGGCACGGGATCTTTCTGTGTGAGTCTCCATGTTCTCCCTGTTCCTGCGTGGGTTTTCTCCGGTACTCCAGCTTCCACCTTCCTATGTGTTGGCCCTGCAATGGACTGGCAACCCGTCCAGGGTGAACCCTGCCTCTCGCCCGTAGCTACTGGGATAGGCTCCAGCCCCCCCTCCCCCGCGACCCTTAACAGGATAAGTGGAAGAAAATGGATCAATGGATGGATTTTAACATTGCCATTCCCCTTACCCACTCGAACTGCAAATACCAAACCTTTAGTCTTCAACTAAAGCCCTGTGCACGGAGTTCACTTCTGGATCGTTGCTCCTCCGACTGTCATCATCTGACCTTCTCTTGCTCTCTCTCTCTCTTTTTTTTTTGTCAGCTACGGTGACAGCTTTGAGACCAGTAGAGGAAGAAGGGTCAACTGGAGGTCTGTGTGGCATTGCACTGAAATAGTGCGGAACTGGTGTGATCTGACCAATGAGACTTGGGATCTGGAGCACGGCTACCATGCCAAGGTTCGCGCTGTGACCAAAAAGGCACTCTGCAAATGGAGTATGACATGGAGGAGATTCGATCCAAAGGTTGACAGTAAGTTGAAGTGGACGCACAGAGGATGACTACGACAAACAGTTGAGATGTCCTCACCTTCAGCGTTGGTTGCTTTACATGAATGAATATCTTTGTTGTTGTTGTTTTTTTCCTCCAGCTGATTTGGGGCCTCCTCTAATATCTGTGGAGATAGAGGACAACAACAACGCCATCATCTCCCTGAGTGGACCAATGAGATACCAACCCGACAGACACAAGCCAGCGGTTTCTATGGCGAAAATTTACCCCCAGATGACTTACAGCCTCTACATCCACAAGACCCAGCATGACCAGGTGGTGAGTAGAAATACATGTTGCTCCCGAAAGAAGCAAAACTGTTTAATTAGAGACGGTCAACTCTGCTAAACGTTCTTCCCGTTTGCAGAACCATTTCCCAGATGTTTCCAGTCCGTATAAGTATCGGCTGATGGAGTACAATTCAGAATACTGCTTCTCGGCCAAGATAAAGTTACCCTCCATGCCTGTCAAGAGTCAACAGTCAGAGTGGTACTGCATCACCACGCCTCCAGGTAGAACCACACTGTGTGAAAAATTTGCTGCTTGTCTGACAGGCAGAAAGGAATGTGGCTGAACTTGATTTAAGAATATTTCACAGACTTAAAGGAGGATCGTGTCTTAAGTGCTGTTTGTCTGTCCGTCTATTAGCAAGATTATGCAATAAATTATAAAACAGATTTTATTGGTGGGAGGATGGGCCAAGAAGGATCCTTTTTTTTTTCTTTGGAGTGGCCCTAAATGAAGGGTTGGATCCAGGCCTTTTTTTTTGTTTTTTTACATTTTTTTAAAAAACGAAATAGGAGTTTGTTTTTTTTAACCAATCTTGATCAAAAAATAGATCCTGGACCCTAAAGACCGGAGCCTGAAGTTTTCTGAATTTTTTTCTAAAAAATAGGCTTGTTTGCTCGATGGGAATTTATTTTGTATACAAAGATTTCTGATATACTGGATTATTTTCTCAACCGTCCTTCAATTTTACTGAAAAACTTTATAGTGCTAATTCACATTTTGTCCATATGCCTAAACGTGATGTTTATGGCGTGAGTGACAATTATCTTATCAAAGTTGTCCCCAGAATGAGTCAGCTCACTGACTAGTAATGTTCCGTGTTCGTGTCACGTGACTTTTGCCTTTGCTCTGCCCCTTTCCATGAGACTGCAGCAGCAGGTCCTGTGTCTTCATGAGAGGAATTAGCAGACTATGACAGATGCTACTATATTTTCAACCCAAAATTTCTCATTATACCAGTGTTTTTAATAATAATATTCCAGTTACATGCCTTCACTCACACGTTATTCTCAACAATCCCAGAAGAGGTGACAGGAGGCAGTAATCTTGTGTGATAGAGCATCATCAACTACACCTTTGCTGTGTCCCTCCAGATCCTTTGACCAGCCATCTACAGCTGGTGATTGTGGGTATCGTTGTTCCGTCGCTCTGCATGTGTGTGACTCTGGTGGTTGGCTACCTGCTCTATCACTTTCTGAGCGGGAAAGGACAAGAGAGCCCGCGAAGCCTGGTAATGCAAAAACAAACTCATGCTGACATTTGAACTTATGACTGTCTCCTAATTTTTCTCTCTAGTGTTATGAAACATGAGTTAGCAAGCCTTGGCATGCAGTGTGTGCACTACGTAGACTTAACGCAGACTGTTAGATACACGAAAATATGACATGTAATAAGCAGTAAATATGTCTAAATTCTGGGGTGAATTTCTAAACAAAATGATAGAAAAGGTCAGTTTTGTAAACCGTCGCTCCCATTAAAAAGAAACTTTACATTTGTAGCTAACTGACTGAAAAAGGTGACAGGTTAGGGTCCGTTTTGAAACATTTTTGAATGCTCATAATGTATTTGTGTTTTCAGGAGGTAAATATACTTGTTTTTATACAGATGGTAGTGGTTAATTTTGGCCAAATCTGTTGTAAAACGATCGACATATCACAAATTCAGTATTATGCATCCGTAATTATATTTAATACAAGATAACATCCAAGAATATGTAGAAGGATGGAGAAAGGACATGGTTTAATTTTATAATTTAACTGGCATGTATTACACAGGAGGGTTTTTTGTTATTATTATTTGAGGCATCCATTTCCACAACGAAAACTGTGTATTGGTCTATTTTTAATCGCACATTCTTCTACCTGCAGAACCCATCTTCATTTCAACCTTTGACCTTTTACCCCGATAACCTCAACATCCCCTCCATCCCTTTCTTCAAAGTCCCGTCATTAGACCCCGACATCTTATACGTCCCCACCCCCAAGCAGCCACCAAACACAAACTCACCACCGCCGTACTTTGCCCAGAGACCTGAAATGCTGCCAGAGCAAGAGGAACGTCTTTATGATTCATCCGTTGACTATGGAGTTATCAGCAAAGTTAAAACCAACAATGGAGGCAAAGAGGAAGAAGGACAGTGGAGGCAGGACAGACGAGTGGAGGGTAATATGCCAGGAGGCGATCGCAAGATATGGCCAGTGATGGAAATTGACAGGAAAGAACAGAGGACTGAGAACCATCCGCCTGCTTCCTACTTCCCTCAGAAGTCAACCCCCACGTGCTCACAAAAACTTGTACCAGAAGTGGTGAGCACACTGGTACAAACCAAGTCCGATCTGACCCCAACCCAGGCACCAGTGCAGTCTCTTATCAGAGCAAGAAAGGGGGAGGTGGACGGAGATCTTCCAGGTATATTTTTGAAGAAAAACCCTCTAACTGGGTTTTTCCACATCCCACTGAATCTGAAAACAAAAGTGGAGGGAGAAATGGAGAGGAGGGAAACAGGAGAAACAGATGAGGAGGTGGAGGAAAAAAATGAGTGTCAGAAAATACCCCCTCTTTCTGCTTATGCTTCTCAGAACATCATAGACAAGACTGTCTTATACGCTCGTCAGTCAGGTCCTGTCTCAGACGATTATGGGATTATGTTGGGAGGTGAAACCCACAGGGAAGAAGACGAGGAGGAGGAGGACGGACAATCTATTTGTATCAATTGGGATCCTGAATCTCAGACACTGACTGTACCAAAAATTCCTTTTAACATGCAGGGGGGGTGGAATGGATTGGGGATGAGAGGAGCAGAAGACAGGGTGAAATGCAAGAAGGCGGACTTGTTGAAGCACAAGCTGAAGTTGGAAAATGTGTTTGTCAGACAAGCGTCCGAAGAAGAAGGTGATGCTAAACGACAGCCTGAAACAGCGTTGGATGAGATCTTAACTAAATGGGACCTAGTGGTCTCTATGGATCAATAGATGATGTCATCAAGATTGCAAGTGAGATCTATTGCCAGATTTATCCACCTCCAAGTCATTTAAAGCAATACTTCATCCACAAATGAGTGTGTCCCCCCCACACACACACACACGCACACACGCACACACAAAACTTTTTTTTACTCTGCTGCATCACTTCCTTTTGGCTGCAGAATCCACATCATACTCCACAAACATTTAGATTTAAGCTATAAACTAAATGTTGCTCCGGTTGCAGCTTGTTTGTTTTTAGCTCAAATCGTAGTGTTTGTGGATTAACTGGAAGTCCCACTTTGTGAGAATGAGAAGAAGAAGAAAACTTTTAAATGACTGTAAAATCATCCCGGCAGAGCAGCTCGGGTGATTTCACAAACTCATTCAAAGCAGTGTTAGGATTCATGAATGTATAGAAAGCCACCATAGTCCGGTTGTGGTGGCAGCAACAAGTAAAAGCAAGAAACCTCGCTTCTAAACTAAAAAACATGGGTTTTTTGTGTGAAATTAGGCCATGAGTCGACGTATTCTGTATTTTTTGTGCTTGATGTAAAGACACATGTCACTCTGCGGGCTCAGCTTCATCTTGCAGCTAAATGTTTGTCCTTGTATTTTTCACTCTTGCTAAACTGACACAAAATGTCACTGATTATAATAATCATAATTATTTGAGACCCTACTTATTTAAAGATCATTTTACCTCACTGAAGGAAAGAAAACAGTGATTTACTGTATAATTGTTTATATTATTATTATTATTATTGTTATTTTGACAATCCGTCACATGTAGTTGGGCAACTATTTAGCCCACGGGCCCCACTTTGGGCAGCCATGTTATGAATAGATGAAAAAATCTGTTTCTTTCAGGTGGGAGCAGCCTGTGCGTGATCTGTAAAGACAACAAGTCCACTTAGGTTGTTGACGGTTTCACTTTTCTACCGTGTTAAATAGAACACACCATTCTTTTTATTTAAAGGGGGGGGGGTGGTTGTGTAGCATCAATTTCAAAAATGTTTGTGCCAATTTACTGCATTGACACCCCGATTTTATGAAAAGGCCATGTTGTTGGTGGTGAAGTGCCAATCAAACACGAATCTTCAAGTTTGTTTCATGACATTTAAACAAAGTATGAAAACCATTGTCACCATTGCATCAAACTTCAAATTAACAGAGTGTCTGACACTTGGTTAAAAAAAAACAAACCCAAAAAACCCCAAAAAACATGGTTCTTGATGGGAGAACCCGTGGCTTTACAGGATTCTACTTGACGCAGTTGTCGAGCATGTGTAGTTGACAGAATTTTTGAATCCTCTTTTCGTTCCTTTTAAAACACCTTGGTGGTTCTTATTTGGACAAAACACTGGAACATTATACGTTCCTGTGCTGTGTGTTTGTCAAATCTGTGAGGCAGCACCTCTTCCATGCGACTGCTCACGTGAAGGAAGTTTTTCAGAGGAATTCTCTCAAATCAATCAATGTTACGTAATGAAGGCAGGAAATAAGCACTTTTAGCCTGGAGAAATGAGTTAATATCGTTTGTACTGAAAACCGGTGCTCATAATCACTTATCTAAAACTGTAGTCCAAAAGTGACAGTGAATGTTCACCAATATGTGGTCTAACACTATAATTAAAAAAAAAAAAATAAAAAAGATATGACTCCAAGGCTGCACGCTGGTGCAGTGGTCAGCACTGTCGCCTCACAGCAAGAAGGTTCCGGCCTCAGGCACGGGGTCTTTCTGTGTGAGTCTCCATGTTCTCCCTCTGCCTGCGTGGGTTCTCTCTGGTACTCCAGCTTCCTCCCACAGTCCAAAGACATCAAGAGGGGACGAGGCTGATTGATACTCTAAATCAGGGGTGTCAAACTGATCCAGTAAAGGGCCGTGTGGCTGCAGGTTTTCATTCCAACCAAGCAAAAGCAACACCTGATCCAACAAATGAGATGCGTGGACACAGCTTGATTGATTTAAGTAGATTCAGGTGTTGTTTTTGCTTGGTTGGAATGAAAACCTGCAGCCACACGGCCCTTTACTGGATCAGTTTGACACCTGTGCTCTAAATTGACCGTAGGTGTGACTGTGAGTGTGAATGGTTGTCTGTCTCTATGTGTTGGTCCTGCGATGGATTGGTTGACCTGTCCAGGGTGAACCCCTCCTCTCAACTGAAGGCTGCTGGGATAGGCTCCAGCCCCCTGTGACCCTCAACAGAATAAGCGGTAGAAATTGTATGGATGGGTGTGACTCCATGATTTTCAGTACAAACTTTCAGGTACCTGTTTTTCCTTTTATGCTGCGGTGTTAAATGAAAATGCTGTATGAAGGAAGCTACAATGTTTCATCGTGGTTTCGGTTGGCAGTAGCTGTGAGGGAACTACTGTAAGAAATCCCTGTGTTTATCCAAAGGTATATCATTAAAGTGGTTATAAGCATCTCCAGGGGATTCACAGGTCAATTTAGTGTTATATTTAAGCATTTACCTCTTGTCCAACATGTTTTAAATTTTGTGAACTTTGTTGATATTATTTTGTGATGAAGGAGCATGAGAGTTTAGTTTGTCACACAAATGCCATGGCCAGTTATTGAAGGTCATGTTTTTTTTCCCGCATTGTGAAAGTGTTTCTGATTACAAAACTATATTTTTATTGAGTTTTGTACTTTTTTCATATGTGGGAATAAAATTAGGTAATGCATGAGTTTGTCTTTTGCTCCCCCACCCCCTTGAAATTAAGGTTTTAAAAACAGTTATCAAAAGCAAATCCCCACTTGTGTTAATAAATTTGAAGGCTGGATGTTGTCTTTCTTTTATTTCTTACAGGTATTTTGCATTCTTACGACCTTTTACAAAGTTTTATAAAGAAGTTTAACCTTCTAATACTTGCATGGCTGGCACAAAGCTCTTCTGACCCCTGAGGCTAAAGCAGGCGTTGGCCAAGTAGTTGATTTCCATGAATTCAGAGGTACCTTACTGTAAAATGATCGGGAGTTTATGTGCCAACTGTATCAGTGTCACCTGATCTATACCTCAAAACTGCATGTTTGACTCTATAGATGAGACGGAAGCAAGATGGCTCATTCACCGGTTCCCGGCATCATCAACTCTTTTCATCAACTTCTACAGTCTAATACAATCGTCGTATGATGTCTAGTACTGATACCGTATCAGAAATGCCTTCTATTCTATATACGCCTTATATTTCACTTCCTAGTTAGCTCAGATGTCTCTGATTTGTATACAGGATATTAACTATTCTTCGCAGCTCTAAAAAGAACAAAAAAAAAAAAAAAACATAAAAAAAAAATAGTATGCTCAGACTTCAGAGGAAGTTGTTCCAGACCAGCAAAGAATATCTGGCTTACAATATTCTAAATCTCACCAATACAAAATTGAGGTATACATCTGTGCTGTAGCCTGACCAGCAGAACTTAGCTTCATCACTGCAGGCATTTCTTCTAGCTAAGGACAGACATCCAAAAGTGTGTCAGTATACATATTCACACCTATTGTGAACTTGGTAAAAAGCCTGCCAAATGCTATAGTTATCGGCTAGCAATGAAGAAGGCAGAGCTTTGAGTATGTGCAGCCTTTTATTCTTCCTTTTTTTTTGGAAGGGGGGGGGTTGTTTTACCCTTTAGTCATCACCTCATTCGCTCTTTCAGGTGAATTTTTTTTTAAAAAGGCGTGCCAAATAAAATGCTAAATGGCTTACACATGTTAACACAACTACATTAATTATATTATTGTGTAAATAATCAAATAACATTTTGAAACCCGACAGCTATTTCTTTAGCCTGAAGCTATCCAATGTATCTTGCTAGCTTATTAACCATTTTTTTCATGATAAACTGAAAAAATATTTTATTGTATTCATAATTGGGGGAAAAGTGTTGTGGGGGGTGATTAAATATTTTATCTGAACGTAATGTGGTAATTTGAGGGACGTTCCATCAACTATATGCAGTTTTTGAGTTGTGCCTTTAGATGGCGCGCTGTTGTTCGGAGGCAGCTCCTCCGCCTCTCCCGCGCCTCTCCTCATCCATCATGGCGTCGTCCTTGTGGGCTTCAGCTGCTGCATCATTGGGCGGGACCGTGATGTGTAGGACTGCCAGGCGTTGGGCACTTCCGCCGGGCTCGAGTTTCCTCCGACTCGGTATTTAAATTGAGCTGCAGGAGATGAGCTGCTGCTACATTCAGCACCGTGGAGGGACATAAAATACCCTTTAGCGCTTGCAAAGAGGCTAATCTTATCTTTTGACTGGGAAAGAGAGAAATAATTGTTTACCCGGAGGAGGTTTGGGGTGTTTTTCTAGGAAACAGCTGAACAATAACGGCGGCTGCGCTCTGACAGCAGCTCGGTGCATCATTTTTGGGATTCCTCGGCTCGCTCTGGGGTGAATAACGGTAATGTTGTGCATGGACAGAATTATATAAGTGTCGTTTTGTCGTAAGTTTCTATTTTGTGAACTAGATTGAGAGACAAAAAACAATCATTTTGAATGCACAGTGTCTCTTTTTTTTTTTTTTGGCCCAGCTTTATCAGTGACATTGATTCGGTGTCGATCATGAGAATGCAATCGAAATATCGCATGCGTTATTATTTGTGATTTATTTATGGAATTAACCCGCGTCTGACGTTTCAAACAGCGTTGAACTGACAGTCTAAACCTCCGTATTATCACTCGAAACAAAAACTGTCACCACCCAGTTCAGGAGAGCAGTGACTCTTGAGTGTAATTTCAAACATCCTTTTCATTTTTCTTCTCCAAACATAGGCTCATCTCTATTCTCCCAGCCAGACACATTATTATCTGTGTTTCAATTCAGACTGCATTATTTTTATTTAATGAAACAAAAATCTCATGAATATTTTTATTGTAAATCAGAGCTTTGCTATTGAACAGCTCACGTCTTGTATGTTAGGACTGTATTCATTGAGCTCGTAGATTAGCATTCACCTCTGACAGCAGAAGTGTCCAGCTCATCACAAAGCAGCGTGGATTTTTTTTTAGTTTTTTTTTTTTTGTTGACCAGTTGCACTTTTTTTTTGTTTTTTTGGTGGTGGTTAGAGAAGCGCGCATAGGTCACCAGCGGTCATGTTCAGCTGGCTTGGAACGGACGACAGGAGGAAGAAGGAGCCAGAAGTCTTCCAGACTGTCAGTGAAGGACTGAAGAAGCTCTACAAAACGAAACTCCTGCCGCTGGAGGAGAGCTACAAGTTCCATGAGTTTCACTCCCCAGCCCTGGAGGATGCAGACTTTGACAACAAGCCCATGGTCTTACTGGTGGGACAGTACTCAACTGGCAAGACCAGCTTCATACGGTGAGAGTCACACACACACACACACACACACACACACACACACACACACACACACACACACACACACAGGCCGATGCATTACCATACTTTTTAATACTTTCATATGAAAAGTAGAGTCACAAACACAGGAGGCCTCTAGAAAGATAGGAGAGGCTGACACACCCAAAATCGGACTTTTCTTTCTCTCTCTCAGCTCAGTTTGTCAGCTCTGTATCGAAAAAGAAAAAAAAAAACTTGGCCTGGAAGAATATTAAAAACAGAACAATATGAAAAGAAGAAAAGGGGGGGGGGGGAGATCAGCTGTTACACAAACACAAAAAAGCTCCTCTGCAGAGAGGGAGCCACGCCTCTGCAAGATTTATTGCAAACCATAAAAAGTTTATATGACAGCGAATGTAACACACTTTAAACTTGATGTACGTGGAGGCATCCTTGTCTGGTACTGAGAGGGTTTTTGTGTGTGTGGGTGTGGGTGTGGGTGTGGGTGTGTGTTTGTGATCATCAACAAATGATCAACATGTGTTCTTGACAAATATATATACTCATGAAATACTTGTTGTCAGTTAGCAGGACAAATATTCCAGCAGGTTCACAGTAAGACATGTTTTTTGTTGTTGTTGGGTTTTTTTGGATAATATTTTGCATTAGCTAAGATTGAAAGGTCAGAATCAGGGCAGAGTAAATACGCTATAAACTAAACTATTTTGCCAGAGGTTGATAGTTTTATCTTTTTCCAAATATCTGCTGGTTCCAAGCTTAGGGATTTGCCACATTTTTGTCATTTTTGACAGAAAATGAACAGGAGCGGACGATTGGGTGTTTATGTAGCTGTCATTGAAAAAGAAAATACATGAAAAACATCAAGGGGAAAGCTTGGATCATAGCTAGTTTTGGTCAGTGGGAGCCTGTGTCTGCAGAAGTCCAGTTTTAAAAGACATTTGATCGAAAAGTAGCCAAAAGCAGAGTGAGTGTCTCATTTAAAAGCATTTCTTGGAGTCATTTTCTATCACCGGGACAGCTGATGTACCAAGTCTTTCAAATATTCATCATTTTCTGAACCAACCATCCTAAGAATTGATAGAAAGGAGACCAGTGAAGCCACAAATGGGTTTCTGGGTGGATGCCTGACCTCATGCAGAGCTGACCAGCCCCGCGGCCCCCCTTAGGGACAGGAAGTCTCTCCAGTCTGGCCCTTCTTTTCAAGAAGGAGTATAAGAACTTGGGTGTGTTCCTTTTTTTCTCAGTTGAATCTAATTAAGCCCTCATTAAACACTCAGCAAGAAGTTTTCTAGCAAACATCCAAATGGCTCTAAAAGGTCTCGTAATGCTTTTTTAGTTGGGTTTTTCTTTAATGTGTAAATTTTTCTGCAGGGGCCTTGGTTGCCGTGTCCTGTTAGTAGCGTGCTGCTGTAACTCGGGTATGAGTACTCGTTATGAATGCGTGTTTTCTGTACGGCTGCTTTATCACAATCATCATGAGAACATGTTCAGTTCAACCAGCTAATGAGGTGAGGAATTTCTGGTATTCATATGCTCATTTATGTGTGTGACAGAGAGGTATTAGCATCTGGGTGTCGGGCCTCTTTTCAACTGCATGTCTGCATCTGTCGCACGCACACACACACTCACACACACACACACATACACACACACACACACTGAAAACATCACACACATCCACAGCATTGTAGGTAATTAGAGGCCAGAGAAAGGATGCTGTTAGTGACTTCCTGCTCTAAGACAGGACAGCGCAGACATCCCTCCTCTCATTTCCTCTCATCTACGTTCCCTCTCTGTCCCTCCTCATCTGCCCTTCACCGATGACAACACCCCTCCCTGGTCAGCAGCTTGACGTTACACCGCCGACATTGTAACAGTTAGATGCAGAATGTAGAAAACGCTGACTAACCCTGGGTCAGCCAGAGCCGATGCAGTCGTCTCATATCAAGGGTTTTAGGCGGCGTAGGTCCTTTGAGAGAGGTTAATATCATGCATTCTCTTTTGCTCACATATTTTAAGAGGATGAATAACGGGAATGATGTTGGTTCTTACTATACAGCTGAAATGTGAATAACAAAAAAAAAAAACATCGTAAAATATAGGAGGTGTTTGAAGGTGACGTAGTCTAAAGCCTGGGGGTTCTTCAGAGGTCAGTAATCTGAGCTTGTCTTCATTTTGCTGCTAATTTTGACGAATTTTCCCCTTTCACTTTTTGGGGCCGTCAGAGAGTAAATCATTGAAAGGAAAGAGCTTCAAGGTGAACTCACGTGTTCACTCGTGCTGCATTAATGTCTCGGTGACAAATGCTTCTTCACTCTTCGAGTCCTCTGAATTCTTTATCCATCCCCATAAATTGAGGTTGTGGGGTGGTGAACCGTGTCCCTGGTTCATCACACGAGCAGAATATTACCTGAACTCATACCGCACGTAAAATGTGATGAATGAAACGGCATTCCGGACTGACATTTAAGTGTGTGAATTGCATGCACATACTTACAGTATATCCATGCTATCCATCAATTTAATCTGCCAGATAAGCATAGTTGTGGGCATATATAACATATATTTATATACGTATTGCACAAGCTCCCTACAGACAGCCGGGAGAACTCACACTATACAAACATTTGTGCAGAGATGGCTCCACCAGGCACTGAAAACTCCTTAAACAAGGTGTGTGTGTGTGTGTGTGTGTGTGTGTGTGTGTGTGTGTGTGTGTGTGTGTGTGTGTTCGTTCATGGTAAAGATCTATATAAGAAAACCATGCTTACATCTGTTAGCAGTTAAATGCTAACAGACAGGTCACACTCAATGTCAAAATTTATAGCTCCTTTAGTCTTAAATCTCCATTAAGGACACATCGCTGAGATTATCAAAGTCGACACATAACACACTAAATCTTAATTCGTTATATGCATGACATCACGGGATTAACAGTTGAGGTTTAAACTTTTCACACTTTTAAACAGATGAGATGTAAATAGGCTGTGTTGTCGTAACACCAGTGACGGATAAAAAAACCAAATGCATACAGTATTTGCTGCAAAATAGAAGCGCGTCAATATATTTATGCTATTGCTTTCCTGAAGCCAGTCCAAACCGTATCTGCTCTCAACTTCTTTCACTTCAGTCCTGTGGTTTTAGTTTTAAGTTTGTTTTTTTTGTTGTTGTTATCAGCGAGCAAACAAACTTCTCACAAGGTCGTGTGTTCAACCATTGTCCTTGTCAGAGTTGGCAAAGCTCAACCGAATCCTTGCCCAGATCTGTTAGTCTGCATATTCCTCTGCACCGCTATAGCACAGAATCATCTGCGTATAACAACAGCAAGAGATAGTGGAGGAGAGATAGTTCCACCACTGAGCTGGCAGCAGATGTGCAGTGAGCTCATGGCGACGAGCTTCATGTTGTTCCTGAATTACTGAGACGAGCAGCTGAAACCCTTCAAAGGGTGGCCGCCTTCAAGTTACACTAATCTGGTTTACATGCAGTGCTGTAGTTTATTTAATTGTACCACTGTTATCGTCTCAGTATATGAGAAACAGCCCCCTCATTGCTGGTAGCAGTCTAGCTTTTTTTGTGGTTGATCTTCTGGGGTTGAGGCCGTCTGTCCCTGTCAAAAGTGGACTCAAAGATTATGAAAGAAAACGGACAACATTTTCAGCCAAGTGTGTCCTCTTTTTTGTGTTGAAATGCGTCGTTTCTACCCTGAAACCCATCACCATAACACCTCCCTTGGTTGTGCACTGTTCCACTTCTTGATTGAATGCGGCAAAAGAACACCAGGCCAGTTTGAGTAAAATGACTCTCGATGTTGGCCCCTGCATTATCTAGATATGCTAGCTTGACTTTGAAAAGCACAGTTCTAGTTGGACCAAGATGTGTTCATGTATGTCAAAAGTCCAGATGCAGATAAACACAAACAAATCAATGACAGTATCTTACTTTTTTACGAGGATTAAGTGTGTTATTGTACTCTTGCCCCAGTGCTAGTGAGTAAACCTGTAATTTAGCTTGATGTAGCTCAAACAAGTCACACTTGCCGGTTGAAACACGAAACCATCAGATTCCTCAGATATGCGCGACAACAACAGTTTGGCTCATGTCTCAAAGTTTAATCTGGATTTTTTGGTAAATGCACCAATGAAAACCGTAAATTCGACACCCTACTTACACTCCAGGAAGGGGAGAACCCCAAACTGAGTGCTGATACAATGTGTGCACCTGAAAGTTTGTATGGAGTTGACTTGGAGAAGTTTATATTAATTAGGTTCATTCCAAAATGTGTTAGCCAAAACAAAGTATGACCTCACAGAGCAGTGAGTCTTGTGGACATGTTAAAAGTCACTGGCATTTTAATTATGTAATTTGAATCTCTGTATGTCCTATCCTGCGATTCTGTAATCGTAGTTAACTATTATCACGGACATCTCGTCTCTTGTCTTGTTTTGTTTAACGCCATGTCTTCCTACCTCTATTACAGCTACCTGTTGGAGCAGGATTTTCCCGGAATGCGGATTGGCCCTGAACCCACTACAGATTCCTTCATCGCGGTGATGCACGGCGACACCGAGGGAATCGTCCCCGGCAACGCTTTAGTGGTTGACCCCAAGAAGCCTTTCAGGAAACTGAATGCGTTTGGAAATGCGTTCCTCAACAGGTAGGCGATTAAACAGATTCATTCATACACTGTTATTTGAAATGGAAGATGCAGTCAGATAGGATTGGAGGTGTGTGTTTTTGTGTGTGTGTATGTGTATGTGTGTGTGTGTGTGTGTGTGTGTGTGCTCTGAAAAGCCCTAATGTGACCAAGGTTAAATTATGTAAACACAGACGGAAAAACTGAGGACGAAATGCAGGGGAGAGTACAAGTGAGAATCCACACCACAGCTCTACATTCCTGTGTGATTGAATTTCCCTCTGCTCACTGGTTAGGCTTTCCCCTGTTAGTGGCTGTGTGATTTGGTGTGTGTGTGTGTGTGTGTGTGTGTGTGTGTGTGTGTGTGTGTGTGTGTGTGTGTGTGTGTGTGTGTGTGTGAGAGAGAGATAGAGAGAGGGAGAGAGAGCGCCAGCCCATCATCTTTGCAGAGTCATCCTGCTGGAAAAGAAAACTGCCAAAAACTCTCTTATTTGCTCTTGCAGGAGCATCATGACTGTGTAGGGCCGCCATTGCAGAAAGGTGACAGAAGAAACGCTGACTGTTAGTGGGGATTAGAGGGGTTCACAATCACGACAACCGATTTTTTTGCACTGGAGCTCTTTTTTTAATATATATTTATAAATCCTATGACGTTCAGCTTTGACAACACTTTTTGAGAGTTTTCTCGCTAATTATGCAAAATACTTGGGGTCAGCGTTGTAACACGTCCTGGAAGCTCGAGCTGTGTCGTGAAGCAGTCTGACTGTCCTATGTGTGTCTCAGAATGCTGTGAAAACTAAAGATGTCCACATTACACTTCAGTAATGAGATGAAAGGCCAGTTCACACCAAAACTTCATAACAAGACTAAACAGTTGCTGGGAAAGTTGCAGCAGGGTAAACTAACTCATCTCAGCTCGACGAGCCTGTCGAGCTTATCAGACGAGGAAAAACTGATTCCGTTCATAACCCAGTTGTTTACAATCATTGTGGTTCACATCAAGACCTGCTGCGGCATCTTTGGGCCATTTCAGATAAGCTCTTAAAATTATGTTGATGTTAATGTGGAAGACTTTTTCATCATCAAGCAACAAACGCTGCAGTGAAGTGCTGTGAAAATCAGGTTTTGGGTCTAGCAAGCTCAAGAAATGCATCTGTTGGACACAGTTCCATATTTATACAGCTGACGAGAAGGAAGGGAGGTAGAGGACTGACATGGGATAATGTTTGTTATTTTAACATTTTACACTTCTGTCTTGATCCTCTCCTCTTCTTGGTTGTGTGTGTGTGTGTGTGTGTGTGTGTGTGTGTGTGTGTGTGTGTGTGTGTGTGTGTGTGTGTGTGCAGGTTTGTGTGTGCCCAGCTGCCTAACCCAGTGCTGGAAAGCATCAGTGTGATCGACACACCAGGGATTCTGTCAGGAGAGAAACAAAGAATCAGTCGAGGTAAAATACACTCGTGATCCTTTTATCAATCTCCATCTCTTCATGTTAGTTTGTGTGTGTGTGTGTGTGTGTGTGTGTCTCTGTGTTCATGCAACACTCCATTCAGCTGCAGCCTCACCACCCCCCACCCCCAGTCCCACTGAACTCTGAACTACAATGTCAGCATTTCAGCGTGTGTTTATTTTAGCTTTTAGCTATCAGGAGGATTATGCTTCATTCATTTCAAAGAACCGGAAGCAGCGACAGAAGAGATGAGCTTTGAATGCACTCTCTCTCTCACACAAGCAGGCACACACACACACATATACATATGCATGCCTGCAGATGTAACATTTCCAACACTACAACACGGCAAACACGATTTATGTTTGTCCTCTCCAGCATTGGAGATTTGAATTTCAGGTCCATTTCATTCCGTGATGGCACTTTCGCCTGATCCCATCACATGAGCACACAGTACGAAGCCTCGTTCCCTCAGCTGAGTATGAAGTGTACACTTTCCTTCCAAGTAAAACACTGAATAAAGATATACTGAAGGAAAGCTGAATGATTCGTCTTAACCCTATCAACATTGGAGTGAGCTGAGAATGCACATACACCCCCCAAAAAGAAAAAAAAACCCAAAAGAGCAGAGGAGAAGTAGGAGAAGGCAAACAGGAACTCTTTCCAGTTTTTTTCTTCCAAGCTTATCGTGTGTGCGTGTGTTTGTGTGTGTGTGTGTGTGTGTGTGTGTGTGTGTGTGTGTGTGTGTGTGTGTGTGCAAAATGGTTGGCATTCCCACAGCTAAACAGTGACATCGCCATACCAACAGCTGACATAAACAAAAGACCTGGGATAATTAAAGCCACACATAATTTATTCTCCTCTCCTCTTGGACTGTTTATCTTCAGACTCGCCTTTTCTCTGTTTATCCTAAATTATTCAATTCTGTTTTTTGTTTTTTTTCGAGAAGCACAAATGTTAATTTTGCAGTCTTTGCTGGTTGCTGCCTTCAAGTGAAGCCTTCATCAAATGTGTTTCTGTTCATAATATTGACTGTCGTCATAGTGAATTCATTGTGGAATGGATAAACCACAGGAATGTAAACAAAAGGTGCAGGAATGACAAATTCTGACCCGTTTGAATATTTGAATTAGAAATTAATGCTGGGGATTGTCGAGTTAATAAATGTCATCAATGATTTTAGCGAGATTGTTTACTTAACTCAAATGGATTTCATATTTTGGTATATAATTTTGTGTCGGTTCAAGGTGTGAAGGTAGATAAAAAAAAAACTAGCAAAAATCATTTTTAATTTATTTTAATTTAGTTTTTCTCACATGCAAGAACAAAACAATGTATTTCCTCTAAAACTCAGACGTAGTATCTTAAAGCGTGATGTGTTTGTCATTGAAAAACCTCAACTAGTAGACCTGAACATCAGTACTGGCCCTCATCCATGCAGGTTCAAGGTTACAGGGAGTTGATCGACTCAGTAAAATCAAAAGAGCAAAGTGTCCAAATCCTTGAAAGTACATCATGTCTGCTTATTTAGAACAAAATTTGGTGTTGTGAGACTTTTTTTGCTGTCTCAACATAACTGTTTTTTAATCAGGCAGTGTTTCACAACCTCCTTCCCAATTGAGTCAAGCATTTTTCCGTTGTTACGAGAGAAAAAAAAAGTAGAAATCTTGGACCGTTAAAATACATAAACACACTTATGTACTGTAGTTCCAAAAGTACAAAGAATGGTCAATGGGTTCAGCACATTGCTTCACAGCAGGGTTGGGTCCAAATTTTGAACATGGATTGAAGTGTTTGTCATGAGAAGGTT
The DNA here is from genome assembly GCF_037954235.1 of Aulostomus chinensis. Classification (NCBI taxonomy): domain Eukaryota; kingdom Metazoa; phylum Chordata; class Actinopteri; order Syngnathiformes; family Aulostomidae; genus Aulostomus; species Aulostomus chinensis. The sequence goes on from NC_141339.1 coordinate 18,691,794, forward strand.
GTTGATAAACAGCTGAGAATGAAGGATTCGTCATCGCCAGTGGATTTTGGAGTTGCTTTCACTGAAACGTACCCGTATCTTCTCTCGTGTCTTCCCTCTCTTTCCTCTGTGAAAATGTCCCCTGAACGTGTTGTCAAACTAAATAAACCACACAGTGAGGCGTGATCCTGCCGTTGTCTGTTAAATATTAAAAAACACTTGCTAAGCTTTACCTCTACTGAGTCAGCGCAGCTGTGTTTTCTCTAAGGACAGAGAGCGTGTGTGTGTGTGTGTGTGTGTGTGTGTGGGTGTGTGTGTGGGTGGGTGTTTCCTTTCAACCTTTTCAATTCATGTGTTCATTGCTTGTCATGTGCATGTTTTTTGTTTTATTTGTATGTCATTGATTTCTTTGCTGTGCTTTCACATCCATGTGTCTTTATTTATATATACGTGTGTGTGTGTGTGTGTGCGTTTGTGTGTGTGTTTGTCCAGATGAGGACTTCTCAGGCTTTAGCTGCCTTCATAGATGTCCTTATGGAGGTATTGTAGATCTTGAACATGGGCGTCAACCAGCTGCAACAAGGCAAAGTGTGATATCTTGACTTTGAAGAATTAGTGGACTCCGATACGTTCTTCACCACAAACTTGTTACATGGTTTGGGAAAAAAGTCCTTCATGTGTTCGCTATTTGCTAGTCAGCTGGATACTTTAGTTAGATTTTAAACTCTAAAACCCTTTTTTGCACCGCCCCATTCTTTCCAACCGTGCACGTATGATCATGGTCCCCAGATGAGTTAGCGTAATTTTTGTGTCCCTCAACTTTCCTCTTCTGCTGCACCACACCAATGCTTCCCACATTTACACGTATGAAAAACAAGGTCTTGTGAAATGTAACTTTCAATTCTTTTCACCCACACCATGACAAGTGTGAAGATTAAATCCACTTAATTCCTTTTTTTCAGATTGAGTTTTAAACCATCACGGTATTTCTCGGTTAACCCCGTAAAGCTTTGCTTCGAGTGGCAGTGTGCTGATCACACAGCCCTGCAAGATGTTTGACACTCTTTCTGTCGCCACTGCTGAACTTTTGCTGCATGCCTAAACAAAAAGATGGAAGTTTCACTCCAGATTTCCTCCAACAAATGATTATTTTTGTCATTATTTGTCATAACAGATAAATGAGCTTTTGATTTTCTGACAGACCCCCCCCCCTCCACACATGTATCACAAATACTACAATGTGTGTCAAATATTTTGAGAAAACTACAATAATTATCACATTAGAGTAAAATGCCAGCTCTTCTTCTCCCTCATTAGATATTCTTAATTTTACATGTTTAACTGCTTGGCACAAAATGTCTCCCGCACTGGAGGCATCAAAGTTCCTCATTTGACTTCAGTTTCCTGAAGTTTAGACCAGGATCAGTCACAAATCCTGCTCGTACTGTAGGACCGCCTTTAAGATTTCGATTTTCACTAAACACATAAAATTTACACTTTTATCGACGAACAAGAGCCAAAACTCTCCACGTACGTGCATTAGTGGATCTCAAACGTTAAAACTGTGGGAATGCGAAGAAAAGCCCATATTTGAAAGGAGGGAGGCTTTTTCTATAATCACGTTCAACTGCGTAAATCAGAATATTTCGTTGTGCAGCACACTGAGAGAGCAGGAAGTCCCGCACCTTGAATGCATTTAGGGAATTTTTTTACCTGCACTTCCTCCTGCAGGACCATCACTGCAGCTTCAGCGGCATTAGCAGCATTTCACGAAGTATGAAAAAAATTTGATTTCAGTCACACTGTGTTTATCTAGTTATGATTTCAAGACGGTAAAATCAGTCTTGGTAGGATTTTTGGTAACTTTCGCGCTCCTTTCATTTGTTATGAATAAAGTGATGCTTGTGGAACATTCAGCTCTGATAGCCTCTGAATTAACATAAATCTGCTACCACACCTGCTGCCAACTGACCGAAACTGCCCTCTGGTTGCCATCCCATGTTCATTAACTGGTTTACCATTAACTTTGCATGTGGTCTTCAGTGTTGGCTCAACATTGAAGGTTAGAAATCCTTAATTCTACCCTTTGTTCTTTGTACTCTCCTTGTAAACTGTGGAATTTCTCCAGGTAAGATTTGAGTTTGTCCTTGAGTGGGAAAGAAAGTCAAAGGAGTCAATTACGTATCGCTGACAGACTCTGAATTTGTTCTTTCTTTTTTTTTTTCACATTAGGTGATTAATTCATACATCCTCTAATACTTGTCGACATTGTACCAAGGACATTTTAATGTTGAATACAACACCAAGACTGTGTAGAATTGGTCATTTTTAACTATCCAAAAAGTTTTTAAAGCACCTTAGTTTGAACCTTGGCAGGACAACCTCCCTCCATAAACATTCTTTTCTCTCAACATGTTGTAATACCAGTAGCCTTTGAGTTGCCTCTTGCCTGACCTAAGACAACTGTATCAATGTCTTCTGAGGAATATTGCAACAGTTACGGTTCATGATTCTTGGACGGCAGATCGCTGTCATCAGCATAGAAACACACATGACTGGCCTGCCTTTTAACAGTAATGTGAAACATTCTAACCACTTTTTTGTTTTGGCTTTACTACACTTTCTTTCCACTGCCTTTTCCTCCTCCTCTTCATAGGCTATGACTTTGCTGCTGTCTTGGAGTGGTTTGCTGAACGTGTGGACAGGATCATTTTACTCTTTGACGCTCACAAACTGGACATCTCTGATGAGTTTTCGGAGGTGATAAAGGCACTGAAGAACCACGAGGACAAAATTAGGTGCTCTAAAGACATTTTAAAAGCAAGCATGGACTTGTACCAATGCTGACGTTCATAGGATAATGATAATATCAGCAAATCAAGAAGAATCAGCGCTGTGTTTTTGTGTTCTCCAGGGTTGTGCTGAACAAGGCTGACCAGATAGAAACCCAGCAGCTGATGAGAGTGTACGGTGCCCTCATGTGGTCATTGGGGAAAATAGTGAACACACCTGAGGTATGCATGGCTGAGTGTGATAAACTGATAACTAAACAGGGGGAATTCATACCTTTTACTGGACTGTACCTTCTGATGTTTATCTTGCCGCTAAATTCCCGGTCTGTCTGTCTCTTGCAGGTGATTCGTGTCTACATCGGTTCCTTCTGGTCCCACCCTCTGTTGATTCCTGACAACAGGAAGCTCTTTGAGGCTGAGGAACAGGATTTATTTAAGGATATTCAGTCTTTACCAAGGAATGCAGCGCTTAGGAAGCTAAACGATTTGATTAAGAGGGCCAGACTAGCCAAGGTAAGCTACAACGGAAATTAAAAATAACCCACCCAAGACATCATTTTGATGGCTGAAGCTAAATATAGTCACCTTGTAGTCTGGAGATGCTGTCAGTGTTACAAATCTGACCTGTCCAATAGGATCAGTTCAGTGCTTCATTGATCTTAATAAGAATAATGGGAATAATAATAACGATAATAAACTTAATTTATATAGAGCTTCCTTAAAAACTCAATGTACTTTACAAATCCAGAGAAAGACAGGAACAGGATAAAAAAAAAAAGTGAGCGTAAGTGAACATACTCTGTTGTTGATGTGACATAACATTACATTAAATTCCCAGCACAGGTGCATATGTGTGTGTGTAGGTGGGCGTTTATTTTTAGTCACCACTCTCCACCCTGTCCAGCTGTTAGCCTTGACAGTTAAACCTTTTCACTGTCACAGCACCAATACAACCTGACAAATGTGCTTATTCACCTCTGAGTGAATTATTTCCTGTTTCCCCTCTGGACAGAAGGTCAGGTATATGAGGTGACAGGCCGCTGCAGGATGTCCACACGCACACACCTAAACATACACAGAGATCTGTCCGACTGACCTGAGTTTAGTTTTCCTGTTTGACAGTCAGCTGATATGGTGTGTGTTTGTGATGAGCATCAGGGACACGAGACAGATTCAGGGAAACATGCAGTTGGTCACACTAACATGACCAATATGGGCAATCCCATAACTTCTACTACGTGTTGAATATTGAAAACAAATGGCAAAAACATCATGTGGGAGATTTATGAGTCCCCAGGTACTGTGCTTGCAGCAGGCTGATGATTGTGATGTAATGTTGCAGTCATCAATTTAAAGTTCTTATCCAAAAAAAATACAGCAGAAAAGAAAGTGTGGAGGACTCAATAGCAGTAACAACACAAAGAACCTGAAAATATAGTTTAAAAAAATAATTTGGCCAACGTAACAGCAGTATTTCACCCAAAAAGTTGTTTTTTAATTTTTTTAAAGCACTCACAAATAGTTGTCTGGAGTTCACAAGGATGTTTGTTTTCCCAGTGGCATCCCTTTTTTGTGACTCCAGAATGCAGAAAGAGCCAGCAACTTATACTTAGCTTGAAGCTAAAGATGTCACATGGCCACTGCCGACAAGCAACAGTACAACTGCCCAAAAATGTACAAACTCTCAGAGTGCAACCAACTGGCAAATTCAGTTGAAGCGATGAACTGGCACTCGCCCCCCCTTGTTTATGGTAGCCTCCAATTGGAAGTGCCGTAGCTTATTTGTCTGTATCTCAGAGAGTTTGTGGATTACTGAGCTGGACAAAGAAGACGCTGATACACTGGGTGATGCCGTTGAGAGTCTCGCCTGATATTTTTGGACAGTTGTTTGTAGTTTTTGGCTGTTGGGCGTCATTAGATTCAAGCTATATATACATGGATGGCTCTGTGTGCATTCTGGAGTCGTGACGAAAAACTGACAAAACTGTTGACAAAACTGTTGACAAAACAAAACTTGACAAAACCTTTTCATGAGCTGCAGGTATGTGTTTGAGAGTACCTGAAAGAGATCCAGGAGGGGATCTTTTTCATTTTTTGGAACAGAAATACTCATTTTACTGTATTCTGACTAAATAAGCATTTTTAATCACTAAACGCAGGTCCATGCCTACATCATCAGCTCCCTGAAGAAAGAGATGCCCTCTGTGTTTGGGAAGGAGAACAAGAAGAAAGAACTGATCGGAAGTCTGGGAGATATCTACAAGCGTATAGAAAGAGAGCATCAGATATCGCCTGGAGATTTCCCAAATCTGAAGAAGATGCAGGTAAAAAAGTCAAAGCAAAGGACTGCAAATTTGTAGATAATGGTGTATCAGGTAGATGAGACCTAAACACGTGATGTGCTTGTTCCGTTCCTGCTCCTCCAGGACCAACTCCAAGCGCAAGATCTTACAAGGTTCCAGCCTCTGAAGCCCAAACTCCTGGAGGCAGTCGATGACATGCTAGCCAGTGACATCGCTGGCTTAATGATCCTGGTCCGACAAGAGGAAACGCAGCGCCCCAACCCGGTCGTAAAGGGTGGTGCCTTCGATGGCACTTTGGACGGCCCGTTCGGCCACGGCTACGGCGAAGGAGCTGGCGAAGGCATTGATGAAGCAGAATGGGTCGTTGCACGTGACAAACCTGCTTATGACGAGATTTTCTACACTCTATCTCCTGTTAACGGGAAGGTGACAGGAGCCAACGCCAAGAAGGAGATGGTGAAGTCGAAACTGCCCAACACAGTGCTGGGAAAGATCTGGAAGCTGGCAGACATTGATAAGGACGGAATGCTTGATGATGAAGAGTTTGCGTTAGCCAATCACCTGATAAAAGTCAAACTGGAGGGACATGAACTTCCGTCAGAGTTGCCGGCACACCTGGTGCCTCCTTCCAAGAGGAAAATACCTGAGTAAATGTTAGATTGACCCATCCTCGCCCCCCAAGCTGTAAGTAAAATACCCCCGGTCAAATAACTATGACGACCTGTAGCGTTGTAGGGAAAACACAACATGGAAGTCCAATATGAAAATAAAAAAGATAGTGTTTTGCTTTGTTAAAGAGATCTGCCTCTAAATTCAAGGCATTCTCCTTGGTCCATGCGCCATCCCTTACTGTGAAAATCATCTGGTCTTAAACAGAAGATGTGTACATACTGTATATGAACCCATTTTATCAGACTTTTATTATTCTGTTGTCCCAACATCTGCAGGTTGTTGTTTTTTTAACAATGGAGAAGTATGTTGCATTCAAAGCAAAAGTGACTGTTGGGATTGAAAAGGAGAAAAGGGGGGGGGGGGAGTTTTGTTTTCAGTTTTTTTTCTGACAAATTTCCCTAGAATTAAATATAACAAGCTTCAGATGCTTAAATTCCACTGAGCTGAGTAGAAGCTGGATCTGATTCCAGAGATAAGTCTCTAGCCCAGTGTGATTTTTCTTTTTAATTTTTAGATATTCTGAGTTGTTGGGTTGGAACATTTCAGAGACAGTAGGAAGGCTGATATGAAACACTGGAGTGCAGCAAAATGTATGTTGAACCGAACTACTGGAAGAAAATGAGGCGACAATGTGACGACAAAGAAAAGTAAAGAAAATGGATTGATCCTTTTGAGAGAAAGACAGGGTTGAAAGAGTATTCTAATAAAGGTTGTTTTTCCCATTAGAACTAGAATTCGCTGATATAATCAAAAGTAGTTTTTTTTTGGTCATCCAAGATCTTGGATTATTATTAGTGTTCCCACCTCCCCTTAATTAACTGGTTCTGAGGCCACAAGATGTAACTTTGTGTCTACAATTTGATTCCTTTGTAGACACTAGTTATTGAAATAGAGGATATTATCTAATGTGTTAAATTTAAGGTATAACTTGTCATCTCAAAGTGAACTCAATTGTGGGAACAGGCTATATCCCATGGCCGTGCATTAATTAAATTGAGGGAACACGTTTTTTTTGGAGGGTTTTTTTGTGCGCATGACAAAAAAAATGTTCCTCAAAAAAAAAAAATCTATTCTCCCAATGGCGGCTTATGTATAAGTGCATATACTCAAAGACATTCAGGTGAGAATGTTGGTAGCGGTAAAAGGATGACAAAAAGAAAAGGGTTGAAATTTTTCAATGTTGGATCATGAAGTGCCGCGTGTGGGAGTCGGCGCTGATGACATCGTCATCATTGCTCGTGCGACCGGATTCTTGTTTGAGTAGAACAAGAAAATGTTTTTCTTCGGTGTGAAAAGAGCGGAGGAGACGCGGTTTCATGAGTAGTTCTGATCACCATGAACATGTCTGACAAAACTGTGACTGCAATTATGATTCTGTTAATGTTTGGACACACGTGTGCTGATGTCCTTGGTATAAATGTACTGAATGTTCATGGTTCTGTGTGGGCACATCCTGACTATTGTATGTATGCATATGACCGTATGTATCAGTGCTATTATTTGTAACGTAAATGTATTACTAATTATTATTCGTCTTACTACACTGAGAGTATTCCTGAGGGTTATTAACTGAAAAGTGGAAATTAATCAGTTATGGTTCAGCTTTTTTTGAGAGAGTAAACTTGTCAGAACACACATCTGTTTGCTATTTTTTTGTGATGATAATAAACACTAATCGACACATTTTTAATGTTTCTTTCCATTTTTGGAGTTACATCTTGGTTTACTTTGTTAAAATGTAACTCAGCCTTACTTCTCAGTTATTTTACTGTAGTGAAATGCCAGTATATACTTCACTTTGAGACTGTATTTTGGGTTTTTAACCGACGATTAAAGTTTCTAAGGGAGGGAATGTTCACGATGTATTTCAACAGTGAGACAGTGGTCCAATTGTGCTTGAATGCCCCTCAGTGAATCTAATGCACATAAGAAGACTGCTTGCATTCCCTGGACACTGATTTCCACCATCTCTTACAGTAAATGTTTCATGCATCAGTAACTTGTTGCTCCTCTGCAGCATAAGTAAACTCAAAAGTTGTTTTGGTACCTTGATGGACTGTACGCTGAAATACTGTGACCTAAAGCACGGCACGCTGAGTGGAAACACAGACGTGTGTCCATTGTAAGATGGTTGTGCTTCGTTTAAACTGTACTGATTTCTGTCAACATAAACAAAACTCCAGAAGTATAATAAATATTAATTTACTCAATGTTCCGCCCTGGTTTGTTTGTGTTTGGAGTAATTTAGCGGTAAACATGCAATGCACATCAGATTTGATTTCTGTGACATTAGAAAAATGCACTTGGGATTCTGTCTGTGTTACGTTTAGGAAGACTGAAAAACAAAACTCTTCAAGTATGAATGTGCAACTAAGAGGCCATATGACTATGATTCACTGACTCCTCAGTGACTGACCATGAGATGCGTGTGTGTGAGAGAGAGAGAGAGAGAGAGGCAGGAAGTCAAAGCATCCCCTCGGACTTTGACCCTAAGATCCCTGAACCACACACACACACACACACACACACACACACACACACCATGGCACTCTCTTTCACACAGGAAGTTCTGTTCTTGTCTGCCATTTCCTCTCTGTCCCACCTTGACCCTCACACACACCAGCACAGATATCTTATCATCGTACTCATATATAATATATGGATCAGTTGTTTCTTTTGTTTCATTTTAAATCAAATATACACGTGTGGGGTGTGTGTGTGTGTGTGTGGGGGGGGGGGGGGGGGTCACAGTCAGTGTTTAGCATATCTCCAGACCATAAAAGCACAAACTGAACTAAAAATGAACTGAGCATGTTTGTCTTTCCTGGAAATTACAGAAAAAAATGTGACGGTAAGATGGAGAGAGCAAGGCAACGGAGGTATGGGATGCTATCTTATCTTTACAGGAGGAAACAAAAATCTATCTTGAACTGGTATGACAATGCTGATAAATGCAGTACGTCTCAGTGGTGATATATGTTTGTGCGTACTCCTGCTTCGAATGTGTGTGGTGGATGTGTGTGTGCGTTCGTGCGTACATGTGGTGGTGTGGTTGAGAAGCACGCATGAGGAAGCTATACATCAGGATTGCGCGCACGCACGCACGCACGCACGCACGCACGCACGCACGCACGCACGCACACACACACACACACACACACACACACACTGGGTGTGGATGATGCTCCCACAGGGTTATTTTTGTGAGAAAATTCATGGACATGATGGGTTCTCGTGCTCCCTACCCTGTCCTGAATTCACAACAGAATACCTCACCGCAGCCTTGCACTTAGGTGAGCCTAAACCACAAGTTAAACCCAGTAACCATGAAACTTGCTGACTACAATGACCTTGCTTTCTCAAAAAACTGATGGGTTTTATTAGAAATGTTTATCAACAAAGAGAAATTCCTCATGAAGCTGTTAGTAAATTTGAATGAAAGAATCTGATACAGGAAGCCAAAAAGAGTTTCCTCAGTGAAATGGTTTTGTCTTCGAAACAAGGTGAGAGGCTCGGACATCTGGAGAAGAGCAGCTGCTCCCCATCGCCTCCTGAGGCATAAAGTGGTACTACAACATAACAGATGCTTGTTTATGAACTTACAAAATGCATCTTAAACCATGTGAATTAATGGAGGCAAATGATCATAAGCGTGATATAATTAAATTCATTTCTTCAGGTTCCTGCATGTTATTGACTTTTAACTGCAGAAAACTGCACTGTGTTCCAGTCCCAGATTAAAGTACTCTGTTGTATTGTCATTCGTGTAAAATGACATATTTCTGAAAAAACATGCTTTTGGGACTAATATTTGGATAATCTACTGGTTGGCGTTCATGACAGATGCTCAATGCTCAATACAATATGTATCAAAATACAATTTTAATAAATCATGCATAAATCATGGAAAGGAGCATAAATCATGCTACAATAAAATAATTATTGCAATACTCAACGCAGTTCACTGAAAATTTCAAAGTACAGCTGAAAATGCAACTGAGTTTTCTGACGGACATTAAACGCATTTGTTGAAGTTTGCTCCAAGCTTTGATTAACCCACCACCCAAAGTAGATTGAATGAGTACTCTTAACATAACGTAAACAAATGTTAGAGTACCGTTTACCCTGTAATACAACACAGCTGAGGGCAGTAAAGTGCAGAATGATTTGTTGTTGAGCTTGGCAGTACTCTGTTATTGACAGATTTCTCTATTCACTGGGTTTATTGCTGAAGTACTGTTTTAGTACTGGCACTGAGGAGGTGTGTACTACCTCCAGCTGCTTCTTCACATCCGCCATCATTCAGCCTCCCAGTGGCCCTGACAGCCACAGTGTTACAAGGAGGACATCGTCTCTCACCAGCTTCTCATTGTTAACACGCCACAAGCAAGCGATCAAAGAAGAGGTCGCTCCGTGTGATTGCACCTGGCTTAAACACCAATTCTTCACACACACACACACACACACACACACACACACACACACACACACACACACACACGTGACCCTTGAGTCACAACTCAGTATGGCTGCAGCGTCTGTGAGTGTGCGTGAGGGTGGGGTGGTCACAAGGCCGGAGGAGCGGTGACACTGCGATGTTAATTGCCACGTGATGGCACGGAGATGTGTGAGGGAACAGCTGGCTTTAGTACATGGACTAGTAAATCAAAGACAGGTTTGTTGTTGTTGTATGCTTCGTGTTATGTAAGACCCACTTATTTCACAGTTGGTAACTTTTTATTTGGTAGAATTTCCCAGAAAAATGTTGTACTTTTATTCTGAAGTGTCCAGAGTGACCCAATGAAAGAACCTCTCATTTTATAACTGATAAAAGTACAATGATAAAAGTACAGTCCCTAATTTTGGAACGTCCTCTGAAAGTGAAAAGTAATTTTACTTTTCAGTTACCAGAAAAAAAAAGTGTCTCCAAAAAGCAGAAAAAGCTAGCCATGTATATTTAGCTTGACGCTCATGGTGACAAACGGCTAACGACAGCAAAACTGACTGAAATGTTCATTTACAAACTCTTATATGCATCATCTGCTATAATCCCTGTCTTGTTTATCCATTCGTATGTTTAGTAATCCACAACTTTGATTTCAGCTAAAAAAACAAAGTAGAACATGCCAGATTTAACATGTGTTCACAATAGCTCTAAACCAGCTGAACCAACTAGCTTGTCCTGGTCCACACCCATTCACAGTTGCACCGAACTGAGAGGCTTAGAGTTTGTTTGCTTTTTTGTGCAAATCTACGTCTTTGTGGATGATAGCATAGGGCTTGACAACTTTAGGGCTCATAAGTGGACAGTGTAGCTGTTGCCTCCCATCAATCACAATTAGCTCCAAGCTACTAGCTGGCTCGTTCTGCATTCTGGCGTCACAAATTAGTGATGCAACAGGGAAAAAATATGTGTTTTTAATCAAAAAACACATATGTGAGTATTTCACTTGCTAAAAAAACACCTCAAGGGCGAAGTATTGCTTCACCATTACTACTCAACGCTCCCAGGTTGTATGAGGGTGAAGTAGCAGCGTTGTATGTCTTACTTTATCCACACAGTAATATGGCTTTTTTTTTAAATTCATATAATTAAAGATATCAGTTAAAAGTAAAAAGAAAAATATGAACACCACCTGCATTACTCCTACATAAAGGGATGGGGGGGGGGGGGGGGGGGGGCTGTCTCCCGCTGAGTCTGGGTGTGTCTCGGCTCCTGCTAAAAACAAAGACACTGAATGACATTTCACATATGTCAAGTGAAGTGACTGTCATGGTTGTTTCCCGTGACTGAAGGAAGTAAAGTGTCTGCACTTGTGGTATAGTCAGCTCGGTGGCCATACCTTGAACCTCTTCCTGACTAAAACAGAGGACATGAACAACATGAACATCCTGCGAAAACACACAAACACACACACACACACACACACACACACACACTCATGATGCACAAGCCCAACCTATTTCTCAGCAAACTACAGCAACATGTTTCCTTCAGCTCAACTACTCAGCTGTTGATTCCTCGACCCCTGACACTCAAGTCTAACAGAAACAACATGAGTGTTGCAAGATTATACTTGTGAGATTAGCCCCCCCTTTTTTGTGTACTCAGAGATGAACTTTGTCCTGAAGCAGTTCTGTAATTGCTGGTATATCACTGGGAACGAAAATACAACAATATTTCAAATTCTTGTTGTACAGAAAGATAAAACATCGTATCACGCTATTGTGTTCTGGTATTTCCTCTGCGTATTAATTATTCCAAATTCTTACCAAGCAATTTATCTCTTCTGACATTATCACAGAGGTTGTTACACAGGAGACGGGGCGCTGCAGGGCGCTCCAATCAGTTTCAGGGGAGGATGAATCAGTGAATTAAAGGGAAATAGATTATCATTTGAAAGTACTTCGTGGCTGAATGATATACACACATAATGTCTATAATGGGAGCTGTCGAAAGAAGGAGTTACTGTTATGTTATCAAGGAACACGATGTTTTTCGCAAACGACAGGAACCCGAGTGATGCAGTCAGACGTTCTTACTGACTGTTGTTTTTTAACCGTGTATGTGTTCACGCCACATCCAAACCTGACATCACATCTTTATTTAGTAAGCTTCCTCCTGAAGACTGCAAAAGTCAAATGTTTTCTGCTTCCAGAATAACTTTTATTTAAAAAAAAAAAAATAGTAGTTGGATTTAGAAGATCAATGGATTTAATCTGAAGTTTAAGTAGGTTTGGCTGCTTTATGCTCAGATACTAGTTTGATATCCTGTTGCATGGTTTTGGCTCATCTCTTAACTCTTAATGTGTCTCTTAAAGGTACACTTTCTTGCATTTACAAATATTTACCTCAGGAGATGTTCCAGTTAACTCATTTTATGTTCCCCTGGGATTTACATCATGTGTTTTTCGGCCCTGGATCCGGGACAGTGTCGGAATTCCCAGCATCAATCACTGCTCCAGGTTTAAACTTTATTTTAATTGAGACATTTTTACATTTTTGTTTTACTGTGGTTTTAGTGATGTGCCGTGTTGTTGTTCTACGTTTTGTTTTGTTGTTTTAGATGTGGGATGAAAATAGAAGAAAAGGATGACGGAGAAGGTTCTTTTATCTGAGCTCGCCAGAGACGGGATGAGGAGAGGATGTGGGGAGAGACACCGCTGGTTTCCTCTTTAACAGACAGGCAGGATGAATTCCTGGGAAACACAATCCTTCTATGTATAAACTTGCTCGTCATAAAAGTGTTGCATAATTTACAGCACTTTTATGATGATAACACTATTTAAAAAAAAACAAAAAACTTTTCTAGCTGATTTATGGTTTAATTCCATCCATCCATTTTCTACTGCTTATCCTGTTAAGGGTCACGGGGGGGCTGGAGCCTATCTCAGCAGCCTTCGGGCGAGAGGCGGGGTTCACCCTGGATGGGTCGGGTTTAATTCCCCATCTTAATAAAACTCTGAAAATTTCAACGGATTTCAAAAATAGAGACACAGCCAGATGATACCGAGATGTAATCAATGTAGATTAGCTGTGGATTCAATAAAAAGCAACGATGAGAATATTTCTCTTCAAGCCAATAATCTTAACTTCATGTCCCTGCTGCCACTAGGGGATCAGGAACTGACGCTGAGAGATCAGCTTAGTGGCGTTTGGGTGCATTCGGGTCAACACTAAGTCTGAAAGTATTTGTTTAAACAGAAGACGCAGTATTACAGTACACAATTCAATTTCATGAAATGTTTACAGGCCCTACTTCTATTTATTCATGATCAAATTTATTTATTTGATTTAATTAGGACAAATATGCAGCCTCTCCTTTCCTGATGGAACTCAGGAATGAAGCCACGTGTGTCCGTTTCCGAAACATTTTAGCTCTCTGCCTCACCCTGATTATTCTATCATTACACAGTAGATCATTCTGTTGGTGTGTTAAATCTGACAAGTACTCACAGTTCCACTCGTTCTTTCTCATTTTAGACTGCGAAAACAGAATGAAAAATCCCTCCGGCCTCTTTTTTTTAAAATCTTATTGTGAAATTGCGCCTCATTCAAGAATGTTTCAAAATGCAGAACTTCATTAAGAAGGAATTATTTTCAAAAGTCTGCTGCTCCTTTCAGAAAAATCTGCATAGAATTAGAAAATCCACTTTAGTCATCAGACACCATTTGAAAAATCCTCTTGATTGTAATTTCCTTATTTTTCCACATGGTGACGCTGTACACCAAAAGAAGTTTTGGGGAAATACAGAATCTTCAAATGAATGGTGTTCTGATTGTTTAACAGATATTTCCTGACATTTTTATAATGTTGGACTTGAAGCAACCAAACTTCTCAATAAACCCTGTTTTTGGGTGTGAACTCAAATCGATGTTAGGAATGTTAAACGATTTTCACAAGGTGGTGCGTTGTGGAATAGTTAACTGTGTGAAAAACACCCCGGGAGGTTGGAATAATTCTGGAAGTGAAGGAGCTGTTCACTTTAGTTGTTTGTTTTTTTTTACACATCTGCATTCATGTTGCATTTACAAACCACAGGTTTCCGTTTGAGTTCCTGGGGACAGATTTCTGCAGTAGTCTGTTTGTTTGTTTGTATGGTTTTTCTATTTTATCATTCACTCGTGAGACTATCAAGAGGAAAACAATCTTATATATATATATATATATATATACTTTTTTCCCAATTAATAATTCAAAGAGCTGCTGGCAGGCCTATTTATAGCTTATTTATACATTCCACTCAGCCACAAGTGAATGCACTGCAGGCAAACCTGAGCTGGAATGTGATGAAGGATGAAGAAAGCGCAAAGGAATCGGCTCTGTTGTTTTTATGGATCTATAAACATTTCCAAACACCCAGAAATTCATGTGAACTGACTCGTGTTGTCATTTGCTCTCTGAGAACTTGATCCGTGTCACAAAGTTTTATTGTCATCAAACTTACGTCTTTAAATCAGAAATGGATTCAAAGTCAATAAACAAGAGCATCAGCATCATCGAACATGTGCATGACTGCTTGTGAGACACCTCTCTGGGAGATGCGAGAAGCGCTGAACAACATTAAAGACAAGACTGACCTGATGTTCTTGCATCAAGAACACCACGTAAAACCACAGTGTATCTGCAAACATGCGCGCGCACACACACACACACACACATTCGTATTTCTGTCTTTGTCAGGCCCTTCACTGACGTTGCATTTCAGTGTCCCTACGAGCCAATAGCTGAGCCTGAACCGAACCTAATTATTAAACCTGCACCTAAAACCAAGTCTTAACCTTCAAACGACCCTTTAAAGTCGTGATGACCAGACATAATGTCCTCGCAAGTCATAATGTCCTTGCAAGTCATAATGTCCTCGCAAGTCATAATGTCCTCACAGTGCGGGGTATTGTCAAGGGTTGTTCACACAAGACATAGACAACACATAGAAAGGCATTTACTCACACACACACACACACACACACACACACACACACACACACTCATTTCAGAGAATTTGAGCTTACCTCACAGTGTTGCCACCCCCCCCCCCCCCGTGCTTTAAATACAAATTGAATTATCCCACACGTGCTTCTCACCCCTCTCATAACAAGCAGTGTAACAAACGTGCAGGACAAATCAAATATTAGGAGACAAACATAAGTGGACGACGACAATGATGATTGATGACGAAGAGCCCCATTATTTTGGTGACTTGCACTTTACTGCTCACCTCCCTCAGTGTCCTGGCTTTTCAAAGTAAGTTGTGTTATATTTCTTATTCTTAACATGTTGATTTTCCCTCAAATTTAAGTGTTCTGTCAACATAAATGATGCTGTTTCTTCATTTAAAAAAAAGAACGTAAATCAACACTTATTCAAGGCCTGTGGAGGATTCTGATACCTTTTTTTTAGTCTTAGAGGAAAAAAGTTGAAAACACTAGATTAATTACTTAAAATCAACAAATTTCTGTATTCCCAAAGTACGTCAGAAAATTAGAGAGATTTAAATGACTTGTCTTTGTGATGAAGTCCAGCTACGGTTTGCTTCAGAGCACCTCAGGGATTTATATGCTCTGTTGGGGCTACAATATTTAGTTACTCGGTAAAAGTAACGTTTTTTTTTAAGTAAGGTATTTTAGTAATTGCATTGAATGCCATCCTCTCTTTATATTAGTTACACGTCTTTCCCTTCTTTCCCAGACAGCTTTGGGCCGGACGAGTGTTGTTTTAAGCTTTTCTCCCATGTTCTGCTTAAGAGCAAAGTGCTGGCCCACAGACGCACCAATAACCTGTGTCCGATGGAGGGCATCCTGTGAGTGTCGCTTCTCGATTATTCCATCAGAGCAGGAACTGAGAAAACCAAGCAACAATCTCTGTCTGTACTCTGGCTTCAAGATGAGGAGTGGAGTTGTTCTCTGCGCTGATTCTAATGTGCAGTGGATCAAGAAAATCATCGCAGCCAAAAAGATCGTGCAGGGTGCAAACGAGTCCATCTCTGGATCCCACATTGTTTTAATTCATGAACTTGGATTCACTCAGCTTTCTAGCTTTGTCTTCATATAATTTTAAGAAGAACTTGAAAAAATAACTCAGAAACGTGCCTTTTAATTTCTGACCTTTAAAATCACATATTCATACTGCTGATCTTTTTTCTGGTTAAATAAATAGCAGTACAGGAAATGTATTTGGGGTTTTTTGGATGTCCTGTCTCTTTAAATTTGAAATTGCTGTTTGTCTGTGGCGTCAGTGGGAAGTGTTCACTCAAGTACTTTACTGTAGCAAACATGGCAAACCCTAGCAAAGGTAATACTTTCAAACTGTATTCCTGACAACTTCTGACAGAGATAATACACAAATTTAACACACACTGTAGAGGTTCTAATGGTTCTGGAATACACACGCACATCATATAGAATGTGTACTTTGATAGTTAAGTAGACTTCATATCAAATACTTGTCTGGTTTTACTCAAGTAGAATTTTGAAAGGAGACTTTTGTTTACACCACGGTGGTATTTTATTTCTTCTTTGAAGGAAAAGGGTACACCACAGCTCTATGGCCAGTAGATGTCGCTCTTGTCCTCTCTCACATTCTGCAGGTTCCAAAAACACATCACAGTGTTTTTAAAAAGAGATCTGAATGAGGTATTTTTCTGGGACGCAATCTGTGATGCAGGATTCACCATTGGGATGAAGTAAAACACGTGATGGACAGTCAAGACCTGACGTGCGCTTGACTCTTCCAATCTCCTCTAAAATCTCTTCCTGCTTCAAAACGCCTCACATGATACCAGTGCAGTGACATCATCACTCAGAGCTTCTTTAAGCAGTTTAAGACACAGATTTTTTACTTTCATGCCCTCTAACCCTTCCTGTTTCTTGACCCAGAGTTTGTTTCTCTGCTGCCAAAACTCAAAATCTTACTTATAACAATAACGTGCTTTACTTTCTCTTTACCTTTTTTTTTTTTTTTTTTTAAAGTAACATCAGATTGTCTGGTTTAACGGTGTACAGAAACACAGAATCCTCCAAGCACAATAAGTCTGTGACTCACACCACAGGTGGTGCATCACATGAGATGGTCTGATTAGATTTTGGAAGACCCTGCTGCATAGATTTGCATGTTAATAAAGAAAACATCAGGAGGGAGATGTCGGGAGTTTCATGCTTGTAATGTGTCATCACTATGGTAAATTTCTACCTCAAGGAGATTGAAGGACAAAATGTGAAAATGTGTGTTTGTTCAAACTGAGACCGTTTCAGTTTCATTCAGGGCATAAAGCAGGGCCGTAGTCATAGGACACAGGGAGGAGCCCCGACACTACACCTTCAATATATTGATATAAGAATAGAAAAAGACTTGAAATATCATCTCTCAGTCCATTAGGAAGTATGTGGTGAATACTTAAAGGGCATGCAGTAACATGTCTCCGGTCCACGGCCGAGGCAGGCATCAAACACTTTGAAAGACACATTTAGGGACATTATCAATGTCTTTTAAATGGTCTGAAAGGGTGTAAGCCAGTGAATATCAAACAGCTGTCTGTCTCCCTGTTATTATTCTCAGATGTATTACCAGTAAACACGGAAAACTAGTTTTATGCGAGTTATATCACTATAAAATGATTGAATTTAAAAAAAAAATCAGTTTAATTCAATAAATGTTGTCTTAAATATAAGCGAGTGACCATACATACACACACACATACATATCCATTTAATGGCAGATTCTAGCTTTGAGTTTAGATCCCAGAACCTTCCCATCGGTTGAGACACTTCTTACTGTAACGCAACACTCATTTCAGCCAGGACATGAATAAAGGGGTGACATTCACATCTACGTGTCATTCTGTGCAGGGACCGATGACAGGGAGATGCAGTAGACGAATGTTTTGCTTAAAACAGTCAGTAATGCTACGACTCCTTAAAGAAAAGAGCAATTTAATCTTGATGTCTACAACCGTGTATAAAGCACCTATAATGATAACTGATGCCTGGGATACTGAATTAGTGACCTTGCACACTGCACAACTGTTAATAAGTGAGGTTGAAAAGAAACTCTGGACAATCGGGAGAAGTGTTATGGAAAGATGAAAAGCTAGCGAGAGCCAGTCTGTGGATGAGAGGCGGGAGAGGAGGAGTGCGAACGGTACAGTCACTGCGGTGATGATCTACGCCTGAGTGATGCATACAGTACAATAGGATGCCATCAGGAGCACGCACACACACACACACACACACACACACACACACACATATATAAATAACCGGTGTGTGTGATGTCAGCTTTTCCTGACAGATGGGATCATCATAAATTAAACCCTGACAGAACCAGACTGAGTGTGTATGTCCATTTGCTCAGCGACGCTGTGGGGTCTCAGCTACCTTTTGGAGACAAAGAGCGAGTCCCCATCGCATAGAACGTCAAGTTCTATATTTGTTTTAAACTTAACGTGAGGGTCCCCGTGAGGATGGGTGCACGGTGAGTCAGCGTTGGCAAGAGCGGTTCACAAAGTCGAACATGATATTTTTAGCAAAAGTGTGAGAACATGTGTCGAGGCTAACACCTCTTTCTCTCTCGCTCTCTCATATACACAAGAATACATTCTCCAGCTGCTTACCTGCGTCTAGCTTCAAGTTCAAAAACCAGCTTTACCCTCAAACTCTCAATTGAAGGTTGGAGGACCTGCAAAAATGTCATTACAATGCAGAAAATGTCCTCAAAAAGACACGTAGCACTCTAGAAAGCGCCCAGAAGTTGTGTATATCCCCGCCAAGGAGGCTACGTATACAGAATGTGGGGCAAAAATTTTCATTTAGTTTTTGAGATATTCTCCTAACAAACACACCTCCGGGATCACATCACATAATGAACACATAATGAACGCTGCCAATTAAAACAGCACAGAGGGATAAGTGAACCAGAGCAGCAGGTCAGTTCTTATTCCATCAATATTGCTCGCAGACACAAACAAACACAATTAGGAGGTCATTAGATGCTCGCCATTAAGGGGAGAGAGGCTACAAATCACCAGGCTAATGCTGCTTTTTAGAGAATAAAATCAATACTCTACAGGAGCTGATGAAGCCCAAATGTCACTTCAAGACGTCTGCCATATAACTTTTCTTATCACGTTGTCATGGTAATAAGCATCAGCACATTACAATGCATGCCCGTAGCTGAAATAACCGATGGTGATTGAGTTCAGTGGTCCACGCTTCTCCTGCAGACACACGATAACAAGGCTTTGCGAGACAAAATAGAATAAAATACTTTCCTCCGCAGTCATCAAAGGAGATTAAAAGGAAATTAAAATTGAGAATTTTTTTTTCTTAAGAAAAAAAAAAAAAAAAAGAAGCAGGCACATGAAGAGTAGAAGCGAAGGGTTAGAAAAGGGACCAAAAAAAAAAAAATCCCTCTGACTGATTACCCTAAGCCTCATGTGTTGCTAGGAGATGAAACGTAAGAAAAGGAAGAAAGGAAGGAGGATATGATACGCAGATGCACTGAGAACAATGTCAGGGCTGCACCGGTCTCCATTGTGGGTTTGCCACTTGTGTGTTGATAAAGCCAGAGAGGAGATGGGGTGATGATGAGGGGATGAAAAAGTGAGACAGAAGGGAACAGCAGACATGAAAATAAAGCCAAGGATGGAGGTGATGCAGATTTGTTCACTGTATATGGGATCAGGATTGAGATATCAACAGTGGCTGCGCCTTCATCTCCTCCCCTCCTCCCCATCATTTTCAGCTCCTTTCATCCCTTGCCCACTTTGTCCTTGGCTTCCTTTTTCCTGTCAGTAGGTGTTCTGCACGGGTGACTGCTGTTTCTAACTTACACTTTGCCGTGATTTAATTGCAATACATGGATAGAGAAGATGCTGAAATAACTGCTCAACGATACCAATGAGTGCAAACCTTAAATCAGTGCTTTGCCATGTCGCGCCACAAAACGACAGACAAACAACTTTTAAAAAGCTAGTTTTCTGAATGGAGTTTGGTACAGGGAGTCCATTTCAATCTCTTTCTTCATCAGTCTCTCAGCTCTTTCCCCTATCTGTGAATCCTCTTTATGAGTGTCCTGATGTATTCTTCGGTGCTGCCCGGTGTTGTGGTTGCCATGGCAGCCGGCCCCTTTCACCGATCAGCTGGTACAAACAATAAGACTGCTGTGTAAATGCTTTCAGCACCACACTTGGTTGGATGAAAAAAAGTTGCTGAATCCATAGTGACAGAGCGGACCATTCTCTGATAATTTGCTTACGGGGAGGGAAAAAAAACCTAATATGATTACGGTAGTTGAGCAAACTAACACGCAAAAGTGATCCATTTTGAGCTGCTGTAAATGCAACATGAAGACAACCCACTTCCTGTTCATAAAGGGCTCATTCTGAGTTAACCAGATATTTTAATCTCAGGTGATAAACACAAATAAAAATATAAACATGTATTTGCATTAAATTACAGACTGCTATTTAGACTTTTTGGGAAATACAATTTGCCATCCTCCTCCGAGCAAGATAAAAATCTTACACTCAGATACACTGGAACTATTTCTTGGTCAGAAAAGTAGTTCCGGCTATCTATCTGATTCTAAAATTACTATATCTCTTAATTTCGAAGTGTTGTTTTGCCCTGCTGTGCATCTACAGACTATCTACAGCTACCATCTACTACCAATCCTTGCGCGAAGCTAACTAGTGGTTAGCTGAGCTCTGTGGGTGTCAGACGAGAGAAGGGTGTCCATCTTCTCGTCTGGCTCTGGGGAGGATGTGTGGCCCCAAAAAGTTGGAGTGTTCCTTTGTTCCCATTTCTCGCTTTCATGTCTTTGTTATTTGCTATAAAACGGATTCAAAAAAACGCGTAACCTCATACCCCACATGAGGATCAGTGTGACTGCTAATCAGCTACTTTACCTGCATGCATCACAGTCACAGCTTCTCAAGTGTGACATTAGATTTGTGCACTGTTCCTTTAAATGGTGGGTAATGATGGGGAGAGGGAGAGATAGAAGGAGGGAGGGAACGAGGGAGAGCGATAGTAGAAAAGGGGGGGGGGGGTCGCCACATACACTTTCGACTCCCTATCGTGGAGACGAGTGTGGTGGGCTGAGTGTGATTTACAGTCATAGAAAGAAAGAAAGAAAGAAAGAAAGAAAGAAATTGCAAAGAGATTCACATCTTTTGAGGATTTTCCATTTTTAAGGTCACTTATTCAGAATGCTGGACATGGAAACAAACAACTGACCTCTGATGAGATCGTGTGGTCACTTCTGAGGACTTAAAGGAACTGATATGAGGAAGAATCAACAGTCTTGAGAAGATTTCTCCTACAGATAGTTGCTGCTCGTGTTTGTTTCCCGCTGAGGCTCCTGAAAACAGCTGTCAAGATTACTGATCTCCAGGAAAATCTGGAAATCTTTGAAAGAAGAATTCTCTGCCTCTCTTTTTTTTTCCAAGTATATTTCAAGGAATTTTTCCAAATATTTGATGAAAAAAAAAATTCTCTGGAGTAGAATTTTACATTTTTTTAGGGGTGTATTAATGTTATTTATACATTTGTATTCTTCCTATTTAAAAGATGAACCAACTGTTGAAATGTCCTGCTGAATATTATCGGAGGATAATCAATCAGCACTGATATCTGTTCATTTTTTTTCCTCTCCTTTCTACTGACTTATTACTAAGCTGAAACCAGAAAGAGCGACTAAGAAGATCACTTTAATTCACCAGCTCACCTGATTGCCACCAACTACTTTTAGTCGAAGACTCCAACGAGGAATAGTAAGAAGGAGAGAGTGAGAGAGAGAGAGAGAGAGAGAGAGATGGCTCAGAAAGAAGGGCGAGCAGAACAAGGGTGTGTGAAGACAGGGGACAATCTTGGGGCCAAAGTCATGCCTGGGGCCTCTGTGGCAGGTGGAGGAGTGGTGGTGGAGGTCAGGGAGAAGAAGGGACCTCTGAGGGCTGCGATACCCACAATGCCTTTCCCTCTGGCTGTCATCTGTCTGTTTCTTAATACCTTCATACCTGGGCTTGGTGAGTTGGAAACCTTAATTATTACTTTTTTTAATGTCTTTTTATTCCTCTATAAGAGCAAGAAGCGAGTAAAATCAAGGCTGCAATGAGCAACGTTGGTTCGCGATAAAGAAAGGAGAGAGAGATGAACGTGCAGTGCTGGCAAAAGTTCTGAATAACAAAATAAACACGTGGAGAAAAAATAATATATGATAGAGAAGAATGAAAATGAACCACAGCAGCTGCCTGAAGAGTTTGCAGGGAAAGTCTTCAGCTCACATGGTTTCACAGCTCAGTATAGAGGCCGTGTAAAGAAGTGGACAGACTGGGGGTTTGAAAAGTGAAGCCGGTGTAATAAACATGCATTTTTGTTATGGCCGGCTGGGGGAGACACTACTCTTACGCCTGTGGCAAAACAAGCCAGCCTCTCATGTGATTAATTGACTCAATAAACATTTTCCTGAGGAGTTTTTGTTCTTAATCACAAGTTTCAAGTCTTCTTTAATGCAGCATGATGCTCATTTTGGGGTGTGGCCACACTGTGAAAATTAATGTACAGAAAAGATTCTAAATGCCGGCTCCACCCTCTCTTCCAAATAGGGTCACTTCAGGTTACAAAAAAAAAGAAAAAAAGGAAAAAAATAGATCAAGATAAGGACCGGTAAAATGCCAAAGGCTTCAAAGCCAACCAGTGGCTCATATCATGGTGTACATCAATAACAAGAACTACAGAGGTGATGTGAGGTTGTGTCAGAATCTGCCCCATCTGTCATTTGTTGGAGTAAAATTCCAGCGTAAAATACCTACCCTATTTTGCAAAACACACAACTCGAATAATAACCTAGATCCCGTCAGGTACCACTGCGGCTGCTCTGACTGGAGCCCAAATTTCGAAGTTACTGATCCATTTCTTCCAGAGCTGTAACAATGGAAGAAATCAATCGATATTTGGTCAGAAGAGCAGTTCTGTGGGGGTCGAAGCCCCCTGGTGTGTTCTCAAATCTTCAACAATTGTGTGTCATCAGTGGAGACGGTGTAAGATGACAATGGGACGCAGGCAAAGCCTTGACATCCTATCAGTGGGATAAGGTCCATAAATGTAAATAACATGGATAATTTGCCTATGCATCATTTGTTAAACCTTGTCAGGGAGTCAATGCGCTCTCAAGTCCTATTAACATGAAATGACACAGAAAATGGCACAAATGAATTTACCGCCGTAAAAACCGGAGTAAAACAGTTCACGCCTTTGTCACTACTCTCCTCTGAAAGCAACCTTCCGCGCTGTGTTGAGTTCATGCACCGAAGGGTGAGAGACCAGATTCACACTTTGAGTCAAAATAAGTGTCACTTGTACAGTGTGAATATACACACACACACACACACACACACACCACCACCACCACCACCAGCAGCAGCCAGGTGTTAACACACAGTCAATGTAGGCTTTACATGTGTCAGTGGAGGTTGAAATGCCATCACTCTGGGTACAGAGAGATTTGAAGGACCAGAAGAAAAGAGTTGGTTTTATCTTATGTTGTAAAATTCCAATGATATATTCAAAGTTGGAAAAAACTCCAATGTGCATGTGATGGACAAATGCACACTGCATGAGTAAATACAGCAAGAACCCCAAACTGTCTGATTAATTCCTTCTAATACTCATAATATAATACAATACCCACATATTCCTCTGTATTCCCAAACTGTTTATTCCTGTCAGTTCATATTAATTCCCATGAAATACCCCAGTTCTTTGGAAAGTTACAGCTTAACTTCCCAATAATAATAAAAAAAAAAAAAAAATTCGGAAAGTTTTTCGAGACGTACCGGAACCCCTTGCACCCTCGGCTGTGTCCGTATATATCTGTAAAGATAATCAACAAATTCTATCTCTATCTCTTTTAAATCCCTTTTCCGTCAACTTCGAATGATTTGCTGAACCTTTGAGCTTCGAGGTGCGGTGCATCACCGCTGCACGTAAACAAGGGCGTCAGGGTGAGTGTTGCACTCGCCGTGTGCACCGCTATCATGGGTATAAACTGTTGAATGACACACCGGTGCCTTGTTTTATTTACACGGCTGAAGGTCTGGTGTTGTTGGCAGCTTTTCTCCTGATCACCAGATGTGATCTGTGCTTAAGAGCACATTAGCGCACTTAATCACAGTGTGTAAATACAGACACAGGCAGATGATACTCAGCATAAATGAGGTGAAAAATACTCACAGACTGTCGTGTTGCATGTGTATCTGATATTCCATTGGTTGGATAATAACTGAACAGCTTATCATACATAAAATATTGAACACAAAGCCTTTTACATTGCTTGTAAATGTTTTTTTTTTTTTTTCTTTTTAATGTTTCTTTTTGAGTTCCTGGGAAAATTCCAGTTGGGGGTGAATGGAAATTTTGACAGAAATTATCGGAACTTTTGGATCAGTAACAGCAAATGATTTCTGACGACAGCGGCACGTGAACTGTGAGCCACACAACCAGGTTCCGCTCGCTAAGAAATGTTGCCTTCTTAAGCCCTTAAGTAATGTCGGGATGTAGGTTTTTCTCAATTTCTATCCCTCTCTTCTGTCATTTGAAAGCAGATTGTTTTATCATTTTTATCTCCACCTTCTGTTGTGCTGTTCCAGCTTCCTCTTGATTGGGCTTCTGCATTTCTAAAGATTGCGTAGTGACATCTGATCGCTGACGATATACATTAAAACGCGCACACACACACACACACACACCCTCACGTTGATGTGTAGATCTTCACATATGCACAGAACGAGCAGATGACAAATTAGCGACAAGTAGAGGGTTCATTAATACCAGAATACGTCACTGATTAGGTGAAAAGACACATTTTGTGTCTGAAGAGGAGGAAGCCAAAAAGCAGAAACACATAAAACCACAGCGACAATTGAAAAAGTCTGGTCTTTTATCTGAATGAGACTGATGTTTCCATAGCGATCAATAAGATCTCCATCGCCAAATTACCTCCTGAATGGTGCCCCCCCCCCCCACCCCACCCCCCTTAAAAGTCTCTGGAGAGTTATTGCGTGTCCACTCATCGCTCCCGTTTGTAAAATAAGCATCACCACTAAGCACCAGGCTTTTTTCTCTCATTGATTGACCGTTGGAACTTTCCCACACGAATTCCCAAATCATTGGGTTTTGGAAACTGCTCCAAACATCTGATGGTTGGTTTTTTTTTTTTAATTATTTATCTAAAAAAAAAAAAGGCGGGGATCTGGAAGCATTTTTGGTCCAAATGTTCCTACTTTTTGGCAACAGTGTTTCCTCAACATGTTGTCTTCGCAAAATTCACTCCACAATCTCATTTAGGTGTGTATGAATGTGTGTGTGTGTCTAGATTTGCCTGGATGCTTTGACATTTCATTGAATAGCTGCGACTAGTTGCCATGACAACACTGACTGAAATGAACTCGGTGTGCGTTTGTGTGTGTGTGTGTGTGTGTGTGTGTGTGTGTGTGTGTGTGTGTGTGTGTGTGCGCGTTTCCTGTTTGTGTCTAATTGACTGAGACTGAGAAAAGCATATAATTCTGTTCAACCTGAGGCCAAAAATACAATCTAGAATCTAGAATTTCATTTGACTCACAACACGATTTGCTGCCTGCATGCACAGAACTCTCTCATTACAAACTGTAAAACAACAATTTAACACACTTTCTTGAATTTTTGGGGGTGAAAGATCACGGTGAAGGCTAGAAGACATCATTGGCTTTGTGACCATTACAACCCAGCTTGTCATCTCATTCCTCCGCCAACTGGTGGAGAAAGTTTGGTGAAGGAGGTTGTAGTTTAAAGTTTAAAGGCAAAAAATGTCAACTTCCTGCAGAGAGGAGATTACTAGCCCGCTCGCGTCAGTGTAGCTAACGATGAAGGTGGAGACAAGAGGTATATTAGCGAAGATGATGACACCAGAGATTTAAGGAACTTGCCCCTCTGCTGCAGCAGCCCTCCTTCCCTCCCTCCACCTTCAGCAACACGCTGCTTCTCTACCCCAAACACGAGCAGACCTGGAGGGGAAAACCCACCTCTCTGACAAGTTCCTCTCCCCATATCTGTATGAGCTACTGGGTGCCTCATCTACCTGCCAGAGCGCACCTTGGCCAAAGGTTGACTGAGCACTTCCACAAGCGGGTTAGGCAGTTGGAGGCTGAAGGCGCTGAAGGTCAGGAGAACTCTGTGTAGGACTATGACCTGATGGGGGAGGAGTACATCGTTGTTCTGATGGCAGGATTTACTGGGACTGGGAGAACTTCCAGATGGTGGAGAAGATTTGGGAATTTTAGAATGTCCTCCTCCTCTATTCAAAAGGGACGGAGTTGGACGAGTTAGACTGAGCTAGATCCAAGAGGTAAATAGCTTAGCTTAGCATTGGGACTGAAAGCAGGAGGGGCAAACTACCCTGAATCTAACACCAACTCCTAACTAGCAGCTATGTGAGGGACCTTTGACCCTGAGAGGTTCCAAGGTCACAGAGGCCTTCAGGTTAATCAACAATATTGACTGTTGGCAGAAGCTGGGATAAAAAAATTAAAAAAAAATCTGTGTTGAATGATGTTTTTTTCTGACGTTTTAAATTTACATCCATTTTAATGAGGAAACTTCTCATGCAAAAAAAAAAAAAGAAGAAGAAGAAGTAAATCAAAGAAGGTTCTAAGAATCAGCAGGCAGGTTTAAGCTGCATCCACTGTTGTAGAAGCAAAAGTGTAGCTAATGAGACTCAGGGCTCCACAGCGAGTTCACGGATGCAACCTGACAACTTCCTCCTATCTGGCCCACTTATTTGCACTTTACATTAATCTTGTTTGACATTATGTTCCCAGAACATTAGATTATCCCCACAATAGAAGAGACTACGTACAAATCCATGGGTGATTAAGACAGAAGCTGTTATTCTGTGCATTTCAGAGTGATTGAGCTTCAGTCGCCCGCTTGTAAATAAATTACTCAAACATATTGTGAAGGAAACTGCTGCTTACAAGCTGTGCTGCGATCTTTGCCATAACAGGACTGGAAAGTGTGAGGCTTTGACACCGTGAATTTAGCCTACAGTGTGAATGAGTGTGTGGGCTGGAGTCAGTGTGTGTGCGCGTGCGTGTGTGTGATTTAATGATGTGATTGCTGGAGACTGCATCGGTTTACTGGGTCATGCTGACATCTTGCCTCTGGATGCATGCGAGTGCGTGTGTTTTGGAACTTTGCGAGGACCAAACCTGCAGAGCCAGGGTTCGTTTGTCCTTGTTTTGACCAAATTAACTCTGCTGTGAGGTGAGGCTCAAAGGTCCTGGTGCTGGTGTTAGCGTTTATTGATTGAGGATTACGTGGTACAGAATCAGGATTATAATCTATGGTCAGTGATGGAAGATGTATTCAGTATTCAAAAGAAAATAAAACAGTATCAGCAAAATGTTACCAACACAACAGTTGAACAGAGCGCCCTGTCAACAAACAATTTATCAAATCATGTTGATCATTTGGACAAGAGGGGGACTTCTCGCCAGAAAGCGCAGCCACCCATGGCAAAAACAAGCAGCTGCCTACATCAGCTGGAGGTGATGATCAGAGGTTTGGGATTGGCTGCTGGGACCCACATCAGACGCACAGCAGATCCAGGGGGAGAGGAGGTAGACGGAGGGGAGAGAAGGAGGCAAGGACCAGACGGGGAGCCGATGACGTCAGGCCCCTCGCTGAAAGAAACTAACAGCGGAGAAGCAGCAATCCCAAACGAAGGGCTGTCACCAACTGAAGCAACAGACTTGCAAGTGAATAAGCACCGACGCAGCGACTTCAGCCCGGCACACACTAAAATATTTTTACGATCTTAAATGATTTAGAAAATGATTAAAAAGGTTTAATATTTAGGGTGACTAATCGCAGTGGCACCCGCTGTCCATCTGAGCAGATCAGAGAGGGTAAAAACACTCCTGACACGCCCCACACCACAGGACATTCTGATAGAATAATCCTTAGAGCCATCAGCTAATCGGGCCTGTGCTGAGCTCGGTCGGGACGGTGGAGTTGGGCCCAGAATTGGCCCCAATACCTGATGGTGTGTAAGCAACTACAGTACAAACTCAACTTAAGATCGAAACACAGGTCAGCTGATACGTCGGACCTTGTCAGCCTATCACAGTCTTCAGATATATCATATGTTTTTGCAATAGGCGCGATATTAAAAAAAAAAGTTTTACAGCACATAAAATAAAGAAAACAACGCTAACGATGATTTGCAAATGGTGTAGCATAGTGCGTCCAGCAGAGGGCGCTCTGCTTCCTCCAAATTGTTTATTTGACCATTTTATTTTGGTCTTTCCTCAAATTGTCATGTATGACATGGTTCAATAGTTTTTTAATAAAGTATGTTAAGAAGCTAGCCTTCTACCTTTACATAGTCATATCGATACAAATGAACATAGAAATAGTTTTCACTCTATGGGTTGAAAATATTGGTAATATTGTGATTTGAAAACAGGCAGAAAAAGGAAGTAAAGCAAACAGAGGGAGGAGTTTTCAAAATAAAACAGGAACAAGAATAAGGCATACAAAGATCGAAGATTAAAAAACATGAAAAATTAGAAATTGTTACACAATGAGTCCAAACTGACGTAAAACTCACAAAACCAGGAAACAAATTGTGCATGCTGGTTTGCCTGTCTGAGTTAAACAGCCCTCCCACCCAGTACATTCATGACTGCCTGTCTCCCCCCTGTCTGCTGCTCTCTGATTTTCTCTTTTATAGTCTGATTTTACTTCTCCTTGTCTTTCTTTCTCTCTCTCTTTTTGTCTTTCACACCCTTACACTCAATCATTAACCTCCCACACTACTAGTGGGTGCTTTGTAGAGTTCTCAGTGTAATTATAGTCATTAGTCTGGGTAATATCAAGGCATGTGCGCGCACACACACAAACACATGCACAGAAACCCACGCGCGCACACACACACACACACACACACACACACACACACACACACACACACACACAAAATCTCCCACATGTGGCGTGTAGGGTATCCAAGAGCTTTTCACACATGGAGGATTGTTAGAGTAATTTCTCCAAGCGAGAGGATTTAATATTTATTAAAACTTTATTGTTGCGGGGGAGAATTGTTCAGCGCACATTCATTTCTTTAACCCGAATGCACAAATTCATGGTTATGTCATAACCAGGTAAGGTTATTATTCCTTTCTTTTTTTCTGCTTTGATAAAACCCAGCATGTTTGAAGCCACTATTTTTCAATGGCGTCTCATTAAGTACTGCACATGTATGCTAACAAGATAAATAAGCAGGTGGAGGCCTGTGATGCAGATGTTATTGGTGGCTCATAATTGCCAAACTGATTCATCAGTTTGAGTTAATGAACAGATCATTAAAGCTTCTGTCATCAATATTTTTAATGGAGCGGTTCATCAAAATGCAATGAGAAAGGAGACTGAGATATTTACACGCGGCTCTGCAACACAGCAGTTGTCACATTTGTTTTGGTTTTGTCCTTCGAGATACTCAACTGGATTTATTCTCTGATGCTGCTTTAATCAAAAGCCTGGTTTTTTTTCAGCGGCAGCAGCACGAGGAAGCAAAACAAAAAAAAAATACTGGAACCACTTTGAACGCCACCTGTCAGCATTTGTTAAAGAAAGCAGAGCGTTTAGCTGCTCAGAAGCAAGATTTTCCCCTCAGGAATTGGTGTCGACTGAAATGGATACAAATACACACACCACTCCAAATTATGTTGCCCTGTGTTTTTTAGATTTATCAGTGACAGTCGATAAGTAACACCTTAGCAATGTCAGAAGGCAATAATATATCAGGATACATGGTTTGTTGTGTTTGAAAAATAAAAGTATTGCATGTTAAGTTGGTGAGAATTTAGTCAAATAATTACCTTTTTGAGTGTAAATCTTTTGTGCGGTGCCAGGATTATAGGAAAGAGTCCAGACAACGACCAAAAATATAAATAAATTTAGAAATGAATTCATCAATCGTGCAAAAAAAGATCAATTCGATACTCAGAAACAGAATGGAGTTTATCTCTATGCATTCGACAGGTAGCTGAAAAACTGACAACACATAAATCCTGTGTTATGTGCCAGGAACTCAGATGGCGCTCATATGTAATCATTCAGCTTGCTGTCAATCAGGGAGTCAGAGTCACATGTCTGGAGGTGGGCAGACCCACCAGCAGCCAGAGCATCTGCTGGTGGGCGTGGCCTCTGCGACCTGAAAATCAGCTCTCAGTATAGAACAGTCCTGCTCTTTCTGTGAGAAGCTTCGAAATGAGCGGGGACACACATTCACGAGCACCTGGGGACAGTGTAAAGTCATGGAATGAGTGAATAGGAATTTCCAGGCAGAAGTCTGAATGTGAGAGTAAATGTTGTTCGGTCACGTTGGAATGAGAATTTACTCGTTTTGACCCCTGTAGCTTATCACTGATTTCACTTTGCCATGGATTTTGTTCCTTTTCATGCGTGCACGGACATTTTAGGGCATCGGGAAAATTCGCCCCAGAATCGCAAAGCAGTTGTAGAAATAAATACAAAATGTGTACTCTATGAACCCTGTTGATGTAAAAAGTCTATTTATGTTCTCTCTTTTTCCACATGTAAACATTGTTCCGTTTTACGTCTTAACCCTTCAAGATAAGGCCATATGAAGGTAAATATTATGGGCTACGCTCAAATTTGTAGCGATTAGAGGACACATTGAGTACATGTGCTGCGTGTTTCTATAAAAAGATGAATTGAAGTCTGAGATAAGTGAAGAAGTGCAAACATTAAAAAAATAAGCTGAGACACAGACCTCTACATGAATGGACTTTGCTTTCTTCCTGAGAAGGAAGCTGGCAGTCGGGACGCCCCCCCCACCTGCTCGACTTTCTCAGTTCCACCAACGTGACGGGAAATGAAGCAAGAGGAGGGTCAAAGCCACGAGGCACGCAACACCCACCAGCTAGCGCTTGTGTTCAATCCAATATTCGCAGTATTCAGTTTGATATTCAGAAAAGAATCCTGCAGGAAGACTCCAGTTCAGCTGGTTCACTGAGGTTTTTATCAGCCGCTGCAATCCTGCACCCCCCCATCATGCCTTTTTGACTTCAAGAGACATTGGATGTAAACTGCCAAATTCCTACAACAACAGTAGCAGCGACAAAAACATGCCATCAAAAAGCCAGCGCCAAATAATCAGCTTGAAAAAGTCAACTAGCTGTGAGGCTACTGGTTGAACGACAGCACAGTCGTCCCACGCACGACGACAGATGTCAAAGGGAACCGAACGATTTGCCAGTGAGTCAGTGAAGCCGCTTGGTTGGTTCATGTGAATATGTAGTTGACAGTGTGGTGTACAAATTAGACTAAAAGAAGCATCCTGAAGAAATGTTGTCATGGAAACTGAGCAGGGCACTGGAAGGTCAAGGTCTGCCGATAGCGGGGTTTTATTGGGTTTCAGTTTGGCAGACAGGTACTGTCCGCGGAGACATCCTGTTTTCAGCTCGGCGAAGCGTGTCTGCATTTTTGTTTAATTTTTCATCTCAACCAAAAAGGTTATGTGATGTTTGTTGCCAACAGAATAACAAAAAAACTTCCTGTGTTTCAATTATATGTCCTCATTCCACAGTATCTAGCCATTCTCTCTTTACCAAATGTGAACCCATAGTTCCCTTAATTCAAGTGACATTTTACCCTGGAGTGGCCATCAAGAAAGCTAGATGGAAGCTCTGCAACGGACCAGGGTGAACCCCGTCTCTCAACCAATGTCAGCTGGGTTAGGCTCCAGACCCCTGTGACCCTTAACGGATAAGTGGTATAGCAAATGGATGGATGGGTGGATGAATGGATATTTCACCCAAAAAGTGTAATTTGTTTTTTCTTCTCTCCAGAATTCAGAATACCACAGCCATATTATTAGCTTGAAGCTAATGGAGACTGCCTATCAACAACAGAACCTATTAACTACCTATTTACAACCTCCATTTACAAGCTCTTAAATCCAGCCGTGTGCTCAATATGTCACAAACACCAAGACTTGAACTCACTGGTGACTGCTTAATTCCCTCCCAAATCACAGAGAAAATTCAATTTGATCTGTTTCTGTCCCACAGGTACCTTCATCTCAGCCTTCACGGTGCTGTGCGGAGCTCGCAGCGAGCTAATCTCGGAGCGCGGCGTGTGCTGTGTGTTCTGGCTCAACGTGGCCGCAGCCCTCATCCAGATCCTGACAGCTGTTATCATGGTTGGATGGATCATGAGCATCTTCTGGGGGATGGACATGGTCATCCTGGCAAGTCAGTACTGTCAAGCTGTGTTTATTTTATTGCGTGACAGTTGTTTCTGTTTGCTTCTGATTTTGTCTTTGGTTGTGTGTCAAACGTCACCTTGGGACTCAAGAACACAGAGGTCAAAAGTTGAGGTCACAGAGTCAAAATATGAGCAGTATATTTTCTTTTTGTAAGTCAAGATACACTGATTATTTAAAAAAAAAAAAAATTAAAAATGCATCGCTTGTCCAAGGATGTGACATAGTGATGTTCAGCAAAAACGAAACTCTTTTCTGGTCAGTATTCAGCAGCATAACTCCAGAAGTCAAGAAGCAACATTTCAAATTCAGGTAGATAAAGACTTGATGACACTAATCTTGAGTTGCCACTGATTGCACAGGCCATCTGAGCTGCTGGTTGAAGATGTGTGGTGTGTGTGACTGTAATGGCTTCAGGTGATTGCTGTCACACTTCAGTCCTCTGTGCTCCTCTGTAAAAAGGGAGCGGGAAGGAAAGTCTCAACACAACATGCTTCTTATCACAGTGATAACTTCTTTTTCTCCAAAAATATGTTTTAAAATGAATTTCTTACTGTCAATCTTTTTAAGAAAGAGAGATACTATTTCTCTGTGTTTGTGAGTGTGAGTGTGTGTGTGTGTGTGTGTGTGTGTGTGTGTGTGTGTGTGTGTGTGTGTGTGCATCACAGAGTTCCAGACCCCCACCAGACGGCTGATTGCTAGTCAGCTTAGCTGCAATAAATGCTTGCAGCGGTGCTCGTGAACATAAAAATAAAAAAGAATAAGTCATCAAATGTACCTTTCTTCAAAACTACCTTTGCCTGCATTGATTAAAAAAAAAGAGGTGCGCTTGTCATTTGTTGTTATAAAGATGTTAAAAAAATGGTGGTATGACGGTGTAAGGTGATCTGACGCGTCACTTTTTTTTTGTGACATCAGCGGAACGAAACTTATGTTGACGACTAGAGGAGCGACTGCTGCTAGCAAAATAGGATCGGGAGGTCGAGGCAGTCGAGGTAGAAAATGAACCTCATATTTAAAAATTAGGCTTGATTCCAGTGACACTGGTGCCGTTTGAAGGATCGTGGCTACCACAGTCAGTCGTGAGGATTTTGGGGGTAAAGTAAAAAAAACTGGGGGCCAAGACTCTTCTGTTTGATCATGAGAGTTTTGACTTTCATTAGCGACTTTAGCTGAGACATAAACTCTCGAACTGGAGTGTCTCACAACAGCATATGAATGCAGATGAACTAAAAGGTCAAGTCTCATCAGTCCGCAGCAGATGTGATCTGTTCACTCAGGCAGCACACACGGAACCGCAGCCAAACACGACTGCTCCTGAAGGCCACAGAGACCAGACCGCTGAGGACATCCTGTCTCTTGTCTAGAGTTTAGAGGGGGCAGTAGGAGAGCACGCACCTCTGCCAAGGTCAACAGCCCACTCTTCTACTATACAAGCCTCCCACCGGATTATTCATCAGAGGGCCCCCTTTGATTTTTCCTGAAATTGACAAAATATAAAAAAATACTGTATATTTCACTGTTCAAGACAGTGAAAGCAATTTTTTTAATTCTTCGCTCAATGGCTTGTTCCACAAAATGTAACCAAAATCTTTTTTGTTGCATAATTTTGTAAAAACAACAAAAGTGAAAAAATCCAAGGTCTCATTCTTCTACTGCTGATGTCACAGAAAGAAAGCAAGTCAGGAAGAAAACAAGGAGGAAGCAAAGAAAAAGAAAGACACCGTTGTAATAAAGAAACACTGAAATAAAGATGTGAATGCAGCCAACAAACATGGAGGTTGGGCACTTTTACTGCCGCCTCTGACAGAGAGTAGTCTTCTCCTTGGGTATTGATGCATGAACAAGTGCGCGTGCACACACGCACACACACACACGCACACACTAGTCACTATCACTCGTAGCACTCAGGCATCCTTTGAAGCCCTGCCTGCTTTGTGTGCCAGTATCAGTGTGCCTATGTGAGGTAATTGCCACCGTGCGCACAACCCAGTGTGAGTTAGCAGGCTGCGAGATTGTGTGTATTTGTACGCGTGAGGTACAGAAAGCGTGTGGGAGTGTGCAGCCCCCCTGGTGTGTATTGTTCACCGCTCCCTACTGCTCACCAGGCCTCTGGCCACACGTCTTACTCAACTGTTGCTGCTAGAATCTATACTCCTGTTAGCGCTCACGGGCTAGCAGCTTATTGAATATTTATACGGATTTATGAAAACCATTTTCTTGTTAGCGGCGTCCCGCGAATCATGCATGCTGTTTGCTCCCTACATCACCGATACAATGCATGTCTCTGCAGCTTCAGGCTTTATTCAGCTTCTTCTCCCTCCAGCTCTAAACTGCATGTTTGTCTTTCTGTGTCTCTCTCTAATGGGACTGTGCTGCATCTGATCAATATTTTTTTCATACTTCCACATCAACGAAAGAAAAATAAACCCAAACACCTTCTCTACTTTCTTTTTTCCCGCTCATCTAATGATCACGATATTCTCTTCCTCCACCTCCCCTCCGCTTTTCTCTCTAATGATTGTTCCTATTTGATCTTATCATATCATTGCCCTCTCTCTCTCTGTCTGTCTCCCTTACACACATTATTCCTCCCACTCCCTGCATCCCCCACCCCACCCTAACCCCCCCCCCCCCCCCATCGACTGCCTTTATTTCTTCATCTCCAGTTTTGACTCGCTCCCTCCACCCTGCGTCTCCATCTCGTTATTGATCCTGCAAACGAGGGTTATGCTTCTGCATTTGTGTCTGTTTCATCATGTAATGCACCTGCATCAAAAGGAGGTTGGCTAATGTTGAAGAGGAGGGAGGGATGGAAGGAGGGATGGAAGGAATGTTTACAGAAAAGACGGAATTATGTTTGGGATCGTCATAACTAACTGCCTTGTTTTCTCTCTGCTCCCCTCGCCTCCTGTTGCTCCTCCTCCTCCTCACCAAACCCAAGTTTCAGACGGTAGGTGTTTCTCTGTCATGACAGTTCCCCAGTGACTTGATGCAACACAAATATTCTGCTTGTCTAAACTTCTAAAAAGATTTTCAAAAAAACAACAAATATGCAGGATTTTTCCCAGGATTCAAAATACTTGTCGAAACATGATTTCTGAACTTTCTCACGATCTTTAATCTGGACTGGTATGTGCGGTGGCCTGCCAAGGACCTCAAAAGCGTGACCGACCTTGGGGATAACAGTCTGATTCACCTCCGCTCAAAACAAAAGAATATCAAGAGAAAAATCTAAATGTCATGTTTTCCAACCAGCAACAAGGTTAAGTTAAGGCCAAAGGAAACTTCAAACTTTTGGTTTTTTTTTTTGCTTTCTGGGTTTGTGGTAGATATTTAATCCATAACTTATTGAGTTCAATTCAATATATTGTCATTATACCAAGCAGAGCTCATGTACGGCCAAATGTCCGTCAAGTGCAGTAAAGTCAGGGAACATGACAATAAATAGTTCAAGTTCAAGACGGATGTAGGAAGACAAAATAGTGCAGGCGCGTGTTCAAGATAGATTATTGATAATCATTCAACAATATTGGATGTAATATCTGATTCTTTCCCCATTTCAGAATGAATTAGGGACTTTTAAAGAAAGGAAAAGGACATATTCACACACTTCATCAGCCCATTTAACAAAATGTTGTTTGGCTTAATTTTATCTTCATGTTTTATGCACACTGGCATTTTCCCACTCAAAGCAAAAAGAAAGAGTGACTTGGAGATTTACTCCCCAGGTATGGAAAGCTGGTAGCTCCTTCAGGATACTCTTTCGTAGCGCGCTATCCTGTCCATGTGCCATGTAATACACTCCACCCTGGCTCTGGCCCCGATACTCCATATCCCCATGATAAGAAGTGTTCATCAATATTGCATCACTATAATTAGTCCTCCAGCCCACACAGCGATGTAAGTTGTGTGTTTTAGCCTGGAGCGGTTACATTTAGCACCAAAGCTCTTGGTTAGGCTCAGAAAAATGACGGTTTGAGTTATAATGAGCTCTGTTAGATGCGCACTTAGGTCGTATTCACCATTTGTTTTTACGACCTTTCTGGTTGTTCTTCTGGGGGGAACAGGCTGGTATATTTGTCTTACTTAAGTATATTTCCATTATTTACAGAGGGAAAGCCAGTTAAGAGTAGTTGCTGGTCGGATTATGAATCCTGTCAGTGTTGCTGTGTATGTTTTTCACTCATTTTCTGACATGTGAATCAAAATGAAGGCCCTGGCTCAAGACTGTATGCTGACGTAACTTGTGGTCATGTATGCTTCGAGTGTCATGTCATCGTTAATATTACTACTGCAAGAAAATAAACATATGTCGCGAAATATTGTGGTAGCTTTTCAAATCGCACGCCTCCTGTTTGTCGGGTGAAAACAGGAGGCCGAAGTTTTGCATTCTGCCAATCTCATTTCTTGTTTTATTCAATCGAGCTCTCAGTTTACTCCCTCGGGTAAAACTGAGAACCTAATTGTCATAAAAGTTCCACATTCATGTTCTGTAATTGCATGTCACGCTTAAATACCTCACCAAAAACGCCAGACAATAGATTTTATGCACAACTGATATTTCTAAAAGCAGCGAAAAGATTTTTCTAACCTCCACACGCTCCCTCAGGCTGCAGAGACCCCGGCGTTCCACAAGACGTCTGAGGCAGGTTGCTCTCATGGACAGTTTGACCTCTTTGAACACCCCCCCACCCCCCCACCCCCCCCCCCACCCCCCAAACGCCTGACTGTGACCTTTGTGATGACCTGCCTGTCTTCCAAATGCTCGATGACAGAGAGCAAAAGAAAACAAGAATCGACTTTTGTCGTCGTCGTGCGTGATCAGGCGTCGTTGGGGAGCTGAGACGAGGAACACGAAGGATTAAGATGGAGAAGGAGGAAGAGAAACAGTGTGTTTGTGTTTTTCTCAAGTGCTTATAAAAATGAATATTTGATCTGTATGTTACGTAATATGACAGAATGAAGGAAGAACGAAGGACAGTATACCGGCATGAGAAGCTGAAGTGAAAGTCGTGTTTTTCCATGTTTGGCTTGTGAATTTGGTCAAAATCCAGAAGAAAAGAGAACAAAACGCTGTAAACACTGTATAAATGTTGTTGTAACGGGTGTTTTCAGCTTAAGTAATTACCCAGCCGGCAGATTTAGTCCTTTCACCATCAATTTCAAGTGACGATACTAGAAAAATGACTTCATTGTTCGTTGTTGTTCGAACAGCCTTCATGTACTTCGACATGGTGTCCTATCTCTGAGAGGTATTGAACTTTCAGTCTTCGTGGTTCTCGTGATTAAAGAGGTCAGTTTTTTCCAACGTTAGCGTTCAGCCGCCTCTAAATCTTGACAGTCATTGAGGGAAAGAACTGGAGACGATACAAGCAAAAACTCTCTGTCTTCCTTTGACGCAAACTCAGCAAATCCGTGAAGGTATAAGCGACTCCTATTCTGTTATTCTTTTCATTCACTAATTAAATAGCACACACGTATTTAAAATGCCGCACCGCAACGCTAGCCACAAGATTGGTTTCGTGCTACATTTATAGGATGGAGAGGGAAATGAGACATCTTCTTTGATCACACTTTAACTTCTGGTACATCTCAAATGTGAAAATGAGAGTCTGCATAATAGGAGTGTTAATTAAACAGTGATCCGTCTGGCATACTGTGGTAATTATACAGTGCAACTGTGTGAGCGGCTTTGTTTGGCTGTTTTTCATTAAATCGTGAAGAGTCATACGTTTACAGTAAGTAGAAAAAAAAATATTTTCGGTATATAAAATGTCATAACATAGTTAATATCACTACAGCCTAACCTAAGCACTTATTTGGTGGAAGGATTTCACCTCGGCTTTTCAACTAAGTACATTGTAATTGTCTGCCTTTTAAATGGCTCTTAAATACAGTGTGGCCTCAGTATGACCATGTGGATGTTAGCCACAAGTTTCATCCTAAATCATGTACATTTGGTTATTCTGAGGATGTGTGTAGCATCAAGAAGAGTCCGACATGTATAATATCCTTTGAATTGTTCATCCAATTGAGGCCATGATCCCACAACAAGTTGAAGCGATGGTCTTTTGCTTATTAAACCCATGCGTCATCCAAAAAGTGTATTTTGTATTTCAAGTACTAACAAATAGATATCTTGAGCTCAGGGGGACAGTTTCACCTCCCGAATTACTTCTCTGTGGCTCCAGAATGCTGAGAGAGCTAGCCATGTACTATTCAGCTTGAAGCTAATGGTGACTGATGGCTAACGACAACAAAACTGTCCAAAAAAACAAACAAAAAAGTAAGGTTAAAAACTTTCATTCTCTGATATAATCCTCTTTATCCAGCTGTATACTCGATAATCCACTAACACCTTGATATGAACAAAGAAAAACAGGTTCTGTCGCTTTAATTTGGGGCCGCTGGTCGCTGTTGTCAACAGTTAGTCACCATTAGCTTCACGCTAAATGTACGTAGCTGGCTCGGGCTGCCTTCTGGGGACACAAAGAAGCGACGCAGTTGAGAAAATGTCCCCATGAGCTCAAGACACATTCACTTTCCCCAAATTAACAGGAGCAGCCTTGAGCTAGAACGAGCTGGTCGCTCAACTCACCTGAAACATGACACCATTAATCTGAGTCCGTTACGTCTCTGGATATCATCTGTGAGATTCATGCAGCACGTCTGGAGAAACAAAGCGATACATTTATTTTTGGGTGAAATCTCAATGTTGCATGTGGACAAAGGGACGTGAAGTCGCATTTTCTACTGGTGTGTTGCTGTTTTTCAAATTTGTACCCATGTACAAAATGATGTTCTCCTGGCGAGTCCCTATTGAAGCCTTTTGTGTCCAAAGGTACTTCTGAAATGTTATTTGGACTTCAGTTCTACATATTGGTTCCTCCCATGTCGTTTCAGGGGGAACATTGACTGCTTTGCTCTTCTAGGTCTCTAATAGAGGTGGTGTTGTGCTGGTTTATTCGACTGTACAAGGAACATACTGCCATGTACAGCACTCTGCATGCTTATTTCTGGTGTTTGCTGATTGCATAAAGTACCACATAAAACTATTTTACAAGTGTAGCTTAAATCTGTAACTTTGCAGAACTGTTTTGATTTCAAAATGTTTTATTGATGATTGACGCAAAAGTTGCAATAAAAAAACGTTTTGATGTAATTAAGCGCGTTTCTATGTCCACTAGAATCGTTGGATACAATCGTTTTCATGTACATGCATCAACAGAGTAAATGTTCCAGACCAGTGAGAACCATTCAGCCTTGGCATCCTGCTCAAGGACTCCTCAGGAGTCGCGGTGCCCTCGAGGGACTATTTCCCGTTTCCTGTGTTCCAGATGACTGATGGATTCTTCATCTGAGTCAGACAACTATAGTTTTGCATTCTCAATCCCAGAGAAGCATGGCAGGATTTTATGTTCACATTTTGTTGTTGTTGTTGTTGAATTAAAGCATCATTTTCTGAGCACTGCCCTGAAGTTTATACACAGAGACATTCAAAATGTTGGCATTTTGCTTCCCGCTGCAACAGCTGGTCTAAATTTATTTTCTATTTCTTTTGGACAGAAACGACATGTTTTTTTCTTCCCTTCGTGTGTTTATGTTTTTTTGCATCATAAAAATGTATTCATGCAAATTCATGGACTCACTTGTGAGAAAAACAAGTTACTTGACTTTGTTCTCTCTGGCCATCAGCAGCGGGCGATGCACTGAGGCAGTTTTAACTTCATATTGGCTTGGCATCAGATACCCAGAGGCTTCTTCAGCTCTGTTTTTAAAGCCAAAGTGACCAATGCTAATTTAACCCAAAGTCCCACAAGGTTCTAATTAGGGAATCGGTTTGAACGAGCATATTTGTCACTGCAGGTATAATCAGAAAAGTCTTTGAGACTTGTCCATCTTTCATGTTAAACCCGTGAGTCTTGATCATTCCTGTTTCATAGAAATCCCTTCAGTAAGCTGATCTGATTAGGCTCAGTTCTTGAGCACCCATCGCTAAAACTGTATGAAATCTGTTTCCATGGCGATGCTAAAATAGTCTCATTAACCATCTGTGCAAGGATGCTGATGAGACGGGTGAAAAAAATGCAAATCACGCAGTGTAAAAACTGCTAAAAATAGTAAAATGCGTTTTCCGTTAAGTGTTGTGCTGAGACTTGCTGGCTGTCCTGCTTCACCAAATAAGGATTTCTCGCCACTTCCCTCTCCAGTAGCGTAAACACAAGCACGGCGTTGAGGTTTACATGTCAGCCCTGCAAAATGTAGAGTCTAAACATTCGGGTCACCAAGATGTAATACAGTGACACAAATGGTTCGAGACCATTTTCCACAGCATCTGAGGATCATTACCAAGTGTTCTCTAAACACAGATTATTTATGAGATTGGCCTTTACATTATTTTGGGTTCTAGCTTGGTCAGTCGTTCACAGAAGTCTGGCTGGGAGTCCAATGTGGTTTCTAGAGCACAGTTTTAGAAAATGTATTCTGGGAAAACAGCAGATGGCATTTGACTGGGATTGATGAAGTGCCCCTGATGTTCTTGGCAAGCTTGTTATTCTGTTTAACTAATGGGTCCTGGCTAAATACAATAAAAAAAAAAATGATGTAGATTATTTATAAATTGGTCAATTTATGGGGCGCCATGGCTCAGAGGTTGAGTGGCCGTCTAGCAACAGAAGGCTCGCTGGTTAGATCCTCACCAGGGTGAACCCCACCCCTCACCCAATGTCAGCTGCCTACCGCGACCCTTAACGGATAAGCAGTACAGAAAATGGATGGATTTATGGTTCATTTTAATTTTTTAAGTGTCATCCGTAAGAAAGCATCAAACATTACAAATGTCTGATTCTGTGGGGATTATAGCTTTTGGTATAAACAGACAGTTTGATTACTGGTTAACACTTGTAATACTTTGCCATTTTAATATCATGGGTAACAACAGTATACTAGTCAGAATCTGCGTGGTAACAGCTCCACCTGTTGGCTATTGAGGTGCATCACAACACACTCAAATCACTGGAAATGGTTGGAAAGAGTGGAGTACGACTCATACAGGAAGAGAGAGGAGGGAGTAGGAACGTGTCCATCTTCACACACACTCACCCCTCACCAGTCTGGGCATGAGTAATGTGATGATCCTTGTAAATGCTTGTGTGAACATTTCATGAATATTTGAGTGTTTCCCTCATTGCCCGTGCTGTCTGGCACGTCCAACCCTGGCCAGGGCACTGCTGAGTCAGGCGCATAACTTGTGTCTTTCCCTCAATTGTGTTTTTTAAACCTTCCAATTTTCTTTTCTTTTCTTGAGCTTACAAAAATATTTTCCCTTCCCGAGTTCCATTTTATAACTCCAAGAATGCCGTCAAAAATTTTAGCGGGAAGCCAACAGGAGCTGAAAGTGAAAAACAGTGACAGCAACATGGCAACAGCAAAACTGTCTCTCAAACTCATCATCTCCATCCAGCCTTTTTTCTTCCTGAGATACATTTTTATGACTCCAGCATGCAGTCAAAACAGTTAGCTGGAAGCTAACGGTGACTGGTACCTAACAAAAGTGACAGCAACATAACAGCAAAACTCTCAAGCATACAATCCATATCATCTCTTTAATAATCCTCAATTTCATTTGAGCAAAATACAAAGAAAGTACAAACACTTCCTGTTAGGCGCTACCATTAAAAGGCACAAGCTAGCTGGTTCAAGCGGCTAGACAGCAGGTGGCTTTCATAGCTACCATGACTAGCACCAAACCAGAAGGACTCTAGACTGGTTAATTTTTGCTCAAATCAAATGCTCGAGGATTACTAAGCAAAAAAAAAAAAAAAAAAAGACATGGAATAAGCCATAGGATGTGTTTACAAATATGTAAATGGAGGTTTTTAGGTCGTTCAACTTTTGCGTAGTTGCTGTAGCTATGGTTAGCCACAGGTTGCACATAGCTTCAAGCTAAATATATTTGGCTAGCTCTTTTTGAATTGTAATGATAAAGTAATGTAGGAGAGAAAAAGTATCTTCTCGTGCTCAAAACACTTATTTGTGAGTCGTCTGAGGGCAAAATACACTTTTAGGTCCAGTATTTATTTAATTGTGCTAGGATATATTGAGAAAATGTGGAGAGATCTTCCTTGTTCGAGGAGCAACAGACATTTTCAAACTGACACAAAGTACTGAGAC
Organism: Aulostomus chinensis; assembly: GCF_037954235.1. Taxonomy (NCBI): domain Eukaryota; kingdom Metazoa; phylum Chordata; class Actinopteri; order Syngnathiformes; family Aulostomidae; genus Aulostomus; species Aulostomus chinensis. Next base: position 18,734,541 of record NC_141339.1, read on the forward strand.
CACACAACCAAAGTCACAGATCAAACATTTACTCATTTCTGTGTTCACAACTTTCATTAACGAGTACATTTTGATTAGAAAATTGAAACCATCTTTTCACCAATTCTTGATATGGAATAAAAAGGAGACATTTCTCGTCTCACCAAAAACTACAGGCACGGCAGTCCCCCCCTCCCCGCCCGTAGTGGAGAGCTTTATAAATGTATTCACACCAGCCAGGTGACAGAGGATTGTGCACCCAAAATGTCTTTGAGAGATTAGAGATTTGTGGAGGTGAGCCCCTGAACCAGGCTAGTGCGATAAGAGGATGAGCTTCTCCCATCCTAGTATTTCATTAATATACATGACAGGCCCACAGCTAACGTTTCACGTTTGATTATCTAAAGAGGAGCTGAATTCGGCCTTCAATGAATTTCTGAACCATGATTTAATCAAATGGAATTCATTGATAATTCTGATCCCCAGATGATCAGCGAACTACTCGAAAGGACTAACGGGAGAAAAATCTATGGATTCTTCAGACATTAAAATGAAGTTTCAACCTGAGGTTCATTAAAACAAACATACTGGATGTCATGTTAATGGTCACTTGAAACAAAATTCAAATAGTACCCACAAAGCTATAGACAGCAACTGAAATAAGCGGCGTTCAGCAGAGTTAATCTACAGTTACCTTGACGGTGAACGCGCCTACATGTCGGACATTGGCGTGTGTTTATGTTGACCCCCGTTGTCCCATTTTCCGAGAACAATCTTAATTTGCTTGGCAATATTTCAACTTCGATACTGAATCTGTATGTTTTGTTCATACCTCCCTTAAAATGCTACATTTAATCTGAAATAATCCATTTCCAGAAACTGTTTAGGGAAAAACAGCCAGACACATCCTGATCAACACTGACGGATTCTACATGAATCCCATGATGCGGTGACTTTGGGTTTACAGTCCAGTCTTCTTCCTCAATACAATCATTCGATGACATTTCTCACCAACTAAAACAGTTTGTTATTATCCAACACAATTCAACAAAGCACAGCAAAAGAAAACATTAACAACAACAAAAAAAAGCAGCAGTCATCGTGAAGAGATCCGAGCAGAGATACAAATCCTATCTTTTTACATTCATTTTATCCCAAAACAAGGCCGTTCTTCCACTCCGTCCTATCAGGGCCATGTCAAGGTGCGAGTCTGGCCTCAAAGGACAACTAAGGCTGCTTCGAACTAAGAAATATGAGAGTTCTAAATCTCTCTGTAGTGGGATGCCCAAAATGGGAACGATCAGCTTGTGCTCAATGACAGATTCAGGCGTGTAACATGGCCTCCTCTTAGGTTTCCATCTCCACACCATCAACAGGCACCTTGCAGTTGGCCCCAGGTCCTGTCACTCAAACCACCTGATGATCTCAGGCTGATGAAGAGGGCGGTGTGCGGCCTTCCCAGTACTTTTTGTATGTCGCCTGGAACATGTTCTTACAACGCAGCTTTGCATTCAAGCGCGAGCAGATAAGGAAGGAGCCACCCATCTTACGGTGCAGTGAGTATGTCTCCTCCGGAGGTGGGGTGAGCCGATGTTTCAGCATCACCGGGATGAGGTTGTGGATTCTCTCAGTGGTGGACTGGGAACCAAAGTCGAAACTGTCCATGGAGGCAAAAGCCTCGCCAAGGATCATCACCGCGTCCACGTGAGCGTTCACCATTGCCTGAGCGGAAACACACGGATTAGACCGAGATGTCCCAAGGCGACCTGAAGATTCAGGCTTTTGTTTGTAGACTGGTACCAACATCATGACCACCAAGATCCACTTCTGTTCTGTCCCTTTCAGCCTGCTGCTCTCTTTACAGCAGCTAGGATCAATATTCCCCTGCATGTGTGAGTAAAAATTAGTGTGTAAATGTGAAAAATGGTTTGGCAGTGACATCACTTTACACTGGGATGCTAATAACCGTTAGCAACACAGAATACAAAATATTTCGGGATGGGTGTTCCCGAGTCTCAGCCTCCCAATGGAATTATCATTCCTAACAAATCAAGAATCTTTGATTGTACATTCGGCTTGTTTTTCCAAAACAATCCAACCCAATCTGAATTTGAGTTGTCAAAAAAAAAGAAAGAAAAGAAAAGTGGATTCATTTCAATAATTTAATTGTAAAAAGGAAATTTCTTCAAAAATGTGTGCAGTTAACCACAGTCCATGTGGAGATGTAAGTTGTGAATGTACAGCTGTGACAAACCAGGGGAGGGCAGTAACACATCCTGGCTGCATCGTGTCTGACAGAAGTGATCAGGAGACCCCAGGCGTCATGAGACTCTCAGTTGGTTTGTGAAACATGAACGGAAAAACACAAACAATTGCTGTTGCCACTCGTGCACAAGTGGTGCCGGACATGCTCATGCTGCCTCAGATTGCTAATTGATTGTTATGGCTGTTGACTTCTACCTCTTCGGTTTCTTCAGGCATTTACCAAAATGTTTCTGAAGAGAAATACTTTAAATGTCACACACAAAAACAAAAAAAGCAACTAAGATAGAAATATCATATTTTTTTGACAGCCCTGGTCCGAACTGCCCACGTTTTGAATGAAGTGCACAATTGTCTACTTGAAGCTCGCACATGCTTCACTGTTTAATACTGATGAGCTGATTCTCAGCAAAACAAAAAAAAAAAGTCAAACATTTCTTCATTTGTTGAGGCGCGCGCCATCACGCGCCAAAAGTTCCATTCCATTATCAGAATCAGTCAGACACTCGTGTAGTGTCCATAAATATCGACGGCGTGGAATGTGTGAGATGTCTGATCGAACAAGTGCAACAACTGATGTTGTTTTGGGAGTTTTGTCTCATCGCCCAGAACAGAAGGGTAACATTTACAAAAAAACGCCAGTTTATTCCTATTTGTCCCGGGTTTGACGGTGATATAACAGCTGTGGACTGTGATGTAAAGCAGACAGACGCTGTGTTTACCTTGGACTCATACCCAGTCAGGAACTTCATCTCGACAGACCTTTTCAGAACTCCCTCTCTGTCACCCTCGGCAGCTGAGCGGATTACCTACAATCACACGCGGATCAGGAATGTCACTAACAATACTTTGATCCATCTCTTGCTCTCCGGTTTCCACACTGTTTAACACCTTCAACCCAAACAACATTTGGCACCAGTTCTGGCTTGATGAGAATATTCCACAACTACAATAATTCACTGCAGCTTGAAGTGAAGTGCATACGGGAAGATTTGTGTCGAAGTCAAGTGCATTGTTAGTTTTACATCGCACTGAACTTATTTTTATCACATTTAAGTGATGGTCAGGTCCTGTCAACAGGTTTCCCTACATTCAAAGATGCACAACCTGATCTGGCACTTATTATTAATTACAATATGATAACTGATAATAATAAAGCAGGTGAATCTTACCTCGATGTACACATCAGTGAAACTTCGATCAAATCCTCTGGTGGCTCCAAAGTCCAACAGGGCAACCTGAAGTTAAACTCTATGGTCAGTTTTCATTTTTAGAAGTGATACAAGTAGTCGTCATAGTAGTAGTAGTAGTAGTAGTAGTAGTAGTAGTAGTAGTGATAAATGTTGTAGTAACTGTAGTATTAGCAGACTCACCCTATGTGTCTGTGGATCATAGAAGAAGTTGGACCAGTTCGGGTCGGTCTGCATGTATCTGAACTCAAACAGTTCTCTGAGGCACAATAGCAAGATGTTCTCACAAATCTGCAACACAAGAGCATGTAAATAATAGAAACAGAGCCCGGAGATGTGAGGCAGAACCATATCTATCTATCCATCCATGGATCCTGCCACACCTCGTCCTTCAGCTCTTGTGTGAGACTCTCAGCCTGGTCCAGGGGAAACCCCGGGACCAGCTCTGTGGTCAGGACGTAATTGCTGCTTAGCTCCTCGATCACCTCTGGAACGTAGAAGAATGGGTGATCCTTCAGCAGCTCCCTGGATCAGACACATACAAAAGGCATGCAAGCTTAGAACCACTGAGTCCTCCGGAACACCAAATCTCTGTTCTGACCTTGAAACAAAGCTCACACAATTAGACGGGGGGGGGGGGGGGTGTTTAATGAGCTAAATATAGACTGTAATGTGAATATAATAGGACTCTCTAGCTCAAGCTGGGGAGGGGGGACGGTGAAGCGGAGGTGATAATAGTTCTTGGGTCTCGTTATTTCAGTGAACCCCTCCAGCAGGTTTCCCCTTACACACTGTCTTGGCTGAAGCTTGGCGCTTATGGATCGAGATATTCAGCCAACTAATATCTGGATTGTCCTGACTCCTTTCTTTCAACAGGTGGCAAATGGCGCCCTGGCATCAATGCGGAGGTGCAGATTTGTCCTCGGTCAGTCTCCTTATGGTCAGTGAGCTCCAAAAGCTGCTTGAGTGTGAACTTGACATATGATGGCTTCATAAATGTTTATCGGGGATTTATAAATTAGGCCCGCCTAAGTATTTCACATGTTACATCGCACTAAGTGGGGGCCACTGTCTAGACTTTGCCCAACAGACATCTCAAAATATCTGACATCTCACCTAAATTTCTTTGCACACTGAGCTTCCCTGATATAGTCACACTCCAGCGCCAGCTCTTGTCTCATCACATCTATCAGGTGCTCCGGAAACAGACCTATAAACAACAACAAATAAAACAAGACCTGAAAGGGTGAAATGAGAACAGGGAGAGAAAAGCTGGCTGCAGTTGTGTGGGTCGTCTGCAGACATGAGAAGGTGAGGTATGAGCGTGTACCTTCGGGCAGCGCGTTGCTCATATTCAGCACCGTCATCAGGTTGTTGACATCACTGTTGATACTCTGAGCCACGCCGGGATACTGAGAACGATCACAGGAAGACAACCTTTTTAATATTTCATATTATTCCTCAAAGTGTAGGTATTTTCAGAAATATTCAAATTTTTCCACTCGTTATTTATTTGCGAATTGAGAATGGGCATAAAAACCGGTGCATGGTCTTTTATTGGAAACACATTCCTCTACCTCATGTTAACAAAAAATTCCAATCATGGTTTTCATGACTGTCTTATGGAATACTCAGATTCATGAGAGTTGTAATCTGTGATAACAGGATTCAAAAACCATTATTTATCTATCATCCAAAGATCTAAAAGGGACAATTGACCTTTCGCAAAAACCCCACCCCCCTTAGTTACTGTTGCTAGCCCGACATCCATCTTGACGCAGACGGAGTGTCAACAAATGTCAACCCTGGGAAAAGTGCGTGTTAATGACTCTTTTCCGAGCAATACCTGTGTGATATCCTCCAGATTGAGGCAAAAGAGGTTACAGTACAGTGGAGGGATGTCGTCTAAGTATTAAAATATGCAAAATCAGAAAAACCCCCAAGATCTCAACCTCAAATGCAACCAGCACAGCCTTGTGGACCAGTCATGCTCTTGCACTGCCAGGTAAGTTCTCTTTCTTATGTTCGTCTAGTATTGTTAATTTTTAATACGAGTATTACCGTTAGGTTAGCTGGCTAGCTATCGCTAAGCATTAGCCTACCCTCGCCTTGGAGCAGACATATGCATGCTTGTTTATTTTGGAGACATTCAACTGGGAGTGGAGTCGTCCACACTGTTTGATCCATTGAAGGCACCGCTCCTGTTGGGTTTTCAGCTTTGGGAAGGGAAAGAAGACGACTCCCCCAGCCAAACTCTTGGGGTACCTATCGTTGGATTCACATAATCCATACGCACATCGCTTTACCATTTCGTCTGAGGTCCACAGCTTGTCAAGCCTTGTTTACTAGTAACGGTTGCTAGGATGTATGATTGGACCATGATCATTTGGGGGTGGGCTTTTGCGAAAGGTCAACTGAGGCGACAGTGGGACGGATTTTCTCTTTACTTTAAGGCAGAAAATAAACAAGTGTGTTTCTCAGAGAAACCTCACGCCTCTGATTTAAAGCCAACTCAATGTCTGATCTGTAAACAATCAGAGATAAGATTACAGTTGGTTCAGCTTGTTTGTCACAATAACATAAGATTGTAGTGAGCGTACACACATATACACACACGCACACGCACGAGTAGATCTAACCTGTATTTTCATGGCCACCTCCCTGCCGTCCTTCATCCTCGCCAGGTGAACCTGACCGATGGAAGCTGCTGCAAACGGACGCTCTTCGAACGACTCCAGCTTGTCTCTCCAGTTGGGACCCAAGTCGCTGTTTAATGCTTTCTGTGGACAATCACACCCATATTCACACAAGATGTTTCAGTCTTCATCTTGTATCCTGATATGCTGGTAGGCAATACATAAACCTGCCATTGTGGATTCCTAAAATCTTATTTCAACCTGCGAAATAAATTGTAAAATAAAACAAAAAGAAAACCTTCCTCTTCTAATTTTTTTTAAACAATTTTTTTGGCCTTTTCATTAGATAGTTTAAGGTCAAGAAATAACAGGAAAAGGGAGGGAGAGGAGGGAAGACATGCAGAACAGGACCCTGGGCTGGAATTGATCCCTAGTTCTCAGGGCGGCCTTGGCTTCCATGGTATGCACTTAACCTATGCGCCACCAGGGTGCCCAATTCTTCCTGTAATTTCTTTGCCATACAGAGTTTGAGTATTGGGGGCGATTACTCAAACAGCAACAGGTTTTTAGGAAAGACTTCAGTGCTGTTGATAGTAATATGACACCTTCAGAGATGTAAATGTATGTTATGTCTTCATCATAAAAGCTGATGTAACGGTAATGAAAGGCGGAGAAAAACATTACCGTCATTTGTCTGATTGGCATGAAGTCGGCACTCTGTCTCACACGCTCAAAAATCTTGGCCAGTTGAGGGTTGATGAATGCATCATCTGAAATAGACATAGTGTGATAAGATCTTCTATCCAGCTATGAGTCAACTTGCATTCAACGGTGCAATAAAGAGGTCCGGTTCATGGGTATTCACCAGCCACAGATAGACACAATGGTATAGTATTACGGCGGCAAAAAACAAGATAAGGAACATCATTCCTAGGTCTATTCATGACAAAACGAGGGGGAAGAAAACTTACAAACTAAGAGCAGGGTATCATCAGTTCTAAAACAGTTGCACCCCTCAAGGTGAACCCTATTTGGAACCCTGCTGAAGGGTCCAATGGTTGGGTGCACAATCATCTGGCCTATTTGGAAAGGACCCACAACAGCATGCTGCCAGGACGGGTCAATGTCAGCAGTGATTTTTACCATGCTGATGACTCATGTTTCAGTGCTCTCAGTTGACGAAAATAAAGTCTTTTCACTGTGTGCAGGGAGGGGCGGAGAGGTTGCAAGTGTTTGTTTGTCCAGCTACACAAGACTGTTGTCGATGATTTAAGAATCAACTTGTCACCACCTCAGCGAGAGTGAGGCTGTGGCATGACTACAAACAACACACGCAAGGTCACTCCACTTTGCTGAAACCTCGAGCAAACATCAGGCAGCCAGTGTCAGATTCTAATAATGTTTGTCTATTTTATTCCAATTATATAATAATACTGTTTTGCTTCAACTTATCTAGTAAACCATGGAGGTACAAAGGGCACCCACCAGGGTCGGAGCGAGTGTCCAACAGTCATAAACATAAATAATGAGGTGTTTACAGCCGATACATGACCTGGCTTCTTTAACTCTGCCAGGATTTTTACTGGCTTCAACTCTACCCGTCACCTGTTGTGGAACTGTAGTATCATACGTGCAGTCGTGGAAATAAGCAATAACTGTTATTAGTTATATGTTTATTTATGCGTGTAGCACATAAAAACAATCGCTAACATAGCATGTATTTACTGAAAACCACAGCAGCATGTTGGCACAGCAAAGATGACACGAATGCATGTATCGCTGACCAGTAACGACTAGGTTTCCGTGCCGTCTTTCTCTGTTGACATTCATCTGCAATCCAGAGTTTTATGCGCTGTGCAATTTTGACCTAAAACCGGACAGGAATGCTTGTGGTCCACATAGCTCCTGGAGATATTTGATTTTATTGGACTGCGTTTCATCCTTCAATGGTTGGTGACTGTTACTACATAATATAGCTCATTTCTAAAGAAACACACCAACTTTTCTAAGAAATACATATAATTGTCATCCTCCCCAGAGCCGGACAAGAAGTTAGATGCCTTCCTCTCTTCTGGGTGTGCATTAGGCAGCTGAAACCCACAGAGACCAGCTGACTGCTAGTTAGCTTAGCACAGTGAATGGTAGCGGATGAGCAGGTTAGCATACCTCTGTCAAAAGTCACCAAACACACTTTTCTCCAAGACAGTCATTGCCTGCAATGATGTGACTGGGGATGAGTGGAACATTCCCAATGACATAGCAACTAAAAAAAAATTATGAATCGTTCCTGTTGTAGAGTCTGATACATAGCTGAAGCTACTGCAGTGATATGACACAGCATCTCAAACTTGAGTCAACAAATCATTCACTGGTGACTGGAAGAGCAACTGCTGCTACTTATTATAGCTGGCTTGGTAAGAGAGGAGGAGGACGATGATGATGATGATGGTGATAACTTTTGGAAACACAGATCTTTAGCCAGTTTTGGGAGCTGAGCAGGCAGGACAGAGGTATGTTAACCTGACCATTCACTACCTTTCATTGCGCTAAGCCAACAATCAGTCAGCAGGTCTCTGTGGGTCTCAGCTCCCTCATGTTCACACACAGGAGAGAAGGGTATCTAGCTTCTTGTCTGGCAAAGAAGCATATTTCAAAAGTAGTTGCCATGTTCCTTCAACTCCTACACTGAAATATAAAGACAAATATTATGTCATCCAAAACTGCCCTTGTTTGTCTCTCACCACCCTTCCTTAAACACATCACACAGTTCTTATTATTACTCACCTTGAATACTGAGCATCTGTCCAAGTTTTAATGCAGCTCCTCTGACTTTGCACAACGTTCTGACAATGCGTTCTGCGTTGGCCTCTGAGAGAAAAGGGCTCGAGTCCAGAACAGCCTTTTTATTTTCACCTACAGTAAAGAGAAGCTTTTAGAGCATGATTTAATCTTTTGGCCTCAGAAGTAGACTTCATTTTTCTATGGCAGGGTGTATTTATCTACCGTAGCATCAAAATCTGGATCACTTCATTTTGAGGTCATAAGTGCACAAGCTTATGTTTACACCACAGGTGTGTCAGTAGGTCAAGTAGTGCATTTGTTGTGTCTCTGAATCAGATTTCAGTGGCTTTAACAAAGATTTACCATGCACACTTGTGCGAGTGCCCTTACTGGATTAAAGTGCACACACAGATTAACACTGACAAACAGACGCACAAATGCTACGCTGTTTCAGCTTAGCACCGTTTATGGATTAGCAGGCTCACAGTGTTGAATTGGAATGTTAAAGTGGCAACTTGAGGAAGGCGGCCTGATTGCTGAGATTTTTTTTCTTCCTACTTTGTTGCCATAGAAAAAGTATGTAGTAGCTGGATTATCGGCCCACAAGTACCGACAAGCATGGTGGATGGTTCATGGCTTCATTCACAGTGGTGCTGTTCAACAGGAGGTAGCTGCAAAATCTCTGCAGGTTCTTAACGTGAATGAAAAACTAGTAAACACAGTTCAGGCAAGTTTTACCTCTCAGATGAAGCCTTAGTACTTTAAAAGCACATTTAGTGATGCATCTTTCCTGTATTCATCTTATACAAGATTCTGACAGAGAAAACCTTTATAACGAGCCCTGAGCATGTGCCAGTACTACACAAAGATAAAAGACTGTATGTATACGCACGACCTTAATATCCAACTAAGAGAATACTTAAGAAGCACAAAAAACCCTCTTTAGTATTGCTGACTGCAAATGTTGCTGTTGTTTTCTTCATTGGCCACTCCCACCAATCATAAGTATGCCCCGTCAGGGTGTGAGGATGTGTGTGTTTGTGTGTTACCTGCAGCACCATTATGCCTGATGGTCTTCTTGGCAACTTCTGCCAGTGCTCCAATGCCCAAACCAACAGCTAAACCTGGGGCAAAAACACACATAAACCAATTACACAATGAGAAAGAAAACAAATTCTCTTGTGACAGCAAAAGTCTTGGGAATAATGTAATTATAGTTCGTAAAATGATATTTTCATCCCACAAACCCTCGGGAACATTCATATTTGAAGACATCTGTTGCCCCTGATAATTGTCACACAGGAACAACAGCAGAGAACAGCAGGCAAATAAAAGATAAATATCTATTAACTCAGCATCAGGCAATAAGAGCTGCAACACTTCGACCATCTAACAGAGCACATTTATAATCTAATAACTCAGCAAAAATGCTGCTGAAATACATACACGGTAAGTAGTTTTATCAGCCCTCAGTCACAACAATGGAAAAAGACAGTTTGATGATGTTGTGCGGTAGCTTGGAAGGGTTGGTGTCAAAACAATCCTGCTAAACTTAAGACATATACTTTGAGTAGGGTGATCATTGATTGCTGATTGTGATATTACAGCCGTGCAATAAAAATGATTTTCCCCCTGCGATGTTCTACAGGTATTCAAGCCCTTTGTATCACAATGTTTTTTTTTTTTTGGCTTTTTTTTTTTATCCTCTGCTCCTGTAAATGTCACTGTACAGCCATTTTCCTCCTATGACCTTCATACACATACATATCTCCAGAAACACGCATCGTGATGCGTAGCATATCTTGACGTCCTTGCCAATAACCAGCCTTAAATGCTATGGACACCATTGAGGACATGCATCATCACTTTGAATAATATGGATTTGAACATCCTTGTTAACATTTGGTTCACTGTACGCACACAACTGACCAAACAACAACATCTGACAAAATAATTTTTAATGTGGATATGTTTCACAAAATATCTTAAATCTAGAGACAAACTACTCTTAGCAGGAAGAAAAAAAATACAGGAAGCGAAGAATACAAAAGTAGTGGGCTGTGTGTGTGAAAGCGAGTTCCTTCAAGCCATGTCTATACATTACATAACACAGTCTTACATAATCCGTTAGTCAGCGGCCTCTGAAGAGACAAATCTGCAACCCAACAGTAGATGGACAAATAGGGACACAGTGTGCCTCTGGTGTACATGTTGACTGGGCATGTCTTCATCGGTCTGGCATACTACGGAGGACAGGCTGGTTGTTTGCATGTACATATCTATATATGTGTGTATGTGAACTGATGGTGTATTATCACACTTACCAGACGTGTAATCTTAGTGTTTGCATTGCACCTTTAGTAGGTAATCAAGATTAATAAAAAAGTACATGCTGCAAATGTATACACTTTCATTTATACACAGCGGATGAGCCAGCATCCTGTCACTGCACGTATGTAATTATACACGTGAACTCAAGATGAGCACGAGGAAGTGCAACTCCCAGCAGAATCTCTGGGTGACAGTCGTGTTTCCAGATCAGCACAAGTGTCTGTCTATCATTTACACCACGTGTCTCCAGGGAACCTGCTGGATTATTTTTCCATCATTTGGCACTCAGAAGCAGATAAATAGACAAATGTTCCAAGGCTAACCGTTGGAGGTGGTGATACACATGGCAGCAGGAGGACTGTTGAACTCATTGTTGCCAGGAAACATGCTAACAGATCTCTGATTTACTTTGCCGCTTCTTCCCAACTATTAAGTGCCTCAAGTCTGCATGCTTTATCTTCACCCAGGGCTACCAATAAATCTTTGCCCATAACCGTTGCAGGAGTGTCAGGGACAGACAGAGGTCACATTCCTCCACCCCCTTTCCCTCTCCAATGCCTTCAAAATCTTTCAACTGTCACCAACAGTTCAAGTTAGCTCTGCCTTCAGCCTGCGCGGGCCTGGTATTACCACGTGTCAATCATACCGGTGAGAATGCACACACAAATTATACGATATCAGCATAGAATTGACCCCTGCCGTTATTACACTTGGCCTGTTTACACAGATGTAAAAAACACTGGGCTCATACTGGCTCAGCAGGTGAATTCATATAGTGTAGTATATATTACAGTGTTCCACAACAGAGGTGCAACATGCATGCTGCCAGGACAGACCAGACCTACACCGGTGCAATGGTGCATCAGTATTCACAATTTGAACAGTCTGTAAGAGGTTCTATTGCTCAGGGCCACATGAGGCCATACTCTATTTGCACACCTGCATCCAGTGTCTTACTTTGTCTTGAAATGTTGTCTGACAAGCCCCTGGAGATATTTTAGGAGTGCGTCAAACATCTCAATTAGTTGGTATCACACCAGCTATGAGATTGGAGGAATGACATGGCCCTTTCTCCAACTAAGTACCTCCACAGAGCCTAAAACCCTCATTTTTTGAAGCTGCTCGAATTAGCTGCAAATGTATTTGTGTTGGCTGTTTCATCAGTCTGACTCATTAGTTTACTTTGGAGTTCACTTGTGTCTCCCTTCACTTACACCTGTCGAATAATCCATCATTCTTCAAAGCAACAAGTTGGTGTTTGAAACTCTAGGGGGACAAATTATACTCCAGCTGAGGTTTGCTGTTGTTTCACAGTAAGAAAACATCCAAAATAGACAGGACTAGGAGACTGGGGGGACGCAGTTCCAGCCCTAACTTCATCTGACTGACCTTTACTCATAGGAATTTATACTGATATCTGACACATAGACGTGCTTTTATACACATTACAACTGCTGGTTTCCTGTGATTCAGTAATTAATTGTATATTTCATACCACATAAAATTTCTGCAGAGGTCATGATACAACCATGCCTGAACTCTATGACCCTGCAGTAAATTTTTTTTTGGGGGGGGGGGGGGGGGGGGGGGGGGGGTCAGAGTCAATATTACCAATATTACAAGGTTAATCTGCAGAGGACCTTTCAACTCTATACCTTGTCAAATTACAACAGCACAAACCAGTGTATATGCTTTTTTTAGTCTGTGTAGAACTGCGCAGCTACTAATCAGAGACTGTTGTATTCTTGTATAGCTCATTTTAAGACAAATAAACAGGGATTTAGGGACTATAGCCGCCGCTACAAAGTTTGTATTGACAGACCAAGAGGCAGGAAAGTCTACTGGCAGAGTTGCACATTCCTCCAGATACAGTCTGACAAAATGCCAATGAATCAGCCAAGAGAGAGTTGAGTTACCTCCAAAGTTGGCCAGTCTGCTGAGGCGGGTCACTGGAACTTTCCTCTCTCTGGCTCTCTCGCTCAACTACAGAAAACCGAGCAGCAAGGATTACTTTCTTAAACGAGCCCGAGTGTGAACAACAACATCTGTGCTTGTGAATAAGAACAGAGTTTCTTGGATTACCATCTGTCTATGTGGTTTGCTGTCCGCTCTCTTGCTCTGCCTGGCTTTATCAATGTCTTCGGCTGTCAGCCCTCCCACTGTGGAAGGGTCCTGATGGTAGCCTCTTTGTTGTCTGACTGACTGCTGACTGTGGAACTGTGCCCACATGTGTCTGTTCAGATGGCAGGTATAAAGATGACGGTGTCCCACAAAACGTCTGCCACACAAAAAAAACAAGTGATTACCTTGACCCTCAACAGATGAGAAACACCTAAAAACAAGCCTTCTCTATACCTGGAGGAGTCCTGGTGGTACGATCTGGTCGGTCCTCTAAACTGTTTGCTTGGATCTTCGTATCCCTCGAACAATGACTTTTTCCCACTTAAATGGCCAGCTGTGCCAGATCCCTCGTTATTGCCTCCTTGGTGATCTGACGTGAAGTCCCCGTCTTCCTCCCTGAACTCTGAGCTTGAGAACGCACTGTCGTCCTGAGGAAAGTCAAATTCTGACTCTGATGAGGAAGTTTGCTGCTGACCAGAGAGCTCCTACATAAAAAGACACATTAACACTCTTACAAAAAGACCATGCTCATATTCTCTTGACAATAAATGTAATTTATTAACACAGAAAACTCTCCAGATTCGTTGAATTATCCCTAACAGACCTGTACTTTCATAATGGCTGCAGACAGGCCTTGCTCAGCCACTGATTGGATGTTTTGGACTGCAGCACCAACTCCTGGAACACCTGAGATTATCAAAACACCAAAGGAGATTATTATTAGCTCTCCAATCCACTCAAGAGTCATCTTTTAGAACAGAATAGCACAAGTAACCAGAGTTTTTGGTCAATGATATGTACCAGTAACAACATTATAATGTCCATAATGTGACAACAAGATATGAAACACATGTATTCTTCAGACGTAGGAATAATAAGGGTACTTTGAGCCTACCTGTCCCAGAGCGTAAGGCGTTGTTCTGAGTTTCTATAACAGCCTGGCTTAACTTAGCTAAGCCTCGCATCAGTAACATCATGTCACCTGCCATGTTGGACTGAAAACAGAGCGATAGAGAGAATAGAGGAAATGATAAATATCAACACTTTTGTTGTCTCTCATACACAGAAGGTCTGGTAACATGAGCAGGTTCACCCTGTACACCAGAAGAGTGAACACAATGCCTGAATGTCCCTCGTCAACCTGCCGGGAGAGAGGAGGAACACAGAGATATAAAACCTGTCCTCAGCACACTCTCATCTGCCGCACCAACACACAGCTGTCACATCTCAAGATGACTTTAATACTCTGTCTAAAAATATTCATGACCCCCGACCCGTGTCAGTGCACTTATAAACATGTGAGAAAGGTAAAACAGAATGCTGCGTATACGGTGTGAGTGTGTGATCCTGGACTGGATAAGAAAGAGTCAGTGGAAACTAAGAGGGAGGGGTCTGAGAGTAGTTATTTATGCACATGAGGTAACGTGAAAGCACGTGTTTGGTTTGTATACACGGGTGCTTCACCTCACTCAGTTTCACACTAGTAATAGAAGGGTAAGATTGATCTCAGCTGCACCAGCGTGATCTTAAGGGTTTCCATCATGGAGACGGCTACTGTGGCAGGAACTACCACAGAGGTGAAACTGAGGATTCTGACTGCATTGATTTAAAGAGGCAGTAACGGGGCCGAGTATCGATCTCTAATAAAGTACTGAAAGAAGCCTTGATTTTCAAAACCTGAGGAGTACATCTAAAAGTTTATTTTCCATGTTGACAAAGTGCCTTGAGGGGGGAAAAAAAAAACCTATGCGGTGAAATATAAAACTGAAGAGTTGAAACAAACAAATGAAGTTAAACCACATTTCAGTGAACTGGTCTATATTTGAGTGTAATTTTATTGAGTGTGAAAACAGATCATAAGATGTAATGTAATGTAATTTCTGTATCTATCAAAGTACCCTTCAGGGAGAATCGAAGTCACAGTACTGATCGCAAAATTTATGAACACCACCCACTAATACTTGCCATTTGTGTCCATTCTGTACATCTGACACAAACCTATACATACATGCAATCCTAAATTAGTCTATTTTTTGTCTTTTCTACGTAAATTTTGTCTTCTTCATCTACAGATATCATAACGTATACATCATGATATCTGTAGATGAAGGAGACAAAATACACCTAAATATCACGACGTATCACGGTTGATATAAACACAGTAGAAACAAAGTGCTGCTCAATGATTGCTCGCCTGTGTACGCATTTCATCACAGCAACAGCATCCAACCCTGCAAATACAGTCCTTCGTCTTACAGGCGAAATCAAAATGAAGGTAGAGTTAAAAAAATGGGTGTGTAAGTTCACTAGAGGCAGGAGAGTGGAGGGTCAAAGGTCAAGTCCCTACATTACTAACTTGATTTACTACATCAGTAAATATTTTTCTATTACGTTTACGGTCTTAAAACAATAGTTTTGAACCCTCTTCAATGCAGCATCATGTTCATTGTATAACTTCTGCTCTAAGTTACAATAAACACACAAAAAGGCCAGGTATGCTTTGGGGTGAGGCTACTTTAGCTGACTGGTCAGCCTGGTGACTGGCTGGTGTGATCCCATTCTAAGATGGTGTCTGGTCTTCTATAAAGCCCGATTTAAATATATGACACCATTTCTTTTCCAAGAATCAAGCAGGTGTATCATTTACAAATATTTGTGACAAGCTGAAGTACTTGGCACACACATTCATCTTCATCTGGACTGATGAGAATACTGATGAGTCTAACTGAAGTTCAACCTGAGAGTGAAGGAACAGTTCCTCTCTGTTACCGCCTGCAGCGTTACTGCATGTTCCTGTTACATCTGCTGTGTTAGGGTGTGACAACGTGCTTCGACAAGGTTCTGCTGGGATTCAGGCCAATCAGGAAAAAACTGCTGCTGATAGAGTCAAAGCAATATGTGTGTGTGCACCGTTGCACATAGACACACACAGCTCAACACTGAGTCAGTAAGTGGGTCATCCGTCCTCCGTCAGGGGAGATCAGTGTTTTCAGGCTGTGCCGAACACACATTTGGACAGAGAGTACCAACAACAAGAGCCCAGGAGGAATGCATTATACAGCTTCATAAAAGGTTTGGCTTGTAATTATATTCATGCCAAATTTGTAGTGCTACTCTGAGTCAACTTTGTACTCCTAATCCTGCAAAGATGTACTACTAAACTCTGTATTTACATAGGAGGGTACACAAGCAAAGTAAACCTGCATCATGATTTCTAACACACATCAAGCAGAACACTTGAATGTTCGCTCAGAAAAATACCCCCCCCCCAAAAAAAACACTTATTTGCACCAAAGGTTTTAACAGCCATTGCTGAAAGTATCTGCAGTTTATCTACAGCACTTTGTAACGACCATCTCTCCACACATTTGTAGAAGGTGCACTATTGACCAGTTCATTTTAATGTTTACATGATAGGGACGGATACACAGTTACCCAGTAGGTAAACTATGCTTATTTCTGACGCTTCTCTAGAAGAGCCCTCAAAAATAGTGGAATAGAAGTACAAGCATATGTGCAATATTTTGTTCGCCCTTTTAAATTTGCCGTGATACACCGCTCGCACTGCGCACTGAGTACTTCACTAATGAAATACTGCAGACTTATTCCAGCGATTGATATTTAAGTCAACTGCAGCAAAGCAGCAGCATTTAAGCAGTCATTGACTGATTCTTCCTGCCAGCATTTTGATAACGAACCACAAAGCATTTCTGCACAAAGCCTCAACAATTTTTTTTATTTTTTTGTCAAAATGATATCTGATACAGTCAGGAAGGAATTCACTGTCTATTGCAAAATGGAAACCATTGAGCAACTTCCCATTTACCAGTGTGGGTGTTTGGCTTGTCTCGGTGCACCTGTGATAACCAGGGACAGCCAGATAGCTGACGCCAACACCGGTGGTTTTTGTCGTAGTTTATTACCCCTGTTGTACCATGAAAACAAAAGATAAAATAATCACCAAACTGCTAGAAAAAAAAAAATCTCTCATCCCTTCATCAAAGTATCTTTTACTGGGCACAAAATTCAGCAACACAAATACCCTTTATCTAACCCTCTTTTATATCAACAGATAAACATCGGCCACCAGTGGATTACGTTTTATTTGCCAATAGCTGATATCACCTTTGTTGCCTGCTAACAGTAATGTCAGATAACAGGGTGCTTCCTTAGTGACTACAAGCCCAGCATCAACTGGGATAGCCATGTGGCAGTTGCACGCATGCATGTACCACACAACTGCAGGTTACATCCGGAGACAATTATAAACCTGGAGAAGACTTTGAAAGAGTTTAATACGAATGTATTAAGAGAACCTCCTCTGCTCTTGAGGTATGGCACTGGATGTTCTGGCAGAATATACAATGTTGCAGTAAAGGTGATTACTGGAGTTGTGACCAAAAAAAAAAAAAAAAAAAGGTTTTTGCCTGATTAAAATGACCTTGACCATAAAATTTTAACAAGTTCCTCCTTGAGTCCAATGGTACATTTGTGCCAAATTAGCAGAAATTCCCTTAAGGTATGACTGAGATACTGAGTTCATGAGAATGGGACAGGCAGAGGGATGGACCTGAAAATGTAGTCCATCCAGCCAAAGTTGTCACTGGAGCGGAGGCATGAGGAGTAAATTAAACTGAGGGAAGAAAAGAGTGGGGAGGAGCTGAAGAGATCTACCGAGTCCAGTACGATGCCCAGTGGGAGAGAGTTCTCCACGTTCCCCCCCGTGAAAGTGCACCAGATGAGATTACCCAGGGTACTCCATGGAGAACACAAACACACACCTAAGCTTCAGCTGTTGTCTGATCTCTGATGCCGTCGCTCTGCTAGCTGTTGACTCAGAGCTATGAATAGCTGCCAGTCTATATGTGCATGTGTGTGGACGTTGCTTCAGACACATCATGGCTTCCCATCACTGTCCTTGACTACCCTTCTTGGCAAAAGCTGTAAAAGTTCTGCTGTTGCTGGAAAACTGTGTAATCATGACCACTAACAAGGGAGACGTGTATGAACCCACGTTTCCAGAGAAGAGGAAATGACTCCACTTGGACCACAAAACCTGAGGGGACAGACCTGTGCTGTAAACCTTATTTCAGTTAATCTTGGTACTTCAATCAGCACAAGAACCAGAGTAGAAATGCAGAATATGTCAGAAGTTGTCAGCTTATGTCAGAATGTCAGTAAC
Organism: Aulostomus chinensis; assembly: GCF_037954235.1. Classification (NCBI taxonomy): domain Eukaryota; kingdom Metazoa; phylum Chordata; class Actinopteri; order Syngnathiformes; family Aulostomidae; genus Aulostomus; species Aulostomus chinensis. Next base: position 18,753,023 of record NC_141339.1, read on the forward strand.
AACGTCCAAAAATATGGAGCTGTTCCTCAACAGCTGCTTCTGTGACTGTGAATAAAAACTGCATGTTAAACAATGCCAAAGACAATCGTGGATTAAAGTGAACTGAAAAACTGACTGTCGCAATTTGGCTCAATGAAACAAAAGATAAAGAGGCAAGTCACTAAAAATAAGCTTTCTCATGTTGATTATAATAACTTAACAAAAAAACAGTTCTTTTCTTACTTTTGAAGTTGCACTGTAGCTCACATCAATTATTCTATTTCAATATCTCCTTGTGAAATACCTCTCATTCCTTCACATATGTGCAAAAAAAAAGATTAAATGTACAGGCAGGCTAGTCTTAACTGATAAGTCAGCCACCACAGTCATAGATGTATTTGCTCATGTACAGTTATCAGTTTATACGTTGCCCAATGAGTACCAAGGCAGCAGTCAGTTCTGGGCCAGTTCTGGCTGTCGTCCACCAGCGTCGGCTGCCAGCCTGCCAGATTATCCGTGTACTAGTCAGGAAAGTCCAGATGTTGAAGCAGCATATAAAAAAATTAGTAGTCAGGGCCACATCAATTTGATCCAAAAGTAGTGTTGTATCTGAGCCAGACTTCAGGCCACGTCTCAGGGTGTAAAATACTGAGCTTGAAAAACATCCGTTTTCAGCCCAGTTTTGCTCACCAGCTCACTTCTCCTTTGCACATCTGTTGTTTATGATCAGGAAGCAATATGGTGGATTTTTGCCGCCTATGGCCTCTACCAAATGTTTAAAAAATAACTGAAAACACTGCTTGTTCAAATTTACAATTTACATTCATTTTTAGGTTGCAAAAAATGTGAATCCCATATAAACTCCTCTTTTTTTTTTAAACAGATGACATCAAAGTCAGTGTATGTTGACAATCCGCGAAATCAGATGTCAAAACATCAACACAGCTCATATAAGCAAAAAAATCCTAAATCGTGCATCTATTATCGTGAATAACATCGACTATAACAATTGTTAATGAATGTTAGTCTCCAAAAACATAGACCCTAATTATCAGATTAGCACTGACCCATCTGGAAACACAACTAATAACCTTTATAATCATAGAAGAGCACAATAATCAACATCGCCAACAATTTCAAGGATATTTACACATTGTTATAAAGCCAGAAAACTCATATGAGCACGGTGAAAATGTGCTCTCTTTTTTTTGTCATTTAGAAAAAAGTTGGAGAAACATGTTAATCTTATGCTGAGAAAATTGTTTTCTCATCAAGAATGAAGGATGATGGCCCAAAAAAAGAAGAGACTTCAACTCAGTTTTGCTGATATAAATGTTGGCTTTTTATCCGATGTACATAAAGAATGACCAATACATGCGATACCGATGCAAAGCCGATATCACCGTATGAACACTGATAAACACTGCAGATATTTCTCATATATTAGTTTAAATATTAGTACTCCATTAGTCTATTAAAGGATTTTTTCAAGTTTTTGAGGCTCTTCTGCATTCTGAATCATATATTAAATACTTGACTTTCAATAAATGTCAAGAGCAAACATGGCCTCCTACAGTTCGCAGCTATCATTAACAAGTTAGCTAGCTTGACCTCCCTTACACCACGAATTGAAAGCTGAGTTATTAATGTTTACTTTGTTTACTGCCACTAATAAACTGACAATGACCAGTTTCGTCAACATGCTAACTGTCGGTCCATTTTAAAAAAAAAAAATCTGTGGAAAGTAAACTTCTTTTGAGAGGGGAAGCGGTGGGGGGTGTAGCATCGATAACATGCACGCGCCACCACGTTGTTAGCTAGCTGTTATTAATAAAAGTCACAGCTGCAAGCTGAGGGCGAGCATTTCTGACACTTTGCTTGAGCTACGGCGATTTTCCCCGGCGGTGGAGTTAGCAACACTGGAGAAGCCGATAGGTGACAACCAGGTCACCACGCTGGTGCAGACAAGGATTTAACGCCAACGTCGACAGAAAATAACTTCAGGTAATGCATGATAATCTCTCCCAAGTTTTTTCACCCCCGATACTCACCGTGCAGGTTTGTTTTCCCTCTGCAACTGTCAGACGAGGTCAAACGCGACTACCAACAATAACTTATTCTACTTAGATACTACGGCAGATACGTGTGCTTTAATAGAGGACACGGCTAGCTAGCAGCATGTGTCTGCAGGTTGTGTTTACGTCGCCTCCTTCCTCCTCCTCTTCCTTTCTGCTGCAGTGTTTAATCCAGTGTGTCCCTCCAACACGAGGTCAAAACCTTATTTACCAACTTCAACACAGCAGCCGGAGCCGTGCAGAACACAACCCACCCCTGTGAGCCCAACCCACATTGTTGTGCAACACATACACACACACACACGCACGCACGCACGCACACACACAAACGCGCACGCACACACAAACACACACGGGTTCAAAGTGAGTTGTATTAAATTCTAAGTAAAAATAATTTAGCACATGCTTACATATCCGAAACCATTACATTACTCCTGAATAATATTAAAATTAAATGCACGTATACAATCGCCAGCTGAGTATTTCTTGATATTTTTTAATCATAAACTCAATTTTTAAGCACATCTGACCTCATTTAATCTAATTTAAAGCGACAGTTCCCTTTTTTTTTAACAAAAAAAAATCTGCTTCGACCCATCACTTGGTTGCTGTGGTTTTGCTCCTAAGTCCCGCCCACTCTCCACTCCTATTGGCTGGTATCGTGTTAACAGGAGGCGGGGTTCAATCGCGTCTCCTCATTGGTTTGTCCCTCAAGGAAAAACAAACCGCAGGTCTGATAACGTTGAAGTGAGACTGAAGAAATTTAGGGGACTCATGAGGGAGAAACATCCGTAATGATTAACGTATTTACACATAAAGACTGAAGGTATTTGTCAAGCACGGATGCAATTTCCATGGTGGCCGTAACATGAGCCTCTGCTGCCATCTGCTGTTGGTAGGAGGACATGCAGGAACCAAACGCTGCAACAAAAAGCACCATCGGGATTCTGTTTTCACCAGGAAAGATCACAACGCAAAGAATAATTTGACAATAATTACATAAAAAATATACTTCAAAATATTAGCAGTGATATAATAATCAAGGGGACAATCATAAACTAATGTATCCCAATATAATATTTAATGAGATGATGTATGTACCAACAAGAAACCTCATCATACAAATTTGATGTTATGATAATATTAATTTTCAAAGTCCATTTGAACTCATCATGCTTTCCCTTTGAACAAAAGTTAAATGAGAGGGGGGACTAGTTAGCCACAAAAATATTTAGTCAAGTAAAATTATTACTAATCAAGATACAAAAAATAAAATAATGTATGGATAAAAAATTAATATTAGTCCTCCTGAAATTTTGCATTTCTCAACTACATAAAATTATTAGTCTGTTGTGTAGTGTAAAGAAGTACAGCACACGTTGTTCTTACAGAGGCTTTTTCAAACGCAGGGAGCTGTGGAGAGAGCATTTGAATCTTTACTTGTATCAGAAGTGATGATGATGTCAAGAATGAATCCAAGATTTTCTACATGAAGCTGGAAGACATGACAACTCCCCCAAACTTCAGACGAGACGGCTTCTGAGGCCGCGTGTTCCAAAGACCCCTAAACAATCAAATCCATCAGCCTTGATAGAATGTGCACTACCTCTCTGCTCCGTCCCCTCCTCTCTCAGCCTCTCCTCTGCTCATCCTCTTTCTCCCACCACCTCCGGATGCCTGGACAGCTGCGATTTGAATAGCAAATGAGAGAAATGCAAATACAACCATCAAAGTGAAGAAGCAACAGGAGGACGCCGCCGGTGTGGGATTTCTCAGGTCAGGTCACAGATGTCATCCTCATCATCTTTAAAGATTAAATCAACTCTGAGGATTCTTCACCTGCAGCTTTAGTGACTGTTCAATACACCATCTTTCAATTTTGTTCGATGAATTACTCAAACTTGACTTATTTAATGTGTTTTTTTTAAATCTAACAAATAGATAGACAGAGCTTATCCCAGAATTCAAGGAAACCACATGCACGACGGTTGATTTTTTTCACCAAATACACACTTTTTTAAAGAAATAATCCAAATAAATACACAAGCCGAGAAACCCAGTCAAAAACAAAGTATAACAGAAAACTAATGCACACTGGTGAGTAGAAGCAAGAGTTGAGACTGTCGGTCTTACAGGAATGGTTCAACATTTTAGAAACACACCTTTTTTTTCCTTTGCTTTCTTGCCACAAGTTCAAAAATAAATAACATCTTTATATCTATCTTAGCTCAGCACAACAACTGGAATGAAGAGTAAATTGATTAAAAAGAAAACCTACCAGCACCTTAAAATCTTATTAATTAAAACAGTTTGCTTAATCGGTACAAAAAAAAAACAACAACCCTCAGTTGACAATTAGAGAAACGAGGTACAACAATTTTAAATTGTATAATTAAATTTCCAGTCTTTGTGCTAAGCTAAGCTAACTACCTGCCGGTGGTTGTTTCTTATATATTCCATTATTCCCAAAACAGTCGCCTAATTCTTTTGCAAGGCACTGCGTCTCCTCCTACTAGAGCCACCGCGGGCATCACGTGAATATTCCGGCTCTTCAAACTGAGAGCGCACAGACAAATTGTTGATTTTTATCATGAGGAAAATCTGAACATTATAAGAGCTAAAACTACTCTAGATTTCTCCCTCTGCTGGCCAAACTATTTACTGCTGGTATTCCTTATCAAAATAGATGCAATAAATTAAAGCTGCAGTAACAGATTTTTTTTAACCGTGGGAATAAAACATGGACCTATGACCACTGATGTTCTAAACTAGATAGGAGGTTATTGTGAACCTACAAACCAGAGCCTTGTTTTTTGCGACAGCACTGCCAACTCAATTGGATAACCAGTACCCTTTTGTTTCCATTTTTTCTTTATTCGTATACAATTTATATTGTTATAAACTGTTGTCCAAGTTTTTTTTAAACTTCGCAATCACTACATACTGTATATATTCTGTTTCCTTTGATTGATTTTCTGACATGCAATGAGTAAGTAAATGATGTATTTTTATAAAAGAAGTCTGAACTTTGAATAATTACCTACCAAAAAATAAAAATAAATTTGGATTTGGATTGGAAGCACTCTTTAAAACTGTATGTAGTTTGACAGAAAGTCGTATTTGGGTGGTACTGCAGTTCTAGAAATGTAGTTCTTTTTTCTTTTTGCGCTCACCCGCTTCACTAGGGGGCGCGGTTGGGGAAAAAAACCTAGAAACGCCGTCCTCAGTCTGCTGTTTTTGCAGCTACCAAATACTGGTTGAACTCGAGGGCAGAGTACTAACTTTTGTACACATTCAACAGTTGTGAGAGAAGATGATCATGTGTTTGGAGTGGGGTTTCTGAAGAGGAGCTGGTATTAATGTTGTCTTCTGCTTTAATGGGATGAACCCTCAGCTACCTGCCCACCAGCTGACCCTCTACTATGACACATCCTTACAGACAAAACAACAGAACGTCACAAAATCCCACCGACGGAGCAAAAAATAAACAAAAAAAAACCCCAAACAATTAATATATTGTTATAAATAAAATGGAGTGAAACACAAATTATGACATGATTGAAGATAAAACATGCACTCTTTTAAGACTAAAAAGAAAGACCTGGAGATAAACCTTTACAACATATCTTCAGTTTTGACTCATCAAGGCACTATATAGCTTAAATAAGATCGTTCACGGCCGTAAGTGTTAAAGAAGTAAAATAATGTTACAAAAAAAACAAACTGCATCAAACATAGTAACTCTTAATTACTGTGTAAATTGTGAACAATCCCATGTGTAAGAAGAGTGACAAGACCAGGGAAGAACACACACGGACAACACGCTAGCTGCAAATATGCCACATGTGAAACAACGCACACCGTAACACACTGTAAGATGATGGTTTCGCTTCACCTGGTTGACACCTGTGCCAGATTATTACAGCCCTAACTAGCAGTGGAGAACCTCAATGCGCAACTTTCAATTTCAAAAGTTAAACAGTGTGAATGATAAAACTGCTAAAAAACAAACAAACAGCCGGTTCTGCACTCTAAAACGCAACGTTACATTGAAATGTTTTGATGAGGTAAAACACACTTTTTTGTACAATCTGTAACAGTGAGAACGTCATTTACGTAAATTAAGTGCAGAAACGTTTCTGACAATGTGCTGAAGTCGTGGTCAAACAGAAAAAAAAAAAAGGCGGAATAAAACGAAATTCTGTAAAATCCTAGAGAACTTATTTATGGATTTATTTAACTGGTGGGCATAGAAGAAAACGTATTTATTTTGAGGCCACAAGATAAAACTTGTTCCTTTAGTTTAAAATTTAAATTTAGTTTAAAAAATTTTTTAATTTAGTTTAAAAACTAAACTTTAGGAAGGCACTTTCTGCATACTACTGATGTGGCGATCTTTAAAACAAAGATGGCTAATCAATATGAATTAAGTGCTTATTTATAGAAAGAAAAAATGACACAAAAGTGTCTTTTTAATACTACCACCGGGGAACCAAATGGTTCATCGATATTTTAAAATTCCCCGTTTAGATCTGTATTTTTCTCGCTGTCTGCAAATGTCACGAAAAGTACAAGTCTCAACTGAGCAATGTATTTAGCCTTTATAAAAATAAAATCTATATTCATCTCTCACGTTATCAGTGAGGGCCAGATTCGTTGGTTTCAGCTTTTCCATAGGATTTGTTCACAAAAATATTTAAAATCCCCAGCCTCAACCCCTATAGTTGGATTAAGGATCTACTGAACTGACATTAAAGGAGAAGTATAATACATTTTTTGAAAAGTTTAAAGGGAAGATTAATCCTATTGTGCGTGCTGGCCCACTGTGGACTTTTATCACTAATGCTTTATGCTGCTCTAAAAAAAAAAGAGAGAGACAAAGGACAAAACAGGAAAGATATGAATGTGGAAGAAGTAGCATGGAGACTGCATCCACCGGTGGATTCAGCCTCGCATTGATGAGGAGTGTGAAGGAGAACTTGAGGAAGTCCCGGGTGTTCAGGAATGTTTGTGTGTCTACGTGTTCACTTGGATTAAAAACAAACTCAGACTTCAAGTGTCAGAGTTCACCATGGATGAAATAATGTCCACCAAACTATCGAGTCCGAAAAGATAACCGTCTTCTCTGTTCCCTTCCAACCACACGGCTCGGTGGGTTAGTTCCTCCCCCTCGGGAAGAGGCGTGGTTTTCCCAAAGTCAATCATCCAAACTTTCGCCCTTCCTTTACTGTCATGAACAAACAACAAGGAGCTGCCGATCACCTGCAGACACACAGAGAATTCTGGTTTGACTTCCTGTTTCAATACAAGGAGGGTCATGTTTAAACGTTACAGAAACTGAATTTGTGCGAATGGATTGGGTTGGGGTTTATGAATAAAGTACTCATACTAAGACTAAACCTCTGTATTTAAGTATGTACTACTTGATATTTCCAGTTTTTAACCTCTCAAAATTGTATTTAACACATACAAAGTCAGTTTAAAAAAAAAATCCAGTTCTGGAAAACAGAAATGTTGCACTAAAGCACAGTGATATACAGTAAGCCTAAATACACTTGTTTGATTTTTATTTTTATTTTTTTTTGCTGGAATATGACCATTATCCAGTGCATAGAAATAAAAACAAGCATCCAGTTAAGACACATTCACATACTGTTCATATGTTCTCTACAACAGCACAATCACAGTGTATGCATTTATATTTTTCGCATCATTTCCTTTTTTGATGCATTATAAACTACAGACATCGACAGGTAAGTATCTTGCAGCATCATATCATCTCGAGCGGCTGCACACATGCGGGACAAGACATTTTCCATCACTGGAAAACCGTGGTCATGGCCATCTGAGCAAACCAAAAAAATTGAAGTCTATTGGTGTGAGAAATGTCATCCATCTTACATCACTGCTTCCTCTTTCCCTCAGTGTCAAAACAAAACTGTTGTATTTTTACAGATCATAATTCCGCTGGTAGATATTTCAAAATGGGGCAAAATTGATTTCAATCCCAAAGAGCAGATGATAAATAACAACATTAATTTGCACAAGCATGCACATACATTTCTTTATTTTCATATGAGGACCAAACAAGATGGAAAACTGCAAAAAGTGTCAGTTAAAGTAGTATAAAACACAAAAAACTCACGCTAAACCTCATGTAGGGAGGGATTACTGCACAGTTGATGTACGATACTGCATTAGATCTATCAAGGCGTTGTTTGAACTGCTGCAACCCTAAGTCTGCCATTCACTGCATCATCGCTATGCTGATGATACTGTGCTATTTTTGCAAAGACTGAGGGGAGGCTGAGTTTCTTTCATGATAAGTGTAATGATTTGTTGACTTGCCAAATATGACTGATGTCCAAGGTGAGCCGTAGAAGCTTCATTCATGAGTATGCTTGATAAATCCATGGGCATGTAAGTGACAGAACTAACAAACCAACCAAGACATTTGCACTCTTGCCAGGTACTTAAGCCTCTACACACTGCGTACGTGGGTACCCTTGTTCACATTACACCGACTAAACTTTATAATCTATAATATGTAACTATTTTATTTTGACATAGAGGGGAAGAAGGAAGATGCCATCCAAGTCAAAGGCGTCTTTACCTCGTGGGTCTTGAAGAATGGCGAGATCTCCAGAGTGTCTCTGATTTCCTTCAGCCTGGCTAGATAACCGTTCTGGGAAAAAACACAAACAATTTGAGACTGAGCTGCTGAATTAAATATCAAAGCACAAACAAACTGAACCAAACTATAAACTGTTTCTCTTTCCAAAAAATAACACCCACACCTACACACACACACATACACACACACTACAAACACTTGTATACACACAAGATATGTACATGAACAAACTTCAAGTTGAAAGAATGCCCGCTTGCGTACAGACACACACAGACACACACACACACACACACACACACACACACACACACACACACACACACACACACATTCAAATTGTGACCAAAAGCTTCTTGGGACAGAGGAAAAGGGAAGTCCTTGAGAACTCCCTGGGCCAGCAGGCACACACACACCCTGACAAGTACACACATGCACACGTGCGCACACACACACACACACACACACACTTACCAGTATATCCTTATTTCCTTTGACAAAATCCTGGAAGGCTGTGGTGACCTGCTCCCTTGTCTTTGTCTTCTTAAAATCTCTGTTCACTGTTCCATCCTCTTTCTAATGAGGAGAAAAGTTAGAATCCACATGAAAACTTGTCTATTTATTCTTATTATTCAAATTAACACGTATCAGTCCTGGTGGTATAGACAGTGTATATTCACTCGTTTATTCATTCATCTTATGTGCTTCTAGTTAATAAAGATATGTGAGGTGGAAGGTGGGACAGGAAGACTGAATCCAGACAGGAAGGAGGGGAGGATGGAGCAGAGAGGAGAATGGACAAGAAAAGTAGAGCAAACAATGGTGGAAGGAAAGAAGGAAGGAAGGAGGGGAAGATATTTTTAAAGACTGAACCTTAAAACAGGGACGTGCCTCTGGCTGTTTATGGGCTACAGCCCTAACAAAAAACACTTGTATCAGACGTATTTTTGTCCAAGTATCCGGATACCACTTGAAAACATTTGATAGTGAAGACGGAGTATCCCTGTATTTGTCACACGACCTGTTCCAGTAAATCCCATTTACTTTCTGAATGTTAAACCTTGGTAAAACCTGGAAGAACGGAGAAGCCTTGTAATGAGTTTCAAAACATGCAACTAAGTTAGCGTCCCTCGCTTCAATGGGTTTTTGGTTAAATGCTTGAAATGAGGTCTGTATTTATCACTAACTTAAACCACTCTGAAGTGTACTGCATAAACTATGTCATTAAATATGGCACGATTGAATTTCAAAGCATCTTAAAAAAAAAGAATAAATCCAAGAAGGAATCCATGACACCCTTAACTTCCTCATTGGCCTTCAAAAAAACAAAAACAACAAACATATCACAATAAGTAAAACAAATGTAACAAGGAAAACTGGTTCCCAGTGCTGTGACTTTTGAGAACCTCAGAGATCGACCTTAAATAGCCTTTGTTAAAGTGAAGGCCACACGAGTATCATATCAGAACTCTCATCCTTCTGTCGTTTAATTCAGGCGTATTTGATGAACGTGAGCAAGGAGAAGCCTTCTGTACGTGAGGGATTCTCTGGACCTTTAACAGCAGTGTTTGGATGAGTTGAACCCTGTGACTTGAGCAGGAGAAATGAAAGTACAGTGTTGATGGTGGCAAAGGAGATTAACAGCAGAGTCAGTATCAACAAGCCGGATGATTCAGAACTGAGTAAATTTGCTTTTTGTGTTCTGCTGGCTGCCAAGCAACAAGGTACGACTTGGAGACAGACAGAACAATTTTTCCCTTTATGGTTCAGGTCTGGGAACAGGCTCTTCTACACACACACACACACATTTAAATTTTACCGATTTGAACAGACTTATTTTTCTGGAAACAAACCCTTACAGCTGACCCAGAAATCAACATTTGAACAACTGGAGACAAACGTGTGTCTTCCAATTGCACATTTTTTTGTCCCCATAAGTGACTTAAGTCATTCCAACACATACACAAACACACACACACACACACACACACACACACACACAAACTGGGATCGCTCTGTCTTTATTTAAGAGTCGTGGCTATATAAGGACATTCACATCCTCCGGGTGGTCTGTTGCCATGACACTGAGGGTTATCCCCAGAAACAGACGTGTGTGTGTGTGTGTGTGTGTGTGTGTGTGTGTGTGTGTGTGTGTGTGTGTGTGTGTGTGTGTGTGTGTGTGTGTGTGTGTGTGTGTAATGTCAGAGCCAGATGCTGAAGCCCAAGGAGCTGCCACTGACAGGCCTCCGGTACCACAAAGGAACTGATGCACAACCATATACTTTGGAGGAAGTTTCTGTACAAAACAGGAAGTTCAATCATGCCCCTGAAGGACACACAAACCCTCACAGACACACACACCCAACAATGGAAGAAAGGAAGGAAGGCCACACACACACACACACACACACACACACACACACACACACACACACACACACACACACACACACACATACTTTGGTCAAGTGAGTCTTACCTTGACTCCCTCTATCCTGAAGCCCAGCGTGGCGGTAGAGCTGATGGTCTCTCTCCACTGCATGTATCTGGGCTTAGTCACTGCTTTCTGGTTATTTTCCTCTGGCAACGGAGCCTCAGGATCAACCTCCACCATTTTCTGGTACATATCCGGTCTGGGAGAGGGTTTTTTACGCGCCTTAGTCAACTCTTCCTCAAGATACGTCCTAAAGGATGAGAAAGAAGAAATTGGTGGGTGGGACGTGAGGTGGAAAAGACAGCGTGAGAGACTGTGTGAAGACGACAGCTCTTTCTGCTCCAGATCCCAATGTGGGAAGTTAAATGTATAAATATGGTTTATTACTACTTGAGTCCAATATTTGCAGTTTTAATTCTATCTTAATATGTTTTCTTTGGACCTTCAGTGAAAAGTTCATGTTTTCTGTGGTGTAGAAAAGACAGAAGAAGAACCCTTTATATTTTGGGGCAGATAAGTCATAGCACCACCTGGTGGAAACAGGACGTGATGTATGTTGCAACACTTTGATGTACTCCTAGTGAATCGATCAGATCCATCTCAAGTTTGGTCAGAAAAAAAAAACGTGGTGCACTCGCTTCATTTTCTAGGCGCTGGCAACCACGTGGTCAAATCTGTCCCAAACGGCACACGCTGATCAGGAGTCACAGTCACCGCAAGCAACCCTCTTGAAAAAACAAGAAGCAATTTGATTCACGCCAAAATTACTGTGATGCTTTCACGTGATGCACAGCCAAATAATATGTTGTAAATTTGTGTTATCTAGTTTGCTCTTTCATACAAAAACTAGTTCATATCAGGTTTCGCCCGCTCTTGCTCTACGGAGCAAGCTCACAACCTACGCATCTGCCCGGGTCCGCTCATCGTTGCTAGGGTGTAGGGCCCAAGCGTGAGCGGGAGTCCACAGAGGCACCAGTGCCTTCTAGAGTTCTTGTCTGTTTGCATGGTATTTCATAAGTTGTATTGAGTTGTCAAGGCTACAGTAGAAAAGACTGAGATTGTGATAAAACAGGAGTAACCAAGCAAAAAAGAAAACAGTTTTTGGCTTCTTATTAACGTCATCAACGCTGAAAGTTCAGACAATCACATTTAAGCACAGGAAAGTAGTTTCCTCTTTGCGCAGGGCCCCCTGTACCACATAGTATACAGTCTTTACACTATATATATACTTCTTTTTCTTCTTCATGTGATGTCAAGTGATGTCATATGTCATCTTCTCACCTCACTCCCATCTTACAGTCCATCACACAAGGGAAGTCAAACTCAGCAAGCAGATCCTCCATCTGATTGTATTTCTGGCCATCCTTCTCTACGTCTCCATGGTAACCGGGTACGTATGGTCTCAGCACGTCCCTCATCAGGAGGGACAAACAGCGCTGCTCACATTCACAGTGTTTCTAAAAGAGATCATTAACATTTTATTACTCTCTTCACTCCGCTGATTCAGTATAAACACAACGAGGAAGCTCTCAAACCTGTTTCTTTGGAATGACAGAGAGGATGTGATCGTTTTGTATGTGTGTCTTACTTTCAGTATTCGGCCGTTGGCTCCTGCCTTGAAGCTCCCTGAGAAGAGACACATTTTTACTGTGAAGCAGCTGCAGCCGGGTAGTGATAGCTTTGTTAATGGAGTTAAGATTAAGTTGAGCTCAGAAATTAATCTGAACCAACATTTGGGATTTCTGACATGTTGTTTTGCCAGTTTTTTGTTTTTTTGTTTTTTTTTTAGCCGTGACACCTTAAGTCACCCTGACGGAAACACGTGTCAGCTCCCATTTTCAGCTTTTAAAGACACATTCATGACAAATACTTTAAAAATTTAGGATGCACTAATCAATCAATTTGCAAGCACTCCCCCAATTTTGTTTTTGTAAATACACTACCCAATACCAAATGTGAAAACAGTGCTGCAGCGTTGCATGTTTGAAACGGATTCTAAAGAAAAGGCTGGAAAAATCTTCTTAATTTGTCTCTGATTTCTGTTTTTTGCACATAAAAAAACATCACAACATCAAAGGTGAAAAATCTGATTTTCATTGGATGGAGACCTTTACACATTCAATCCACACGTTTCGTGTGACTGGCAGAAAAGGGAGACCACATCATTGGCGTGCCACCATACCTGCATGCCCAGCCAGTTGTATCCAGGGATATTTCTTCTTAAAGGACATGACAAAAGGTGACCAGTGGACCATATTCTTAATCTTCTTCCAAGACTTGTGCTAAGAAACAGATGAATATGATAATCCTTCAGAATTATGTTGGATTAACTGGAATCTTCTGTAGGTATTACATCAGCAGAGGTACTGTACTCATAGCCATTAGATCACATATAAAGATAATCTTGGTGGTTTGTCTTTGTGTTCAAGAAAACATTTTGAATGTTTTTCATGTAAGTCTGATTTTAAAAGGTCACACAAAAAATGGTTCCCACTTCTGCTTTTTCAGTTGTATTTAATGGCCAGTAGCAAAACATGTCTTTACACACACACACACACACACACACACACACACACACACACACACACACACACACACACACACACACACACACACACACACACACACACACGAATGCCCACTGAGGGATGACCCTGATCATGGAGGAGTTATTTTCTCTCTCCATCTGCCTGCTTCTCCCACACTCTTTTTTTTTTTTTTATTTGGCTGTAGAAGAACTGAAGCAGGGAGAACTGAGCATGGGTTTCCCTTGGTAACAAACACACACACAGCTTCTTCGAGGGCTCTCCCCGTCCTTGGCAACAACACACTGAACCGAGGGACTCCTGCCACATACAAACTCACTTACTCACAAACTGCTGTCTCTCTCTCACACACACACACACACACACACACACACACACACACACACACACACACACACACACACACACGCACACTGCAAGTCACTTCAACAGGTTTTCTTCTCAGTCACCATGAAATGAAAATCTGGTTTTGTTTTCTTCAGAGAGGGAAAGACTTTTAGCCTCCACACATTCAACTGTAGAGTTTTTTGTTTTTTTTAAGGAAAACCTGTTTATGGACGGTCACAACCAAGCAACTGAACTTACTTTTCTATAATTTATAATTCAGTGACTGTCTAATTACTCATATGTTGTAAAAATTAACTCTTCTATTGCCCTGCAGGTTTAACTTCAACAACTTGGATTTAACTTTGCTTCATTCCTAAAGTCATTACTTACATTTCCTGGACAAATAAAAACCCAACCAGTGTTTTTGCCTCAAGCTTTGCTGTTCCCGTTGTTGGTCAAGCTCTGGGCTGGGGCCCATGGATGGGATATGTGCTATCATGGGCATGCTATCATGTTTAAGCTAAAATATGAATTCTTTTTTTTAAAGAAATATTGAAATTTCATAATATAATATCAAAAATCCATCACACAACATCAATTTGAGATGCTCAGTCTGGCGAGTTAACACATAGCATTAAGACACACCCATAAAATTGGAAAGAACCTGGCTGTTTTTACAGCATTTATTTAATTCCAAGGCCCAATCTGCAAAATATTTTGGTAGGCCTTGAAATAGAAAAGGTTGCGAATCCCTGCCATACATTTTTCAGTTCATGTGCTGTCTGCAGCAAGACCTGATAGAGGCTCAGTAGCACTCAGTGAAATATAAAAAAATAAACACAATTTTATGTCTGCAGCATGACATCAGATGGAAAAACTCCACATGTCTTCTTCTGTGGGTTTAACAATGGCTGGCTGTGCAGGCGTTGCTGTGTTAGAGTGACCAGTGAGCGCAGAGGCACTGATGATGTGAGCAATCTGCAGGTTTTATGGTGAGTTTGTTACTCTTGTGCAACACAATGTCTTCTCATGTTAAAGATGTGAGAGGAGAGAAAAAGAGAGGGTAGGAGAAATGAGAAAGGAGAGGAGAGAAGAGAGGAAAGGAGAGGAGAGTAGAGGAGAGGCCCATAGAAGGAGATATATCACCCATGTCACACAATCTGGATTTGATGAAAATTCATTAGCTGATAGCATGACTATTTATGGTTTTACACACACACACACACACACACACACACACACACACACACACACACACACACACACACACACACACACAAACTGTCCTCTTCAGTAAAGACTCACATCAGGGTTTTTTCTGTGCAACATTAAAGAAGAGAGAAAAAAACACACACACACAAATATACATACACACACACACACACACATATATATATATATATATATATATATATATATGCACACACACACATGTGCACAAACACACACACTTGGAATGGAAACTAGGGGCAAGGTATATCTGCTGTAATGAAGCAAAACCAGTTTTGCCCGTGGGATTTGTTTACAAAATGCAGCTAATATAGAGTTTCCAGGCAGGAAGCTCGCACTGAGAAGCTACATGTACTGTATGTTGGCACATACACACGAACTATAGCTGTTGCACGAGTAGATTTTCCTGCATACATTTGACATGAAATTAAACCCACGGCCCACTGGTACTTTATAAGTTTCTGTATCATAAAAAAAAACAACAACCTCTGATTCAATTGCAAGAAATTACTTCAGACTTGCTGCTTCTTTCCAGGTGGATGCTAATGTTAGCAGCAGCCAACTTAGCTTCCCCACTACATGATGTGGTTCACTCTTCAGCTTTCTGATATAGGTTTTTTTTGCATCTGTCCAAGTGTTTCCTCAGGTTGGACGTGTTGGCCTAACTTTGCATTACAAATGTTTGAGAGGGCGCCGTCTGTGCCAAGCTGTCTCTAGTGTAGCCACAGGTGAGACTGTGTTGAGACATGTTGCAGGGGACGTCGAACACAAAGTGCAGTCCTACTTGAGTTAAAGTTAGTCCTGGTTTAACATCACTCCACTGCAAGGAAACTTGCTCAGTCACATTTTAATTTTAATTTCTTTTGTGCCTGCTTTTAACAAAATACTGAATATTGAATACTTTGACTCAAGTACTATGCTTTTTTGTCCAGTACTTAGCGCGGGGGACATCACTCTGTCACCCAGGTGTGCTCTCCAATACAGAAATTTGGCACAGATTCATGAGAATCAGTATTCAGTATAAAAACATAATTCAACCTTTAAAAGCTGCGGTCCACATTTTATTCAGTGAACACATTCCAACTGAAGTTTCTGGCTTCTTATGAAGTAAAATTTGACAAATTCATTTTTTTTAAAACACCTTCGAAAGGCAAAATTAGGTGAGCTGAACATTATTCCACTTCTTATTTTACCACCATTTTTCGCTTGTTAGCACAGAACAAGGGTGTCAGGCTACAGCTTGGTAGGTAGCCAGGGTCTGCACATACTCTGTCCACTCCATCCATCTACTTGAATGCCCACTTACAGCTGGTGTGTGTGTGTGTGTGTGTGTGTGTGTGTGTGTGTGTGTGCATGCGTGCGTGCGTGCGTGTGTGTGTGTGTGTGTGTGTGTGTGTGAAAGGCTAAGTAATAGAAAGACCAGACAAAGTCTGGAATATCTCAAGTGTGAGTAATAACAGACCAGAGTCAGAGTGAGAACATTAAATGTGATCAGAGGAGAGGGTTGGTTTAGTGTAACTTCAAAAAAGAAAAAGCCAAGTTCACAACTATCACATTATTATTGCTCACTAAAATATGAGTCCAGCTGTCAAACATCAGAAAACAAGAACTAAATCCGGGTTTAAAAAGCATTGAAGCCTTGATCCGCTCAAGTAACAGTACCTGGAGGTGGATGATGGTAAAAACAAGGACGGCTCCGACTGACACAACAACACTCCACACTGAGTACAGCCATCCATCCCACATCATGACCCACCCGTAGGCTTTCTGCTGAAAAACTCAACCAGAGTGGTAATCGGCTCTGCTGAGATAAAATCATCACTTCAGGCTCCTGGTTTTTTTTTTCTTTCCTTTTTTCTTTTTTTTGTCCCTACAGCCCACAAGATTCGCACGTGTTGGTCTGAGTGGGATCAACAATTGAGGATGATTTGATTGGCAAAACAGAGGACAAACATAATCTGGACATGCAAATCTGCACACAGGTCACAACAGATTAAAAGACACAGAGCTACAGGTAGGAGAGTGTGTCCAAACATGGATAACTCGGGATGAACGATGCTATAGACGGATGTCACCGCTACTGGCAGATATAAATCACGATTTTAATATAGCAGAATCAGTTTTTTCTTCATGTCTCATCATCAACGATGGGGAAAGAAGCATAGATAAATGTTATATGGGTTTTTATAAATGTTTTCGGAGGACAGAAAAGCTTAAACTTTTCAAATTTAAAATGTTTACATTCATTTTCCGTAAGAATAAATCGGGAGTACATTTTTGGCAATCAATTGATTGTTTTACAGTGGCTGAAGCCGATAACGCAGTGGTTGATTTTTGCTACAACAACAACAAAAAAACAACTTAATGATAACTAGTTCCAACACTGCAGCACTGCTGAGTTTACATTTTCATTTATTTAACACCAGCGTTACAATCTGCATCGCTAACTTTCTCACACTCTGTGAGGTGAGCGCACAGTCCCCCCTTATGGGGCCATTATTTTAAATGTTTTAAAATGTTCTTAAAATGTTAGACTTGAATGTTCTACTGTGGTAACATTCGGTGCTAGCCACGCTCAGGTAGCAAGTCAACTACACTCTGGGGCGCATATCACCCACAATGCATTGCATTATCTCAAAGAAATACAAATTAAGAGCGTGTTTGTGTACGAGCCAAACTACATGGCTCAACTGGAGTAAATTACACCTGAATGAACAATCCAGAAGTGTAGGTACCATTGTGACTGCAGGAGGCTCAAGGTGCTGCTGCGTCACTCCCAGAACTCAGGGCAAGGGGCTGAGGGGACGTGGAACGGCTAATGAAACACGCCTCTTGTTTCTGACTCAGATCCAATATTGATAATTACATAATATAGTAAAAATAAAACCAAATCAGTATTTAAAATCTGCCACATGAGTGCAGGCATCAGCAGATACGGATACTTATCCCAAAAGATGTGCGCAATTTCTGTACAGAGAAATTATGAACAGTTACACAACGATGAGATCACACAAGAGGACAGGGAAGGAAATAATGGACTGCTGTGGATTTTGTGAGAATACTGAGGAAGGACACGCAGTGCAGTGGAAATGGGCACCTGGAAAGAGGGTCCCCAAAGAGCGTTCAAGAAGGTAAAAGTATGCACAAACCCTCACTCTCTCAACTCTGTCTTTGTGTCGTCATTTTTTCTAGCTCATTGCTCTGTCATGGTTGCTCCTATCTCTGTCCCAAGACCTGCTGGATGACACGAGGACTGCAGCAAAGGCAGAGAGAAGAGTGAAGTTTCCATTGAGAGAGAGAGAGAGAGAGAGAGAGAGACAGACAGACAGACAGAGAGAGAGAGAGAGAGAGAGAGAGAGAAAGGGGGGAAATGGTAAGCAAAGGAACTTCTTACAGACAGGAAGTGGGGGGGGGGGGGTGCCGCTTGCCTCAGCAACAGTATTTTCCACATCCGCCGCGGACTACAAACAAAAGAGAAAAAAAGGCCTTGCCCTCTGTAAACAACAGTAAGAGCAGAGAGAAAGAGAAGAAGTGGTGATGGGGTTTGTCCTCTTCATTATCTGCAAATGTTCATTTTCATAACAGCAGAGGAGATTTCGTGAAGCGTCGGTGTACCACAGCTGCAGGTTGTTGATGAAACCGTCCCAGTACGTGGTCAAGAAGAAGAGAAGAGGAAGATGTATGATCATTTGAAGGCTGACTTAAATATGCTACTCTGATATTAGAGGAGTGAAAACTGTGGTGAGGTTGGTCCAAGTTTAGGGCAAAGGGTAACTCCGGGTTAGAAGAGTGTGTAATGTGAGAAAGGAAGGGAAACACTGATGCATGCTGATGTTTTCAACTGAGAAGCACGGAGGAAACTGCAACCCTGATATCGCTCACCACAAGGTCCCCTTGCAGATAGAAACACTGTCATTGTCTGAGTTTGCAAAGTTTGAACTGAGAAGTGCTTGCACACACACACAAACATTCATGCACACACAGACACACACACACGCACACACGGGCTAAACGACCTGCAGCCGATGCTTTGGAAGTACAGACTGGTGGAACATCTCTGCAACCATGGTTGGTCGGTGGAAAATGAAACGTGAATGTGCAAATACATGAAAGTTAGAAAAATGCACAAATATATGTTTGTGTTTGTGATGTTTTCCTGCACTTAGGTGTGAAAAGAAAAGAAAAAAAAACTAATTTGGTTCTTTGTTGTTGTTTTTTTTAATAAATTATCAAATATTGCATAATAACTGTTATACAGCACAAAATAAGACTTTCTCCCAACGTCTAGCCATGACTGCTTTTCCATAGGTGCAGGAGTTTATATCTCAGTGGAATATTATGTAACAAGAGCAAAAAACATGCTAATCTGGCTTGAGGTTAGAATCCTCAACTCCTAAATGTTGAATTCTGTTCTGGTGTGAGAATGTTTCGTCAGTGAATATCCACTGCATTTCAAAGTAAAACTGGTGGACCCCCCCCCCCTTCACGTGCCAGGAGAGATCCTCCTTCTCTGCGTTCGTACTTGCATTCATGCATCACATCCAGCAGGGTTTCCCCAGCACGTCTCTCTGACACCATAAAAGTCCAGAACTAAAGCTTCACTTCCAGCCGTTAAGTCAGCGTCAGTCGCTGTGGGCCCCCCTGATTCCTCCGTGGACGCACAATCCCCCTCAACCCGCGCAGTCACCAACACCAACAATTACACAATTAACTGGTGTTTCCCCTCTCAGGTCGAGACACCGTGAAGCACACAGAGATAAATGCACACCCATAAACTCACACACGCACACAAACACGCACGCGCACACACACAAACGCACACACACACAGCTGTGAGAGGGAAACTCGGTTTGACGTCACAAGGTTGCTTAGCAACTGGCCGCCGTGGTAGTGAAGATTTTCCACTGCAGCTCACAGAGAAGTGTGCATGTGTGTGTGTGTGTGTATGTGTGTGCGTGTGTGTGCTCATATTTGTCACAACCTACTTAAGCTGCAGTTGTGGACATAGAAATGTGTTTTCATCCAGTCCAGAGCACCACAAAAACTCTTTTTTTGGTATTAAGAGTCAAGGCTTGATTCACGGTTGGATTAGCGAGGAGGATAAACCTGGAATAGCGAGGATTAATATTTGGGTCAGTGTGTGGCCAAACATAAAAATGATGATGAAAAAGGATGTGTCAGTAACTTGTGTTAATGCGAGAAAAACAGATTGTGCGTGAATGCAGTAGCATGTGTTGGACTTCATGAGCAGCAGTTGCAGTGTGGCGTGTACAGAGGGTGTGTGTGTGTGTGTGTGTGTGTGTGTGTGTGTGTGTGTGTGTTTGTAGTACAGGTGTGCAGCTGTCATTCATCTTATCTGTTCATATAGTAGGTACATCTTTTAGGACCAAGGCTGACTAGAAATCATAAAATGCGCTTCTTTACTTCCAGGACAGGCAACACCAGCATCTGCATCATTTATCGTCCTGCCCTGCTTCCGTTCCGCTGTAGCTTCACTTGTCTCACTTTTTGTCACGTCTCACTCTCTGGAACATGATAGTGGAGTTTTCTTAGTGTGGGTTTACATACCCCAGCACTAAAGCATGATTTATGCCTGAAAGAAAAACCTCAACTCCGAAGCCCGCAGGCCCCGGAGGTCAAGTTCAGCAAGCTAGTCCCCAGAATAAAACCTGAATAGCCCAGCAGGTTTCAGGTGTAAATGCAGGATCTGGGCCTCTATGGAGAGGTAAGACCTCAGGGAATATTCTCCTTGTTGCTTTTACCAAATTTGACTATTTTGTGATGAAGCAAAGCAAAGACGTTCCTTTTTTTTATCTCGCCTATTTGTTTTTCTAGATTAGACTCTTGATAACACCATGACAGCGATAGTTCTTTCCACACAAGTACCACTAAATACATTCAGTAATTCACTGATTATGATTCCACCAAATTTGATCAAAATACTACAAAGCCAATCGATTCCACAACACACACTTGGATACTGGAAATGTTTACGCCATTGTTCTGGATCCAGTCAAGCTTAAAAGGATAAAATGAAACAATAAAATGTGTCATTTAGGTCAGATATTAATCTTTTGGGGGGGGGGGGGCGGGTTAAAACATTTCCTTTTCAATCAGCATCTGCGCTTGTGTTTCTTCACTCTACAAAGTTCCTGTTGTGTTACATGTCGCATTCCCAGTATTACCAAGGGACGCGGCAGGCTCTTTGGGAGTCAGAGGCCTCAGTTCAGACCAGCAATACACAACCGCACAGGATGCAACTTGCAACATTTCAAAAGGTCTTGGAAAAAGTCTAAAACTGAATTCAAAGATATGACAAAGTGTCTTTTTGAAGACTACTCTCCTGCTCACCAACTACGGGTTCACGCTGCAGCAGTTCTTCTCCACAACATTCTAAACTGCTGCGCTTCGAATCATTAGCCTGAACTGGGGCCTAAGAGAGGGAGAACTTGCTTTTGTTCTGTACTTTCATTATGAATTCCATTTATTTCCTTTAAATAAAACTACAGAACTCCTCTTAGTTTTATTGATAAAATGTCGCTGACTTGTTCATAGTTATGGCCCCTGTAATTATCTTTAAAACTAATAAAAAAGACCTGTAGACTGTGAAGGAGATGTTGTTTAATGCTTTTATTGATAATATAATGCAAACCTGAGTGTATACTCAGTGTTATAAATGTAATGATATGTGGATTTTGTTTATACTAGAAAAGCAGGAGTTTCTGTGATGGAACTGTTGGAAACAAAATGCTTTGGCGGACTAAGAAGTAAAGAAGATTAATTAATTAATTTAAATTTAGATTAATTAAGAACTAAATTTTCAAAAAATAATTGAGATACCTGAACAATTATGAAGTCAATTTATTCAAATAATATATTTTTTTCAAATAAATGTCAGGGATACCTTCAAGCTATCTATGGTACATAATGAACTTTTTGACAAAAATAAAACTTTTGTTATAAAAAAAAAAAAGAATTGAGATAGGTACAATAAAAGGGCCGGGCTTTTATTTTGAAAACAGGATAGACAGTTACTACACCTGTGGTTACAGCAAAATGCACTCTGTTGCAACATCACATGCCAGCAATTCCTATGCTGAGTACAGTGTGCAGTGTATAACTTTGATTATGTAGCAGGTCGTAAGTTAGCAGGCTAAAGCTAATACAGCGGTGTCTTTTGTTATTCATTTGGCTGAGAGCAGAAATTCCATACTGTGCCTTTAAGTGGTTTCATTCAAAGAGGAAACTTCTACTTTTCTCTGTTTTACAAAATTGTCAAATTAATATCTGTTTACGTTTTAGATTGTAAAAGCAACAACGTATTCAGTAAAGAATATAAACGCTGCGGCTCTACTTCCTACGGCGGAAACGGAGGTGATAACTCAAGGCATTTCATTCAGTAAAGCAAACACAAACGTGTAACTATACGCCAGAAACTTTACGGCTGACAGAGTCCTGCCCCCTCGTCAAACACAGGTTTGTCAAAAGAAAAACAAGACTGATGCCTATCTGTTGCAGGTGGCTGTCAGATCACTAGAAGAGCGCTGGCAGGCAGCTCTGATGTGCCTTCTAACCTTGGAGAGGTGCCCAACAGTCAAAAGATCAGCCAAACTGAGTCTATATAAGGGTCTGTTCAGAGTCCGGCCTCCAACAGTCAGGCATGTACACTTTAAATAAAAATATATGATATAATCCAAAAGATGATAACCAGAGCAAAGCTGGCGTGCTTGAACATCTAATATTCAGGTGACTAATACGTTGAGATAAAGGAGAACAATGAGTCCGCCATGAATCACTGGGCTATATTTATATCGTTTTTACACAACGTGTGTATCTGTAATCTCAGTTTTATAAATCCATTTTCCCTAAACATCGAGTATTTTTTTTCTTGCATCTGTTTTTCTTTCCCTCTCTGGACCCTTTGGTGATTATTTTTGTCTTTTTATAAATTGTTCCATTGTGTTCGTTGCTATATTTCCTCACTAATTAGCCAGGAAATAAACACGGATATGTCAATTAAAAAAAGAAGACACACTACAAATAAATGTTCCTCTTTTGTTTCTCTCTGCCAACGTTGCACTCCTGCTCACTCTGTTATTTGCTCTTCTTCCTCCCTCTCCCCTCTCCTACATACCACCTACATGATCAAGCGCGCTTTATGTGTTTCTGCAGGTTTGCAATGTAACAGGTTTCCTTAAACGAGCTCCGATGACAAGCTGCAGACAAGAAAAACCCTTCTGGTTGACACCTGGGTGCAACAATAGTGGAAATCCAGATGTTTACGAGTAACTCTGTCTGGTTTTCTATCTGATAAAAGCAACAAAAAGAATAAAGCACTGACCAAGAACACGCAAACAGCAAAACAAACACAAGTCAAATCCATCTGCCAAAATCCCTTAAACAAATAGTTTGTAATCCCTGGCACCTGGGAGAGAGATTTTGGTTTAGAGACGTGTAATATGACACCCGGTTTGACTGCTGTCGGGCAACTGAGCAGTAGTTGAAGGGTGCGCTCACACTCGGTGATCCGTACCACACCAAGGCATGTTTGTCCCTCAAAATCAGGTTCCTAACTTCCCAGCAAGAGCGTTTGGCACAGCGCCCAGGCAGAGAACGCCTTCTTGGCCCGGGAATGATTGGAAACGGTGAGCTGTACGGTACGGTTGCACACGTGCGGAAAGTGTAAAGTGGCCTGGTAGTTTTGACATACAGTGAGCAAACAATAGCAGAAGCAGCCTGACGAACTGTTCAGATACACAACAAGCGATGTCGCAGTGCGACGAGGGCACGAGAATACTTCCTGCTGCCCGTTTCTTGTTCTGTCACTCGCTGCACGTTAAAACAAAGTAGTGAACCCACAGTTTAGGTTGCAAACTCGCCACCTTCCGTGAGAGAGTGTGTTACGCACAGGATTTCACGAACCCAAATAAATCCTGACACGCAGGATTCCCCGACTAAATATCAAGCTGTAGTGTTTAAACGCAGCTTAGTGAGGTAAATGTGGAGGGAACTGGGGAGAAGGGACAACTGGGCGACTTGGTCAATGAGGCTGTGGTCACCTGATTCACTCCTTGTTGGTTCCGTAGGCTGGTATAACCCGTTGTTGAGCCTTTTCCAAACCTTAAAATATGGCGGGCACATACACAGAGCAGAGCAGAGCAGCGCGAGTCTTATTTGCCTGATAAACCTGCTCCATCTGCGCAGCTGCGTGCGAGCCACGGGTTTTCAGGAGTGTTCCAGAGAAAGGCAGGATACTGCGTTTTCCTCTGCTGTATTCATCAGCTGCTCTGCATGAAGGAGACACATAAATTTAATCTACTTCAAAAACAACATCCCATAACCCTGCACTGCCATGATAATGTATTTATTTCACAGTTCTGAGGAGCGTTTTGTCGAGCCTTGGGGTCCTCGTGACACCTGTGGTTCAGTGTAGAACTCCAACTGACCTTAAGATCAACATCACAATCATCTGAGACTTTTCTCACACTGTGTAAGTCACTGTTTAAAAAAGATCTGTACAGTAAATTGAAGCGAGGTTATTTCCCAAGTGAACCGAAATGATCAAATAGATGACACATTCTAAATAGCAGTTTCATTTTCAATATATTTCAGGTAAATTGCCCAGTGCGACCTTTGTGCAAAATTTTCATCACGATTTCGAGTAACGTGGATTCTGATGATCTATGACTGCTCATGCAGCCCTAGTTTCAGCCGTAAAACACGTCCTAGTTTGGGTTCAAATAAGGTTTAAGGTTAAAAATAAACACTGCAGCTTAAGTTAGTACTTCAAATATACAAGGAAAGTGCATCCAGAAAGTGAAAAATGACCGTATAAATGAGCAACTCATAAATTCTGTTTAACAACATGACCATAAGAGAAGTATTTATTCATTTCAGTTGCCGCCGCTGCTGCTGCTTCTCATAATTTTAAGCAGCATGGAAAATTGTGGTTTTTGCATGACCGCATTCTCTGTGATGAAAGGAGAATTGATTGCAGGATGATATGATTCAGTTATTAAAGGCTAAGATCGTCTGGTAGCCTCAGAGGAGGAACACTGCCCCCTTCAAAAGCTCATAATGGATTCAGGAGAGTTCAACAGATAATCTGTTTAGCAATTTTTTTTTCCCCTTAGAGAAAAAGACCAAGGAGATTTTATGGAGATTAAAAATCACTTTTTAAACTGGCGACGTGCTTGAGAAACACCGGTTGGAACCAGTTACACAATCCTGCATCAAACTGTGTTTCAAAGGAGACGTGAGATGGCCTGTGAACTTATGCTGACTACAAATAAGAACACATCCACCTCCCAGCCCACACACACACGCACACACACACACACACACACACACACACACACACACACACACACACGTCTCAGCCTCCTCTTTGAACTGCATCCAAATGCAAGCAAAGCCTAAGTGTGTGTGACTGGCAATTTCTCTTGCTTTCCCCCTTTTTTCTTTTATCACAAACACTCTCTCTTACACACTTACACACTTACACACACAGACACACACACACACACAAACACACACCTTCACATTACCCACACACTAAAACACACACAGACACACAAACACACACACACAGGTCGGAGCACAGTGCAAGCCTTGTTGCTGTGAATGTCAACCATTACTCAGGGAAAGAGCACCATGGCACACGCAAGCATATTTACACACACATGAACACACACTTGTAGAGTTTGTGACAGCCCCCCCCCCCCAAAAAAGGATAATAAACAACTGTTCTCAGATAACCCTTAATACTGCAGTGTTAAGAGTAAAAGCTGATCACCCGGCGTAGGAGCAGTGTCCAGCCCACCCACCCCACAGAGGGAGACTAATTTCAGCTTCTGACGTCAAGATCTCATTCTTTCAGTCACTACCCAAATCTTGTGACCAGAGCTGAGCGCCGGAACACAAATTGATTAGTACGTTCAGAATTTCACCCCTCATCTCGTGCTAAGGAAGTTAGCATTTTTCTTTAGTTAGAATTGGGTTTTTTCTACCCGATTAAGATGGTTCATCCCTCTTCAAACACACTGAATACAAGGAAGCTGGATCAATTATTATTATCCACTCAAACCAACACAGAAATACCTTTCATGTACACAGAGCTCCTCCACACCAGTATTTTGAGGTACAAGAACACTTGACAAATACTATCATGTGTGTCCGACAGCATTTGTGCAGAAAAAGCATGACAACTGCCACATTAAAATCCTTAAAATGCCACCGACTCCTCTCCTCATCTACTGTAAAATTCCAGATTCCATGAATATGCAAAAGTCCTTTCTCACTCTTTGTGCACTCAAAAATGCTGGAACAGAATTACCAGCAGATATAAGGGAAGCCAGCTGGTGAGATGATGTCGAGAGAAAGCTTAAAAGCTGTTCTTGTACTTGCTTTTTGCCTCGCGCTGCACTGCACTGTAATGCGCTCTGTAATTTCAAGTGTTATTATGCACTGTATTTCACTCTTTTTAACATTTTTTACGGGAAATACAGTTTCATTTCCATCTTATGATATTCAACATGGTTTTACTCTTGCTTCAGTGTTCTCTCTCTGGTATATCACACTGAGCTGCAATTTCTGTATGAAAGGTGCGGTACAAATAAAGTTTAACTCTTTAATTATTCCAAATCTAAGTCCTTCCAGTATTCCTCAACCGATTACCTTCCTCAATTTTGTTATCTTAATGTCGAACGCGACGTGCATGCACCCCTCTGGCTGATTTGCTGTCCAGCTCTCCCTCTCGGTTAAACTTACCGCTCTCTGTTGTGAACTGAGCAGCGCAGGGTTGAGAAGCTGCTCCCCTTTCTCCGTATCGCTGGAAATATCCTCTTCCGACTCTTCCCAAGATGAGGAGAAGCCAGCTGAGGAGGCCGAGGAGGAAGACAGCTTCCTGAGAGAGCGAGTTGAAGCTTTTGTCCCGGGGAGGGGGCTAGAACCAGGGCTAGGCAGGCAGCCTTGCCCCTGATCTGAACCAGCACCTTCAGAAGTTTGAGTGTGGTTTTCCAAACCATGGTCGGTAATTATGACTGCAGGGATGGAAGGAGGGATCAAGAGGGAATGATTGGAGGTGTGATCGTTTTTTTCCAGCAAACAAGGGAAGCTCTCACTGATTTGAGCACCAGGTATCGCAAGGGTTTCTGGGTTATCGTCCCACCTGTCTGCCTCTGCCTGGATCAGCATCCCAGGACAAGACAGGTGCTCTTTTTCATCCCCCAGCTCTCTCTCTATCTGTTCTCTTCCATCTCCCAGCATTTGTTTATCTGCTTTCATGTCTTTTTCTCCCTCTTTTTTCTCTCCTTCTGGTGTCTCACAGGAACCATGAACACCATCCAGTCCATCTACACAGAGAGTTTGGCGGCCATTTTGACCGGTCAGAGTCTTGTTTATTTTAATAGAACTACTGTCCTTCTCATCTTCTCCCCTTTCTGCCTCCATCGCTTTATCATCCCTTCCTTTCCCATTTTGGACAACCTTACTCCGTTGTGGCTGGGTCATTGGGTATTCGAGGGGTGATCGTCGTGGAGACCGAGGGCTGCGTTGGAGCTCGCTGTTCAGCACTTGGGCACGAATCCCAGATATGTGAGCCTCAAAAATACCCACTTTGCCCCTGACCTAGAAGACACAGAGAGGATATGAAAGCAACAATGACTAATTTATTAAAAAAAAAAAAAAGAGAGGTGTCCTTGTTTGGAATTAATCAGACTGTGTCAAAAGTTCAACTTGTGACTCTCCAATTTTACAGATGAGTTTGTTTTTTTTCAAGGAGATACAAAGAAGCAAAAGAGAATAAAACTTGAGTTAAATATGAACTAATAGCAGCTCTTATTTTAAAAAAATATAAGTTGGCCGTGTCTCAGCTATTAAAATGATCATTTTTTTAAGATGTTCTTCTGACTTTTCTGTGTCAAAACTGGAATGTACCTCCATCTCCTTTGATTTCGCTAAATTTCACCATGTTTTCTCTTGTTTTGATCAGGTGCTTTAAACCCAGAGCAACACTTTCCTTGCCTGCAGCACACTTTTGACCCTCTCTAACAGCCTCAGTCTCAGCCAGGTTGTGGCATGTCTAGTTCAGCTCAAGCCAACATGATGCAGAGAGCTTTTAGTCAACAAGGAAGGCGAGAACAAATGCAGGAAGCAAAGATTTAGTTTCAAGGAATCAAAAGAGCAAACAAGATGTTTCCCGAGTCGATGAGTAATCGTGCTGACCAAAGTAGTCAGGATTACGATATATTTGCTGTAAACTAGAAGCTCCTCCAGGCAGATAAGCAGAATCACCTCAACGTTCTGCAGCTCTTTGTGAATCTGCAGCAGCAGCTCCTGTCGCCTCCTCTCCTCCCGACGCTCCCCTCCTCCCACCTCACCTCCCCTCTCTTCCCGCCCCTCTCCTTCCCCTCTCTCCTCACCACCAGGTGAGCTCAATCGTCGAACTCGCTGGCCCACGTTGACTCCTAGAAGCTCCGGGCTACGCGGGGAGGGGGAGCGAGAGCGAGGGGTGGGGCTGGGTGAGGGCGGGAGTGAAGGGGGGAAGAGGAAGGTGCGACCCAGTGTGGTGGGGCTCTGAGGGAAGACAAGACAGGACAGTGACTCACTTGCATATATTAAGAAAACCTTTTACTGCCAATGGCCATTAAACCTTGTCCTCTTAGTCTCAAAAATGGACTGACAACATTTTGATGAACAAAGGTCAAAGGTCACTCTTGTCACTATAATATATTAGAAGGGCCTTCCGGGAATTTTTTCAAATTTGGCCCAAATGTCAACAGGGCCGAAAGGATTAACTGAAGTGATTTTGGTGGACAAGGGTCAAAGGTCACAGTCACCTCATGTGAATATGATAACTCTGGAATGCCTTCAGGGAATTTTTACAAATCAAACAAACAATCACTGGGATTCAAGGATAACCTGGGGGGAAAAAAAGGAGGTCAAAGGTCACTGTGACAGGTAAACATCAAGGAGACACAAGCGCGATGTAGTATTTCTAGCATCTTCTTTTATTTTGATTTAAAGCGCCCTGCTCTATCCTGGTACATTATTTCAGTGTGATATTCACTATCACACAGCATCTAAATTTATTCAAAAATGAAGTGAGGTATTGTTGAGACAGTCTGATGTCAATGCATAAAAGAACAGTTCTGGATTGTGTGCGTACATTTCTGGCTAGAAAAAACATGATTTATTAATGGAAATGACCTATGACCCTGAGTTACCTTGGGGCTGGTCAGGCTGTAGAGACCTCCACCAAGTGCTCCCCCGCCCACTAACTGGCAGTAAGTGCTGCGATCTGGAACTGGCAGCACTGGTCGGCTGACCGGGCTGGTTGTAGCTCGAGAGTTGGTACTAGAGGAACCTGGCTGTGTGTGAAACTGGTTACTGCTGAAAGGAGAAGTGTCAAAGGTCACGCCACCTCACATGTGTATTTCTGTTATCACACCAGCAAAACGGTACAGTCTGAGAACGGTTACAGGCGCAATGCGACAGACTCTCACCTGTTCATGACTCCAAGGCCGTTCCGGTTCAGGGCAGATGCTGCCATCCCCGCGGCCAGGCCAGGGGATCTGAATGCTGGGTACACATCTGACAATCTCCCTTAAAGCTGCAGGGAGGCCTGGAGAATAATTCAGTGTTTCCTCTACATCCACTCCAAAATAAGGAGTTCGGCACGTGTAGAAAATCTGCAACCAAAACAAAATAGTGAGAGAGGAAAAACAAAACAAATATAGAACAGGAGGCATTCTTCAAGATGAAAATATCACACAAAAAGCACTTAAGCTGTTTGTATAAACAAAACAAAAAAAACTCAACAGATACTGGACCTCCAATTTTCCACTCATGGAAAGCCATCCCTAACTGCGTCATGGACAAAGAAGATTATTCATGTGGTTGCTGTTGTTAGCCCAAAATAAAAGACATCATTGTTCATGCTGGAAAAGGAAACTAAATATATGACGAATAACACGAAAGAGAAAGAAGACGGTAGATGAACGGCAAAAAACAGACTCAAGAAGCAAAAGCTGAGGTTTTTGACGTACATTAGAGCACAAGGTGTAATTTTCTACAGCAGCTCCTCTCAAGTCATTTACCAAACCGTCGTATCTACACTGAAATGCATGAACCTCGTCTTGATTTTGCTTCATAGCTGTAACACGTCGTCGTTTGAAAAAAACAAGAGGCCACGTCATTAAGAGATTCGGGTCCAAAAAAAAAAAAAAAAAAAATCAAATAAAGGTAACATTCTTTCCGAGACAAAACGAGGGAGGCACATGGAAGGAAAAAGGGCAGAAGGCAGAGGAAGAGACAGGGCGAGAGAGAGAGAAAGAGAGAGAGAGAGAGAGATAAAGGGTTTCATCCATAACACCACGAGGTGAAGAAAAAGCGATGGAAAGTCAAACAATGAATTCAGGAAAGCTGCAGCTCAGCTATGGAATCTCCTTATTTTTGAAGTGACCCAAATAAAGACTGCCATTAAAAAAGGCCAGTTATTATGCCGGCTTTGCTTGTTTATACACTGAACTGAACAAAGATGGCGTCGTACCTCTCCAGCGTGTGATTTTTAGACACTATCCTGGAATTAGAGACGCCGGCTTCCAGCGTGACGTCAAGATCAAAAGCAAGACATTGTAAGCGCACCACAACTATAAGGAAGCATCTTAAAAGTGCCCATGCACAAAAGATTTTTAAAAGGTGAATAAAAATATGTATAACTGCCATTTCTGGTGATGTCCTGGTCTTTGATTGTGACGGATGATGTTGGCATGGTGACTGATTTAAAATAAGCATGACGAACGTTACGCCATCCCATTCCTGTTAACCAGGCATCTCTTGAATACTTAAGAGGACTTTTGGGGGGGGGGGGGGGGTTTACACAAACATCCACAGGGACTCATGGATGAAGTGACAAACCTTTGACGGTCAGAGGTCAAGGTCAATGTCACCTCACCCATGCATGTCCCATTTTCGTAAGTTTTGTATATCTGTGACGCCTTCGGGAAATTTCCTCAAATTTGGCGCAAACATCCACTGGGACTGGAGGACAACCTGAAAAGATGATGGCTGTCAAAGGTCACTGTGAGAGGCAGAAATGGCATGCAACTGCAATGCAGTACTTCTAGAATATACAGTGGGATTTGTTGCAGAGGGCAAGGACATCTGAAAAATGAACCCACTGAGATATTATAGATATTTTTGTAATGATTTAATCTTAATATCTCAGTGTACTGGTAGTCAGCTAGGTTGCGTGTGTTGTAGAGGAGTAAGTCGTTAATTCTGTCATGCAGAGCGATCAGCAGCTCCCATATAAAGAAGACAAACGCTTTTCAAGCCTTTTCCAGCTCTGGAGTTCATTTGAGCGTACTGGTATTCTCGTCATGTGCTGCTCAAGCTGCCAGAAACTGCCTTGGGATGTGTTTTGATCCCAGCTGAGTTAAGAGGTCGGGTCATCAACTTGGAGGTAAACACTGGGGTTTCCCTGTTGGGGAGTGACGCAGTTTGAGGCAGGAAACAATCTGAACGGCTCGGCTCGCTCACGGTCTGCTAACTACCACAGCGGGCTTTTTTCACTCTGAGTGATCACAAAGTTTAGGTGAGCAACTTCCTACAGAGGATGAGGGAAGTTTGAGGGAGGAAAGGAAACCAAAATGGCAAAAGAATACACTGACACGCTATTTTTAGGCTTATTGTCTATTCAGAATCTTTCATGCAGAAATAGATTTACTTTCTGGCTCAAGTGACATACTGAAGCGACGCCGGGTACCGGGAACTCTTTTCACTACATGTTGCACATGGTTAGCTGCATTTTAGTAGCACAACAGGACATCTCTAGATTCTGTGCTCTACAAAAAGGTCACATGTTCCCAAAGGGATCATGAGTGAATTAGGGGGGGCATCGAGACCCCCTCCCACCCACTCACCCGCACCATTATACCACCACAACAAGGCTGAAAATGTGGGCAGATTTTCCATGCGGGGGCTTCATTCTTGTCCAACCCTTCAAGTAATCAACAATTAACCCAAAGCAGATCGTTCCACTTCAGTCGAGACTCTGGTCTTTTTGTGCAATCATAAAGAAAATGGAAAAGGAATGTTGAATTTCTTTTGTAAGCTATTTTACAAAAAACATCGACTGGTGACCAATAATGGAAAAGTTCCAATCCGCTGCGACACTTGCAGTATGATTCTTTTTTTCTTTTTTCTTTTTCTTTGTACAGAATCAGATAAGTAAATATGAAATAAGACATGCAAAACAGAAGGATTTTGATGAAATGTCACAGTTTTAAGCTCAGTTTTGGTCTTTTTTTCCAAGTGTGAGATTGCGAAATATTTGTTAAAGGACAGTCGTAGAGCTGAAAATCTAAGATATGAGAAATAAGCACCATGTTTTGGCGGGGTTCAGAGGGTTACAGTGTTGCATAAACTGTGACAGGCTGTGACTGAACGTAAACCTGCAGTGTTTCTCAAGCGTTCTTAAACTTTTAATCCACGGAGGTGCCAGAGGCTTGTGACCTCTCCTATCCCCTCGAGGGGAGGTACAAACATTGCACTCGCACGCGCACTAATAGACCTTTTCAAGCAGATCCTAATGTAAGATTCCAAATCTAAGGACCACGCCTATGTTATATAAAAAAAAAACATCCACCCGTCTGTATCCCACTGTGGAAACCCCTGGGTGCTCATCCCACCCTCGCCAACCTAAACACGCGGCAATTAACTTCTTCTGAGAGTGTGTCGAACAAAATCCTAAAACATTAGAAACTGAATGGAACTTTTGTTTCTTCAGTGCCACTTTAGTGGACCTGCCTCCGTCACAGAAAATCCAAGCAAAGAGGAGAAAATAAGATCATGTATCCACGTTAACGTGCCAAGTATTTCCAAGCAACATTCACCGCTCAGAGCAGGGAAATTGACCATGAAGCTGGCCGTGACTTTCAACTCCGCTGATAAGCTCTGCACAACTTTTTCGAGAAAAAAAACAACACGAAAATGCTGCTTTCACGACAACAAACCCGTCCTCTCCCTCTCTCTTCCTCTCTCTCTCTCCTGGAAGTGTTTGTTGTGATGCTGGCGTGCGTAAACAAGCCCAGTCAGAATGTTGACTGATGTCAGATGGTGCAGGCTTATGCAAACATTAAAACTGCCCACACTTAAACCTACACTTGTTTAAGAAACTCATAGGAATAAGATAGAAGGTGTTGCAGAGGATTGTATCTTGACATTTACTCAAGCAGATGGTGAGGTAGGCAGATACACACAGTTAAAGTCTCTAAAAGCGTTACGTATTTTGGCTGCAGCCACCGTTGTGCAGAAATAAGATGGATTTATTACAGAAATATGAGCTTTGTCTGGATGGGTTTTGCATCACTGCAAGTGGTATGATTTAGTTCACTTACTGTCGATATTGGGATGCCCAATTCAATGAATTTGACCAGGAAAACAACAACATTTATGTCTGGCTATTTATTTCCCTATTTTCATAAATCAATTCTGAGTGTAACACCTACTAGGGATGCAGCAATTGTGAAAATTCTGGGCCGATATTCACAATGTTTATGCTGTTTTGTTAATTTTAAACCCAGGAAACAAACTAAAAAAAAAAAAATCCTCATAAAGTTAATTGAACGATTTCAATGTATTAAGCATTTTATCACACAAAGTTCGGAAGTGGCATTTAATGTAACCTTTTATATGGATGTTTGAGGATATATTGGTGCATCCCTACATATGACATCATCTCCACGTATGACATCACTATAAAAGACTGTGATCATACTTTCTTTGTGCAGTACAGATGCACACATTTAAAATTCAGAGGTTCCCAAAATGGATCCATGGGGTACACCGCAAACATTATAACACAATGCAATACTGGCATAGCACATTTCTTATCAAACCTTAAACCTACTCTTATGTAAGACAAACATGAATGCAAAATATTCAGGAAGCACTTTAGCTGAAGAGCAAATTTGCACAAAACCTGGAAAAACCTGAGTTATACCTCCTTGTTGTAAGAAGCCCAAATATTGACGAACAATATTTGGGCTTCTTGAGCAGCAGCAAGCAAGCAGTTGCTGAAAGCTAAATATTCAGTGCTGGTTTGCTAAAATAAGTCTATCTTTGTCAAAATGATTGACAATATGAGTGAAAGTGATCAGATCAGTGAAAGCTGCAGTGGGCGCATCCTCGATCCCAAAGCAAACGTTGAACTCGCAAACTCGAGGTTTAACTTGAGTAACTTCAAGACTGATGCAAACGTGTGGTTCGCTACGTTAGTGTTCAATAAACTTATTTAAATTCAATATCTGACAACAAATCCTTACCTCAACGTGGTCGCGTCCTCTCCGGAGCTTCTCCAGGACACCTCTACTCGTCTCTTTGATACGACAACAAAACCGAGAGCGAGTCTTGTCTGTCAAAACACACACTCACTCACTCACACACACACACTCGAAGCTACATAACGGTTTCCTGTGCAACTTATTCTATAAAGTCACTCCTTTAGGTGCGCATTGGTTTCTGCTAAAACCGAACTTTTTTTTTTCGACGCTCTTTTTTTCCCCCTCCTGTTTCTTCACCTTTTCACCAAAAGAATAAAAAAAAAAATTCAAAAAAAATCCTGAAGTCTTCAAACTCTCCTCGTCCACCGCGAGTTCACTAGTTCTCTGTCTGCCGTAGTCGTTAAAAGCCCAAAAGCACAGATCGATCAGAAAATCTTCACTCTAGTTTTTTTTTTTTTTTTTTTTTGCGGAGGTCCGTGTTGTCAGGTGTGTGTCTGGACACCTCTGTTCGCTGTACAGTCCTGTTGGTATGTGTGTGTGTGTGTGTGTGTACGCGTGTGTCTGAAGCCGGAAGTCTCTCTCTCTCTCTCTCTCATTCTCTCTCTCTCTCTCTCTCTCTCTCTCTCTCTCTCTCTCTCTCTCTCTCTCTCTCTCTCTCGGGTTTTAAAATCGTGTGGCGCATGTGAACGCGTGCGTAACTGGAATTCCAAACAAGAACTCGCCCGTTCGGCCGCTGTCTAATAATAATAATAACAGACATCCGAACTTTTCATGGAACCATCATCCAGGCAATTGAATGGATTCGGCAGTTTTAATACTTAGTTTTACTGTAGTTCGTCTGCATTTAAAATTTAAACTGTGGTGGACTTTATTTTTGACAAACTATGTATTATAAAGTGTCGCAGTAAACCAGGTGTTATCAAAACAGCTCAGGGCAATGCAGCAAAATGAACAAGTTTAACATGTGGGAATTGTGAGATGGTCACTGTCCCCATTTCCTTGCCTTTTTCAAAATTTTATGATTTAAACATTTAAGGATTTTACACTTTGACTCAGATGTCAATGACAACTCAAGTCTGGAACAAGTTGGTCGCATTTTTAATCTAAGTTCAGATATGCAGCACTTTCTGCTCTTTTTAGATCTTTTTCATTAAATTGTCATCAATTAACTGAAGTTTTTTTTTGTTTTTGTGTCTCCTAGCCAAATGTGACCATGCTGAGCTTTATACTGCTTAATCCAGCCCTGTACTGGTGGATTCTCTTCGTTTTTCTTTTTTTTTATTGATGAGAGTTAACTTTCATAAGCATAGTGTACAACATGTGAAGAATCAAAATACATTTTCCATCATTGCTGCTGCGATGAGAAGAGGGCTTTGGCATCAGGGAGGGCCTGGCACACGTCCGATAACTGGGACCGGGGAGAGATAAGGCTTTGTCCAGGTTATTTTATTTTCTATCACATCTGGAGATGTTTACTGCAAGTGTTGTCCCTCTCAACTTCAGAATCTAAGATTTTATCCTAGCGATAGGACTAAGAACAATACAGCAACATGTTTCCATGGATACCCAAGATTTACTTGAGACAGGAAAGACTTGTGCCTGGTTAGTCTGAGATGAGTTGGGGCTGAGTCTAGACAACAGGTGGTTTCTGACACAACAAATTTGGCAACGTGTAATGTCTGATGTCGTAGTTAAACTTTGCTCAGCTCTTACTGGAAACACGCTTCAGCTGATGTTCCTCCAGCCGAGGATATTTGATGTGACTTGACAGTGTCATGAATTATAGTAGACCACTGTCATTGCAGAGAAACATGATGAAGTTTCCCCTCTATTCTCTTGGTATGAAATACACACACACGCACACAAAAAAATTCCTCACATTTTTCCAAGAAGACTCCACTCCAGTATGACTGTGAGACTTTGTGTCAAGCCAAAGAATGAAAAATTAAACCACATGCAGTGGACGTTCACTCACTGACGGTTTCGTGAAAATTTTCCACTTGAAGAAAAAAACAACAACTTTCCATTTGACATATTTTCAGAATCAGTTTGTATTTAAAAACGCTTGTGAACTGCACTTAAACTGATGCTCCAATTTGTATGTTTCAGATGCGACTGGTGATGCCAAGGGGAGCTGCTGCCCTCTAGTGGTCGCTTAGTACAGTGCAGCATTCTGGAGCACCAGTGATCAGAATCAGCTGCACTGCATGTGTGCAGAGGGAATTTCATCTCACATACACAAATTAAACAAGCAAAAAGAAACACGACAGCAAACAACACAAAGGAAAAACAAACTACAATGTACATTTACATAGATATATAAATAAGTAGGTGTGTGGGAAAAAAAACCCTGAATGATTAAATATCAATCAATCAATCAATCAATCAATCTGTATTTATAAAGTGCCAAATCACAACCAAAGCCACCTCAAGGCACTTTATACAAAGAGCAGGTCTAGAACCTCACTCTTTTTAGCTCAGATGAAAGAGACCCAACATTCCCACATGTGCAAGCACTCGGTGACGGTGGCGAGAAAAAACTCCCTTTTAACAGGAAGGAACCCCAGACGGGACCAGTCTCAGAGTGGGCGGCCATCCGCCTCGACCGGTTGGGGTTGAGAGGGGGAAGAGAGAGATGGCTGTGGGGGAGGAGAGGAGAGAGAGGGGTAGGGGCAGGGGGATAAGAGGAGAAAGAGATGGAGAGGGAAACACAGGGCCGGGGCAGGAGAGTAGTTGGTCCAGGACAGGAAGCAATCAACCCAACGTCTGCAGCCCCGGGTGACCTGCAGGGCGAGAGAGCACAGAAGAAGTTTATGTTAAATATGTGGAAGTACACTGTAAGACTACTCATCCCTCTGTTGAAAACACCTTATCATACATATTTAATACATATTCATTCTTTATCTATAGATGTATCACTCATCCCTGCACATATTTGCCAACGCTTTATGTGTTGTATTTCTATGTATTTCTTTTCTTCCTGTGTTTTCAGTCACAATGTTATTTTGAGCTCATCTGAAAACATGATACACAGAGAAAAAACATGACTTAATGTGGAATATGTTCATTTATTAACAGCTGTCAGAGGTATGTATTTAATAGTGAAATGCTACAGTTATCAGAATACATATGGAATTATTAGCAACACAACCACCATTACTAACAGTAAATATGGCAGGATCATGAGTTTCACGTGCAGTTCAGGTGTATTGTTTGAAGGTTGAGCCCGACGCTGCGGACTGGTTCAGGTGTTCCATGTAAGGGACCAGGATCTGAACTGGAGTTGCAGCCCAGTTAGTTCTAAAAGCACATGGGGCTAATTTGGAATTAATGCACTCTCATCTGTGATTTGAAATAAACAGAAATAAATGTGTTTTGCCGAGCTGAGTCACACACTCCCCCCCTCCGTGTAGGCTGTATGCACTCTCAGTGATTACAGGGGTGGAGTCCGACTATTACCAACCCCACTGAATCACAATCAGCGGCCAAATTCCTGTCAATTTTGTCACTTATTGTAAGTGCTGTGCAGTTTTACCAAGCATGGATTTCCTTGGCCTGTCCTGCTTCTGGTCCGGTTCTGGAGTCTGGACTAATATTTTAGGCAATATTTTTTTTCAGTTTGCATATTAGTCTTATTTATGCAAATACTTAAAAAAAAAAATTGTTTCACACTGGGCCCAAATGGCCACTGGGACTCAAGGATGAATTAATTCATGTTGGTGGTCAAAGGTCACAGGTCAAGGTAACTGTCAACAGGTCAGGAATGGTTTGGATTAAAAAAATTAAATGGTTCAAAAGTCCACTTTGACTCAATGATGACTTGAAACCACAATGGTGGTCAAAGGTCACAGGTCACTGTCACCTCACATAGTAGCAATATCTCTCAAACACCTAGAAATCATTTCTATACATTTGCCACAAATGTGCACTGGGACTTGAGGATGAACCGAAAAAACACAAAAAAAAACGTATTTCTCTAAGTTCAAAGTCAAACTCCGCAAATTAAAATCTAATGAATGCTTTGAGGAAATTTCTCCAAAAATAGTTCTCACATCCACTGACACCCAAAAATGACTTAGAAAAAAATTAGTGGTCAAAGGTCACTGTGACAGGCATTAATCCCGGAGGGACACAACAACGTTACGATGAGTCCAGTTCTTCTCTGCACCAAAACACCCAGCTCACTCCTTGCTACCCGGGGCTACACCACCAGTTATCCCAGCACTCAGCTCTGCACTGGCTCTCCCTACTCTCGGAAAAGCCATTAACAGTGAAAAGTACTGTTCCTTGTTCCAGACTCAGTTTCACTACTTTTAACTCTCAACAATGTAAAATCAGAGTCCCACAGCGTCTCCCTTCCTGC
The DNA here is from genome assembly GCF_037954235.1 of Aulostomus chinensis. Classification (NCBI taxonomy): domain Eukaryota; kingdom Metazoa; phylum Chordata; class Actinopteri; order Syngnathiformes; family Aulostomidae; genus Aulostomus; species Aulostomus chinensis. Next base: position 18,791,894 of record NC_141339.1, read on the forward strand.
CTGATGGTGGTTTAAGGTGATGCTGCCACCCGGGGGTTCACCCTGCATTATTTTTCACTCAAACCTCACTTAACCTATCTTCTTTCCGCCTGATGACTTGTCTTTTCTTGCACTCTTCACCCTTCCTTATCTGATACCTGATCCTGAGGCTTAGAGTTACAACACACACAAAGAAGAGAGAGAGAGAGAGAGAGAGAGAGAGCGAGAGAGAGAGAGAGAGAGAGAGAGAGCAGCTAGCGGGTGATATTACACAAAGCAAACAGGTGTGAAGTGACAGTATTTGTTCAGTGTCTTGGTGTTTGTTTCGACACACAGAACAGGAGACGTTTAAAGTCCTACAGGGAAATCTTCCTCAACTGCTTCACCGATCATCAGGTAAAATTTGCCGTCTCTGATCCTAATTTTTGTGTATATTTTTTTGTTTTCATGTTTTCACTGAAGCTCAGCTGTGTTTTCTGCAAATAAGTCAAGGCTTTTGAGGTTTATTCACAGAGTGATTAGCGTCAGCTCTCTTCGTTTGTGTTATGAGCTCTGAGGCTGTGGTGAGTTTCACATCCAGATACTTATTTCCTCCAGTGGGTCCAGGCGTATCTCCGCAGACTAGAATCCCATGGTGGTGAACTCTCTGTGCCGCCTCGGCATATCTGTTCTCGTTGTATGTTTTTTGATTGTAACAATTTACAGGAGCGTAATTCCTTCATGTCTGAGACCTTCTCACCAAAACAAATAGAGGACGGCAGACACACCCATCACCCTGTCTTGAATATTCAGAAGGATCATTTCAGGATTATAACTCGTGTGTTTAGAGCAGTTTAACTCCAGTTTACAGGTTGATGAATAGACAGGGTGCGGTGTTGATTTAATTAATTAAAGAATTGTCTTCCTAAAGTTGTTAACTTCTAAAGGAGCACTTGAAATAATCTGATGAGATATCTGTTATAAAACTACCAGCTAAAAATTCAAGATGGGCAATTACCAGCATGAACGACAGTTCACTCTTCAGTGATATATTTCATTTTCACTTGAAAATTGACAGGATCGTGTGAGTACAGGATTCACTGAAAGTTTTTCAAAATTCAAAAACTGTTTTATGGAAGTGGACATCCTCCCCTCAAGTAGCCGTCATCAGTTTAATGACCCCTTGACCTTCCCTCAATGCAACGAGGATATGAACATACTGTAAATGCACTCAACTTCAATCCTTAAATGGAAGCACAGTGAATATAAGTGTACAAGTGAAGAACAATAAATTCTGCAAAGATATGGAGGGTATAATCAAAATATCCTGACAATGTTTAAGGACTCATCAAATGAGTTTGTATTCATGACAACCAGGAACTCGTGTCTGTCAGCGAGGTCGAAGCTGAGGGCCATTGGTTCTCACCCATATGCTTCATCATTTTCTCACAAAAGAAATTTGAGAATATTTTGACACTGTTTGAGCACATTTCCTACCAACACATCGGCTAGATTGAAATAATCACATTTTGTTTCTATCGCACCGAATTTACACATCAGACTGAAATAAATGCCAATATTTTGCACGTCACAATCAAAATCAATCTCCAGTTCAACAAGAACATAATTTATTTTGGTCCAGTGCATTGGTTTATGACTGAAAATTACCCCCCCCCCCCCAAAAAAAGGCTTTCCCATCTGCCTCTCTTGTAATTTAAGCTAATTAGCACACATTGTGAACACAGAAAACCCGGTTAGCCTGTGAGCATGTTGGCATGCTAATATTAGCCATTAGTTTAAGGTGCTATCATGTCTCACTCCAGACTCCCAGAGATGCTTTTATTCTTGTAATCGTGTCAGACCAGTTAAAGGGGAGGTTAATTAATCTTTTCACTAGAGTACAGGGTTGTTTATTGGGTCAGCGTGGACGCGTGATGACTGGGTGACTTCCAAGTGACTGTTCCTCAGATCAAAGTTGGGCTAGCAGGCACTGTTTTGCTGTCCAGATGGTTGTGTCTGGGTAATTCCCCTCAGAAGAGCTCGCAGCTAATCCTCCAGAGAATCTCTACTGTCGTGATCTCATGCTTTTGGACAGCTAGCTTTACTGCATGCAGCCCCCTGGATGAAGGACACTATTTCCTGTAGCCTAGCCCATTAGCTTAGCAACACAAATCTGTTAGTTCAAAGGGAGGACACTGCTCTCCTGAGTCTCATCAGTCACATAAGAAAACTGTTTTAGTGTCATACAGGTTTGTGTTGGGCAAACAGGAAGTGAGGAGGTGGAGAATAACAGATATAACATAAGGCTAGGTGGATTCATTCAGGTCCAGGGTCAAGAAGCGTCCTCTTTTTTGCAGTGTGGGACCTTTGACCACCAGGTACAACTTTTCTTTATTTTTTTGTGTGTGTTTGAGTGATGTAGAAAAGTTGTTCTAGTTCTGATTTGTGATTAGTGTACATTAAACAGGCTTTCTATGCCCCATATATAACAGGAGAAATTATTTTTTATGTGGTTTTGCTCTTTTATTTCCCTGGGTGTCTCCTTTAAACACTCTGTTGTATCTCTGTTGTAAGATACCGAGACTAAAATATCAAGCAATCCTGTTTAATTCACTAAACTCTGCATTATTATGTGTTAACATATTGGTTAGTTTCCCTCCCCTTTGCTATATGTCTCTGGTTTAAGAGCTTGTTATTTTTTATGTTGTTTTCATTATGTTATCTAGTTGTTACTCATTGATGTACAAAAAAAAAACCCCACCAGCAATCTAATATATGCATGAAATCACATTAGACTGTGGTTGCTTAGTTGTTCAAAGTCTTCTGAGTACTCAGATATGTAGATGTAGCAAATGCCGCTCATAAAATACTAATTTTGCCATGATATTAAATAAGCCCCTGTGTTCAAAGCCACGTCTGATCCTATCTTTGTGTGTGTGCATGTGTGTCTGCTTGTGTGTGCACGCTTTACTTGCCTGCTGCACTTCTCTGCTGGATCTGCTCGACTAACGGTGAGTTCACTGAAAAACACCCTGCACACACACACACACACACACACACACACTGTTTACTTAAAATATTGCTTTGCATCCACGCTAAGCTGCACGATGATGTTACGCTCTCCTCTGCTTCCGTGTATTTAAAAAAAAAACTTTTGTCAGGTTATTCACAATATTTTAATAATAGCACTTCACTCTTTCTACTTTCTCAGAAACTGTTACGTGGTTGTTTATTTCTCCTCTTTCGTTAGAATAAAATCTCCACGCTCCCTTCCTTGATAAGCCAATTACTTGAGCTCCTGTAATCTGTGTGTGTGTTTGTGTGTGAGAGAGAGAACTATGTACAATTTATCCACATTGAATAACGTGTTAACCATCAGTAGTATCGTCAAACAGATTCAATAACTATTCACATATTTTCAGAAATCTCATGCTATTTTTTTTATTCGACTGTTACTTCAGTAGTAGTCACTTTTTAAAACTACATATTATACCACAAAGATTATTTGGTGAACTATGGTACATACTCGGATGTATAAAAAGATAAAACACAGTTGCAAAAAATCAAATTAACAATATTACTTGCTGTCACTGTTATATTGAAGTCTGTGTATGGACAATATTTGTTGTGTTCAAGTATTCAAATGAATTTACTTATGATTACTAATGAAATGTAGCACATTTTACAGATTTAATTTTTTACATAATTAAATGAAATCAACTCTGTCATGGACTAAAAATAATTGCAAAAGAAACAAATAGCCGTGGGGCGTCAACATGGTGCAGGGTCTTATTTTGTCCAGTAGAGGGTACTACTTTGCTATACTATCACCGCCACATCCACAGCGACCGTCCCACCACCGCGGATGGACAGCGTGGTTGACCAATCACAATCCAGTATGTAATATAGTAATTCCTCTCAGCCAATGAAAGACGACTAAACGATGTTTTTCACTGTATGAGGCGGGTCTTGTGGATGATGGACACGTCTGCTTTGAGCCGTCGCCAGATTTTCCGTGTGTAGCTGAGATTTTTTGGAGACTGAGATAGAGGGGGACGTACGTTATTTTTTTGTGCCGGAGAACAGACGACGAGGCTACACTTGGAAGTTCACTTTTCACAGCATCGTCAGAAATTACAGGTAACGCTGAATTTTAACCCTTTTTTAATCACGTGACATGTGCATCACCGACTGCCGTTTGTTCATTGAAAGCTTTAAGGATATTTGTCATTCTATATTATAAATTTTGCCGCGGTATATACACATGTACTCGACTTGACTAAGAGCCAGGAGCTCACATTTCCCCAGCTCTTAAACTAGCGACTCCTTAATTCCTTCTAAATCCGTTATTGAGAGTTTGAGTCATCCCTTCGTTGTTGGGCGCTTCATGGCGCCTATCTTCTTCCATGTTATCCCGGCCATCATCACCTATGTCCGGCTTAACCTCCCCCGGTTCTCTCTCTCTTTGATTGGGGTTAACATCCAAAGTCTCACCGAAGAATTTTAGGACTACAAAGTGGATACAATCAAATGTTTCGAGGACATTTGTAAACGCTTGTAGTACCGCAGGTGGTGGTAGTATTTCCTGGTGTAGGTGAAGCCTCAACCGCTACGTTAACGGTGTGTTTGCTGACTTTAAACATGCTAACGTTGCGTTCAATGACCGTCCAAACAGCCGTATTTGGAAGGTTAAACCATCGTAGAGTTTCACAGGTAACGTTTGTTGGCTTGAAAGCATCAACTTATCCCGAACACCCGACAAAATTGTGCTTTATGTACTTTTACCTGTTATCGTGGAACGATGCGTGTAAATTTACTATGATATTTGACTGGTTTTAAAGGATTTTAATCAAAGTCTTTGTCTGGTAGGAAACACAAAACAAAACGGGAAATATAAGATGGGACTGCAAAATAATTAATTTCCTCATTAGTACTGAGTCAGTTACATGTGATATCGATGACGAAAAGATAAGAAGTGGTAGTTAAGAAACGGTGCCAAGGTAGTACTATTACACGATGAATCGAAATTGCGATCTACTGGAAGTTTAAGATACGTTTTTAAGAAAACTGCAATTTTTGTTAAAGGCCTTCATATTCTACAGATTTGATTGAAAGTTATTCTCACAAAAATCACACCTTAATCATTTTGCATGAAGAAAGGAAAAACCTTCCCTCAATTGTCACAGTTGCATTATCTGATGAAATGATTGCATTGGATTTTTCTTCTTCAAAATTGTACAATCCTTTTATAGTATTATTTGTACTAAAAAATACACCATTTCTGTACAATATGTACTTCCCTATAACTAAAGGGACAGGTTAACCTCTCCAAACCACCAGTTTTAAGGCATGATCTGAATTATATACATAATAAACACGACTATAGGGCATCACCTTTATGTCACAAAGGACAGATATCATTTGTGGCAGCTTGAGAAAATATTTATCCATCTGTATCTTTAGCTCTTATTACTGGGTAAGTAATCAGCTACATTCTGACACTGTCAAATTATAGAAAGACATTGTTGTGGTGCAATGATCATGGAGTTAATAGGAGGATAAAAGCTTTTATTTTGATAGATTCACTGCAAAAATCTTGTTGAATAAACCACAATGCCAAAGTGATGAATGAAACACTCCACAGGTGGCTGTTTTTTCCCGATCACTGAATCTTATTAAGGGTAACAAACTTACAAAGAATTGGATCAATGCGGTTGGCCAAACTCAGATTCTGTTGGTCTCCCTTCAACAACACTCTTCTTTTGGCTTCAAATCCAACTTACTTTTTCACAAAATTCATTCTCTTCCCTCTTTGTGTACACTGGCAGAGCTGTGTGTACACACTGTACCTTGCGTGTGAGTGTTTCACAGCTGATTCTTCGGAGTCTTACTTTGACAGATGGTACAACCTCAGCTAATTCACAGACACATGGGCAGGCAGACCAAGAGACTGGAGGTTGTGCTGGCATTCAAGAAGTCACTCTTGCTTTTTTAATCTGTTTGTGTGGGGCCTCATGTTAGAACAAAAGACAATATGCTGTTTATCTTGTAACGTGCTATATTTCTGTGCAATACTACCTGGCTTTATCAGTAGTCCTCCTTGGGGTTCCTTTTGTAAATCAGGGTTTGTTTTCCACTGCGGTATCGCCATGACTCAGCCAGTGCAACGCAAAATGACAGACTTGGGGGTTCATATGGTCATGGAAAACTTGGAAAAGCCATGGAATTGAAAAATAGCAATTTCCTGGACTAGAAATGTTTTCAAAAAAGCCAAATTTGCCTCCTGAATACCTGCATATTAGAGTATATTGGTTCAGTTCAGACAGAACGCGGAAAATCTCTAGTTGATTTTTGCCTTTTATACATGTTTATGTTGCATCACATTCTTCAATTTAGTTAAATATTCGCTGGTAATTTTTTTTCATGGATTTCTGTTTGTTTCAGCGGATGTATGGTCCTGAAAATTGTTCACAACTATGGAAAAGTCAAGGAAATTGGTTGAAACTTGAGCCTAGCATTAGGGATCGTTTCACTGTCCATGGCTCTGGTCCTTCTAGCCTACTGGCCCTCTGTCATTAACACAGATCGAATGATTTTATGTCCGTAAGCTTATGGGAAATCTCATGAACCGTCGTAGTTCAGGTGTCATATCACCTCTGTTCTTCTTGACAAAGGTGTCATTTTCTGATGGTGTATTGTGTTGTATTGCATTACAGGTAGAGACAAAACAATCAGTTCAGTCTAGGGTAGGGCTGAATATCATATATCCTCTAATTGTGATATCATATTGTTGGATTTAAATTTTTTTTTTAAGGTGGAGAGTTGTGATACAAAAATGTGCTCTCTATTTACCTTCGTGCTAAAATGCTGATTGTAAGTCTCACAAAATGATTTCTGAAATGTCAGTTGATTGCATCACAGTGTCGATTGGATTAACATGCGATTTGAGGTGGCAGAACACCAGCGGCAAGGAAAGGCAGAGTCCTCAGGGTGAGGTTTTCACACCACATCGCCACGCGTGATAATGTCATGAAAAACAGGAAAGATTTCTGCTCTTATTCGGTGATGTGAGCTGCGAGTATATCTGTCCTGTGGTTGGCTGACAGCCCTGCTCTCTGTTTATGGTTTATCTATAATCACCATGTTGGTTCTCAGACTCTCAGGATGCGTAGAACAGTGGCGGCTCTGTGGAAGCCACTAATGAGAAGCCTTAATTGGTTGTTCTGGTGGGAGAATCTCCTCATTAAAAGGTAGCTGGAAGTGACTCCAGGCTTGCTAGAACCACCGCTCGATTTGCGCTGGTTGTTGCGTATTGAAACAGGTGTTGAAACAACTAATTTATTAGTCGGTGACAGAAGAATATTATTGTTTAATTATTTGATTACTCACGAGGATTTGTTGCCTTTTTAACTGTACATTTGAGCTGTTTTTGCACTCTTTGTTGTGTGCTAATCTGATGATTAATCAATGAAAAAGATCAATAGTTGCAGAGTCCGACAGCGCGAATCAAAATTTACTTGATAACTTGATGAGTTCTCTATGTAAAAAGTCAAGAAAATGCAAACGTCAAAACCCAGATGCTCCTTATGTTCTGCCTTGACAATAAAAGCGTGGAACCATCACATATTTGACATTTCTTCTTGGAAAAAAAGACTTAAAATATAAACCAAACGGCAGGCTATGATTTGATTTGACGGCAGGTAGACAGAAATAGGAAGCAGAGGAAGCGACGATGGGAGAACGGGACGGAAGAGAAAAGAAAAGCAAGAGAGGAAGTGAGTAAGAGGTGAAAGAGAGTCTGAGTGGGAGCGACAGAGAGAGTGAGAGATATTGCTTAACCATTCGGAAAGGCTATGGGAACATCCCCGTGTGTGTGTGTGTGTGTGTGTGTGTGTGTGTGTGTGTGTGTGTGTGTGTTTTCACCCTGACCCTGTCAGTTCAACAGGAGCGCATCAACTCAGACACACAAGTTACCGTAACACACATTGATTTGAATGCCTTTGTTTTTTAGAAAATTAACCTTTTTTTCTCGATTTAAAGCACGACAAAAGTTTCTTTCTGAATAAAAATAATTAAAGTGCTGAGTTTTCTCTGGCGATTTTATTCTATTCAGACTTCCTTTCAAGGCTTTCATCTCCTCGGCAATTGTGGTGACACTGGGACGGTCAAAACAATTACCAAGGTGGACATATTGTACAGTTTAGCAGCCAGCCGTGACCAGAGAGTATTAGCCTCTCGCCCGCAGGCTCTTTTGGCCAGCGGGACTCAAAGTCACACAGAGAAGATCAGAGAGCCCTGGATGAATAGCAACTGTAATGCAATGTTCAGCTTATTACAGCTACAGAGAAAGTGAGGGAAGGAGTGGGCAGAGAGGGGAGGAATGATAGAGATGTAGAGGACACGCTCAGGGAAGGGGAGAGGGAGGTGGGGTTAATGCTGCTGGCCGAGCGAATGAGAAAACCAGACTGTATGATTAAAAACAGCCAAGAGGCATGTTGAACTTGAGAGTAGGATAACAGTGGGTTATTTTAATTGTAGAGATAAGTAGAGTTGTACTTTTTGGTCTATTAGAGAAGGAGAATACTACATCAGAGAAGAGGAGAGAGAAAGAGAGAGGGCAAACTGCCTTCCCCAGTAAGTGTCCAGCTGAAAAGAAAGGATGGAATAAAAAAACAGAGAGTGGGCCTGTGGCGTTGGCCGGGCTCCAGGCATAGTTAAAAACAGATTAATCAGAGGCAGAACAGAGCAGGGCACGACGGGGCCGAGCCCTCCTCTTCCTAGGATGCAGCAGCACCAGGAACAATTGGTAATATTGTGCTTTAATATCAGTCATGTCTTTTACAGCGTGCCTGTTTGGAAAGAATAGAACGCCATGAAGCATGTGGCTGAAACTACTGACACTGAATTAGAAAAACATGATAATATAGTGATGGATTTATTTAATTTTTTTTTTTTTTTACTGAGCTCTATTATTAGATACATTGGTAAAAGAAAGCAGTGGTTGGTAATTTCCCTCTCAAGGGCATGAAAGTCAGGTTTGCATCCAAATGCGTTGTAGATTTTAACCACATTTTCTTTTAGAAATCTGGCAAAAGAAAAACAAGTTTTTGCACGTTTCTGTCCACTGTTGTTATTCAAATATTAAATGTACGTTCAATGAGGTAGGCTGCAGGTGGCGCTAATTCTCCTGTCGACCAGTCAAGGACAAGAGGGTTCAGTGCGATGATGTGTTTAAAAAAAAGCGCCAATAAAAACCCCCCAAAAAAGAAGAAGAACCATAATAGACATGTTGACGAACAATAGAAATGTAGAATTTTGAACAACAAATATTACAACTGTGTGCTGTTGGAGTTCAGGTTACAGCCCCGGCGATGACGTGACCAAAGTACTTTTATTCGCCAAATCTGTTTCCATAGCTTTTAAACTTGCATGCTATATTGAAGGATTTATTTGACATCTAAGTCTTTGTACTCAGGTTTCTTTTTATGCACAAATTGTAATCACGCATTAAAAGAGCTTGGATGGAAATATCCTGATCTCACAATCACATTTTCCCCCCTGTGATTGCTTCACAGTGACTCTGGAAGTCAGAATACGTCAGCCTGAAACTATTAGCTTGAAGCTAATGGATATCAACCAACGACAGCAAAACTGACCAAAATGTCTGTTTACGATCTCTGAGAAGCATCATGCGGTATAATCCGAGTCTTCTTTGACCAGCCGTATGCTCAGTACAGACTAGTTCAACTGAATGTGCCAGCTGGTCACACTTGCACTGAACACGAAGTGCTTTATTTAGTTTATTTTTAGCTCAAATCAAAGCAGTTGTGGATTATTGAGCACACAGCTGGAGGAAGAAGACTTGGATTATACTGCATGATGCTTTTGAAAGTTTGTAAACAGATATTTTGGACAGTTTTTTTCCCCCGCTACTCAGTTTCCCTTCGTCTCAAGCTAATAATATACAGCACGTTTGTATTGTCTGCATTCCAGAGACACCAAGAAGTCACACTGGGGTCAAGAGTCAGTAGTATGGTCAGAAAATCCCACTCTTGAATAATCATTAAAAAGAACACAAAAACAAAACCTATGTGAACTTACTGAGCGAGGATAATTTGGTTGGTAGTAGACAGATAATGTGATTTCACTGATGTTTTGCTGTGAGTTAGTTCCTGTTTTTATGACGGGCCGCTGAACAGTGACAGGCAGATATGAAGGCTTGCCTGTCACTGGAAATGAGAAACGAAGATGGAGAATGAAAGGACGGTGGGTGACAGATCGAGGGTTCGTGGTTGCTACATTGCCTCACTTCCTGTTTCCTGGTTGGGGTTCAGATGTCATGAGTGTGTGATGAACTGATAGTAGGCGCCTAAACAATTTGTCAGGTCATTTCAGTAACCAAAACACTAAAACACGAGTGTTTGTCCACATTTGAGAAACATCATGTCCTCACATTCATTAGGAAAACGGAATTATTTTCTAGAAAGGAGGAAATCACGAGGGATGTCTAATTTTGAAGTTAGGGCTGAAGGTTAATAGTGAACAGCGGGCAGCCATGAAATGGTGTGTCAGAGTGGTTCATATTCTCACTGTTACATCATTGGAGAACGAGTGTGAAAGACCACTCTCGCTTGTGGCTTTTAATATGGCTCTTATTCTCTTGATAAAACAATAAAGAGTCAGGATATGGTGACTAATGCCCGCCAGAGTCTCCTAAAGCTTAAACTGACAGAGAATTTTGTTTTGTCACTCAAAGATATTCAGCTTACTGTCACTGTTGACAAAGAAGAGCTGCAAATCCACACAGCTGAGAAGCTTCAGCTGTGAAAGGCTTGGCTTTTCTAAAGTATATGGAAATGCATTTATTTTGTGTGTGCATTTTTCTAAGAGTTTGAACAGAGATGGATGAGAGAAAAGTAGAGGAAAGCGTTTGGTAAAAGTGGTCTCAGGGTGGGATCAACCCGGGGCAGTTCATCGATCAATGATTAAATTACTCATTTGATGTGTGCCATTTTGGATATTTCTCTCTTTTTCTGTGTGATTGTAAGTGCACTTGGGTACGCAGTGGGAGTAGTGTGAATGTCATCTTCACGACAATTGTAAAACTTGACGCCGATTGTTGAAAGCTCTCAGTCTGATCTTATAAATACTGGATTACTCACATTTCTAACTGAATTTTACCACCAAGATGCCCGTGATGAAGTCATATGTTTTGTTCAGGGGACTTGTTGCTGCCACCCTCTATGGGATGTGTGTTGCCATAGTAACACCACACCCTCTGGTTCTTGGGAGTTGGCTTGTGTTTCACTGTGGGTTTCTACTTCTTTTATACACACCTGCTTTCTCTCCTTGAGGCTAATGTTTGCTTTCTTCCTCTGTTCTTTCGCTTCACTCCCTCACACAGGCATAGTAAACTGTGTCTCTTTACATGTGCACTCGGGTGACCCACACACACACACACACACACACACACACAAACAGACGGTACTCACGCCTGACTGCTTTAATCGCTGAAAAGGGGAGTTAAGCAGTTAACAATAGTAGTTATGAGCTGACCCGTTATTCTTTCTCGTGCTAACACACATTCACATGCACACACACGCACGCACACACACACACACGCACACAGAGAAAATGTGAAAGTAGAAACTTGTTATGTGAGTGTAGTGGGAAAACTAAGTTCATTTCCATCTTTTTTTTTTAATTACCAGTGAACATACATATTTCCCAAATCAATGGACTTAATTGTAAGCAGGCCAGTGTCTGACAGTCAGACCTTGTGGTGATGCAGGCGTGTGTGTTGTGTGTGTGTGTGTGTGTGTGTGTGTGTGTGTGTGTGTGTGCACGTGTGCGTGCGTTTGTCGTGAACTGTTAGCTAACCGCCAACAAACAAACAAAGGGAATAAGATTCTGAACCTTGACACCGGACCTGTCTCATCTCCTCAAGCTCAAAACAGATGGACACAAACCAGGGACGTTGATAGCTGTTTTGCAGCATTGACTGCAACCAGTCGACCGTGATCAGTCTCGCCCTGTCTGTTGCTTCTGGTCAGGTCTCAAGTTTACCTAATTGACCTCTGTGTGGGTGACGTCAGGTTGCATTATTCTAAAAGTCGACTTGAGTTTGTTTCTGGATGTAGCTGTCCCAACCCCCGCAGCTTAAAAGCACTACACCGCAAGACCGGATTTGATCTGAATAAGTCCAAATTCCAGACCTGCTGCTAACATTAACATCAAGTAAATTCCCTCCTCGGCTTTTAGACATTGTTTGTGTTCATCCACTGGATGTTCCCTCAGGTTTATGTGTTTCCATGGGAAACATTGTATTTCAAGTATTGCAGAGATTGTCTTTGTCAGGTTTTGAAAAAATACAGCCACAACTCAGACCTTTCTTTCAACTCACTGCAGGGGTTTGCTCTCTGTCTTTCTTTATACAAACTGAACTTTCTCACTCAAATGTACCAAAAATTGGAGAGATTCTGTTAAGGTGAATGTGACACTGAAGTACCGATGTATGAATGTGGTTGATATCTTTGAAAGCATGGAACTTGGTACCCAACTCTAATTGTAATGACCATTTTAAGCCAAGTAATATTTAAGAAACTGGCAGAAGGATTTATGCAGTGTTGTTAGCACACTGTTGGCTAAATGCTACTATAAAAATAAAAAGGTAACTCTTTAGTTTCGAATCAAATCATTTGAGCTAAGTTGTGAAGAACATGCTAAGAAAGATGCAAAACCTCTAGTACTATATTGGTTGGGGCTGAATATTATAGTAGAGTATCCTGGTGTTTTGTATGGGACAATAGCTGTTATGAGCTAGCAGTCATGATGCAGCAGGAGACATGATAATGACAGTACTGGTCATGTAAGCATCGCCTCCGAGCTGACTGTACATTTAATGAGACAGAGGTGCTCTTTGAGGGCCGTGCTACGTCAAAATCAGGTGGGTAGAGACAGACAGATGAAGGGATGAATGGGTAGACAGACAGACAGGCAGACAGACGACCCACACACACACACACACACACACACACACACAAACAAACGTACACAGAGATTATCCTTTGTGTAATCCTCAGTGTGAGGAGCAGACTCTAGTGTCAAGGGACGGGCATGTACAGATTTTTCACACCAACGTTATATACAAGATGTATTTGCAAACGTCCTATTCAGATGTGAAAATACAAAGAGTAGAATGAAGGACTATTTCCATTTGTTATCCATCTTAAATGGCCTTTAATTTTGCTTTTGCAGTAAATTTTTTTTTTTTGTGATTGACAACACAAATCCATAGTTTACCAGGGGATTCAGTGCGTTTACTTCTGTATGTTTTATGTCTGTGTGTGTGTCCATGTTTATGTGCTGAGGAGTTGTGCTGTGTGTGTGTGTGTGTGTGTGTGTGTGTGTGTCATTGCGTGACAGATGAACAGATCGCACAAGAGAACAGCGCAGATTACGATTCTGCACTCTGGATGTGGGGTCATATCAAAACCAAGCCGCGGCTCGGTGACTGGAGAGAATTTTATAAGCTGACAGCTTGTTTCATCAGTAACATCTGAGATGTCCCATCGGATCCGCAGGATTTGCTTATTTTTTTAATTAATTAGTCTCAGCTGTACGAGAGCAAATCGCTGTCCGATGCTTCAACTATTGGAACCGAAGTGTCCGGAAGCTGTCCCAAATGTCCTTCGTACCACAACTGCAACAAACTCTTTCTTGAGCACGTGAAATATCGAGGAAGGTTGGGCATTCCGATTACAGCTTTAAAAATTGCAACATGTAGCTGAATTATGTGAAAGATTTTCTTGGCATACTTTGAAATTAGATGCATAAAACATAATTACAACACATTTATTTAACATTATGTAGCTGAAAAGTGTGTGTGTGTGTGTGTGTGTGTGTGTGAGAGAGAGAGAGAGAGAGAGAGAGGGTGTGAGATGGGAGTTAGAAGCCAGCTGGTTCTGACAGCTAATAGTTTCAGTCCCCTCTGCTGAACACCCCCACAGTGGACACACACACGCACGCGCACACACACTCACACACAAATAAACACGGGAGGCAAGAATGGAGGTCCATCGTGTAATATCGGCTCTAAATCAGGTGTGAATTGAAATGGGTTTAAGCACGGTCATAATCTCCATTGTCACTTCCATGCTTGCTCACTAATCTGTATTTTGGCTGTGGTAATCTCTTGTCTCCATGGGGATTTATGGTTGTTGACCATGAATGTTGCTGCCATGGAAACCTGTTCCTCCCCCTTCACGCCTCCCCTTTCTATAACCCTGTAGAATGGGGCGGCTGGGTATGTGTACGTTTTGTTTCGGGAGTCTCAACGTAGTCATCGGCAGATAATGATCAAGACGAGTGTGAAAGTGTGAGGATTACTCTGCTATTAAGTTCTTCACTTATCTCATAATTTTTTTTTGGCCTCAGTCCAGATGAGGACATTGTTGCTATGACGACAACCTCTAAAACTTAGACTCACAGCAGTTAAGTTGTAAAAGGATGGGCCGCGGCGTTTGTGGTTCTGTGACTTAACCCTTACCCTAACCACATGCTCTGTCACATGTTGATTGAAGCTAAAACAAACCGTATCACTTGTGGTTCGGTGCAACTGTGAGTCAGTGCAGACGAACGTGAGCGAGTCGGTTCAAATGAAGGAAAATAGCTGTAAAGGTTTCACTGTATGTGCCTGCCTCTTTCTGGATTTTGGAGTCACAAAGAAGTGATGCAGGAGGCTTAGAACCTTTGGGAGCTCAAGACGCTCATTTCTGAGTACTTTGAAGACAAAATACCCAGTTGGGTGAAGTATCACTGTCATCGTGATATCAGAAATCCCAGTCATGCTCACATGTATTTCCATCTCTCTGCATCTCTTCCAACTCCGGGGTCCTTCACTCAGGGGTCAACCTAACCTTGGGGTCCCTCAAGCAACTTGCACACTATAGGGCACGCCTCGAATGGTGTCAAGGCAAACCGCTCCACTGCTGACACCGTATACAGTGATGCAGCGTATTAAACCCCACCCCTGTCTTGAACTAGGATCCACAGGGTACAAAATGTGTTCCAGGCTTGTTGGCATAGCAACCAGACCTTTGCAAACTCTTGTGTTTTGACAGAACTGTTCTACAGAACTTAAAGAGATCTACTTTTGTGTAATTGTCTGATTTTTTTTTTAAACCTGTTTGTGATTTCCTTTTCATCCTGCAAAATATGTATTGAAGATAAGATTTGGGAAAGTGAGTAATTCTCATAGAAAGAATGCTGAGGAAGTGTAATTTGCTGTGTTCGTCATGCACTGCAGCAGTCTCCCTTTCATCCATCTTTTACCTCTCCCTCTCTGTCCTTAGCTCTGCTGCTCTCACACTCTTCTTCCTCCACCTCCCCTCTCTCTCTCTCTCTCTCTCTCTCTCTCTTCCGTATTCTCTGCCCTCGTTTCTCTAAGCGACAGTCCCGCGGGAAACCAGCACAGGGCTCTGAGGGAGAGTGGAGGAGGATGGAGGAGAGAAAATGGCAATGACAGTTAGTAGGGCACGCATTTGCTAAGAGGTGGGAGAAACGAAAGTTGAAGGAAGAGTGAGCAATAGAGAGACGCAAAAAAGAAAGATTTGCTAAAGGAAAGTGAGACAAAAAAGAGAAAGAAACCAGGAGGTGTGAAGAAGGGAAAGAGGCCAAAGGAAAGGAATTTCAGAGAACAGAAAGTAACAGTAGGTAAGGACATGCAATGCATCAGTCGTACATCTGTGCATTTTTTCCTTTCATTTCACTTTTAATTAATAAAAAGAGTTGCAAGGATGGACTGAGCCTCCTGTGCTGTAACAGTAAAGTTTAAGGGAACTGTTGATTTAAAGGGTGAGTATTTTAACTTAATCATGTTATCACAGTCATGTGCAGCACTCTTTTGCAAGTAGTACTAACCGGGACTAGCAAACGCTCACAGAACTGCCTTTATCTGCAAATAGCAAATATTTATGCAAGCTGAGAGGTAACGATAAGATGAGGAAATGAGATGAGACGTGTCTTTTTTTTAATGTGGGTTAAAGGGCGATACGAAAGAAAGAGTTAAACCACATGTGGGCACACAAACACACACATTCCTCTTGTAATTTAATCTGATGGGATTGGCTGTTTGCATTTGTCATGATTCTCCAGGCTTTTCTCTTGCCTATTTGGATAATTAGGTTACTTGGAACAGTACTAATTAACTGTGAAATATTCCAATAATATGTGCTGCAAGTTGCAACGCGCAAGTAGTACAGTAGTTGCCTCCGGACAAATGCTGTGTGAGGAGATGCTTTGTTAATTTGGACAGCAAATAAAGAAACACAAGTATATTCTTGGATTTGAGAGACGATTAAGTGAGGTTATGAAGCAAATCGCAGCATGAAGCCTCAGCCTACGTTTGAACCTGCTGTTAGCTAGCTCACTGTCCTGCAAGGACTGCCAGCCTCCTAAGTTATACAGAGGAGTTTCACTGCCATAAACCATTCAGTATTTGTGCCGTATATATGAAGAGAGGCCATAATAATGTCCGCTATTGTTTATATGGACTGTGGGAAGAAGAGAAAAAGAGGGAGGGGGTTTGAGGGGGAGATAATGCGAGTGGGCGACTAGAGGGGATTGAAAAGGGGCCCGGAAGAAAGGGATTGGGAAAAGAGTGATGAGATTTTGTTTAAAAAAAAACAAAAAAACAGGCACCCTAGTTTTGAGAGTAGAAGACAGAGATGGAAAGATAGCGAAAGAAAGAGATGAGGAGTATGAGTTTTAAAGTTATGAGAGAGGTAGAACATTGTTCCCAGTTGTACAGAGAAGGCCAAAGTAAAGCGGGCCTAAGTGGCCATGACCAGCATCTTGCAAAAAGCTGTACTCCGATGCCAACACACACACACACACACACACACACACACACACACACACACACACACACACACACACACACACACACACACACACACACTGTGAGCTTGTGAGGGAGTCTATTGAGAAACAGCATCTCAGAGGAGTGGGAACTGCACTAAGTAGGTAGCAACAGACATGTTTGATGACTCTGATTTCAGCCAAAATGAAACAATCTACTGCTGATTGGATTTTTTTGTGGGGGATAAATGACAACAGGAAAGTAGAACCATAAAACACTGTGTTTTTCCAGTCTTGAGAGCAAAACAAGCACAAACCCTGATGAAACTTTTAAAAACTAAAACTTAACCCTCCATCACCAAATTGCGGTTACAATGGTGACGTGATAATGCACGAAAAGAAAGGAAAGATTCTGGATGGCTTCCATGCCGTCTGTATGGATGTGGAGATTAAAGCTGTCAGAGATCAAAAATGGCAGAAGTTGTAACCTGCGTTGACTGAGATGACAAGCAGAATCAGGCTGTCGGCCTAACTAAATTGACTTTGGTACAGATTGAGGGGTGGGGCTTGTCCCCTTCATCAACCAAGCATTGTGAGGGATGGGTAAGATTGTGGCGATAGAGATAAAAGTCAGAACCTCAATATAAAGATCAATTTCAGACCTGAGTTTAAAGTAAGAACTCAGACCAAAGTTTGAAATCTGTTTGGGACCCATGGTCCCCTTCAACACGCAGTGAAGGTAGGGGTGGCAAATGTGTGACTGGTGGGTAGTGGTGGCAAATTTGTGAATGTAGGGTTGCCGGTTCAATCCCCAGGAGTGGCAGGATAAATGTGGGTTGGGAAAGTGAAGAAACCCCACCCACATGACCATCACCTAGGTGCGCTTGAGCAAGGCCTGACTCCTCCAGTGGAGCTGCTCAGTCGCCAGCAGCTCAGATTGTGGTGTCCTGAGCAGCTATAGGCTGTGAATGTGTTATTGGGTGATTGTGATCAGGGCACTCCTGTAAAACACAGTATCACTCTGAGTAAAGAAAGGTTGAAAACACAAAAAAATCAGCATTGAAAGAGTACTTTTGTGGTGGTAGTAGGGGGTATCATCGACGATACACTATAACAAAATACGGCCCTCACTCCTTTGTCTTTTGCCGTCTTTATCTACCCGTATGCATGCAGTATATTGTGACTCTGACATTTGCACACACCAACACAAACACACACCTCTCTATCCATCTCTCCTCGTCCCTTCTCTACCTCATTAGCCGATCATGCGTAAGGAGACCTGTTCTATTTTTACTTCCACCCCTCCCTGCACACCACCGCTGCTGCTGCTGTGTGTGTGTGTGTGTGTGTCCTCTCTTATCGAAGGTGGCAGGGCAGTAAAGAAAAATTCATAGAGCTGGCAAGACAGGCAGACAGCGTGATGAATAATAGAGTCCGAAAGAGAAGACTTGGGAGACAGCAGGCTGGAAATATTCAGAACAGTTGAAATGACATGGATGATAATGACTTAACAACAAATCAATCAAGCTTAAACTGCAGCCGCAAGCTCTTTGTGTACACACACACACACACACACACACACACACTTCACCAAAGCATGTTGTGTGCACAGGTAGACACCAGTTGTGTGTTGCTTTGCACATTCTGACCTCAACTTCCCCTCAAGACCAATGTCATTGTCCTTTAGTGTTATCAACAAATTAGTGTCCCGCTGAGTAAATCTCTTTATGTGTGTGTGCGCGCGCGCGCGTGTGTGTGTGTGTGTGTGTGTGTGTGTGTGTGTGTGGGGACAGCACTGCCAAAGATATTTGGGTTGAAGAGTGTTTATGTGTTGACCACAGCTGCAGGGTAAATCCACTGACTCATATAATAAGAACTGAAGAATCTCACTGTGTGTGTGTGTGCGTGTGTGTGTGTGTGTGTGTGTGTTACATCTTGTTTCTTGTAACCAGCTGTTATTTTATGCTGTCCAACCAGATGAAACTCAGTGCGTGTGACACAATGACGTCCCACACCCGTGTGTTTTACTGCCCTTGTGTAAAAGGGTGCAATTTCAATTCAAGAGCTTATGTTTCAAACAGCTATGAGCTCATGTGCTAACAGCCGTGAGACCAAGGGGTCAGAATCGGCTAACTTACATAACCTGAATATACATGTAATATTTGTGTTTTTCCCCGAATGACATAACTACAGTGCATAGTAGCGTTCTAATACTTACAGAGATTGATGTTTTTCTAGCATTCTGTCTTTTGCTTTGCATTCATCCTTGATAAACCCTCAAAGCCTGAGACCATGTGGCTCATTTATAAAAGATTCTCCAGACTAAAATTCAAGTTGCGTGCCATGAAAAATTAATATTTATGACAAAACTCAGTGGGGTAGCCTGATTCTCCTGCTTTCTTTTATCTAGAACAGCCAAAAGAATTTCTACCGGTAGCTTGTAACCCTTGAACCCCCAATCAAATCATAATACTAAATTACAAAACTGGTTTTGAGTGATGTCACCAACTTGTGATATTCAACAAGAATGAAACACTCGATCGTTTCTTCCCCAACTGCCCTCCAGGTTGACGTGTCACCATGACAACAGAAGCAGGCTCCGAGACAGAGGTGAAGGAGAAAGCAGAGGAGTCAGCTGCTCAGGCGGACCAATCAGAGAAGGCCACAGAAGAATCTCAGGAAGTCGCCAGCGCTGAGGGAGAGGAGAAGGGAAAAGAAAAGGAGAAGGAGAAAGAGGGCAAAGGAATATCTCGATACCTGCCAACATGGCTTAAGAAGCAGAAGTCTCAAAGCCAGGTACACTGTTAAATGAGTAAAATTCACATGGTCGTTATTGTTGTGACTTGTGAGGAAATCCTTCTTATATATTTTAATAAACCTATGATTTTTTTAAATTTTTTTTGTGTTTTGTGTGTTTTTTGGCTGACTCATAAAGACCTCTCCAACAAAGGAGGTCCCATCCACAGAGGAGCCAGTTGCCGCGGTGACACAGGAGGAGGGGGCTGCCCCAGAGGTGAACGGTCACGCAGAGGAAGTAGAAGAGAAGGAGACGGTCAAGTCGGAGCAAGTGAAGGAAAAAGAAGCGGAGTCTCATTCCAACGCCAGCGCTGACACCGAGGTACTATGACTGTGCTCAGCTCAGCCCGCCACCTTATGTTCTTTATCTGTTCAGTCATCAGAACAGGAAGCAGGCCAACAAATGACTGGGCCAGCAACTCACCAGCTTCGCATTAGTTTTGGCC
This sequence comes from Aulostomus chinensis, assembly GCF_037954235.1. Taxonomy (NCBI): domain Eukaryota; kingdom Metazoa; phylum Chordata; class Actinopteri; order Syngnathiformes; family Aulostomidae; genus Aulostomus; species Aulostomus chinensis. The sequence goes on from NC_141339.1 coordinate 18,811,954, forward strand.
CTGACTTACAACACACAAGCACACAAACTTTTGGCAAGTGTACACTAATAGGCCAATTCAAACACATGCAAATTTAGATTTAGAACAGGCTAAAAGGCTAAAGTTAAGTTCCACATAACACATCCAGTCAAATTCATCCCTTCAGCTCCTCACTAATCTCCCTTCTCTCATGAACTCCTTCAGCACAGTGATAACATTTCTTAGCTTTTGGTGCTTTTCGTGGTACTGACAGAACATCGCTGAAGATGCTCTGAGGTGAAGTTTGAACTGGGACGCGGTTCTTACTGCAGGATATTTGGATCTGCTCTTGATTGGTCCGTTATGGAATTCTGACGTATTTAACTTGGGGGATTCTACCAAATTTGTTTTCTTGATGTTACGGTTATTAGTTTGAGAAATAGCAGAGCAATGAGTGGTACACTGAGTTTAGACACAGTGTATTTTTTGTTTATGACTTAACTTTTCAGCAGCTATTATCTTGTTTAATGTGTTGAGAATTTGTGGTTTACAAGAGGCCACGTGCTTTGGCTGGTTGAATCAGTTGTCTTTTGTTTCTTGTGACAGCAGACAGGGTCAAGCTACTGTCAAACCTTAGTCATTCAGGCAAATGTAGTAGTTTTACACACATGGTTACGGTTATCAAAAAAGCTTAAATTAATGAGATGTTTTTATCTAGATTAAGGCTTTTTTCACACTAACCATAGAGTATTTAGTAAATGCATTCTGTTTAAAAGGAGAAAAAGAGACACACATACAAACTGTGTTCCAGTAATCACATTATTAAGCCACCCAGACCCACCCAGTGACATCAACCTTTAAGTAATCAGGCCAAAAGAAACGCCTGTGCTTCGTAAAAACAACTTCAGACCAGAGCTGGATAAAGAGATAAAGAGAAAACACTATTCCTTCTTTCCTTTTTATCAACCTCAAAGCTCCTATGTTTGTTCTGAACGGCCACATCAGGAAACCTATCGTGTAACTGCGGTTTGAGTTTTTGTTGTTGTTTATTTTCTTGACTCCATCAGCCGGCCAAGGAAGAGAAGGTGGAGGAGAGTGCAGAGAATAGTCCTGAAGAGACCAAGCAGACAGCAGAGGGTGAAGGAGAAGAAGATCAGCAGAAGGAGAGGGGAGGAGAGGTGAGAGACGGAGACGTGGAGGCAGGAGAAGGACAAACCTCGATTTTCCAGTCGCCTTTACGTTTGGTGAGGAAGACCAAGATGAAGCTGGTGGTGTGCCATGTGACCCTCTTGGATGGGACAGACTTCACCTGTGAGGTCGAGGTGAGGCTTCAAACACTTGATGAATTGCACTGACATGGTTGAGGAGGGGAAAGAGGTGGGGGCAACTAACAGATGATACGGTTTCATATTCCGTACCTTTAAAACATCTTGGAGGAAGTTAGATAAACATTTTAACAACTACTTGTGATTTAAAATGCGGCAAAAATATATTTTTTGAAGGTGCCTAGTGTGCTTTATCCTGGCCGTCCCCCATTCTTCGTCATATTTCCATTGTTATGACATCACCAACATCAATGGAATCTGTCTCTTAAGTAAGAAAATACTTAAAGTGTATAGAGTTCAGCTGGATTCTAGCCTTCCACCTGAATGTTATCATGGTGGAAACACTTGGCTCATAGAGATGGAGGACGATCTCCCAGGTTTGTGGCTAAAAGTGGGCAGAAACAGTGGAGCTTTTACCGTACATCAAGCCAACTCCAAACTCTTTTAGGGCCGCCCTTCAATTTGGGGCGGTGACATACAGAAGTTGTGTATCTGTAAACACTTTCCTACCAGAAACATGTGCATTGCCTGAAGGCCCAACTTCCGTCTAGGAAGAAAACTCCTTCAGAGTTTGAAAGATATTCATCATTTTAAAAAAATCAAATCAGTTTTTCATTAGGGCATGATTCATCCGTCCAGCCAGACTTCTGCTCTCTCCATGTTATAACGTGATTTGCTGTGTCTATGGTTTATTTCACGACAGAGGACAATTAGGGTGAGGACCGTTTCCTGGTAAGGTCTGTCATTGACAAATGTAAGGGGTGTGGGTCTGCTGGCCGTCATTCTATCTGCCATTTGGGTAACAAGAAGCAGACTTCGGTTGGCAGAGATGCTTTGTATCAAAACTAAAACGATAAAAGACTCAACATTTGAGTATAAAATCGGAAGTTGAACCCTATGATCTGTTTAGAGTGTCCCAGGCCAGTGTCAGCTGGCCCCAGCCCCCTCCACCACGTAGAGGATAAGCAGTGAAGAGAACAACTGACTGAAGTTTGAAGTAGCTACTGACAGGGAAGACTGACACATTGTCCATCTCAGGCTATTTTGCCAGTAAAGTAGGCCGCACGTGAGAGCCACTGTGTCAGTGATGTAATCACTAATAGGATCAGATCCAGCGTGCGTGCGTGCGTGCGTGCGTGCGTGCGTGTGTGTGTGTGTGTGTGTGTGAGAGAGAGAGAGAGAGAGAGAGAGAGAGACTTAAAGTGCAGTTATGGCAGAAGCACCCTCTCAGATTCGTTGGGCGGGGTTTTGGGGATAAATGCAGAGCAAAGCAGAGCATAGTGCTGTTACTTGTCGTCTGGTGACTACACACACACACACACATACACACTCACACACACACACAGAAACTTGGGAGATTAGGGGGGTCCCACCAGATTAGTTTTCTGCATCTGCTACTACCCTCCTGAACACGTGCCCCTAGACCTTACATACATACACTACAGCACGTATGTAGATACTCCCAACATCACTATGCTGTGCTAACAATTTATGAGGAATTTCATTTGAAGTTAGTGGTAAGGGAAACTATTTCTCATATTTGTACATCTGTAATTACTAAGGATCTCCAGAAGAGGAAGTAAGAACTTTTTAGTGAGCTACAAACATAGCTACACACGTACGTTAGCTTACCCTTCCTCACATTTCATCACTCTCTCACAATGAAGAAAAGCTTCCCAGTTTGCCACTGTTGAGGTCTACTGGAACTTTCAGTCGTTAAGTGGCTGAATCAAAAGCACCTCAGCAGAACAGGGAGCCTTTTCCTGGTCTAGCTGAAGCACTTATTTAAAAAAAATTTGAACTGACAAATTTCACGGTCACAAACCCATTTCCCAAATCGACAGTCTGCCAACGCCCAGCAGCATGCGTCTGAGTGTCCACGGTTGTTTGAACAGTAGCTGCTTTGTCCCACAACAGATAACGCTGATACTGCAACTAGCTGCTATTGTCCTGAAGAGCGCGCACGCGTATAGACACACACACACACACACACACACACACACACACACACACACAGAGCGCCATCCATCCATCCCTCCACACATTGGCATAGATAGGTCGGGAGAGGGAGAGATGCACAATGCATTCCAGAGATTACATTTTCTGTTTTGCCCAGTAGGCCTCCAACACACACACACACACACACACACACACACACACACACACACACACACACGTTCCTACTGTTACTTCCAGTCCATCTGTCTATCATACAGCTGCCCTGTTTATTAACTGAAGACCCCAAATTTATTCCAGTGTAATCACTTAAGACATATTTTATTAGTATTTACTGCCTCGAACGCAATCCCCGGCCAGACATTTTCTAGCTCTTTAAAGGTACTTTCAAAGTAAGTAGAGTCTTAGTGTCACATGGTCTTAATGCATGCAAAGAATTTCATTAGTATCAGTTTCAGAGGGATTTTAGTGTCACACGGTTTAAGTATTTTCTTTCTTCTATTTTGTTTAGGTTTCCCTCAGACATGAGTCAAGTAGTCCTGGGGTTGAGAATATTTTACACCATTGCTTTTATGGATGTCCATTTACTGCCTTTTTTTCTGCACAGACAAGACAAAAAAACCCAAAGTTTTATTGCTCTGGCTTTTATTTTAAATTTACAGTTTAATTCCTCTTCATCATTAGCAGATACAGAAAAGCCAATTTTTTGGGAAATACAGTTATCATTATCCTCCTCAGAGCCAGACAATAAGATGGCTACTCTTCTCTTCTCTGTGCGTACGCAAGGAAGATGAGACCCACAGAGACCAGCTGACTGCTAACTAGCTTAGCCCAATGAATGGCAGTGGATGGGTAGGTTAGCGCGCCTCTCTCTTTCCCACTCAGATTCCAAAACCTGTAGTCGCCTCTTTGTGTTCTGGTCCCTATAGATAAGGACCAGGAACTTGACTTGTCCAGAAGTAATCCTCCTCATCCTCTTTGACACAGTTGGCCATGTTCAGTATCAGTAGTTGCTCTTCTCGTTGTTTTCTTTTCTTGGATTAAGTTGCAAAGTATTTCTGACTTTGTTTCTAAAAATTGTAATTATTTCTTAAGACTGTTATGTACAACCCTAGTTACACTGATGCAGGCCAAGATTGTTGTCTTTTGCCAGAGGTATGCCATATAGTCCACCCCTCTTTGCGCTAAGCTAAGTAGCCAACTGTAGCCCCTTATGCACACACAGAGGAAAGAGGGATATCTATCTTCTTGTCTGGCTCTGGGGGGGAGAGCAAATAACTGTATTTCCCAAAAAAGTTCATGTGTTCATTTAATCACTCCCATGTCTCTGAATTTGGCAATTGAAGCAGTTGGGTATCTTGAAGGATTACAACACGTTCAGCTGCTAAAGACATTCATGTTGCTGGGGATACAGCTGTAAAATGAACAAGTATTTACTCATAATTTCCTACTTGGCAATGTGGAAACAGGCCTGACGTAATAAAACTAAAAAAAATCAAAACAAAAGAGCCAAAAATGAGTGGATGGACTTTTTTTTTTTTTTTTTTCCTTGTGCTGTTTATTAATCTAGATCTCTGGGACTGCCTGCAGACCCTGTCCTTAGGTAATGCCTTGCTTGGAGGCATACTGGCATAGAAAGAAAAATGAAAGGTCACATTTTCATGGGCGCTCAGAATCCAGCTACACTGTGCGTGCGTGAGTATATGAAAATACCGCAGATGTTTTCTGCTGTCCCCGGAAAAGCAGAAAAATGCAGTCTTTTATGCTATTTCCCTCCACTTTCACCACGCTCCCTGCCCAGTCTGTGAGTCTCTCTGTGGAATGCCTCTCTCATTTGCTGTGTATGTGTGTGTGTGTGTGTGTGTGTGTGTGTGTGTGTGTGTGTGTGTGTGCGTGCGTGTGCGCGCAGCAGTGTCAGATTGAGACCAAGTTTATTTCATTATTTCATTCCTTTCTTCTTTTTTTTCCACCCTCTCACTGTCTGACCTTCTGCCCGTCTAAAGGCCGCCGTTGTAGGTTTGTGTGTGTGTGTGCGCGCGCGCTTGTCTGTCTGTGTGCGTGCATGAGGGTGTGCGCTTGTGCACGGATCCATGGATGTGTGCTAAATGTCATTGTCATAGTTCACTGTGGAGGATTTTTATGGCCAATGCTCCCATCGGGCTTATGAAGGAATGTGTCACCAGGGACAGATGGAGAGAATCATGAACCAAATGCAGAAGAAACAGGGATGCATTGATAGAGCAGCTTGGGCAGGATGTGAATCACATACATACACATGTTCCACCAGACCTCACAAAACAAGTTTTAAACTGCCTGGATTCTCATTTTCATCTTATTTGCTAAGCTCATGAAATGATGCTGAAACTTTGCATTTTGGAAATGTTCAAATTGATTTTGATACTGCTTTCCCAGCTGAATGTAAACTTTTGAAATTCACGAATACATTTTTTGTCTAAATCTTGCTTTCACTATCCCCCGCAACAGAAACGTGCAAAGGGCCAGTACTTATTCTTCAAGGTGTGTGAGCACCTCAATCTACTGGAAAAAGACTACTTTGGTTTGACATACAAGGACAGCCATGATCAGAAGGTATACACACGATCATCAAACACACACACACACACACACACACACACACACACACACACACACACACACACAGAGGATGTAATGAATGCCAAACGAGTCTGTAATCTTCAGAGATGGATGTCTGCACAATGTCTCACTGTGTCTCTCTGTTTTGTTCTCTCCAGTGTTGGTTGGATCCCACCAAGGAAATCAAGAGACAGATACGTAGTAAGTCTCTCTTTTTTTTTTAACAGTACTCTCTGTTCAGAAGACTTTTGTAAATAGTATCATTGTTTTGGATTCTGACTCAAAGTTTTAAGTGATTCCTTCTTAGCAGTGGAATCCAATCTGTTTCACGTCGTATGGCAGCCCCAGTGTTCAAGGCAGAATGGCTTATTTGTGTAGATTTGTGATTTAATCAAGTAGCTTCATTGGTTTTAGTAAACATGGGTTTGCATACTGGTCCATGTGCAGCAGTGGAGTCGCTTGTCAGATTCAGACACAGACACAGACAACTTCATTTATCCCACCGGAACCTGTATGAACAGCTTGCATATCACATACAGTCACAAATACATTCAATAAAGAAGAAAATAGGAGGACAGTAGAATAAAACACTGAGTAAAAGTAAAATGCCAAGGAGTTTAGTGGAGTAGAGTCGAGGGTCAATAAATAGAATAAGAAATAAACAGATAGAGGACGTAACTAATATTGCCGATAAGATTTATAAAAACAAAAACAAAACAGTACATTGGCAAGAGAATAAAAAAAAATCATAGGGAATTTTGGAGGTGAATAGCAGAGGGAGTAAAAGATTTGAGGAAACGGTTTGTCTTAAAGACTGGTGAGACATACTGATAACCAGAGGGCAGCAAAGAAAATTCATGCAAGCATGTATGTGATCAGAAGAGCAGATGCTCTTTGCTTCCCTCAGAGTTTGTACAGCATTATAGAAACATGAGGAGTTTTTGCAACCAACAAACTGTTTTTATCTTTCACTGAAAGGCTGGGAAACCAGCAGATAAAAGAGAAACACAGGAGAGTTTCAGGAAAAGACTGATTAAAAACGACTGACCGAACAAGAATTCAGTTTGCGTAGCAGATGGATCCTCTGTTGGCCTCGCTTCACAATGTCTGCAGGGTTTACGTCACATTTGAGATTGTCATCAAAATAGGTGCTGAAATATTTGTATGCAGGAACCCTTTCCATGCTTTTCCCGTGTACGCTGCTCTCTGCAGCTGTGTTCTTGTTGTCAAGAATCAATTAGGAGCTCCTTAGTTTTGGACACATTCAAGTCTGAACGGTTTTTGTCACACCATGAAATAAAGTCCATCAGCTTTATTAATACTGCAGTACAGCATCAGAAACCCTGCAGTACCTGGAGTCGATGTCTTTTTTTTCTTTTTTTTTACAAATCCATGTCTGCACATGCTTCTGCACCTGCACTTGTTACATTTTTTACACAAAAGGTAAGTTTGATAGAGGCCATAATGAGAAACTCCCTTTGTCAGTGCTTGGGTCTCTGATGTGCCTACTAACACACAAGGAGTGAAATAAGAGATATAAGAGTTGCTTGATATGGGCTTGCTTCCTCTGTAGACTTGTGGTTCAACTCGGGCTGCAATCAACCAAAGAAATTCTTGGTCGACTGAAGCCCTCAAATTTCAACTAAAAATCGACTAATTTTATAAATGGAAAAATATACTGTGTCAACTATCAGCACAAAACCTGTTGAGGAATATTCAGACAATTGTTTTTGTCACGTAATAATAACTGACCGACACTATCATTTGTGCCGCGCACAGAGCGAGACTGAACGGAGGAGCTCAGCATCGCGGCTGAGACACAAATAGACTTTTAACTTAAAACTTTACTCTTAAACACAAAAGGCAAGTCCACGGTAAGAATTTTTACAATTAAAACAAAACAATTATCAGACTAAAACATTGAAATATCAGTTCTGATATGTTCATATACTCAAAACTGACGGGGCAACCTAAGGTGGACACGTTAGCTTACCGTTTTTAGGTGATACGTCGTCGTGTTTGGCGTGGAGCTGTGACATGCAAACTGTTGTTTGCAAACTTTGCATTTGACTTTTTTCCCATTATCTATTTTCATGAAATGCTGCCACGCTGCAGATGTCTTTGACATGGTGGGCGAGGACTGACTTTAAATGAAACCGTCAAAATTAAGTATGCATTCATCAAACCACCAGACTTTGGCCTTCTAGTACTCTTCAGTCTGTCTGTCTCTAGCGGGTCGGGCGAGTCCAAAATAGCAAAAACAAGGGGGGTGTTCAAAGATAAATTGTTGTCTGTGAAACAGGGGTGCTTTCGGTACTTTCCTCCTGATGAAATTAACGTGGCAAAAAATCGACCTATCAGAATTTTGGTCAAGCCAGAACGTATCGACTAATAAATCGACCAGTCGACTGGGAGGTTACAGCCCTAGATTCAACAAACCGTTCAGATTTGATACCCGGTAACGCATCACGGGGGCTCAAAGGGAAATGGCCCCTGCGTCTTTCTTTATAGAGTACGTGGTCCTCTCAGTAGAGTTAATGTAGCTTGTGGGTCTATATGTAGTTATAGCATTGGGGGGTTTCAGAAGAATCTACAGAGAGAGATTCACTGTTATGGACAGGGGTGGGGTTTAGATCAGGTGGGTAGGTGGGTATCCTCATCCAGAGTTAAACGCAAAAGGCATGGAGCGTTTTTGTGAGAATGGATGTCTGCTCGATCTTGACGCTCATGCCAGCATTACGTGTTTCTAATGAGCTGCATCTCACACAGTCTCAGTATTTTGGAAAACATGCAGACGTGAATTAGACATGTCGGTTTTGTGGCTTTTGATAAACTTCTTATTTTACTTGACTCTCAAAACATAGGAATACGTGTTTGCCTTAGCGAGATTTATTTTCAGTTGTCCATGCAAGCTGGTCAGTGCACAAATAAAAAAACGAATCTGTTTAAAAATCCAATCCTTTAAAAGATTCCTTTTACATCTTTTGGCAGTACTAACCCACTAAGTCGGAGGAAACCAGAGACATTTGACATTGAATGACATCAGCGGAGGAGGTTGCCAAACTGTATTCATTCTGCTGCTCTTGTATTTATCCTGCTCTTCCTCTGTAACTGCTGTTCATAATGGAGCAGTAAGAAGCAGTATCTTATCTTTAGTGACAGACACCTAACGAGCTTAACTCTGCATACATAGCTTTTATTCTGCAGTGTGAAGTTTATTATTATTCCAGTTTAGTTTCCTCTAATTAAAAGTGGTGGATTTTTGAGCTACACCGCTGTATTTGTCTTCGTAATTATTTATACGTGGATTTTGTAAGTATAAACACTTGAGATGATACAAGGATAATTCACTCATTCCTCCAAAAGACTTCAAAATATCACCTAGCATTTCGAATTTGCTGTTTGAAACAGAGGGCTTAGTAGAAACTCGTAGAGGGTTCTTTTAGGATTAGCACACGTGGGGTCGTTCTGTCTGGGTGTCAGCAGAGTTTGTGCGGTTTCGTGTGAAGGAGTTAGCATCACAGACTGAGGAGAGCATGCATGCTTATGTTTAAGGTGTGGTGTTTCTGCATATGCTTGTGAGTCATGGCTGAGTAGTATTTGTCTCACTGTATGTGTCATATTAGTAGATACTTTTGAATCTTTGTAGAGAGAGAGAGATGGTGTTTCCATATGCGTTCACTGCAATAGGATATGTGTCCAGTATGTGTTTCTGGATTACAAATAATATGTTTGAAACAACTCTACTCTGAACGACTCAGTTTACACAAGGCCATCGCAACTCCACATCATGACGAGCGATCTGAACCTCTCCTAAAGAAAGTTTTATTTATTTTTCTTGAAATTGTTTTGGAGAGATCAAGACTGTGGCCTGCTATGTGTTTCGAAGCAGTGCTGTGAATTAAAGGTGACCCAAATATCTAAAGTAAAACTCAGCTTCAGCACTTAATTGTCTCAGCCAGCATGTCAGTGACCTCAGAGTTGAACATGCTCTTTAACATCATAAAAACAAGTGTTTAGTTCCTTTTTTATTAGCTTGTGAAGGTCATTATGACCAAGTCTCTGTGGGCATGTCTGCTGTTTGTGTCTCTGGTATCTTGCAGTGAGAACGCAACAAACACAGCGAAAAACAAGATTTATTCCAGGACACATCAAGGTTACTTGAATGGGATTAATCTGCCCAGATAGACCAAAACTGACAAAGTTCACATCCCAGATGATAAAGAGCTGCAGAGAGGGTCAGGTGATTGAAAGTTGTAAAAAGACAAGTGCCCCTTACAGCCGGAAGCCAGTGAAAGAAAATGAATGTCATGTATCCAAGTAGGAATCAGAACCTGAGTTGTCTGGAGTCAAACTCTGAGTAAGAAACAGCCTCATGACTAAGAAATCAGCCCAGTAATGAAGCTGCAGGTTCTTGAGACGGCTAAAAGTTAAAATTTAATTCAACGTATAATCCCTACTTATAGGTTTCAATTTTATAATCCGCTCCAGAGTCAGTCTACCCTCGCACACTGTAGCAAAAGGCGACAGAGTTACAATGGAGGACATATAACGCATATTCTCATTTGCTCACTGTGCTGCAACATTGTTTGTTAAATATTTGGACAATTTTTCTGCTGGAGTTGGCTCCCCTTGCTCGCCATGTGTACGGTTGAAATACACGGGGAACGTGCAACTGTGCCGTGCTGCTGAAGTCCACCTGTTCCAGCCGTGCCAGGCCCAAAAACCTACATCTCATTAGTCAATGAAAGCTGGTTTTGGGCAACAGGGTATGCTTGTCTCTCCCCCCCCCCCCCCCCCCCCCCAATCATTCCCATCCAGATGCATTATCAGGTACCAAAATGTTGCACTGATGACTTGGTGGTACTGATTTAAATCAGTTGTTGCCTGTGTGCAACTCAAGCGTGCAATATCATGATCCGCTGATACTGTTTATGCAAAGTCATTCTACATTTGCAGCCATTCCTAGCCTTAACGCGAGCAGCTGCCAATGTTTATGTAATAGGATTGTAAGGGCAGGCATGTTTTGGAATTTATGGACAAATCCCACCAGTTTGATATAAATAGTTACATCACCTCAACTCTTTCTTATATGATATAGGAGCATCACCAGCTAATCAGAGGTTGAGAGAGGTGGGCGCCACATGAGTGTGCAGGGATACGGACCAGTCACAAGAGCCCCTCAAAGCACTTAGTGTTCTCCAGACATGCGAACACACCAACTTTTCTCCTGCACATGTTCACTCTCACGCAGAGCAGCAGAAAGGAATCTGCGGCTGCATTTTAATCTTCGTATCTATTGACAAAAATTGATTCAGTGGAAGAATTTGTGGGGAAAAAAAGAACTCCATCACAGCATGTAATGGAAAATCAATATTCTCACTTCAAAAAATGGATTTGGTGTGGGTGTGTGTGTGTCTAAGCACATGGATGTGTGTATGACCTTGGAGGAGGAAATGGGCTTGATGTGATGTCAGCTTTTTTCCGGATGGAACTTTCCAGATGATGTGATCTCCATTTTATATTATGTGTTTCTGTGTGCGTGCGTGTCTTTGTATTCGTGTGGAGCCAAGCTCTAGTAGAAGGATGGAGGTAAGGTGGCAGGCGTGGCAAAATGGCATCCTGCAAGAATGAGACAAGGAAATGGAAGCTAAATTGAGATTGATATGAAATTAGTGGTTTGTGCAAAAGCAAAATTGTATCATGACACAATGATGAGGTCAGTTTATGTTGCTGATCAGGCCCATACTCTTTGTCTCTGAACACCATCAAGATTACTGTTTGGTATGCTAGAATGAGGTTGTGCAAAACCAGACCGTCTGCTTGTGTGTGTGTGTGTGTGTGTGTGTGTGTGTGTGTGTTTGTGTGTGATGCGTCAGGCTTAGTGCTTTCTAAAAGCTGTTCTGTATTTGTTGCCGTCTCTCAAACCTGCTTCCATCATTCTCCATAACGTAAACACACAAATGCGGCCGGTAAGATGAAAGCTCGGCTTGATGGATTGAAAATAAAGATAAACCTGATCACGAGAACTCTTACAGATGAATAATTGTCATTCACGCACCAAACATATCGGCCTTTATTTACTCCACATTTGTAATTCTGTTGTACTTTTATTCATTGTTACCGTCTCTCTAGGTAACAACTGGCAGTTTGCATTCAACGTCAAGTTCTATCCTCCCGACCCCTCGCTGCTCACCGAAGACATCACAAGGTACACACACACACACACACACACACACACACACACACAAGCAAATAGAGGCATTCAGGGTGAATTGTTTGTGTAGTGGGGAGCACATCCGCTGTGATTGCTAAAGGTTCATCCAGGAGTTAAACACACACACACACACACACACACACACACACAAAACAATATACTCTCTCATCTGTGAAATTATCTAACCTTCTCTGCACAGGAGCGAAATTGAAAGCAAAGCCTAATTTCAAAATATCTCCCATTGTGTGTTCTGGTTTACCTGAACGCTATGATTTTTTTTGTGTGGTACTGTTTTCAAAGTCGTGTCGTGCACACACCCCCCCCCCCCCCATTAAACTCTAGTAGCAACCTACACACAGAATATTGACAAATATCTGTTCTGTAGCACAAAGGGCTTGGTTATTTTAGTGAATGGTTACAAAGATAGCCAAGAAATATGAATATATAAATGGGTTTCTTGAATTGTCATTATTTTGCCCTGGAGCTGCATCCCGGCGTTAGCGCTGCCCACGACCATTATAATTGGCTTACAGGAACAGGAAAAAGCCAGAATGTCCTTCTAATCCAGCAGAGTGATATGGAGTTGAGTCAGATGTGTGCTGACACCGTGGAGAGACGTCTGGTTGCACACAACCAATCACTCTTGTTTCAAGGATTCAAGGATCTTTTATTGTCATACCACTCACATTTCCATGTTGGTGGTACGAAAAATTGAACTCAGGTCCCGGGATTGCAAGAGATTGCATCATAAAGAGAGTAAAGAACAGAAAGATATTTACAGAACAGAATAGGTATTTACAGAAAGGAGATATGTGTGTGTGTGTGTGTGTGTGTGTGTGTGTGTGTGTGTGTGTGTGTATATACATACATACATACACACACACACATATATTTATATATATATATATATATATATATATATATACACATACATACATATACAGTATATATGTGTGTATGTATGTAATATGAATTTTAATATATAAATAAGACAGAATGTATATCTACAAGTACTGTACTGTGGATGGAAGAGGGTGGGAGACTACAGAGCACGGCTCGAACTACATTGAAACGACATCTGGCGAGGGGTGGGAGAGGAAAGGATTTTGTATAATATTGATTCAGCGTACCCTTTAATGCTTTGTTGACTCCTGAGCAACAACAGAATCAAACTATGGAGATGTGTAGTGGGTCAGATACACTGTAAGATGTTCCAGCATGCTGATGTTTTCACACAGTACGTGATAATTTTACAGGAAATATGGCTGGAGAAATACCTCAGATTGTACATTATATGTTAAGATACCACAGTTGTACTTAAGATGTACTTTTGCTTTCTTGGCTCTTTTATGAAAATAACAAACACGATAGCTGTGGAGGGGAAAAGACAGTGTGGCCCATTGATGAGATGCCTAGTAACCGGATGACTGGGGTTTAATCCTCCATGTCAGCGAGGGTCCGTCCTGCTAAAGTGACTTTGAAAGCCGTTTCTAAGTATTCAGGATGATACAGTACATAAACCAGCACCCTGAGGTTACACTCTGAGGTAACCAAGGTCTCCATTCACACAGGAGCTCCATTTAGATAATGAATTCATCCGAAAGAAGAGGGAAGCTTACGTATACGTTGACGATCTACAAATGTGGATATTACGCAACTGATTTTTGGATTTGTCATGTTGAGGATTAGTTGTAAGTTTACCCCAAACAAACCAGCTTACCAAGAAAAATTATACAACAAACACAGCACCAACAAAGAGATGTAATCCGCACCAGCTGACTCTGCACTCAGGCCTCCCAGGAAGAGAAGCAATTTGGCTACACGGGTCGCTTTATTATGATTGTTAACAATGGGGCGGGTTCCAGTTCAAAGAAATGCTCACAGGGGGTGATTTCTTATTGTGACCAGATTAGATTTCAAGTTTTTTCTCATTCACTCTGTGTCTCTGTCTTTGCCCCCCCCCCCCCCCTCCCCCAAAAAAAGGTACCTGTTGTGTCTGCAGCTCCGTGAAGATGTGGCATCTGGTCGACTGCCTTGCTCATTTGTCACCCACGCTTTGCTGGGGTCATACACATTGCAGGTACAACACATGTAGATAAATACACACACACGCACACACACACAGATAGCTAGATAGATGGAGAGAGAGAGAGAGAGAGAGATCTATATAGATATATCTATATCTGTATATGTGTACATATGTGTGTGTATACATGTATAAGAATATGTATTTATATTTACATGTATGTGTATATATATATATATATATATATATATATATATATATATATATATATATATATATATATATATATATATATATGTGTGTATATGTGTATATATATGTGTTCCTTTCCTGCTGCTCTCCAGGCAGAATTTGGTGACTATGAACCCGACCAGCCTCGACCTCTCGACTACATCAGTCAAGCAACTTTTGCGCCCAATCAGAACAAAGAGATGGAGGAGAAGATTCTGGAGCTCCATAAGTCCCACAGGTCAGAGAGTGCAGGGTCATATAGTCAAAAGTGGTCAATCAACTCTTAACAAGTAAGAACTATTGCACATTCAGTTTTCATTCAAATATTTCTTCAATAAGAGCACCTTTCATGAACTTTGGATATTGAAATGTGCATATACAACACCTTTTGAGTTGTTGTTTTTTTCAATAATGTATTCATTTATCTTTTATTTTAGGGGAATGACACCAGCACAGGCTGATGCCCAGTTCCTAGAAAATGCCAAGAAATTGTCCATGTATGGCGTCGACTTGCACCACGCTAAGGTACAGAGGAGTCCTCACTTTTCCTCTCCTTGCTGTTGACATCTGGAAATTAGTACTTTTCTTTGTTCTTTTGATGCAGTAAAAGTGTATCGGTGTGTCTGAATTTTTGTGTCACTCTTTCAGTGTGTGTGTGTGTGTGTGTGTGTGTGTGTGTGTGTACGTGTGTATACGTCAGCTGTATAAACACTCAGAGAGGCCATGGGAACAGCTAGTCTCTCGCTCTCTCTGGGATAGCAGGACATCAACAGCGTGTGTGTGTGTGTGTGTGTCTGTGTGTGTTTGTAAGACGGGCAGAAAAAAATGGGGGAAATATGCAAGAGAGGGAGATGGAGTCTTTAAATAGACCAGGAGGATGTAAGATTGAGGACACACGGAGACAAAAAACTGGTGGACAGAGAAAGTTGAGCAGGGATGAGGAGAGATCCTTGAAAGAGAAAGAGGCGGGTACCTTTAATCAGCATGCTCCAGTTGCTCCTGACAGAGAGAGGAGATGAGTGCAGTCCAGAGAGCATTTTAAATATTTTTATGACTTAGCGAAGTTGTGGGAATGCAAGAAGCAGCTCTATTCCTGTTCTCTACCATTAGTTTATTGTGGAAGTTGTACAACGCCAAGACTTGCAGAGAAACCACTCGATCACAAGTTCCATTTCCATTTCTTTCTCAAGTAAACTGTGGAAATGTTGCATTAGTTATATTTCTGTTCACTAGTTAAATAAATATTCTCCATAATGCTGCCAGGAGATGGCGGTAGAGACGTTAAGCACACCTCAAGCTCACTGAAAAAGTGTTTTTGCAAAATAGGGGAGTTTTTTTTTTGTTTTTTTTTATAACTTTGACATTTCCATCAAACTTTTCTAATTGATTGGTGGAAACCTCTTCAGTTCTGCAGTGCAACTGGACTTGTTCCAGTTTCCTTGAAAGGAAAGGAAACTGGACCAAGTCCAGTTCCCTACGACCATGACCTGGACGACTCAGAACATTCACCGACATTGACGGATACCCGACTGCAGCCACTTCAAAAAAAAAAAGTTTTAATATATTTCCAACACAACCAAAACAAATCAACATTTAAGCATTTTAACCAAATTTAAAGATTGCAATCTCAAAACTGCATTTTTAAAAATTTGATTTATGAGCACATATTCTGTTTCAGCTCATTGTGAGTCTTAACTGCATTTTTCTTTTACATAAATGGATTTCATCTGCGGTTTTGCTCTTCTTCTCTCGACGTGTCTCTTCTGTGTCTCTGCGTTTGTGCGTGTGTCACACAAAGTTAGAGTAACACAAGTTGTCAACTTGAATCGTCACTTAAGTGCATTAAAAGCCTCCCACAAAGTGCTGATCTCTCCAGTTGGACAGACACAGATCCCCAAACTTCTGGAATTCAAATACAATATGTGTTTTTTGTTTTTGTTTTTTTTAAAGCCTTCCCAACTAATCTGGCAAAATCAGCCAGGATGTCATTTCAGCTGCACCCTTTGATTGATCTCAGTTATTCAGAATTGGTAGTGGCAGAGTGCCTTTTTAGAACTGGAAGGGCTATCCAAGCAGCCATCAGGTGAGAGGCGGGGTTCACCCTGGACAGGTCACCAGTCCATCAGAGGGCTAACACATACAGACAGACAACCATTCACACTCACAGTCACACCTACAGTCAGTTTAGAGTATCAATCAGCCTCGTCCCCTCTTGATGTCTTTGGACTGTGGGAGGAAGCTGGAGTACCAGAGAGAACCCACACAAGAACAGGGAGAACATGGAGACTCACACAGAAAGATCCTGTGCTGGAGCCGGGGCTTGAACCTGGAACCTTCTCACTGTGAGGTGACAGTGCTGACCACTGCACCACCGTGCCACCCCGATTTAAAATATCTTTATAATTTATTAGCAGTCATACACATGTGAAACAATCCTTCATTTCTGATAAATATCACATCCACTCATAGAGCTTAGAGTTACATCCAGGTAACTTCTATTTACAGAACGACTGAATAGACTCAAACACAAACACATTATACTTACAATATGTGTTTTTCCTGCCAACGTTCTTGGCTGTTTAAAGTTTATCACCATAGCTGGAGGCTGAAACAACAGCAAGCCAGTGGAAAAATGTTTTCCCACTACATCCATTCTGTTGGTGTGATCGGTGGCTAAGTGCTAAAATGTATCTGCAGTAGCAGCAGAGAGATTGATGAGCAGCTAATAGCACGGCAAGGTCATGTGATGCGTGTGTGTGTGTGTGTGTGTGGGGGGGGGGGTGTATGTGTCTCCCAGTCGAACTGTCCATTATGAGCATATTGCATCCTCCATTAGTTCAACAGATTTTTTTCTGTGTTGTTAATTCATTCCTGTAATCAATATGCCTCTTACCATTACCAGATGGCCTTGGACTTAAAAGCTTTGTAGCGGGTTAGTCTGTCCGCTAACACAATGTTACAGTTGTATTGAGTGTGTGTGTGTGTGTGTGTGTGTGTGTGTGTTAATCGAGTTTCTGTTGACACTGCT
Source organism: Aulostomus chinensis (assembly GCF_037954235.1). Classification (NCBI taxonomy): domain Eukaryota; kingdom Metazoa; phylum Chordata; class Actinopteri; order Syngnathiformes; family Aulostomidae; genus Aulostomus; species Aulostomus chinensis. The sequence goes on from NC_141339.1 coordinate 18,829,290, forward strand.
GTAGAAACCAGTGTTTGTACAGAATAAAAAGACACTCTATACCAATTTTACGTATATTTTACTGTAACCGTCCCAGGATTCTGAAGGTGTGGACATCATGCTAGGTGTGTGTGCCAATGGCCTTTTGGTCTACAAGGACAGACTTCGGATAAATCGCTTTGCTTGGCCCAAAATACTCAAGATTTCATACAAGAGGAACAACTTTTACATTAAGATTAGACCAGGAGAGGTATGTACCCACATAGACAGAAATTTATTCTGACAACAATGCAGTTCACATGCTGCAGCTCCTCAAAACTCCTCCTTTGTGGTTAAAATCTGTTCATGTGCGTTACGGATAGACGGAGCAGTTTGAGAGCACTGTGGGATTCAAACTCCAGAACCATCGATCGGCCAAAAGGCTGTGGAAAGTCTGCGTGGAGAATCACAGTTTCTTCAGGTAGGAACTCACAAACACACAGACTGTAGTACACAGTGTCTATAAATGTCTGTGTCTTTGTCTTTATGTCCATACACTAGAGAGCAGCGCAGGACTGAATCCTAGACCTGGAAGTGAGTTAGTATTTGAATGCCCAGGTTCTGTGTCTCAAAGTCCTTCACAGATATTTCAGTTATACAAGTTAACTGTGTACGTTATAGTTGTTGAAATTGTCCAAATACTGGGGCAACATTGACAGTCTCTCTCTCTCTCTCTCTCTCGCTCTCACACACACACACACACACACACACAGAATGATGGTGTATGTGTGTAAGAGAGAGAGAGGAAGAAGATTTAATATCCTGCTGAAGAATGCAATGCCCGCTAATGTGCACATACACTTTACATGACCATTTTTGATTCCAAAGTAAATCCCTGTGAACACAGAGTTAACCCCCCATTCATCTCTCTGCCCCCCCCACCCCCCCTTCCACCAACTTTCTGTAGGTTAAATGCACCAGAACCCCCCACTAAGGCCCGCTTCTTGACTTTGGGCTCCAAGTTTCGTTACAGCGGAAGAACCCAGACCCAGACCCGCTTGGCCAGTTCCCTCATAGACCGACCCGCACCCAACTTCGAGCGCACTTCATCCAAACGTATCAGCCGTAGTCTAGATGGAGGTGAGACACACACACACACACACACACACACACAAACGCGCACGAGAAGGGACTGCTCAGGGTAGTGTGTTTTGGATCTTTTTTTTTCTTAAAGTGTTCTGACCAGATACAGGAAATAGCTGCAGCATGTGGTTCCTGTCACACAGAGAAAAAGATGAAACAGAGGAATGTTATGTGTATTTAAAAGAAAGGGGCCCTTTTTTTGAAAGAAATACAGCATGTAGATACACATGACAGGTCAGCAGCATGAAAGCATTCCTCACAACATTCTCATGCTCTGCGAATTTTGCACGGGCACCGTGACCGTGGTGACATAAGACTCACTGACTTTATTCTGTCTACATCGAACATGTCTGTGGAAAAGTGCAAACACTTTTTTTGGGAGGGATTTTCTAGTTTTGTTATGCAAAAACAACCAGCATACAGTCTGTGTCAGGTTTCACTAAAGTTACATTGTCCCCTACTGGCCACATTATTCCACTGCAACCTAATGCTCTGTCTCAGCTTGCTTTCCGCTAGTTTGCTTTCGCACTGTCCCTTTGACAAGCGAACCAAACATTATGAGCGTAGGTGGTCAGAATTGAGAGAATGATAGAGTTGGACTGACCTTTGACACCAGCCCAAACTCAGGCCTCATGAGATAATATCTTGTCAACTTTGCATGTTGTTTTGTTTTCATCTAGTCTCTTGTGGATTTGATATTTTCAAGTGTGTTTCGAAGTTGTTGTTGTTTGTTCTTTACTTCTCACTATTCGGCCTAAGAGCAGAATTTAGAATTCTCTTCCATGTCACACTTACTGCTGAACTACAACACGATTGTCCGTAGATGCTTGAACGAGGGAAGACAGATTGGGACCTCTGACCTTCTAAAATGGTTCGCCAATATGTATATTTATATATATTTATATATATTTATGAAACTACAGTTTGTACTGAGCCCAGTCAGTCATACTCACACATGTGCACCTGTGCTACAACATCGCAATCACGGCAAACTGAGCAGATACAGGAGGGTCAGAGCGAGAGGTGATTGCTCACTGACTAATTAGTGAGTATGAAAAAAAAAGCTTAAATGTGTGGGTATTTGGGTGTTTACCGTCATTTGTTTTATATTAGATGTGTAGGGAAATCCTAATGTGTCCGATTTATATGTTTGGGGTTCTTTTTTTGTCAGGAGGTTAAGTTTTATTCGTCTGTAATCTGCGTTTGTTATTTCTCAGCGCCGATGATCAGCATAACAGAAGCCGGCAGGGACACTGCTGAGAACGGACGTGAGCCGCACCTGGAGCTCCACTCTGACTCCAAGGTGTGTTCAAGTGTGTGTCTTCTTTGTGTCAAATGCAGACAGTATTTATGTGGATGATAAAAAGCTAAAAACTGACTTGTTGTCCAGTCTCTAAAAAAAAAAAAAAATCCTCCTCCCATACCTTCACGTTGGTTTCCACATGACTTTTTAACCTTGCCTCCATTAGGTGGAGCACAACAGAAGCAGTCACACATTTGTTTTATAATCTGTTTATCAGAGAGTAATCCAGACTAACAAGACTGTCCTTGTTTACTGCGGCTGTGCTCATATTAATGATTTTCTTTAGGTTTTTTTTTTTTAGCTCTTGCGGTGCAGTTTAGAGTCCGACACATATTTCTCAGCATCACTCTGCTGTCCTGCTGTCGTCAAATGCAACCAGTCTGTGCCCCATACTGAAATATAAATTATTACTGGAGATTATGCATGCCTCCTCTTTCACTGTCCCTTTCTCTCCTCCTAACCCTTGCTCACACCCCAGCACTTGGTCTCGCAGCCTTGGTTCACCGGTGACACCCTTCTGACACTTTTTCTGCGCACACTATATTCTGCCCTGCTATGCTTGACCTGTTGTGATCTTGTGATTCACCTACTAATGTAATGTCTCTTTCCCTCTCTTTTTTCCTTCACTTCCTTTCTTTTCACATTCCTCCTTTTGCATGCTCTTATTTTTAACATTGTTCCCTGAAAATGATTTTATGGCACATCACGTCGACTTTTAATTGGGTTTTATTTTGCTTGCTCCTCCACTGTATGTGCGTGGTTCTTCTTCGACCCTCCCCCATCAGTCAATCTTCATGTTTCCTCTCTCCTTCTCTTCCTCATCCTCCCTCTCCTCTATCCCCCCTTCACTCGACTCCATCTCCGAGCTCGAGCGCTGCTTGTCGGACATCTCTGAAGATGACGACCAAATCGACGACACGACTGCCTCACATGCCGTCTCTGTCTCCGAGCAGCAGTTAGCTGAGCTCGGTTACATTCCACAAAACCCTCCATCCTCTTCCTCAGTCACAAACTGCACACAAACACACACGTTAGAGCTGCTGGACGTGCAGGAGGAAACTGAAACCAGAGAATTGTCTGGACTACCAAAGTGGTGGCATTGGTACTCTCTGAGGGGCGTGGTCAAATATGTTTCTCTCATCCTCAGCTTTCTCTCCATGATGGGAAAGAATGGAGTCAAATGTCAACCCTCAAAGCTATTTTCGGGACTGACAAAGAAACTGGGCATTTTTCCCGTCACTGTGTCCAAGCTCATTTCCACATCAGCAGGCAAATTAAAGATTTTCACTGCCAGTGCCTGTGAATGTATTGTTTCCCAAACGGCCGTGTCAAGCTCACGCCAAATTGTTCGCAGTTTGGCATCAAAATTGATTCGGTCTGTGGCTGTCGTCACCTGCCATCTACGGCCTAAATTCCTGCTTCCTGTGCTTGCTCCGCCCCCAAGACAACCACCTTTGATTCCCTCTCTAATATATCCCTCTGTTGTCTCTTCCTTTTCGGCCATTTTCTCTCCTGCCTCTCTCTCCTCTTTGCCCTTCTCTGTCCCGTCTCCGTTGTCTCTCTGGACTCTTTCTTCGTGCTCTCGAGCATCTTTGCACCACTACCTCTTAAAGCCTTCTCCTTTGCTCCTGCCCTGCCTGTTGGTCATCTTCCTATTGCTTGTGATGCTAACAGCGAGTCAGTCGTTGATGTTAGCCCTGATTTTAGCCACACCCCTCGGCCTGACCCTATATTACCTGGAGAATTTGATCTCCATTCAACGAAAGGCAGTCTTGCCAGCTGTTCTCACTGAAAGTGGTCAGTCAGAGGATCTGTTCAACTCGGGTATTCTCAAGCCAGCTTCTCTTCTCACGCCGACACACACACCTCCGCACAGCAGGCACCTCACTCACACAAGTGCTACCCGCACACAAGAGATGTGCGATCCTGCTGCGTAAACCCCCACTTTCATCCCCTCTTCTTCTGTGTGAGTTTCACACCCCCCCCCCCCCGCCATGTGGCCATCAGCTTTACCTCGATTTGTCTTCCCTCTCTCTGCCACCTTGCTTATATCGTTAATAATAAAGAACAGTTTAACAGATGAGATTAAGAAGTTGTAAAGAAAAGTATAAGAATAAATATATTAATAATAAGGCTAAGATTTAGTTGTAAAAGATATCGAAACAAAGTGTATGATAATAGATTTAAATACTGTGTAGATAATTTATGGAGAGTTACGGGATTGAAGACACAAAGACAGATTAACATAATGCCTAATAAGGTTTGGCTCAACCAGTGTGTTTTTCATTCTTCGAAAGGCATCCCTTGTGATTTGATGAATATCAAAACATCACTAATTGAGATGAAATGATGACATTAACGTTCAAAATAAAACAAACAAATTACTCGATTATTTGATTATTCGAAAAAACAGTGGCGAAACCCCTGAGAAATCAGGAAGCTCAGCTTTGCTTGAGTTTGGCTGCAGAGGAATTTGTGTTTATTTGTCCTTGCAGGAATCTGCGTGTATTTTCCTCTGAAATAGAGGCAAGGAATACTGCTGGTATTGTTGTACTACGTGTACATTTTTGCATGGTTGCCTAACAGCAAAACCATCCCAGGTTCGAGTCCCTGCTGTCCCAGGTCTTTTCTGGGTGGAGGTTTCCTCTGTGACTGTGTAATTTGTTCTTGGAGAAATCATTGAGCCAGCGCTCGCTGCTAGCGTAGCCATACTAATGTTAACGGCCTCGGCTAGCAGCGAGTTTGCTGCGAATTTGTCCATCAGTAAGGGAGAGTTTCTGTAAGAATGCAGCTTTCACATTGGTCGAACCATCGTCCAGCCAAATCCGAGCTGATCCAGACAAGTCTGGCATATACAGCCCTGAACTGAATATTTATTATGGATTAGATCCCTGTACATATTGATAAAAGCTTAGGATAGATCACCCTGCAACCTCTAGCTCTTAAATCCTAATCAATATAAACTGTATATATTAAAGAATGTTAAGAAGAAAGAGTGTGACAATTACCTCAATCCTTTACGCTCCCTAAGCCCTGCCCCTCCTCCCCCGACCTTTGTTCACTATCATCTATAGTAGGGCGCAGCCTTTGTAGTGAATGTTTCATGTGCACATGGAGTGAATTAAGCTGTATATGCAAATCTTGACTATTTGGAAGCTTCTGTGGATCTAAAAAAAACCAGCTGTTTCATTTCAGTTGCCTCACAGTGAGCCCCCTGACGTTGTTTTCAAAGCACAATACAGTTGACGTGCCTGTAGAAGCGGCGTCTTCTTTTCCAGAGCAGGATCGTGTACACGTTAAGTTGTTTTTCTGAAAGGAACAGCGTGGTCTTTTCTCATCCTGCAGCAGCCTCCCTGTCTCATCGACCATCATATTTCACTCGTTTGCTCCAGCAGTCACATGACTCCCCCTCAGCAACAGTTCTGAGGAAGAAAGTAGCTTTTCCCATCATCCATTTCACTTGTTTTCTTTCTTGGTGCCCTCCTCATTTTTGTCACCTACCATCTACATGACTACAACACAAGGTTAAGGAGGTGGACTTAAGCCCTGGCACCGTGGAAGCCACGCCCACCCAGGTCTGTAGGGTCAGTCTTTACCCAGCATGCTTTGCAAATTTTTTCAGGGAAAAAATAAAGAGCATCGTTGCTTTATTAAGAAATAGAAGACCATGTAAAGCTGTCTGTGAATATTGAGTGAAAATGGCTCTTGTGGAGGAAACACGCAGGAGACCTAACCTGTCCTTACTCTCTCCCCGACCCCGCCCACAGTCACATGGACCCAGTGAGGTTGACCTCTCTCAGGTTCACACATTGTTATTGATTATATATTGATGTGGTCTGCCAATCATTTGCTTGGACTATGTTGGTTGGAATGATTCGAACTTTTCGGTGTGAAGTTGCCCTGAAGTGATGGATCAGTTTAAGTATTTGAATTAAGAACAACCCAGTATGGAATTTAGCGAACAACAAATCTAATATTATTGATTGTAATCAGCAGGTTGCAGATTGAGCCTGACAATAAAAACTGATCCCAAAGGGCACTTTCACCTAAAACCGTCACTTTGGTTTGCTCTGCTGTGGCTGATGGGTTCACACCGCTGCTCATTTCTGGCTGCATATCTGTGTTAGCCTGGTTTTGCTGAAGGTTCATGGGGATATTTTATTTGTGTAAATGCTTTGGTGCTTTGGTGTTGTGATGTTTTGAATGCTTTGAATTTCACACAGATAAGAGTGCCAGTGCCTTTCAAGTCGAAAACTAAGAGCAAGACTGTTGATTTGTGCCTACAGTCAGTTTCTAGCCATCAGCACAGTCTGAATTTCATTACATTTATTCAATTTTTACCATTTTCAGAGGTTTTTGTTCTATTTTCTTTATTTTGTTGTACTTTTTTCTGGTTTTTATACATTTTTAGATCTTTTGTATTGTTTGCTTATATTTGGTGTTCTTAATTGCATCTATTTCCTTATTTTATTTTTTTTGAATTAGCAAAAAATGTGTTTAATTTCATCTACTGAAGTGTCATACTTTATTTATATCACGATTTTACTCACTTAAAGTCATTTTCTCTATTTCATTTTTGTGCTGTATGTCCGCCTTCCAGAGTCCAATGAGAGTGCATGGGGACAATATTTATGTGAGGCACAGTAATTTAATGTTAGAGGTTGGTACTGGCGTCGTCTGATGGCTGAAAATAAGAACTACATGTTTCTGTGTACTCTGACGCCATCAGAACTACAACTTCCTCTGTACAAGGCCGCTGCCCTCTCGCACTCTCAGGCTCAGTGTGCATGCTTGTGTGTGATTCACTCAATGATTTCCCTCTGTATTTCTCGTATTATTGAACATGATTTGGTATGAAAAATGTTGCAAATGCTTATTGTCCTAATTCACATGGCAGCCACTGAAACAGCTGAGAAACTTGATGGCCATTTGATCATATAGTATTTATACAAATATATATTTATATATAGAAAATATTTATTGGAAGATCTACTGAGGACACAGAAACCATAATAGCCCCATAAGAGCCCCAAATTTTTGTTTTCATTCACTTCCTAGCTAGAAGTGTGAGTTTAATGCTTATGTTGCTTAAAATGTTTTCAGTTTGTTAACATATTCAAATTCCTCCTGTTGATTATTTTATTTGTGTATTCGGTTTGGTCTCAAATTAAAAAAAACAAAAAGAAAAAAAAAGAACCTTGAATGCAACACCAAACAGGATAAACCATCAGAACATCTGCTTTTGTCAATCGGATCTTTTTTCCGGAGCTGAATCTGGACAGTGCTAAATATTTATGATGTGAATTTTGGGACACAACACTGTGAACTGACTGTTCCAAGTAGTTTCCCAGGCTAGGTGCTACAATGGCTGCTTTGTGAATGGGGTCAGCAGTGTGAACATGCCTTTGGCGATTTTTATGCATGCTCTGTGCATGTTGAATGCTTCTTCCTTTTTTTTTTTTTTGGAGACTGTTTTTTATCCATACTTTATCAGTTGAAGAGTTTGATCATTGCCAGGCAGCTCCGTCTAACCCAACTAACTCCTTACCCATACAAGGACCTTTCCTCCTGTTTTGGGGTGATTGGCTGCTGCCGTGGTGTGATGTGTGTGTGTGTGTGTGTGTTTGTGTGTGTGTGTGTTTTTTTTTTTAACACGCTAAAACAACAACAATATATCTTCTCATGCAACATGGAGCTGATAATGTTGTGTTATCTCTGCTAGTGCAGGAGCCTGTAAAACAACTGATAGATTCCGAGCTGAGGGATATTTAACTTGGATTCAAAAGGTGAAAATGTGCTCCAGATACTTCCATCTCTGATCTTCCGCCTCAATACACAGATATTCTCCTTTATCTCGTCACTCTATTTCTCTAATATTTCTTTTAGGATGAATTTATCAGCTAAATTTAAAAAAAAAAGAAAGGAGGAAATAGAACACAACACTGATGGGTTGAGAAAACAGGCTTCAAAAAATGAACATACTTAATTCAAAGGCGAACACAAAAGATACCAACTCAGAATTAGAAATGTGTTAGGGATGCGTTTCAGCTCAGAATACACTCTAGAAGCATTGTCCTCAATGTTGGGGTATATTTGATATTATGAGCTTCATCAAGTTCATTTTGATCATTTAAACCACAGGATCACGGACACAAATGGATTCAGTTCTGTTGTTTTAAAAGGAAAAAAAATGAGCTGAATCATTGCCTCTGTAACAATGAGGTTTCATTTCAATCCTTTGTTGATGTTAATCTAAGTCATTGTCTTGTCAAGTGTTGAGTGAAACTAAAGACATACCAGCTGTTTTAGAAATACAGCGAGTGTCGCAGCTTGAGTTCTTTACGATGGGAGTGATTTGTTTCGGCAGCCATGTTACACCGGGGATGCCCCCAGTGCTTATCGGCTGTTCCACTGATCATCACTATCAGCTCCATGGTCTGCAGCCTGCCCTGCTGCTCCTGGCCAATGCAAGAAAATCTCCTCAACAAGGTGGAGGGGCCCTGTTTCACTCTAGCCTGATTATAATCACACACACACACACACACACACACACACACACACACACACACACACACACACACACACAAATAAGATTTATTCCAAATCAAAATGAGGCTCCAGTGAGGCATGGCATCCATCTTGAGATCCTGACAGACTAATGTTCCTGTGACCTGTTGAACCAAATTTTTTCACCTACCTCTCTTGTTACCCCACCTCCTCCCTCCCTCCCTCCCTCCCTCCCTCCCTTCCTCTTGTCTTTCTTCCATTACATCGCTTGTTTACTATACCGTCCCACCCTTTCATACTCATTGTACTGGTGTGTTTTCCCTTGGTTGTCCCTTGTCCATCTCCTCTCATCTGCCCTTCCTTATTCCCATCCTGCCACCCCCCCATTGTCATCCCCTCATTTATCCATACTCATCTCATCTTCCCTCTGCCCCTCCCTCATCATTTACTCTTCCCTTGTCCCTCCAATCCCCACTAGGACCATGATAAGACCCAAGACGAGGTTCTGAAACACCAAGCTAGCATTAGCGAGCTAAAGCGCTCTTTTATGGAAGCGCCACCTCCCTCTCCTCCGCAGCCCAACCAGTGGGAGAAGCGTCTCACCTCCTCTCCTGCTACAACGATACGTGTTCAACAGCAACAAGTGGTACGTCTGATTGGACGCTTGTGTTTCTGCAGCTCAGTTACAAGAGAGTTTAGCTGCAAACAAGGGAAATGTTCTAATGAACTGGAAAATCGACTAGACTTTTCACTGAGGGTGTGCCTGATTGACGATGACTCCTCTGTAGTCTGAGTATCTTTTAACTTGAAAGGGAAATGTTCTGCACTTGTCCAACTAGTTTTGATGGTTGTCAGTTGAAGCTATAAATTCCTCAGCGCGTGCTGTATTTACTGAGAAATTGCCGCTCAGCTTTTGACACTTCTGCCTTTATTAAAAGGCTTTTCCAACTTTGACTTCAGTCTCCGCCTCTTCGTAGCATCGCCTGGTTTGTGTGCAGCCACTCAAAACCAGATGACATCCCAAAATATGAGTGTAGAGGATGTTATGAACGAGGAGCAAAGTTATGCTGTCATGGCTGTTTTGGCTACTCAAATATAGTTATTCAAGCCAGGATATAAAGCGGTAGGAATGCAACTGTATGAGCCAATGTGGGTAAACCCAGCCAGAAACAGCACATCTCTGTGGTTTGCCTGGCTTCTTCCAGGGCTCCGACAGCAGATAACTTCAGCAAATTCTTGATGATGTTCTGTTCTGTCCCTGTAATACTTGTCTGAGCACAAAACCACCATACGTAGCATCTGCTGGCAATCATGGTCGGTTATGTCTATTCCTTCCTCCGTCTGTAGTTGCAGCTGTGCACAATGAATGATATGTCCAGTTGAATTTATGTTTTTGTTGTATTTTTTTCCTGGTCGAATAGTAGAATATTTGAGCACTCATAGCGAACCGTTTTATGCCGTGCAAGCGAGGATATGCTGACCAGACCAACTCTCTGAGTCCATACAGCAAGCGATTGAGGAATGAACTTCATTCACCATCAACACTGATTGGACGCACTCTCAAAAAGGCACATTTTCTCACATTCCAAAATATAAACGTTATGTCAGACATGGCTCCTCTCTCTGTAATCGTTTGATGCTTCACCGTGATTTGGTTTTCAGTTTTTGTCATCCGATGCATATGGATTATTTGATAATTTAATGTGATCTTCTTCATCAGTAGGACTCTCAAAACTAACCGGTTCCTCGAGCACTGCTCCAACATCTTCTTTTCAGCAGGACTCCCATGGCACTTCTTTCAGCATATGGCATTTATTGTCTCTTCTCTGCAGTGCTCACTTCATTTATTTTATTGTTTTCTTCCTTTAGTCTCCATAGTTTTCTTGTTTACTACAAAATCATTCTGCAGTGCTGTGCAAAGCATGGCTGGTCTTTATTTGTTCCATTCTTTATGTGTATGTTTTTACGTCTTATGTTAATGCTCTATAGATCTGATGTATTTCTTTCTTCTCTGAGGCTAAATGTTGACTCCTGTGTGTGTGTGTGTGTGTGTTGGTGGTGTGTGTATGTTGCTGTAGAGCCTTGAAGAGGAGATAGCCTCCGTTCTATTAAGTAGACATGCTGGCCTTTCTTTGGCTGTGGAGGCTCCCTGCAATACTCCTGAATCAACACTAGATGGTGGTCTTACCCCATCAGCTCCTTCCACTGCTGTGGGTCATACTGCTGCAGCACAAGAGCTTCTTATTTCCCCAACTACTGCTGAGGTGCTTCTTGCTACTGCTGAACATTTATGAGTCAGTTTACTTTCCTCCTAAACTTGCATCTGCCATTTTATCACTCAGGCAGTTGTTTCAATAAAGGCCTGCAGGCTCACCAGGCGCTACAAATCTGGCCCCTGAATGGTTCCTGTCAGCCTTTTCTTTTTCTTTTTTTTCCCCATTGCAGTAAAGACTCAAAAGTTGACATGCTTTGGACAGCTTCGACTGAGATGTAAATTCTTGCCAAAACGACAACGTAGAGCAAGCGGAGAAAGAAGAGAATTGAGCACGCACGGGTTCATAAGGCTATGCGGAACCTGGAAGAGTTATGGAATCAGAAAATAGCCTGGAAAGGATTTTGACAAGTAAACAAATAGATGAATCCAGAAAATTCTGGAAATGTCACACAAATTGGAATCAAAAATACCCGCATATTAGAGCTCAGTTGTGATTGACTGTGAAAAATCACTTGGTTAATACTGATGATCTTAAATACATGTTGATGTCGTATCAAACAATGTAACGTGTCACCAGTTTAAGTTAAATCTATTATGGTACATTTTAACATGGATTTTTCTTTGTTTATAATGGACAGACATATTTTCAGAGAATATATGTTCCTGAAAATTTCCTCAAAGATGAGGAAAATCACGGATCTTCTATTGGGGAAAAAAAAAAAAAGGGTCGACTACATATCGAATAATTTTGATCAATTGAAAAAAAAAAAATAGTGTGGTGTAAGTATTGCAAGCGATTACTTCCCTTTGACTTTAGCTTGTGAGTTGAGAGTTAATACAGCCAGGCAGAAGTTACGAGAAGAAGAACTGGCGATTAAAGATGCTCAGTCAGTAGCTTTGTAAGACATCGGTGGAAGCAGATGAAAAAGTTGCCTGGTGCTCTTGTTACACACTGTATAACTGTGGCCTGAGTAATACATAAGTGAATGTTGCCAATGAATGATAGAAAATGTTTTGAGTGATGGCAAGTTTAAAAAAAAAAAAGAAAAGATTTGGCCAGCGCGAGTAAATATGAACCTTGACAAAACTAACTTTCTTCATTATTCACTCCAGTTGTCATGGTTTTTGCGTGTTCCGAATTAACATCCCAGTTCATAAAAACCTGTCCAAGAATTTGTCAACCCTGTACCTGCTCTTTAAATCCACTCCGTGGAAAGTAAACTGACTTCCTGTAATGCTTCAGTTAACTAATGATGCTTGCCAGCTCTGTTGACACCCCACAATAGATGGGGGCTGCTGTGGATGCTGGATGAATGGTAGAAATCCGTATTTAGTGTTGTGACCATTCATTCATTGTGAATGAACTGTGGATGCAACAATGAGCAGCATGATGCATTGAAGCCCACTAACAGCTGCGCATGTCATCTCTTTGTTTCACGATGGCCTGCGTGTGTGTGTGTGTGTGTGTGTGAAAGAGAGAGAGAGAGAGAGAGTGGCAGGTCAATTCCCTGTTGCATTCACTAGCCCTGCACGATTTGGTGAATAAAGTCATTTTGCCATTATTGTGTACAATATTCCAATAGAATAATCTTTAAACTCGTGGCTTGATTGTCAAGAAAAAAACAATTTGAAATAAGTATTTATCAACTTAAACAGACAAATTAAAACAAGTATAAAAATGCGTTTACATAAACAAAGATGTTTTTTTTCCTGTATTAGCAGTGTTTTACTTTATTAAAGTTTTCTAAATTATAAAAGCAATAACAAAAAAAATAGCTTTTTAGAAAAAAAAAATCATTTTCCAATTCCGTTCAAAACAGTCATTGAGGGTTTTTTTTTTGTGTGGTTATATAATTGCACAAGCTCGTGTCGTGATTATTTGTGCGGCGCTAATCCTCAGGGGAGAAAAAAAAAACTAATCAGTAAATATTGAAGCAGCAGTTCGTACTTTAATAATAGAACATGTTTATATTTGCTTGAATAATCAAGGATTTAAAAATGCATATTTGTTGGGACATTTTTAATGGCCGTCAACATGTCAGAGACACTGCTGACTCCGATGTCCTGGTTAATGTCCGATGGGATATTTACTGTCATTCATCTTTTCATTTCCTCTCCTCCTTTCATCTGCCCTCTCTTTAAATGCCTGCTTTGATGTCCTCAGTAGTGGATGATTTCACCTCTATAATGATGGTGCATGTTCACTTCCTCAGGACGGAGAATAAGAGATGCTGAGAAGAGGAAGCTCCTGAACAACCCCCCCCCCCCCCCCCCCATGCTGTGATAACCACAATAATGCTGTGATAGAAACAATTAAACTGTGTAACTTCTAGTGTATGGTTGTCATGGTAACCTGTCTGTCGTGCAGATGCCCCAAACGGAAGCAGCTGCTGCTGATAACACTGACACCAAAGAACCTGGAAAGGTGGTCCTAACTTTACTCTTTTACTTCATCCAGCCGTCCCTTCATGCATGACTCATCTCATCCATCTTTTCCTTCATACGTTCTTTTGCTTTTCGACTGCAGATTGAAATGTCAACTCTTCACTTCTTGTTCTCTTCTCACGTTCTCATTTTGCCTCCCTCACAACAGTTGATCATCTTTTTATTCCGTGTTTTCATCGGCTCTTAACTTAATCTCAGTTGATTTTTCTTTTCAATTTTATGTTCAATGATCATGTTTTTGCTTTTTTGTTTTTGTCCCCATGCGTTTGTGTGTGCACTTCCTCGTGTGTGCATGCGTCTGTGCACTTCTTTGTGTACATGCGTGTGTGTGTGTGCGTGTATGTATGTGTGTGTGTGTGCGTGTATAGACAACCGAGGTTGAAATTGAAGAAACCATTGTCGTCCAAGAGGTTTCCAAAGCAACCAAACCTGGACTTGTCACAGTTACTGCAAGTTCCCCTGCTTGCCCCTCTTCAGAGCAGGAAACAACACAACAGGAAGTGAAACTTGAAGAGGGAGCACAGGCCAGGAAGCAGGAGAGCATTTCATCTGAAAGCGAGAGTGAGGACGAGGCAGAGTATCACCCGAATGTTCCTGTATCCATCTCTCATACCCAAATACCAGAGGAGAAAGAAGAGGAAGAGGAGCAGGAGAATAAGATGGCTGAGCCAGTCACGTCAGCTCAAGATTCTTCTTCTACTGCTGCTGCTGCTGAAGTAAGCCAGCCTGCAGAAGTTGCCTGTCAAGAGGGGGAGGAGTCCAGGACAGATCCAGAGGAAGAGAAGAAGAAAAACACTGAGTCTGAGAAAGAAAACGTGACTGAAGACAGTACAGACGATCCGATGATGACACCTGACGAAGCTCCGAACGGAGTCCCACTACTTGAGGAACATGTGACCGGGCCAGTCGCTCCGGCAGAGGGGGAGGAGGAGGAGCCTAAAATGAATGGAGAAGCCTCACTGGTTGAAGCAGAGCCACGGCCACAGGTTATTTGTTGCTCTGAGGTAAAGTCTTCGCTGGGCCACCTGCAGAGCTTCCCTGGGTGTTGATCCCTCCTACCAGCTGTAGACACCCACTTGTTTCTCCTTCCTCCTTTCCACAGTGCCGGTTTCCTTCCTGCTTGCGTGATTATTTAAGCCCCATGTACATCCTCACACTCGTCAGCAGCCCAAAATCAAACCAGAACACAGCTGTCAAGAAACAATCAAATTATCATCCCTCACATAATTGATTTCTGTAGTCTGATGTTCATGATAATGTGTTGACATACTCCCCACCACCTTCACACCCAGTCGACCCCACATACTGTCATGTGGTGCTGTTGCTTTCGTCATCACTGCAGTGTCTCTGTGTGTCGTGAAGTAAATGGGGCACAAGCGTGAAATGCATGATGCTTTTTAAGTTTTTTTTTTTTTCTTCATGGCAAATACTTGCCCTGCATGCTGTATATTTCACATTTGCTGTGCGTACTTGTGTGTCCTCCATGTGTTTGGCAGTGATGCTTCTCTTCCTCTTAGCGTTCAACTGGTCTGTAATGTGGAAATCATCATTGCCAACCACTTTGGAAATGCCCACCCACTCAGTGTCCTCTTTGCATGTTGTTTACATTTCAAGCGCTGGTTTTGTTTGCCGGTCGTACCTGGTGTCGCGTGCTGCATTGGCTCATGTTTAATGCATGTTTGTGTGCTGTGCTGCACGTCCAGTTCAGCGATATTTTCATAGTCGCGCTGCTGTTGTAGTTGTTGCTTTTATTTTGCATCAAGTAGATCTGTTTTGTTTCATGATGTTGCCTTGCATGAGTCGGGGAAACTCTTGTTTTCATGCTGAATTTATGTGCATGTTTGTACAGTTGTGTGTGTGTGTGTGTGTGTGTTTGGAACAGCTGAATCATTTCCCCTTCAATACAACAAACATGACTTAAGCTGCTAATTTAGTTGCAACAACATATTTATTGAACAGGAAATGATTTTTTTTGGGGGGGGGGGGCATCCACAGCAAGTATTTCCTTGTGTTTCCTTAACTGTCTCAGGTTTAACATATTAACCGTCCCTTGCTTATCTCTCCTCTTCCTCCCAGCCACCTGTGGTAAAGACAGAAATGGTGACTATATCAGACACGTTTGCAGCCCAGAAAACTGAGATAGCAACAAAAGAAGTACCCATCGTACATACGGAAACCAAGACCATCACATACGAAGCCGCACAGGTGCACATTTCAGGGCAGTTACAATTCAAACCACATGGTGTCTTTTGTTAGTTGACCGTCTGTTTCAGTTTATTCACTGTGTTACAGCTATTGTACGTTGTTCCCACGTACATAAATCTCAAGTCCCATATAATACACTGATGTTTGATTTGTTTGTGTTTATATTAAGTCTTCTTTTTACCCAAAGTGCATTGGAAAAAAAAGGTTTTGTTTTGTTTTGTTTTTTTTTTGGATACCAATGCCGGACTGTGTACAGTGTGCTAACAAAACCATGCTAACAGGCTACAACTGAGCTAGCAGGCTATTGCCATCTTTACAGTGTTCCTTGTGCATAGTACGCACAGCCACGTGGTGAAAAACAGACGACATTCTCCCCAGCTTTCATTCCTATCACTTGTCTGAGGTGTGCCTCATACACGACACTTAGTTAGCAACTCCACATCTTTGTGTGTGGAAACGTGATGTTACTCCTGCATGTACTGCAGAAGATTTGAAAAAAAAACTTCCTTTCTGGCAACACAATCTGCCAAGATTCTTTTTTTTTTTGCTTTTTCTATTAACTTTTTTTTTTTTTTTAAATAATCAGATAATTTGAATTTCAGGACAGAATACCTTATTTTAAACGTCTAACAAAAAACTTTGAATCCTTTGCCTCACCCCCACCCCCACCCCACTATCAGTTGGATGGTAACGGCGATGGAGAGCCTGGAGTGCTGATGACTGCTCAGACAATCACTTCGGAATCTCTGTGCACTACAACCACCACACACATTACCAAGGTACAGACAACAGCGCACCTCTTTTTGTCACGAAAGCACCATGAAACATTTACTGTTGAGCACAATCGATCACATTAGTAGGGCTTACATCCAAGTGTTTCGGACATTTGACATGAATTTTCAGAAAATTTGCAAAAGAAAGTACAGATGTAGGCGTGTGTCCACTCACCATTAGAAGTTGGTTCTTCTAGCTCAGCAGCAGGTGGTGCTAATTCTCCAATCAGATGCCATTTCACCAGACTAAAAGGAACTCCAGCTTTATCCCCACACATGTGGTAGATATCTCGTGCTTCTCGCTCATGTGGCCTTTCAAACACCTACATTTGTTTCTGTCCTGAAGCCTCCCTGCTCTGAGATGGACCCTGATTCAGTATTTTACTGCATCAATATTCCAGTATAATTCAGTACTATATTAACTGTATTGTATATTTATTTTCCAGACATTAAAGGGTGGCCTGTCAGAGACGAGGATCGAGAAACGTATTGTCATTACTGGCGACTGTGACATCGACCACGACCAGGTCAGTTTTAGGTCTCCCATCCGATACATGTGCCTTATCTGCTGCTTGATTCCAGCAAATGTGATGCAGATGTATGTTGACGTGAAAGCTTAATTATTAAGAATGTAGAGTGGAGTTTTAGCCCCGTGGGAAGCTGGTGGAAAAATAAAGACGTTCAGCCGCCAAACTCGCACACCAGCAGAGATTTGTTAGGTTGCTCAGGATGCAGGAGCGTGGTTTTAGTTGTGGTGATGTGTGGATCGTGCTGCTCACACGCACAAGGGATCAACTAATCACTCTGTAGAGATCATCATCATCCCAGATCCCACCCATTGGCTGTGAACTGCACTTACTCACCCATGCATCTAGAGAGTGATGCTTTAACTTTTTATTTCCTAACGCTCTGTGTCTGAATTCATCACTCATCTTTGTGACTTTAATTTCCTGTCTTTGTCAGATGTTTGCTGCGTACACCAGCAATTTTTTTTTTTTTTTTAATCTATCGGCCTTCTAAATTGGGGCGGCATGGCTCAGAGGTAGAGTGGCCGTCTAGCAACCAAAGGGTCGCTGGTTCGACCCTCACTTCCCTCTGTGACCATGTCCAAGTAACCTTGAGCAAGATACTGAACCCCTAATTGCTCCTGATGGCCGTGCGATGAACTGGCGACCCGTCCAGGGTGAACCCCGCCTCTCGCCCAGTGTCAGCTGGGACAGGCTCCAGCCCCCCGTGCAACCCTTAATGGATAAGCAGTATCGAAGATGGAAAAACTAAATTTGGAAAAACATCTAATGAAACACAATTCATCTTTATTTTATATACAAAAGTTTTTGCTCTCTACCTGCCCAGGCCGCCTGTTATCTATGTCACCTTTTCACAATAGATTGCTAGCGAATAAAATCTCAGGATCATGGAGTCAGAACACATGCAGCATCTTTAAAATGTATCCAGCATTTGCTAAAGTAAATAGAGTGGTGTAACAGTCCTGAAACCTGGAATCGACCGGTTCAATCAACTCGAAGTCAGTGGAATTTTTGCAATTTAAAAAAAAAAAAAAAAAAAAAAAATCATAAGTGGGGTTCACTTTTGAAGATGATCTTGCTTTTAAAAAAAAAGAGAGAAACAAGTCTCATAAACATTTGTTTACCACTGAGCTTATTTTCTACAATGATTTAAAATCCAATATAAAAATCTCATTGGCCTTCGGTCTAGGGAGCTCGCGGTGATGCCAACTTCAAATAGGACTACAAAAATGCATCGCAGCAGTCTGATAGCTCAGGTCTGGATCTGCATGGATCTCTTCCACTGGTTTATTTAAGTTGCTTGTCTGTTTATATTTGCTGGATTTACTCTAAACCAAATGTAAGAACTCTTACTTACATTTGATGAACATAATTAAGAAGATTTGCGTCACATTGAGTCGATAATGTGACGCATCTGAAGCCATTTTACATCCTCAATCCCTGTTAGACACTCAGCTAACCCAGAGATGTAAAATGGCACGTTGATGGTAAATCCAGCATTCCTGTCTTTTTCTTTATGCTTCTTGTATTATTTTTCATTTAACTTCACCATTTTCCCCTCCTTTCGACCTCCACCTTCATTGCCGTGCTGTGCTCGGTGCTGCCACTGTGTGGTTGCCCCTCGCTACTGCAGGCACTGGCCCAGGCTATTAAGGAGGCCAAAGAACAACATCCGGACATGTCTGTCACCAAAGTGGTGGTTCATAAAGAAACTGAACTGGCTGAGGAGGAGGATTGACAGAACTCAGGTAATAATAATAATAGTAGCTCATTATTATTATTACTATCATTCATGGTAATATTCATGGCAGAGCTTCTACAGTGTGTTAGGGATGAATAATTCAAGAATTCTTCCACATGAAGCTGAGCATCATCGCATTTTGATGAGAGCGTGTGTTGAATTTAGGGAGGTATGCAGTGACTGATTGAGGTCTGTTTGGTGCTGGAGGGAATGTTTTGTGTGGGACACAAATGTTAAGCGCTAATCATCACTCCACCAAGGCTGACTGCCCCTATTTTTCCACCCCGACATTCAGAACTGAAGGGGCCCATTGAGACTGTTCTCTCCGCTGACGTTTAACGACCTTCATCACCCTGCAACAACCAACCTTGACTGGCTGAAGAGGAGGAGAAGGAGGAGGAGACACGGGAGAGAGGTTTCTCCTCCGAGGAGTTGGTCTTTCTTCCATGTCTGGTGCATCTAAATCCCTCACTCCTAAAACCAAGGAAAAGAAAAATCCTTACTCTTCTGAGGGAACAAAAGAACCACTTTGTTAGCTTAACATTTGTAGCGTGTTTTTATTTTTTGATAGTGCTTTTTCTTTAACTGTTTTACAAAAAGAGAGATGATAGCGTGTCATGTATAATAAAGATAAAACATATAGGGATGCACCGATCACCAGACCAAACTAAACGAGTCAGGAAAATGATTACTATATCATGGCATTGGTCATTTTTCATACATTTAAGGAGGCTGGTGATCTCAAAAACTTAAGTGTTAATGTCAGAAAACTAATTTATAGCGGAACATGGTATCGGTGCATTCCTAACCAAAAATAAATATTTGTGAAGCTACAGCTCCCTGACTCACTTCATTAAATGTAACAGTAATTTCTAAATTTTTACAATAACGCGTAGAACTTCAATTTAAAGGGGAGGAGCACTGTTTTTTTTTTGTTTTGTTTGTTTCATGATCTATTTTTGCTTATTTTTAAAACAAAATCCAGCTCATTAAATCACCTTCACAGTTATGCTAGTGGTAGAACAAACTGTTCTCACTAATCACACCGCAAATACAGACAACAGGGAGCTGTAACGTTAAATATTTCAGTCAAAAAAAAAAAAAAAACCACCAATCATCCGGGTTTTTGAATGTTTTATGATTCTGTCGTTTTCTGTAAGTATAGTTACTTATTCATCCACATTCCTTGTGTTTTGTTGAGCGTTTGAGTCAGTTCGTTTTCAGTTCAGATGCATGCAACTCACTGAAAAAAGGCATTATATTAGTTATGTAGAGATGGGGAGAAAAGTTTCTGCAAGGAGAGTTAAAGTCCTGATTTACTTGTAAGAAAGTTTACAATACAGAACATCTGTGGTTACAAATTGGAAGGAAGAAATGACCTGACTTGAAAGCTGGTGTACACAACTTCTATATCGTGAAAATGAATCAGTCGGGAGCAGTAATGCAGCTTTGTGTTAGCAATGCGCTCCCCCCCTGGCCCCGCCCACTGTATGACTAACCATTCCTATTGGGGCACGGGGGGGGGGGGGGGGAAATGAGCAGTTATTTTTACTTGGGAGAGAGGACCAGTAACTTGAGGAATCATTGGGAGATTGTGATTCAAGTTAAATGAATCACTGGTGCAAGTTGGGTTGTTTTTAGGGAGTAAATCTGTTATCTAATCTCTTGTTGTTAATTGAAGTCAATCTCAAATTTAAAGTATAAAATATTTTGTGGTAAAATCACCGGTACCAAAAACAAGACTTTTCTCAAGTGGTACCTCACCCTCGAAAATGTAATATCCCTTTCAATGACTCACAATTAGGTGTCGCAGAACCATGTTTTCCTGGTGCCTTACGTCTTCGTGACTCCAAAACGTTAGCTACTTATTAGCCTGAAGCTAACGGACACTGACTAAAATGTGAAACTGTCCAAAATGTCTCTTTTGTCACTCTCAAACACCTTGTCCAGCGTTATCCTAGTCTTCTTTGTCTAGCTACACATGGAATACTCCACACAAACTTTGATTTTGGCCAAACACACTTTGTTGAAATCATTCATGGTGTGCTTGAGAGTTTGTAAACTGACACTTTTGGCCTTTTTTTTTTTTTTTTTTTTTTTGCTGTTGTTAGTTGTCAGCCTCCATTAGCTCAAAAGTTAAAAATACATAGCTGGCATTTTCTGACTTCTGGGGTCGCTGAGACGTGATGCAGTCGGGTAAGCAAACCGTATTCATGACTTAAGACACCTCACAGTGAGTCATCGAAAAGCAAATTGCACTTTCGGGGCGAAATATCATTTTGAAGCCAGAGCCATCTTTGCTGTCACTTTGCATCTGTTGGAATAGTTCAGTATATAGATTCACCCCCCCCCCCCCCCCAGCTTCATTTAATATGAGATTAAATATCCAAACTGTCTAGATAAGAGATCTGCGACGTGTTCGGAATCTCTTAACACACACAATTTTATCTCGCAAGAGAACTTGAGCAAGTCTAGATAGAAGGCTACTGTGTTGATTTGTTTGAAAGTATATAGATGACGGATTATCACGGCTCGTATGGTTTGTCTAGATTAGGTTATCTTTGACTTGATTTCATGCGAATTCATTGTGGTTTACATTGTCATACCACAAAGAAACCCCCTCTTTTAAATCTGTCACATGGAGACATTAGTTAGAACACAGCAGTGAAACACAGCCCAGAGGGAACAGTAATGGAGGGTCTGACGTGCTCTTGAACACCCCCCCCCCCCAAATGGAATTTCATTATGTTTTATTCATTTGTGTAAATAATTGTGGCATGAAATGCATGAGAGAAAACCAACTTGGCTTGGTCCGATGCATTCAGTTGACATAGTTTCTCAGTGTGAGCAGAGAAAAACTAAAGTCCAACAAGGAAGTGCCGCACATTGAAAAAAACATTCTCAACATTCCAGCTGCCTAGATTTGTCGGCACCCTCCTGTCTGACTGGAAAACTGGCATTTTTGAATTGGATGAAGCCTTTTTTCTTTTCTTTTTTTTTACACTCTTTGAATAAAAGATAAATTATTTTAACCTCATTTTCTTTGGAGTGTCAGAATACTTTGGCTCTGTTTTATTTAAGACGTGTCCAGACGATGGAGTGGTAACGGCTGTCTAGGCTGTCTCATGGGAAGCGCTGGCATGACCTCGACTATGCAGTTTGACATTCCACGTGAGGAGAAGCTTTTATCTTCAACCTTCTCGCAAAGAGACAGAACTATTTTTTAAAAATAAATACAAAATAAACTACACACTAGGCAGCTTTGGAGGCTTTCTCTGCTCAAAGAAGTCTTATCAACGATATCTGTAGCTTCCCATAATGTTGTCTTTCTCCGTGAAACTGAAGTAGTTCTTGAAAGATGGGAATTGTCGTGCCCTCTCATAGGTATTTTTTAATGTTTTCACAGTGTTTTTTGACATCGAACCACAACAAATCAAAAAAACAACAACAAATTTCTGCCACCATTTCTTCATACTTGCAGCTGCAGGCCTAACCTCTGTTGGGTTAGTCTGGGCTTAGGTTTAACTGGTCACAGCTGGAGCTTTGGGGCTGGAAGGTGATGCTTTTCCAAAAAGTTTGCGAATAAAACGGTACCACAAATGAATGCCTTGCCAACAACAGCATTTATTAAGATTTAAAAAACAAAACAAAACAACAACAAAAAAAATGACAGGACACTGTTGAAAGTTTTCCATGGCAGCTTCTTACAAATGCTGCCTTCACTGTACTTCATGATTCGTCGTGGGGTTGAGAAGGCGCAGTTTTACCACAGGCTGGGCAAATGGAACAGTTTATGATGAATTAAAAACCAGCACCTGTTTTGTATTTTTACTCACTTTTTAAAAAATTAATTTAAAAAAAAAAAGGAGAGACTATTTTGGAAAGCCAACCAGCCGCCCCATGGCTCCATTTTAACCAACCCATGATAACAGGTCGTGTTTTTCTATCTAGCAGCTTAATCGTCTCGTGTCCCCACCCCACACACACACGCACGCACACACACACACACACACACACACACAGCCACTCCTCCCCTGTGTAACATTTTAAATAAAGGATTGTTATACTCTGATATGTCTCTTCGTTCCTTCTCACATGCATTTGTTAATTTTTAATCTTTGTTGCTCTCTATTCAAGTTGATTTAAAACAATACTTAAGCCTAAAGGTGGGTTCTGCCTTTCTAGTTTTCACAGATGCGAGCTCAAAAGAGGCGTTATTCCCTCCTGTACGGCTTCTTTTTGACATTTTCATTTCGCACAGAGCTGGACTCTTATATATTTTGAGCGTCAGGCTACAGCCACGTGTGTGTCTCGGAGCTCAAGTGCATCATCTGGCACAGTCTGCTAATAACTGAGCTAAAAACAAACACATGGTAACTCCTCTGTTGATGAGCATCAAGTGCAACCAGCTGGTGCACAGTTGAACCTTCTCCTTAGCTTTTCTGCGCCTGCTCCTGGCAGCGCCCGCCCGGGATTAATTTAGTTTGTTTTGAGCTAAAATCAAAGTGTTTGTGCACGACTGAGTTTACTTCTCAATAAAGATGCGGATTATACGTACTTGAAGGTGTGTGTACAAATGTTGTTGGACATTTGTACTGTTTTGTCTCTCTTGCTAGCCGCCGAGAGCAAGAAGAGTCAGCCGTGCATATTAAGTTTGAATCTTATGCTGTCTGACGGTTTACGGCGGCTAGCAAGAGCGACAAACTCACAAAAAAAAAGTACTTTTGGAGGGGAAAAAGAACATGTCTGTGAGCTGAAAACACATTTGTACATACTTTAAATAATAAAAACACTTTATGGTGGAAGCATTGCTTTAAATGACCTTACAGTTAAATGCCCCCCAAAAAAACGTATTGTTCAGTGTTTTTTCAGCGTGTTTAGTGTTAAACGGTTGATATGTTTTCAGAATTAAACCATTGTTTTTCACAGATTCTGCTCATTATTTCCCGTAGAGGCTGGAACATCCAAATGAAGACACCCGTATTGTTGTACATTGTTTCCTGGTGGCGGCGTACATCCAAAACTGCAGGCGTTTGCTGGTTTCGTTCTTTAGGATGACCTCAAAGATGGAAGTGTTCAGGTGTGGGAACAGATATGTGCGTGTCCTGTCAGGTGTACGAGTGTGACCCAACACTCCTCCTCCTCCTCTGGTGAGCATTTCTATACAGTGGCCTGTAGATGGCGCTTCTGTCCTGTGGAAAGTCTGTAAAATCAGCCTCAACTGAGGATGAAGAAGAAGGAAAAAATATTCAAAAAAAAAAATTTAAATGTCATACAGAATGTAAGAGGTCACATCATGCAAACACGGATAACAGCAGCAGGGGCTTAATGAGTAAAACAGCTTGCTGGTGCTCTTGATTTGGGAATGTAGGGAAATGTGAGATAAACTATCAGAATCAGAAATCATCTATTAATCCCTAAAGAGAATTTAGGCGCCGTTGCAGTTGATTGTACTCAGAAAGGGAGACGTCAAGCAAAGACGACAAGGAAAACAGATTTTAAAAGAACTGTATGTGAGGTTTCTCCTTTGCTCTCCTCCGAAAGTGAGAAATATGTTGGATATTTGCATAATTATGCAATAATATATACACAAAAGTGAAATACTTAGAAGTAAGACGTATTTAGTATGAACTATACCACTTTTTTTAATGTTGCAAGCTAACGGCTCATGTGAAACAGAAATACAGCAGTGCCACAGGCGTTTATTTACAATAATTTCCATCTAATTACGAGCGAAAGTCAATGTTGCGCATGCGTAATGCTCCTCTAGCTTTCGCTGCGGCAGCAGGTGTGACTGCAGGTAAGAAAATAGGATTTCATGAGTCAGTTTGTCTTATTGTACCAACGTATTGGAAATATAATTTAAGAGAAGTTGTATTTCATTGAAGGAAAGACGTTGGACACTTACATTAACGGCAATGTGTGGCGGACGTTCACTTTGCTAACACTTAGTTAGCTTAATTAGCTTAGCACTGATGACTCCAGTCTTAAGAAGCGTTTTGTCACCTAAACATAACCAAACTGCCACAGGAAACTGGAAGTAATAATAATGAATATTTAAAAATCTAAAAGTTCTAAAATATTACACAAATATTATGAATATAAAAATTCATAACACAATGTCATGTTAATAGGTGTCATACAAACATTTGTGTTACTAATGGACTAATTCAAACCCTGGGCCTGGAGGGGTATCCAGGCTCGGTGATGTGTTGAGTGATGAGTGTATTCTTACTATCTTTTATGACCTTGTTTCCTTTAGGTGATAATAATTTATAAATAATTTATATTAAAGCTACTGTTAATGCATATTGTTAGTTAATGTAAGATGCCTTGCCTGCCTTTCTAGATTTTTGTAGCAACCGTTGGATCGTCAAAGTAGGAAATGCTCCAGTGTAAATAATAGGAATGTCTCCCCTTCATTATTGGTCCCAGTGTTCCAGGAAGTGCAGCAATCGCTGAGCTTATTGTGCTTTTCATTCTTTGACTAGTCCGAACATCTGCTTTGAAAAGGCTTAGTTGATCATTTTCCCAAGCCCGCAGACGAGAATCAAATTTTTCAGATTTCATCCTAAAAGTCTAACTTTGCCAAGTTGTTTGGTTTTGTTTTGTTTTTTTCCTCTTGTGGCCTATTTTGATGTTTTTCATTATTTAGAGTGGAGCTTTGTTTCAGGGCCCACTGACATTTTTTTTTTTTCAAAACCAGGGAGCTGCATGAGCTGTCGAGTATTGTTCAAGAAACAGAGAATATGCGACTTCTTCAAGACGCTGTTGGTAGCTGCGTGAGCCTGTAAGCTTGCGGGTAAGATGATGCACGTCATGTTTTATTTTGAAATGGAAGTTGGAGTAAAAGGAGGACGTTTCTTTGATGTAGGATAAATGTTTTTAGCTGCTTTAAAACCTTGCGTTTGGACCCACATTTTATGCAGAAATCCAGTCAATATGGAGTCTGCATGTGTTTTTAGTGTGCAGAAACCTGGAGAAAGACCTACACTGTCCACTTAGCTATGCAGCAACATGGTAAATATAACATGGATATTGGTCTGGATATGAAAAGTTAGTATGCATACCCTGTCTGAGTTTCCAGCAGAGGTAGATGATCAGCTGCAGCAGTAGCAGACTGACAGCCAGGAAGAGCAGCAGGCCCAACAGCCAAGGAGGTAGGAAAACGTCTGACTCTCTGTCTGTCTGTGTTAAGGTCTGTCGTAGGAGCAGAGTCAGCTCAGCCCAGGGGCCACTCAGCACCTCCATGCTGCTCCTGCTCAGCGGGGGAGGGGGAAGCTAGAGGGGACAGGAGGTGAGGATCGATGAGATCACGTCATAACTACGATGAGGTAACGTGGCACAGTAAGCATTGATTTGGAGATTAAAGTGTCAGAAATCCTCCCACGGGAACGTCTGATTGAAAAGCAGGACAATTTTAATGCCCCTTGTGACAAATTTGTGATTTCTGGCTCTAAAATTGACTGAATATATTCTAATACATGAGGAGTTAGTGAAATCAAAGTGTTTTCAGTGTTCCCTTAATTCAGGGATTCCCAAAATAGTTCCAGAAATAAAAAACAAAACAACTATATATATTTATACATATATATATATGTATGTATGTATATATATATGTATATGTATATATATGTATGTATATATGTGTGTATGTGTATATATGTATATATATATGTGTATGTGTATATATGTATGTATATCTGTATGTGTATATATGTATGTATATATACGTATGTGTATATATGTATGTGTATGTATATATGTATATATATGTATGTGTATCTACATATATATTATATATGTAGATAGATAGACATATAGATATATTTTAAGTTTCGAAAGATATAAATAATGCTAGAACTACAAATAATGGTAGAGATATTCATTTTTTGTTCACCAACTCACTGTATATCCTACCAGCTGTTACAGATGTGATGCAGTATGATGGCATCACTGGTGTGATGCTTGGCTTTACGTTGTAAAACATTAACAAATACATCCAAGGAATGAAGCCATAGAACTTTATTCATCTTTTATGAGATTTACGCTCCAAACTCCTGCCTTGATACTGTACGCATCATTTAATTGGTGGGAAGTTTTTAGTACCACGTAATGCATCATTAGCATTTTGCTAGCTCTCTGTGACTAGCCGACACAGAAAGTGTAGCACAACGTCCTGTGGAGCGCTGGACCTCTGTCTTAGAGCAGTGAAGAAGAATTGCTCTTAGATAACCTAGGAGGAGCTGGGTTACTGGGCTAATAAATTATGTGGCATTGAGTTGGTGCACAGGCTTGGATACTCGCCATACTGCATTTTTACCAGTATCAGAGGTATTTTCAATCCGGGTATCGGAATAACTATACATTGCACAGTTTGGATGATTGTTTTTTCATGCTACCATAAAGCAGTTATTGCCAAGCTGGTTGGGGAAAGTTATGCAGTTGTATTTAAAAGTATGAGTCATTTTTTTTGCAATGAGACATAAGGGAATTCTATTTGATGTCACAGCAAACAGCAGCGTATCTAGCAGACATGGTTTGATTCACTATGTGTTCTTTTACTGGCATTGAACAGAATGTGACTTGGATTTGCTTTTGAAATATTTATATCTGGACTGTAATCCCCTCTCTTGTGTTTAAGTCACAAGTCGTGTTGCTGTCGTGTGAAAACATCGCGAGTAAACCTGCTCGTTTGCCGTGTTGACCACAGTAAGGGGTGAAATCATCCACGCTAGTTTGAAGGTAAGACCTTAAGAGTTACAAGCTGTCAGCTAGAGACACCAGAAAACTGTTGACTTTCTGAATCTGTTTCCAAAAACAGCCACAACTACATGCAAAAAAAGTAAAGAAGGCCTCGTCAACAAGCGAGTGAAAGTTTCACATCAGTGAATAGTTGCTAAAAACAAATATAAACACAAACTCACATGAAGTGAAGAGCCACCACTTGTCAGACGCAGATATTCCAACAGCTTTTTAGATGAGATCCTAACAGTGAGAGTTGTGAAATTGTCCCCCGTATTCCAGGGGTCGAACGATGTCTCTGTCTCTTCTTTTACGTCTCTGTTTTATCTGTTCCTCTGTGCTTCTGGTCTCTCCCTCTCTCATTGGTAGAGAAAACCTCAGTCGTTGTTGTTGCTGTTGTGGACTTTGTTCTTTTCTAACTGTCAAACCTTGTGATTGCTAAGAGGATTAGCCACATTGGCTAATGTGTTCATATCTTTATGGGAGCTAGAAAGATGGTGAGTGTGTGTGTGTGTGTGTGTGTGTGTGTGTGTGTGTGTGTGTGTGTGTGTGTGTGTTCTTGTACTTGCTACATATTGAGGACTAGATAACGTATTTAACCAACAGAGTGAGGGCATTTTTGGAAAGTGAGGACATTCATCTTCAAAGGGCCGTTTGAAGGTGAAGACCTGGTTTTAGGGTCGAGTTTAGAACCAGGTTCTTTTTAGGTTTAGGGTCAGGCTGTCAGTTGAGATGGTTAGGTTTAGGGTGAGGGGCTAGGGAATATATTACGTCACTCAAAGTCCTCACAAAGATATAAATACAAGGGTGTGTGTGTGTGTGTGTGTGTGTGTGTGTGTGTGTGTGTGTGTTTTTCAGATGTCAAACCACACATGAAAACAGGAGAAAACGATTACTTGTCTCTGTCTTGTTGTGCCTGCTGTTGATGCGCAGGCATGTGGATCGTGAGTCAGGCCGGGATCGTTGAACCTTAGCCTCCTGTGCTCATAAAGCAAACTCACTCTCTCACTCCTCTTATCTCCTTTTTTGATGCACTCGTCTCCTCCATCTCTCCCTTTCAGTATCTGTCTCCTTCAGCACAACCCCCTCTAATCTGTGGTCGCATTGATTGAGTCTCTCTCCAGTTACATTTGGATTATTGTAATCTTTAAATAAAAAGGCATTGATACCATCAATACTGACTGTATTATTGCTGTGAAAAGTGGTGCACGGGTTTAAAGTTTTAATTTGAAACTGCGGTGTCGCGCCCTCTATCTGACCACCACTAACTTCATCTGGGAAACTGTATTCCAGGATTGTTCTCTGGGTGAACCAAGCAACTTTGATCACACTTATTGATTTTAGCCAATGAAGTAATTTATGTCTTTGTAGGACAAGGTGTCACAATGAATCCCAGCTCTCTTCATGGGAGGCTTGTTAACATCACCCACATGAGCCTCTTCAAAAAAAAAAAAATGCTGTCGCAGTTGCATCACGTTGGCAGAGACGCATTAATTAGTGAACAGGATCTAAAGTGTTGTTGATTCCCAGCCACTGTGAGAGGCAGATGTTGATTGGCTGTGGGTCTGTATGGTTACAAATAATAATGGATTCCAATTTTATATTCACTTTTTTTTTCCAGTCACACCTAGTTTACAGGCTAATAGACAAATGGTACCAATGTCATTTTGGAATATCAGCACATTATATGCCGGTGAAACCAGATCGTCACACTTGACTTTTTTTTTTTTTAATTTCCGGTGCAGATAGAAAGGTAAAAAATTCAACATTTGGATTGACCATTAACAGTTTGCTAGCCACAACAAGCTAACAGGCTACGAGTGAGCTAAATGAAAGCCTTTTGCTATCGATGGTGCTTCTCCACACAGTTATTCGTCTCTCCGAGGTGTTGAGCCAAAGTCTGCCAAATGGTCTGGCTTGAGGTGTGGTAAGTATGAAGTTTGAAGCATGCAATTTACATAATTTCAAGCTCGGTCAACCTCCCTGCTCCGTGTGAACACACTCCATTTCTGTTTCGACTCACTCTTATTCAGGTTTTCCCTTTAACTTTGGCACCCACATGTTCACTCTCACCGGCGGACACAGTGTCTTCTCCTCAGTGCAGTTTGACACTCATTCACATTTACACTCTTGCAGTCACGCAGAGGCTCATTTAAAAGGTGTTTGTTCTCTTTTCCCGTGGGAGCTAAAGGAGGCTTTAGGGTGATCAAATCACAGGCCTAATTTGGTTGAAGCTGGTTAGAAGTGCTGTCTAATTGAGTGATGCTGTCATCCAAATCAATGGAATTGATTAGCTTTGTTGTTCTGCTGATTGATCGGGAGATAATGGAGCATTTTTTTGTAGAACCCTACGTGTCTTTCAGGCAGTTTGTGTGCTTTTGTGCCTAAGAGCTTGTTTCCTGATTGACTTTGAGCTATTCTTGGACATTAACACACTGCTTTCTCTCTTTGTGTTAATGCGGGTCAGTGCTTGTAAATTTAGAAATGTTCAAAGTAATGATTCGATAGAGATTATTTTTTTATTCCTGTGTGTTCGCTTACTGATCAGTTTATTCTGTTTGTGGAGGCCAACAGGAGCTTCTTTGAAGTTATAATTCATCATATTTTTGACGCCTTTTATGCGCTGATAGCTTCACATTCTTTTCCGTTGAATCAATAGTGTGCGAAAGAAAAAGAAATAAAAAGGGCAAATACACAAAGAACTGTTTATTATTTATTATACGTGACTGATGAAACATTTAAGCAGCCCTCGTGAAAACAGGAAGTGAAGGAGTGTTTCTGGCTCACTGTTTCCTTCACTGCGGTTCAGATTAGACTGCTCCCCTGATGCTGGTGAGGAAGTTTGGATCATTTCAGAAGCTCCTAAAACCAAAAAAGGAGTGTGTTGGTGTGTGTCGGTGTTTCATCCAAGCCACCTCCCCCCCCCCCCCCCCCCAAAAAAAAAAAACCTTCAGGCAATTTACTATTTTTCTCATTATCTCTCTCTCTCTCTTTTTTTGGCACTCATAATTTGTAAGAATGGCAGAGAATGTTCCCAAAGAGAAAACTGGATCACACTCCAGTTAGTTAATTTGGAAGAAATTGAATCAACGCTTCAGGGGTGAGACGTCATGGCAGTGAAGGATCAGTATTGTGGTGTGTGTAGAGGTGGGTTGCAGAGTGACAGAGCCTGTCTTCGGTGTCAGTTTGGGCCATTTCACAGGTTTTATCCTGCTTTGATGTCAGCCTCTGGTATTTTTATCCTGTTCCTCAGTTTGTGGTGCAGCGCCGAGTCAGAAATCCTCCCCCATCTTTGCGGGTCTGAATAGTTGGTCCCGTTATTAAACAGCGACCACTTTGATAAGCGCCTGTGTTTGTTTGTGTGGCCTCGTGTGTGTGTGTGTGTGTGTGTGTGTGTGTGTGTGTGTGTGTGTGTGTGTGTGTGTGTGTGTGTGTGTGTGTGTGAGTGAGTGAGTGTGGGTGGGTGGGTGGTTGTGTGTCGTCGGTGCCGTGAGAACAGATCCTGTGTTTTATTGATTGTACACTGATATGGAACCCAGCCCTCTCTCTCTCTCTTGATCTCTCACGGTACCAAGAACGTCTAATTAGGAGGAAGCAAGCAAAAAAAAAAAAAAAAAAAAAATGCTCTTGTCTCACAAGTAATGAGAAATGTGTTTTTCACAGCTTGTAGCACGTACATATCTGTCATAAAATGTGAGAAAGAATCATTGTGAGTGAATCAAAGGAGGATCCTCTGTGCCTGGCTCGGGTTTTCTATGCATTATGGGACTTTCAAAGATAGATATCACAGTTTTTGGATATGGACATGTTACACTATACTTTTGCTGACTCCCATATGTACAGTATATGTATACCGTTTACTTCCAGAGGGTAAAATAAATCTCCTCTTGTTAAACCAGTGGCTTTTATTTAAATATTAGCAATGCAGTTTCCATGTAGGTATTGAATTTTCCTTGCTGTTTAGAGCAGGAGAACTTTTTAATACATGAGAAGTGTCTTCTGTCTGTACATGCATTCATCCGTTCGTATGTCTGGTGTACTTGCTTGTTGTTTAGCTAGCAGGGGGTGACGTGTTTTTGGAGTCATGATGTTTAATGTCCTTGATAACCTGGGCAATCTTGTTTAGCCACATGTCAGCAGCAGCTATTTCTGGCGTTAAAAGCTTTAAAATGTGCCAGTTTCCTGACAGATGTCGTGCCACAGTGCAAACCATTAAAATAACCTCATTCAGACATTTAATCATAAACCCACTGACGAGGAAGTGGAGAGATGTTCAGCAATTCAAACCTTTTTCTGTATTTTAGGACTAATTCCTGCACCACTCTACTGACCAAAACTAATTGTCAGGTATTTGGGTAAATGATCATTTTTTTTCCAACTATCTTTTTTTTTTTTTTTTTCCCCAAGCAAAAATGTTGTGGTTGTCATTCAAAAGTAATATTCTTGAGTTTGGGGTTGCAAGTCAGACAAAACAAGCAATTTGAAAACTTGTTTGCTGTGAAATTGTGTCGTGAATTTTTAACAGTTTACAAGAAAATAACCAGGCAGACAAATCAATAGAGTATAACTAGATTCAAGCTTTGATGCGTTCATCCGTCCACCGCTCTCACATCTTCAGGCAAAGTGAAACAGCCCAGTTGACGAGGACACAGATCTCACACTATCCTTCATCTGGTAAATACGTGACAGTGTCATAACCTGAAAATGAGTCAAATTATTCTCATGTAGGTCTGTGTCACCTGAAATCACCTCACGTCCACACGTGCATCGTTTGTTCCATGAGTGAATATGTCATCCATCTTCTAAATTGAATTTCACTGCCTAATCGACTTATAAGTCTGAATATCATCCTTTCTCATAAGAAGAGCCTCTCCTGGGCGACGTCCTCTGCCGTGTTTATGCCTTTACCGTCGGAGTAATTCAGTTACTTTTCTCTTGACGTGTCTGAATGTTGCACTGGAGCAACTAACCACCGCGATGTATTTCTGGTTCCACTGGGTCATAGAAGCGATCTGCCTAGTCTTAACATAACTTGTTCTGTTGCTGTCCATTATTAAAAAGATGAGGGCCAACGCTTCTCTCAGTGCTTTGTCTTCTAATTAGCGCTAACAGTTGGCAGGAAGCTGTCAGAGGTTCAGCCACACACAGACCACAGGGAGTCCTCAGGCTCCCGGATGAGCAATGATGCCTTCATAAAGTAAAGAGAGGTCATTAACATTGCAGTGTTTGCAGAAAAGAGCAGAGGTCAAGTACATGAAACATATTAACCATAAAGATTTTGGAATGAGAGAGAGAGAGAGAGAGAGAGAGAGAGAGAGAAATGTTTTCAAGGAAGTAATACTCTGAAGTGCTGGATGACAGGATGGAACAAACTCTGCTCACATATCGTTCTGAATCAACAGGTGAGTTTGCTGTGTGTGTGTGTGTGTGTGTGTGTGTGTGTGTGTGTGTGTGTGCGTGCGCGTGCGTGCGCGTGCATGCCACATCTTGAGGACCATAACAGGTTTAGGAAATTTTTGGAAGGTGAGGACAATTTTGTCCCTGACTCTCTGAGACGCAGGGCAGTTTGGCAGTCAACTACCTGTCTTTAGGTTCCTGTTAGACTCCGATTGCAGGGTTAGTCTTTTATGAAGGTCGGGGGGGGGGGGGGGGCACTTCAGTGTATGACGTCAATGAATGCGCTCTCAAAAATAGTAGCTCAAATATGTGTGTGTGTGTGTGTGTGTGTGTGTCTTGTCGTACATTCTTCAAGAAACCACCTCCAACTTTCCCTCTTTCTTGGTTTTCTTCCAGTTGTCATAGCAACCTCTTGGCCTTTTTAGCTTAAGTTACATCGAGGGTCTGAGATGATGCTCATTGCCATAGTTACAAGGGTTTTGTTAATGGTTTTTCCTGCATTTTGTAAGATATGTGACATTTACCTCCAATCACAGACACTCTGCTAGAGTGTGTAGTCAGGGGGACCATGTCATTGATATGCACAGAAACTAGAGTGTGAAAAGAACTTTAATCCAAATGGCTGAAGATCTATCAGTATTTGTCTGTGGGTTGTGCTCCGAGTTGTTTTCACTGTAATTGAAACACTTGGCAAATGAAGTTTTCTGAAAAAAATTGACTGTTTTTATAGACAAAAAAAAATCATTAATTGAGGAAAGAATGCGCAGGTTTGTTGTCAATGAATCCCACTATTAGTCACAAGTAAAATGTAAAGGCATCAAACCTCATAAAAAAGCTGTATTTATTCATGGCAGTACTTAGAAATAGCGTTAAATCTGTTGACAGGTGTTGTGCCTTTGATCTCCATGGGTACTTTGACTTCGTTCTCTCTTTGTTCTGACATTCGTCAAACGTTCCTCCCAACCTCTCTGTGTTAAACATCGACCAGCAGAAGTTTTAACATGAAGTCCCATCACTACGAGCCCCCTGAAGTGTCAGTCTGTTAAAATGGTGCGTGATGTTCAGAATCTTTTTTCTACACCCTTAAATCAGAACTGATGTTTTAGTTTCATATTTCAGGGACGAACGAGTTTTATATTACACCCCAAAAAATCAAAAAATGACTACCGTCAACTTAAGTTAGCAACTTTTTCCCTGATGGACCAATGAAAACATGATGGAAGGTGACAATTTTCTGTAGGTTTTTAGTGGGGGTTTTTTTTTAACACAGATTTCCCAAAGAAAATAAGACAGAAATGAAAGTGTGTGGAAAAAACAAATAGGTAACTGGCTCCATTTTCAAGTTTGAAAACGCAAAAGCAGACTTCTGCCTGGTAGAACTGCTGCAGGTCCCAGACTGTCACCTCGAACCACAAAGCAGACTGGTAGATATTCATCAGTAACTTGGATCACAGTCGGATCGCTTGTTACCAGGCAGCTTTCGAGGAACACTGAAGAGCTGCTGAGGTGGCCAACAACCAGAAGGGGACTCTGTTCCTCTGCTGTGGGTTTCTCTGTGTTTGGGGTCACTGGTTTGTAATTGGGTTCAGACTCACCTCTTGACTCACTGGCGAAAGAGCCTGGTATTGTGTAACTGTGTTTCGACTTAGATTAATGTGATTCACTTTTTTCTAGCTTAAATGAACATTTTCATCATCACTTTGATGATGTTGTCCCATTACTAATGACAATACGGTAGTGCGGCACTCGGCCAGTTCTCAATTTGATAGATTTGAATGTGCTGTTGCTCAGCAAAAATATATAAATTCTCCTTGATGTGATATGTTTTGTGTGCCATTTAACGAAACAACAAGAACAAATGATGTTGATTTTCAGCTTGGCATGCAAATCTCTGAGGCTTTCTGCAGAGATCTCTCTTTTACCTTGCAGGACACATCACCCCATCTACACTTTGAGAGGTGTAGTCACACTTTACGCACGTAAAACTTAACAGATGTGTAGCAGCAACACTATAACGAGCTCATCGTGAGGTGATAGCAAACCAAATCGCTTTGTAGGAAAAAGCTTGCAAGACATCATAGTGCATTTGATTGCACCTCACAAGTTCAGAAATCTATCTTGAAATCCAAGAAGGATCTTAAAGGAGAAAGATTCTGTTTGTTTGATCATTTCTTTTGTTGAAATATGTATCACTCAGGCAGCACAGGGTTGCAGTGGTCAGCACTGTGGCCTCACAGGAAGAAGTTTCTGGAATCGAGCCCCAGCTCTGGCACAGGATCTTTCTGTGTGGAGTCTGCATGTTCTCCCTGTTCCTGTGTGGGTTCTCTCTGGTACTCCAGCTTCCTCCCACAGTCCAAAGACATCAAGAGGGGACGAGGCTGATTGATACTCTAAATTGACCGTAGGTGTGGCTGTGAGTGTGAATGGTTGTCTGTCTCTATGTTGGCCCTGTGATGGACTGGCGACCTGTCTAGGGTGAACCCCGCCTCGCCCGAAAGCTGCTGGGATAGGCTCCAGCCCTCGTGACCCTTACCAGGATAAGCAGTAGAAAATGGATGGATGGATGTATCAGTCAAGATTATCTTGTTCTTGTTCTTTCGCTGTCCTGGTACCAAAGGCGGTTGGACGTTTTCATCCACTAGACATGTGGCTGTTGTGTTTAATATTTGATCTTAGACCATGATCAGAGGCAGTAAGCTAGCTTGTCTTGCAGGGGTGAACTGCCGAGGGAAACTGGATTGGAGATGTTCACCTTCACTGCAGAAAATCCAGGAAGCACTTTAAATCTTATGACTCATATTTGCGACCACAATGTAAAAAACAAGTGTGCAGTGCATTCGGGATTTTCAATATCAACCGACCATTTTTTTTCACGGTTTGAAATGAGCAAAGTGCACCGGAACATTGAGGTGATAGTAAGCAGTTAAAGACATGCAGAGGAGGGTGAGTGAAAGTAAAAAAAAAATGGGTTGTGTCCTTGCCAGATATTTCCTCCTCACACACTCATACAGTACAAACTGTTCATTACTACTCTCTCGCTGGCTCTCTCTAAAAGATGTCCTGAACGTTGAGGAAAGAACTGGCGTGAAAGAGGAGGGAGGAAGATAACATTTTGTTACATTTATCTGTCACTGAATTAAGCATTAATAGTGGGACAGAGGAACCAGAGAGTGTATCCAGAGAGATCAGAGCTGCTGGGAGATCTAATAGTGAGACAAGGTGTGAGAGGATGGTGGGTGGAAGTGTGAGACAGAGGGAGAGGAACAGCAATTAGGCAGCGATGAAAGAGAGAACGGAAAACGGGCAGTAAAATATTTGCCGTGTCATCTCTTGCTGATTTAATT
Organism: Aulostomus chinensis; assembly: GCF_037954235.1. Classification (NCBI taxonomy): domain Eukaryota; kingdom Metazoa; phylum Chordata; class Actinopteri; order Syngnathiformes; family Aulostomidae; genus Aulostomus; species Aulostomus chinensis. The sequence continues at coordinate 18,865,593 of NC_141339.1, forward strand.
TCTCACATTGTCAGTGAGAGGCTGACAGGGACAGGGGGATTGACAGAGGCAGAAAACTTGCAGAAATAATTAATCCATTAATTAAGCCATTGTTCAAAGAGTGATGGATTGACAGGGATGAAGAATGGGGAGAGACGGTGAGAGAGGAAGGGAAACATGAGTGATAGAGAGACCTGGCGGTGGGCGGATGTGAGAGGAAGATGCGATGAAAGAGACCTGAGGGAATGAGACATGCATGGGCACAAGTAGGGGGGGGGAGGCAGTTGGAAGTCCTGAAAGAGTTCCCCTCCCCATTTAATTTCAGCAAGTTAACTAGAATTAAAACTCAGAGAAAAGCAGGACAGTGTGGAGCGGAGGTGAGTGTCGAAAATAATAAGGCAGAGAGAAATAGAGGCTGACACAGGGGGTAGAGACAGCTCTCCAGCAGCTAATTCTGTTGCTATGGTGATGATTTAGCATCAGGGCCAATGGGGTTGTTACATAACACTAGCCAGTGGCATCTTTTATTACGTTTACACACATATAATCCCCGGTTCCAGATCGGTAGCTGTAATCCCTCTCATTATTACAGCGGCGCTGCAGATAAAACAGTCATAATATTTGGCCCTCAGCTAAAGTACAACATTTAAAATACAAGTAGCTCTCAGCAGAAAAATGGATAAAGCGGGTGTATTAAATGAATCAGCATCAGTGACATATGAAAAACATTATGATTATTGATTTTATTGTTTTGATTTGTTGCCTGGTGGTGCGGTGGTTACTGCTGTTGCCTCACTGTAAGAAGGTTCCGGGTTCCCGGCTCCAGCACGGGATCTTTCTGTGTGAGTCTCCATGTTCTCCCTGTTCCTGTGTGGGTTCTCTCTGGTACTCCAGCTTCCTCCACAGTCCAAAGACATCAAGAGGGGACGAGGCTGATTGATACTCTAAATTGACCGTAGGTGTGACTGTGAGTGTGAATGGTTGTCTGTCTCTATGTGTTGGTCCTGTGATGGACTGGTGACCTGTCCAGGGGGAACCCCGCCTCTTCCCCAAAAGCTGCTGGGATAGGCTCCACCCCCAAACAGGATAAGCGGAAGAAAATGTATGATGTTTATGATATCACCCAAGTCTCCAGGTCTGAATGGTTGATTATTGGCACCATTTTTTAGGACATGTTGGTATAACACTTACTCTGTAGGAAAGGAACCAGCTGCTGCTTAATTTTCCATTTTTATCATGCTAGAATGCTAATATATCAGCTAATCAGGCTTAAACAGCAGAGGCTCTCAGGAGTGGGACTAGTTTGGTAGATATTTGGTCATAAATCAGAACAGTGAACAAATGGCAGCGGAAGGACAGTCAGTGGGATTCGTCATCTGAAAATCATCTGATCACCCAGATTGTCAACCAAGAGCCCAGAAATGTGGGCTTTGTCCTGCCACCTGGGTCATATTTTCAGATTTGTTTCCTTTCCTTTTTTTTTTACAGTTCTACACTGAGGTAATCTCTTGTTTCAATTCTGTCCTCTTTTGTTTTCTGCCTGATGTGTTATGTTACATTATTCTTCCCTCCTTGTGGATTTAGTCTGTGGCTGCGTTTACGATCACTTACTCACTCTTTATCCACCCTGAATTGAGTAGGTGAGGTGAGGTCGAACTTGACAACTTCAAGCCAGACGGTACTTTTAGCTGGAGGACGTTTAACATGTCCTGTAACGTAAAAAACAAAAATCATAATTTCCTGAACATAATCACCCAGTTGGCGCTGGACGTTACATCAGCGCCAGAAAGACATAGAATTCGAGGTGGTAAAGCTGAATGAAAGAAAACTGTTGGAAGAAAAATCAGGTGGACATTCATCTCCAACATTGGACTGAATCAACAAAATATAAATGTCAAAAGGTTTTAAAATGTTGACATTATTGACATTATTATATTATGAAGACATTTTTCTTTTCCCAGTCTATGCTAGTCGCGAGCTCAAGTCTTGCCAGTGGTTGCCGGGCACATCAGCTCTTAGAGACACTCCTTAAAAACACTGCTACCGAGTGGGTAAACAGAAAAGTTGCCAGATGGAAACAACATCAACAATGACTTGAAAGATGTTATGAATCTGCGAAGGAGAGATGAAGTGCAGATTCATCATCCTAACCTCCTTAATAAACAAATAGTCATGTGATCATGTATTCAAATATTGATCTTAGCTGCTGTAACAGTCAGGAAACTATGCTGCTGCCATAAATGGACATTAGCACTTGCATGTTTGGCCTTATTTAGATGTCTAAACAGCACTATAGCCTTATTTACTTAATCTAGAATTAAATCATGCTTGAATAAAAGCAAACATTTCTCCGTGGCACCTGCAGTGTGCTGAATACTCCGGTGTCTGGCTGAATTCACAGACACTGCCTAATGTCACATTATTGTCATAAATAAAAGTTGTGGAAAGTGCACGAGCGTTCCTCCTGGATGAATCTGCACAGTCATATGTCACCTCTCTCATCCCTCTGGTATGATGAATCTGGTATATAAGGAAAGTATCCAGTGACACGCACACACGCACACACACACACACACACACACACACTCACACACTCCGATTAGTTTGCCTGTTTTTTTAATTTCTCATTGAAATCACTGGACAAGTTGTAAACAAGAGAACACATGTATCCCCTTATTGAATGTATCCCTTTAAGAATAAATTAAGGATTAAACAGAGATCAGCGTACGTCTAATCCTGTTTCATTTATGAAAAACTTGGGAAGAGGATTTACGGCGGAGAGTCGGTGGATTTTTAGAGAGAAAAGAGATTTGAGGGAAGGATAAATGGCAAAAAAAAAAAAAATTGAGGGGAGAAGGCAAGAGGAAAACAGCTTTGAAGGGAAATCTTGTGGAGTTGGAAACGTCTGAAAGGGGGTGAGTAAGGTGCAGAGGGACAGTCAACCCATCACGAGTGTGATTAAAGAAATGTGAGAAATGATTAAGAAGGTGTTGAGGAAAACCCAGGTCACTCTTGACAGTCGTTCACTTGAACGTCGAAGGTAGAAAGGTACTTTATCAATCCCCGCGAAGAGAAAAGTACTTTGTTGAAGCAGCAATAATAACAGCAGTCGCACAAATAAAAGAAGGGGGGAAAAAAACAACGGATTGGTGTGAATAAAGCATGAATAAAAACTTGAGGTACAAGACAAAGTCAGAATAAATAATGATGGAAAAATAAAAAGTCATATTTCAGAATTTGCTTAAGTCATAAACAGCTTGTACAAAAATCATGTCTTTGTTGACTGTGACTGTGAATGACTCAATTTCTCTTCCCTCGCAACCAGATGTATTCTGGGATGCTGCTACTACTGCGATACTGTCACAGCTTTCACTCCTACCACTTGTTTGTTTTGCCCCACTTGCACCATCCAGGATGAAATATTACCATATTTTTTATTGTCTTCTGGTTTTATTGCATAAAGTTCATATTCCTATTTCATCACAGTGGTTAATGATATCTGTGTCTTGCACCCACCCCCCCCCCCCCCAAAAAAAAGGATTTACTGAGATTTCACTGAGATCACATTACATTTTTATTGAGAAACATCTTTCACAAAGTAGAATGTTGTACCTTATCCATCATTGTCATGTCGCTTGCTGCTCGCTGAAGTGTCAAAAGAAGCAGGCAAGGAAAATGGAAACTGCTACTTGGTAATTAAAAAGATACTTAACACAGAAAGTGTATTTTGCCTTTCAAGTACTCACAATTACTTGTCTTGAGCTCATGAAGATGATTTTTTTTTTTTTCCCCCATCCCTGGCTTCCCTTCTTTGTGACTTCAGAATGCAAAAAGAACCAGTCACATATATTTAGCTTGAAGCTCATGGCAGCTAAATCTGACAGCAGCAAAACTGCCTAAAAAAGGAAACAGTAACCCCTCCGGTTCAAAGCTGCAGTGGGGCCAGAATGTGCAAGTTGTTGGGTTGGTCAGCTGGTTCTCCTGCATGTGCCAACTGTTCAATGTTTGGTTTTGTTTTTCAAATCCAAGTTTTTATGGATTTCTGAGCGTACAGATGGATAAAGTAGACGTAGATCATAGCAGCGCACTCAAGACTTTCCTAAACAGGCCCTTTTTTGAACAGTTCTGTGGTTGTTAGCCACCGGCTGCCACTAGCTTCAAGCTAGATAAACAAGGCTGACTCTTTCTGCAATCTGGATTCTAAAAGCAGTGGCAGAAAAATATACTTGAAAGGTAAAATACGCTTTCTGGGTGGAGTATCACTTTAATCTAATTCATTTTTCAATGTTACAATAAAATAGATTTTTGTCAAGCTTTTCTTTTTTCTCTTTTTTTTACAACTCCAACAAAAATTTTAGGGCTGTAATGTCCCAGTCGACTGGTCGATTTATTAGTCAATAAGTTCTGGTTCGACCAAAATTCTGATTGGTCGATTTTTTTGCCACGTTAATTTCATCAGGAGGAAAGTACCAAGTGCTGATGGGGGTGTTTTCAAAGCACCCCCGTTTCACAGACAACAATCAATCTTTGAACACCCCCCTTGTTCTGCTTTTTTTTTTCAATTTTTTTTTTCACATCATCCAACTGAGCCAAAAGGACACTCGTGCGCACGACTTTACTCAGTTGTCACACAAAACCCCTCTCTCTCTCTCTCTCTCTCTCTCTCTCTCCCTCCATCGTTCACACACAGTCATACACAGTGTACCTTTTAAGTTGTGTTTAGGCTGGTGTGTGTATAATTTATAACTCTGTGACTTCAGATCAAATATGCATTATATTACAAGTGGAAATGGAACTGTTTGCTTGCTTGTGAGATCATGTATCATTGAGCTTCGGCACAAAAAACAAAACAAAAAAAAATGAACAGTCCTCTGTGTTTACTTGCCTGGATGCAAACATGCTGTAATATTTCTATTTAAGGTGGTTTGCTCAATTTTATACTGGTCTTCAAGAAATTTTACTACCAATCGAGCTGGAAGGTGTGATGGGACCTCAAATTACTAGATTTATTGACTTTGATAATCACGGTTTTGAAATGAATACTTCTCCTTTTCATTAGCTTTGTTGTTAGCAGGCTGTATTCTCCATTTCTCCGCTGAGTACAGGGATGTACAGTCAAGGGGCGGCTGGTTCCATCCTCAACTCCCCATAGACGATGTGTTGAAGTGTCCTTGAGCAAGATACTGAACCTGAATGATGAGTAGGTCGGTAGCTTGCATGGCAGATAATTCTAACTTGATGAGTAAGTACCTCTCTTGTTTAACCCTGACCCTGCTTCACACTGTTGCCCTGTGAGCCACAGATACCGCGGCTCGCTTTGCAGTTCCTCTGAAGGAACGACTTACACTTTGAAGTATATTGGCCCATATAAGACTTCCTGGAGAGAGATATTGCTAATACTTCAAAGAAAGTAGTAACAGTCTTTGCCACACTGCTTATATACAGACAGATGGCTTGTAAGTTATTAACAAAGGTTACGAGGACACCTGTTGGAAGTAATTGCAGTATTGACTATACACAGATAGGCAGTGTGTTGTGTCTTAAAACTAATTGGTGCTTTCACTTTAAGGACGTATCTGTTACCATTTCCAGGCTCTTAAGGTTACTGTTACTTCAGTGTGTGTGTGTGTGTGTGTGTGTGTGTGTGTGTGTGTGTGTCTTGCTGGCTGAGCTGTGTTTGTTCCCTGTGAACCAATCATGGCAGATGGCTGGAGACATTACTGATGTCTGTGTATGTTTTTGACGAGTTGGGACAAATTCAGTCCAGTCTCTTCCTCTAACCCTCACTGTCTTTTTTTCGGTCAGTGCAATGACTAGTTTGACTTTGGTGCCACAGTCATGCAAGATAATACCGCACATTCTTCTTTTTTTTATAGGGATGGTTATTACACTGGCACCAGTGTTCCAAAATGCTGTTAAGGTCATGGACACACGGTCGTATCATTGGTGTCCTCCTCCATAGAGATACCTCCTTCCGCCAGTTGTGTTTGATGTTCACCAGGCACGGACAGAACATTCAAAAATGTGGTCAGAAAGTGTGAAACCACAAAAATGCAATGAAAAACGTTGCGGTTAAAGGAGGTAACACAGTTACAGTTACGTTCTCAGTAAAGCCTCCTGGCCTCAGTTCACATTTAGAATGCACCTGCTTCAACCCTCTCAAGTCAAAGTGACCCTCATCGTCTTTTGGGACAGAGCCGGCCTCAGCTGAATACGTGTCATCTCTGTTGTAATATATGCTGTTAATCCCATGGCAACTTTTGTCAAGCAGCTTTTTCCTCAGTCAAAAGCTGGCTCTGCCAATTAGTCCAGCATCTTGTATATGCAGCATGATATCCGAGAAGTTATAAAACTACATACATACACACATTTCCGCAGCACCAGCTACCTGCACACTTTAATATGGGCTGCATTACGATGAAAAAATGTAACATATCGACTAATGATGTGATTCCCATATAATTTTTGATATCGGAGACAATGTCGTGATCTTAAACAAACAAATATATTTTCTAAAGTCCCGTAGATGACGTTGGTCAGCAAGAAATATCAGAAAAAAAACATAATATTGGGGCCATATTATGATGAACTCTGCAGCCCTTCCTCTGATGAAGTTCTGTTGAATTTTTCTCTGATCTTTCATGTGAAGAACATGTGTTCGTATGCTATGGTCAAAGTCAGATTGGATAAATTGAGTCAAGGGCAGAATTTCTCGAGAAGAAAGAGGAGATCGGTCTGGAGAGGAAGCTAGAGGGACAATAAGATGAGAGACGAGAGTCAGACAACCAGGCGCCTCTGGATGGGAGGCTGATAGAAAGAGATGATAACATTTAAAGACAGAAGGATGAAGGAGGAGATGATAAGGAGGAAAGGGAGAAGAATGGGGGTTATTGCCCTGAGGTCATTCCTTTCAACAGCGCTGATTTAATTGGCTTGTTGAGAGAGACGTAGGATGCCTCAGCTTGATTGGTTGAGTGGGCCAATGATGCCTGCAGAGACAGGAAATGCAGGAGGGGGCGTTTAAACTTTTAACACGCAGACACACACAGATGGACGCCCACACGCAACATGCATCACACATGCATTTCTACCCACTTGTGTGAGCACGTATGTGTTAAGATTAGTCCAGAACCCTTAGGACACAATGAAACACTGTCACACAAATGCATATTATACAGACACACGCCAACACTTTATTTTTAACTCTCAAGCACAAACACACACACACACACACACACACACACACACACACACGTACACACGGTCATTCAAGCATGCCCTGTAGTTTATTAATGAGGATGGAGACCAAACATCTTCCTGGAGGGACTCAAACCAGGCTCTGTGTGTGTGTGTGTGTGTGTGTGTGTGTGTGTGTGTGTGTGTGTGTGTGTGTGTGTGTGTGTGTGTGCGTGCGAGTGTGTGTGCGTGTGCGTGTGTTTCCTTTTGTGTGATGAACAAATGTAGACAGACACTAAAAGTGTGTGTGTTTGTTATAGAAAAGCTTTTAGTTTGCTGACTCTAAAGAGTTCGATAAGTCGCTCTTGGAGACCATAAACGTGCACGCAAAACACAAAGCAAACACACAGCCGGTTGTGTGACCTCTCAGTCAATCTGCCCACGCTCACTGGCACTCCACACATGGATGCATCCGTCCACAAACCTCCACCATGTCTTAATTTCCCACGAGTCTCTTCCTTTTTGTTTGTCTCTCTGCCCAACCTGTCCTCCATTTTTTACCAGCTGCAATCATCTGATATCATCAGATACTGTATACTGATATTTCTCTCCATTTAATATTTTATTCATGTGCTTGACTACAAATGAAATGCCGGCCTGTGGAGGGTTTTTCTGAGCACCAGTAACATATCTGTTCTCATCCCTCTGTCGTTGAGTTTGTGTTCATTACGTAATTGGATAACAGGGAATAATTCTCAGTAATCCACTTCGACAGGTTTACATGCACTTTAATAAAGCAAAATATGGAGAGAAAAAAAAGGTACATGATGTAAAACTCACATGTCTGTTTGTTTGTTTGTTTGTTTTTTTAACATCTTTGTCCCACTTCAGCAAGCAGGAAACAGCAACAAGCTTTAATGCAGCAGTCCCCAGCTCTTGGACTGAGCATCGGTCCTCCTCCACTATCATGCCTGCTGGATCCAGTTCCAGAATGAGGATTGTTGGGAGTGAGTGGTGGTGAAGGAATTCACACCAGCCTCAGAGATTGGTCAAAAGATACTTTTTGAAATATGTCGACATTCCCCTGTATTCTCTTGTTGAGGAGGTGTAAGATGTTTGTGCTCTTCAAACAAAAAGAGAAAACACATTCACGAGAAAAAAAAACAAAAAAAAAACACAAACGCAGATGAAACACACAAAAAGTAAAAACAAAAGCAAATACGCAACACAAACGAATGAAAAACCAAAAGCAAAAAAAGACACGAAAACAAAAAAAAAAATCACAAAAGCAGACACATAATATACAGATGAAAAGGCAAGAACACAAAGGCAAACAAAACGGAGAACACAAACAAAAAAGGAAAAACACAAAGGCATGCAGAAACCACACACAACTTTGTCTCTGTGTAACTCTTAACAATACGTTTTATCACCGCTGCCCACAACATCCTCTTTCGTCCTCTTCACTTGCGTACATGCGGCCATTCGAAATAATGAAAGAAGTCAAATCAATCAGTCTATGTGCATTCAGAAGATTGGGCAAAAGCAATGTGTCCTCATCAGATGTCTCATAATCTGATTAACAACATCAATCAATGCTGTCTGCACGACCACTTGAGTGACTGCAGCTCCAAAATTCTGTCAGTGATAGTTTATTGTCGTGAAAACCTTCTCGGTGTGAAACCTCTCTCATTTTGTTTCACATATCTACAAGAAGTCCAGATGCGTTTTGATAATTCTTCTTTTTCTTGGCATTTTCCTAAATCCAGGATTTGGCTCCTCTGAAAGTCTTTGCTCAGCTCAAAAAAACCTCCGTGTCTTTGTTTTGTACCCTAAAGAATTAGATTTTCCATTAATACAATTCAAGGGCTTCCAGTCTTGTAAGGGCTTGCGCGGTTTTCACGATCATCCTGTGTTTTTTCGGGTTGCGTCCTTGACTGAAACCTCAGTCATTCTTTGGTTTTCCTCACGGTGATGGAAAAAAACCCAAACCTTGATGTGTTAAAAGAGATCAGCCCCAAAATTCAACGGCTTCTCCCTTGGCCTGTGCTTCACCCCTCCTTCAGGTTTGAGAAAATCTGCCTGGTAGTTAATCACAGTGACAGATAAACAAACCCAGATGCAGGTGAAATCACAACCTCCTTGGCTGGGGTAATAAACTGCATTGAGAGTAATAAACTGCGCACAAGAGAGTTGAAATTCTTCTAAGATTCAGACTGCAGCTTCCGAGGCAAAGAACTGTAATTTTTGAGGGGATAAAGTTTTGTCCAGAAGAATATTCATAAGTATAATAATACATTATTTATGCTCGTAACACTGAACTATTTCACAGTGTCTCTTGGCGATAATGATGCTTTTTACATCTCGATATTTGCGAGGCAACTGTACAGAACACCAGAGGAGCCGTGCTTTTTACGTGGTAATGCTCTTAATGAGTCCGAAACGTCATTTTCCCCCTTACGTACAGATCTCATGCAGATCGTTGCTCTTTGAACCACACAATGTATTTCTTGCACTAATCACATAAAAACTGCTGCAGTTATGCTTCAAGACTTCAGCTGTTGTTTGTTTATTACCTTAAACGTGTCAGGAAGTAACGTTAGTTCTGTCTGGAAGAATCTTAGCAGCCCTCCTGTTCATCACCTCCAAAAACCTCCTGCAACTTACGGGATTGACTTTTTTAGCCAGGAAGCCCTTGAAATGACTGTGTGCATTATCCTCTGCAACATAGGAAGAGAGTTTTGCTACTGTTGTTGCGCTACTAGCATTTAAGAACATTTTAATCATATTTTCAGAGAGAATGAACAGCTTGATTCGCCCAACTACAGTAATATGTGCCAGTGACCATCAGCAATGACGCCAGCGAGCAGTGAGGACCAGCTGGTGAGGTGAGTGGTCTGGCATGCTTTTAAAAACAGCCCCACATCTGGCTCTACCAAACCTTGCCGCTGGCGGAGACTGTTAGCATTAGCTTCCCTTGATGCTGTCCGCAGCAGCCCTGTGTTTTTCCCAAGTTTGTTGAGGTGATGACCATCAATAACAGAATTGTTACTTGTCATTTCATTATGAAATGCAGTCCCAAAGTGCAGAGTTGTGACCAGAGAGCAGCTGTATGCTTATCCTCATTCAGAGACAAAGCACTGTGCAAGTAGGCACCACTATTTGGATTCTATCTCTATTTTCAGACTATTGTACTAATCAGCCAAATTGAAGACAGTTCTGACTCAGGTACAGACCTGATAGGTGAGCCAACCATGGCGGCCTTACTACCATCCAGTAGGGAGCAGACATCTTCATAATGGCTTCAGCTCTCTATCAATGCAGGACGCCCCTGTCTGCCCCCTCACCGTCACCACGGCCTGATCCCTTTCCACGTCCAGATCAGGCTCTGCCCCCACACCTACTTTGTACAGGGGCCTGCGCCAACAGCTGTCAACATGCTTTAGAGACGGCCAAACTCATTCCTTTACTCTACTATTCCTCTACTCAGAATAAAGCTTTCGTCTGAAGTTGACGAATGAAATCACTCAAGGGTCTTTTTCACAAAAGGGAACAGGTCGGGAATCCCGTGCCATAAATCCAATAAATCTGAAGGAACGTGTGTAGAATATCCCCAAGAAAAAGTCCCATGAAACAATTCAACAAGGCCTCTCTAAATTTAGACTCAGATCCCCAAAGACAAAGCTGAAAAGGTCAAAGACCGTTTCGAAATTGGAAGCTGGGATTCCTATAACAAGCTTATAACAAGGCTGGTAAGAACATGTGGCTCTCGTGGCTGATGTCATACGGAGCAGGTATGAGAACATGGGAGCATCCCACATCTGCTCTTTTTGTCTATATTTAGAGCAGAATGCATGCTTTAATATATTTATACAGTACGTTACATCCTCTCCACCCCCCCCCCCCCCATTAGAATAGACTGAAAAAAATCCAGGTCAGGTTTATCAGATGGAGCGTTCTGACCCTACCAGAGCTGTCTTTTATCACAGTGGCACAGAGCAACAGCCAACTGGATTAACGCGAGATTGTAGCTTTCCTTTACTATCTTGATTTTCTTTTTCTTTCATTTACTGGAAGGCAGGCAGTTAAGCTCTGTGTGTGTGTGTGTGTGTGTGTGTGTGTGTGTGTGTGTGTGTGTGTGTGTGTGTGTGTGTGTGTGTGTGTGTGTGTGTGTGTGTGTGTGTGGCTTAAGGCACTTTTGGGGACAAAAACCAGACTAAAGACCAGTTAATTTGAAACAGGATGTGTCTCCCCACAAGTTAATTTTGTGCTGACTCAGAGAACTTGTGGCAACGTTGCGTTAAGCCCTCATGCTCCCTGAGTTGGGGCCAAAAACTAACACTTAAACACACACACACACACACACACACACCTTCTGCCAATGTTTTTAGTCCTTTTTCTGTGAACCGACGTCTCTGTTGCCTCTTTACTGTTGTCTTATTTCACTAAAGCCAAACCTAAACAGTTCTACTCTGAGGCCCTGATCAAATGATGAAAACGTTACTATTAGAGATCCAACGTCACTCTCACAAAGTAAAGAGTCTAAAGACTTATTTACAGTTTTGTTTTTTTAAATTTAAATCGTTTAACTATAAACACCTCTGTTAATGTGTTATACAGTACATGAATTTATTCCAACTGCCGGACCCAATTAAACATGATGGCCCAGATTTTGAGACAGAGCTGCATGTGACTGAGACACCTGTAATCGACCTTTTTCTTCTCTGGGGGAAAAAAATTAAGCAATGTTCAGTTTGTTCGGGAACAAATCATAAAAAGTAACTTAAGTAAACGTGTGGTTGTGATGTGGGGCCCATATATTTAAATTGATATTTGAGGGTTCATACTTGGTTTGGGGGCAAGTCATTGATTTGTACTGTAAAGGTTGTGGTAGTGGTGTTGGATTATGCATTACATACATGAGGGGACCTCACGGAGATAGTAACTCCGACTCTCTGAGTGTGTGTTTACTTCTCAGGGAGGGGTCCTGAGCACATCACAGGTTGCTATGGCAACCAGTCTGACACACCCACTGCTGCCTCATGGCAACACGCAGATAGACTGTTCACACACACACACACACACACACACACACACACACACGTACACACACGTACACACAAGCATTGCCACAAGGATCTTCCACGCGATGTAGGGAGATGAATTAATCATGATTCAGTGGAAAGGGACGCATCGCGACAGACGAGTGGTTGGCAGGACACACTGTCATGACCACATGGCACTGAGGTGAAGCCCATGACAGACGCCTTCGGCCATTTGTGGCCTCGCCGCAGAACAAAACAACCCCGTAAATTATGTGGAACAAGTGATTTACGCTAATCTGCATGTCAACCAGGATACTGCAGTATAGTTCCCTGAATATTCGAGGTAGTCAGAGGAAATCATGTTTTAAATATATCCGTTTTTTTTTTTCATTATCCGAAAATATAAATAATTCAGTCTGACAAAGTTACATGTACCTGATGGGTGACTCCTCTCCAATCGTAATTCCCCAGTAATCTACCCTAAACCGTGATGCCTTGTTGTTTTCCGCAGCAGCTGTGTTGCCACAGATGATAATGTGCTAATGCACTGTGTCCTCTCTGCAGCTATTCTCCTTGGCTAATCTGCAAACCATTCAATTTACCCTCCAGATGTGCTGGAGTAGTTAGCCTGTTTATTAGCTGATTATGTCAGTAAACTGCCCACATCTCTGCTGTTGTTAATGCCCAAAACACAAGGGCATAACACAGGCTGTTACAAGCACTCAACACACACAATGAGAAGCTGTTCTTACCAGGAGAGAAGAAAGAAAAGAATACATGTATGAAAAATCAGTTGTCTCCGTGCCTTGTCTCTCTTGTCTCTTCAAAGTCATTTTCTCTATTGATGTGGATATAAATACGTGATCAACTGGGATTTATTGATATTATTTTTTTGCCGTGGGCAAGTATTTACAGTATGTCTGTGTGGTGACATCCCTGCGTGTGTGAGCGATGGGCTGGTACTTGTTTAAAGTTCCAGTATGTTGAAGGATTGGATGGATTATTGTCAAAAATATGACATTCGTAGCCAAGTTTTAAATAGTATATAGTGAGCCGAAGGGATGATGTATTTTAGGAGGCTAAACTGGATCTTAGCATCACCATGGGTTCCCTCAGTTGAAAGCCAGTCTGATTTTTCCACTTGATTTTTTGGATTATAAAGGACATAAGCCCTATGGTGAGCAGACACTCATGAAATTTTGTGTTTGGCAAGATAGTTTTTGTAACTGAACACTGCTTTAGTGTTTATCGAAGCATGAATGCTGTAGCTACTGTCGCAGTTCAATGCAAACATTATGCTACAAAAAACTAATAACTGTACCATGAACTCCATTGCCACCTCACTTCGCCTGATGACATTCCTGATGACCTCTGTCGTTTATTCTGTTTCGCCACTTGTTTGCAATCGCCGTTTTTAAGATGCATAAATACAGCGGCTTCCGAAATTCACAATCGCAGTATTTACTCACGTAGTTTAAGCTGTCGAGCAGAATATTAAAATGTATTGTACTGATGTGATCTTAAAATGAGGGTCAATGTGAGGATGTAATCAAGATTCTTCAGAAAAACTAAGCAAAAAAATGTACTCTTACAGAACTAAGTTGCCCTTTCTTTGGGGGACTGTTGTCAGTTTTCAGTTGAGAATTATTCCTCATTCGCTCCTCATGCTCACAACCGTGTTTGCTGTTGTTGTTTCATGGGATTTTTTTGAGCACAATCAAAATACCCCAAAATTTCATGGTCCTAGCAACAACAAAAAAAACATGAAAATTACATGAGAAAAGTTGTCTTGAAACACATCATAAAAGGTTTCACAGTCTTGCGAGATCGTGAGACACTCTTAAATGGACTCCCTGTCCCTCATGTAGCAGAAGAGTGTGACACAGACGAGGAGGTGAGAATGCACCGGCTCTCTCTCTCCGTAATGAAGAGATACCCAAAAGAGTGATGGAGTGAATATACAGTAAGTGCCCCTATTTGTTCCTGCTCTCTCAAAAACAGGAAATTGGTGTGTTCAGATACACCACCTGCTCCTGCAAAGCTCCAGATTACTGTGAAAGGCATTTCAATTATCTGGGTTTATTTCCACACACACACACACACACACACACACACACACACACACACATTGCGTGATACATTTGGAGTATTTAATACAGTTGCTTTAATTACTCAACCATCTGTCTTAAGGGGGCAAATGTGGGGACGTGCTCAGCAACCAAAATCTTGTTACAGGCTGGCGACCCGTCCAGGGTGAACCCCACCTCTCGCTGGAAGGCTGCTGGGATAGGCTCCAGCCCCCCTGCGACCCTCGGATGGATGGATGGATGGATGGATGGATGGATGGATGGATGGATGGATGGATGGATAGTTACACACTCGTGTGCCCTTGGTAACTGTACTTTGATGCAATTATCAGCAGAAAAGGGGTTCTTAGACAAACTGTGGTATCTGATCAGTGTACAGATTGCAGAGGAGAGGCGCCAAGTCCCGTGTTCTCAGGAGGTGATGAACAAACAGAGCTATTGTTGTTTGGTTTTTTTAAATATTCAGATAAAAATCTTAAGAGGCCTCATCTTAATTAAATGTACTTGAAGAATGTTAACTGGATGATCCATCTCTGCTGCATTAATATGTTTCCTGCCTGGAGAGAAGGTTTGGGTTCCCCGGCACCAAGTGCGAGGGGACAACAGCAGCCTTCTGCTTTGTAATAGCATGTGTGGGATATGTGTATGTATATAGTTATTTGTGTCCTCTTAGGCAAGACTTAGCATGTTTTCACGTAAGCCTTTGTTCTTGGCAAGGCAGTTTCTGTTTTTGTTTATAAATGTGTGTATGTCATTAGACCACATAGCTGCAGAGCTTATGATAATTGACGATGACTCATCAGACCTTTTCATTGTTATTTTACATGAAGAACTTGGCTAGAGGTGGAGGAAGAAAGAGGGAGGAATTAATGACGTATTTGAGAAGTTGTGTTTAAGTGTAGGGCTCACGCGTTTTGTGCCTGTGTGTGTGTGTGTGTGTGTGTGTTTGTTTGTTTATACCCAAGGGAGGCTGTTGCCTCCCACTGACCCTCAACTAAGCATCTAGAACAGCTCCTTTGTGTGAATTCATGTGAAGCAGTCGATAATGGTCTAATGAACTCATTAGCACCAAACATGTTTCAGTGAAAATGCAGTTTATTCTTAGACAGGATAAAACTAGACATTAACTAGTTATTCTTATAACAAAATGCACTGAGACATTATTATGATGTTGCTCAGTTGCTGAATTCCTGAAGTCAATCCTGAAAAATGTTCTCACCTGGTGACTAAAAGAAAAAGAAAAAGAAAATTATAAAGAAACACAAAACATGTCATCAAATAGAGTACCACAGGGATGGCACAAACCGTATGAGTTGGAGATGAGGGAATCAGACATTCTTCCAACGGTAACTTTTTCCCGGGTTGTAGGACTCATTCCTGCATCGCTCTACTTTATTATCACAGCCACTTGGATTTATGAGGATAGCACATGATGAATGTGCTCATAGTTATTGATTGTTCATCTGGTATGTAATCTTTAAACCATATTTTTATGATTGTTTTGGGTTTGTTTTTTTCAACCAGGATTTCTCTATGTACTGTTCAGGTTCACAAAAAGGTCGCCATATGAGTAAGGGAGTGCATATCCTGAGTGAAGTCTATGCAAGTACTCTTGTACTCAGAAAGTGGAAATGTGTGCAACGCAGTTGTAGAGACAAGATGAGTTCAGTAGAAGCTAAATGCTCATGGGTAGTTTCAAGTTTCGTTGAGTCGAACATTACAGGAGTGAATCCTTGAACCCATCGGGGACATTGGCGATGTGTGACAACATAAGGACGATTGCTCGAGTCATTTAAAAAGAGAGGATCTCAGTAAAAGCAGCTCTTTTTGTGCTTTGTGACCGAAGTCAACAGAGGCTTCGTAGCTGCTTATAAATCCTGCACCGCTGATGTTTTGCATTACGCACGTTTCCAGTGCGTTCCAGCCAGCCAATGGGTGATTACTGTAGTCTGCATTCTCCCCCTTTTCTGATTTTTGTGTCGTTCCCCATGTGATGTGACACAACAGCCTTCAAGCTAGCGAGCTAGTAGCAACCCACCACCGAAATGGGCAGGTTTTGATCAAGATTTGGATCGCAACACAAGGCAGGTCTGGCTGGGTTGATTTGGTCAATACTTGTGAAGATATACAACAAATGAATGTACAAATATTTCACACCATTTTTTGTTTTGTTTTGTTTTGTTTTTTAAAAGCCATCATTGCTGCATCCTGGGCTGAGGCCCTGGCCACAACGATTGGGACTGGCTAACAGAAAATGCTCTCAGACTGTGCAAGGCTAGATCGTTCCTAAAGATGCTGGAGCTTGTTGATTCAAAAAGCTAATTGTATGTTTGCACTCCAATTCAACTTGCTGTCGCGTTTGCGTGGCCCACTGTCGACATCTACTTCTATCTGACGGTCGGACAGACACACAAACCCACATGAAACTCGGCCTGGGCGATAAACCTACAGCGTTATGGACCTGTGATAGACACTCTATCAATAGCAATAATCACAATGTCTGACAAGATAGTTTCACTAAAATGAATTATGCAAACCACCATGAAAGCACAGAACAAATAAGTTTGTTAACTTGAATAAACAAACAGGCTCCTTCTCCTTCCTCGATCAGGGCGAGATACACCAGTACGTGAGCGTGATTGCGTCGTCACAGTGAAACACTGTCGCCTCTGTCAGCATCAAGATATGCTTCCAAAACTGTTGAGAAGAATGACGCTTTATGATGTGGTGGTGCTGTGGTTAGATTTTGCTTTTCCTTTAGGCACAAGAACACTTGGTCCCGCGAAGGTATGGTCTGAAATTAACACTATTGTTAACGTTTCTGCATGCAGGAGTCACGTCTACGGGTGGTTCAGTGACAGATAAACAGGAACAATGTGGAGAAAAAGTATTAGTGCAAATGGTGAGGAAGTCGCTGATTAAAAGGACAGGTCATCTTGCTGGCAGGGTAGTTTGTTTTAAAGCTGTAGTGCATTGTTAGGTCACATCAATAAACATCCCTTTCTAAATAAGTTTACACATTGCTCATTCAGCTCATCGCCACTATCTCTGCTTTTTGTACGAGCTGGTGTTCATGTGGCGACATTCTGGCACTGCTGGGAGGACCCATGGACTACTGCTGTATTGGCAGGGCTAGCTGCTTGCAGTTAGCCTGCTTAAGTACAGTATGTGGATAAATAATGAATTGTATGGTGCTTACAGACTTTCAAAATGTAAACGGAAACAGTTTTTTCACAGGGGTTCCATCACACAATTTAGCTTTTGTTTTGAACCAGTGAGAGCTCAGTAAGCCATTAGCGATTACAATTATTAACTGTCACCTTTTCAATGTTATCAGACCAAAATGACCAAACTGTGACAGTAACAGGAGTCATTCCACAGGGATTTTGTGATGCTGAACACAAGTTCATGTTTACAGCCAAAACAGTAGAGCCTGTGACATAATATTCTGCACTATAGCTTTAAGTCTGACTAATTAAGGGGCTAAATTTTTTTTGAGTTGATGTGGTCAAATTCACCATTTTCTTTTATCCTTATCTTGATAAAAAAAAAATCAGACTGGAAAAAGAGCTGAACTAAAACTCCAAGTCCCAGTCTGGCTCTAACATTAGAGCTTAAACTGATTTGCAACTGTGCAAAGTAAACCTGTTGAAAATGATGAGTGAAACCTCTCTACAAAACAGCCGTCCTTAAGAAGCTTGTTATTATTATTAGTGTTGTTGTAGAGCTTCATTTTTCATCTTGTATTAAGTGCTTCCAGTATGACCTCGGTTTCACCAACAGCTGCTGGGACGATAGTTTGTAATACGATGGAACAGTGCCAACCCTAAAGCCTCGTTTCAGGATCCTAACTTCATTAGGACAATTTTTCTGCAAAGAACATTGTTTGATTTCCTTTTTCTTATGATCCCTGCAGAGAACTTCTCCTTTCACTTGCCTGACAGCAGGCACCTGGAGGCCTGGTCCAGTTGGCTTTCATCAAACCTTTTACTGTGCAAGGTAGTCCATTACTCTCCACCCTCTATCCTGCTACTTGAAAAAGTACCTTTGAAATGATCCTTCCTTCACGGTGCAGATGTTTAATTGTCAGTTTCCTGCTGACACACGCTGAAGCACACCCTGGAGAGTAATTTACAAAGAAGGACAGAACTGTCTCCAAGCTTTCATTCAGCTTCTTCAGAATCGAGTCTCAGAGCTGCCTCTCTTTAGTGTGCTGCTGTTGGACTCGTCATGCTCAAAGCTCAGATTATTATGTGACCTTGATATCATTAGCAGCTTTTCTCTTTTACTGTAGTCACGCCTCGCTGCCGCTGATTGCGACACATCCAACAGCCGCTCCCCTTGCTCCTCCCTGTCCTCAAGCCTGGTGTAGCCTTTACTGCTTCCTCGGTTGCCACCGATACTGCGGCTGCTGTTGCTACGGTCCAGTCGGGGCCAGCTGGGGTGCTTCCGTTGCTCTGGATGCACGTTAAGCATGCTCGGCCTGCGCTCCAGGTCCAAAGATTTAGAATGACTGCTGAGCATGTGCAGAGAGGAGTTGGAACCAAAGTCAGTCCTTGCTGCTCCGGGGGACAGCCAACAGCCTGAGGTAGAGGATGGAGCTGGGGAGAGGGAGGTGGCCGAGACAGAGGAGCAATGGGATGAGGATGAAGCAGAGTTACTCCGGTGTAATCCTGGTGGTTTGGAGGCCTTGGCGACAGATGCTACAGGAACCACCAAGGACTCCATGGAGCTCAGAGGTTGTAACCTCTCACCGTCACACCTGTGTCCACTTCTCTCCTCCTCTGTAATCGCCTCCATCTCCGGTTCATCAATCACACAGTTGTTGAGTTTTATAACGGGGAGAGTGAATGCAGAGATGGAGGAGGAGACAATGGAGCGTGCATGGTGTCCACCCTTCTCCCCATCGACATCCACAGACCACTGGGGGCGAACAGAATCTGGATGAGCCAACCCAAGACCCGGGCCATAGAAGGGCCGATCCTTGTAGAGCGGCGCCAAGAGTCCCACAAAGCTACAATCCAGTTTAGCCTGC
This sequence comes from Aulostomus chinensis, assembly GCF_037954235.1. Classification (NCBI taxonomy): domain Eukaryota; kingdom Metazoa; phylum Chordata; class Actinopteri; order Syngnathiformes; family Aulostomidae; genus Aulostomus; species Aulostomus chinensis. Next base: position 18,884,915 of record NC_141339.1, read on the forward strand.
TCCTTGTGTCTGCGAAACTCTTCCTCCCCTAAGAGAACCTCCTCCTCTTCTGTAGGCCCCCCTCCACCTCCAGTGCTGCTTCCAGCCCACGAGGAGACGGCAAGGAGGGAGTTGCTGGGAACCCGAACTACGCCGGCATTCTCAGCACCGAAGGCTCGATCTTCTCTTGCATAGGCATTGTTGTGCTGAAGGTGTTGCTTCTGCTCTCTCTGTCTGAGGCGATGGATGTCGATGACTGTTGAGTACATGTCTCTCATATGGATGATCTAGAACAGAGGTGAATTACTTTATTGCAAATGGCAATAATATTCATCACTTCAGAATATTGCTCCTTTCACATATAATTGTAATTCGTGATAAATTTGCATAGGATGTTTGTGACCTTGGAGTTCATGTATGGATTACCTGGAAGGTTGAAAGAGAGGAGAGGATTAATCCGATCAAGAGAGGGGAAGGAGAGGGCGGAAGAGCAGAAGAAATGTGATCAGAGGAAAATTGCAGAGTTATGGATGGAGAAGAAATGTGATCTGCATGAAAAAACGATGAATATGGATGATTGCAGTGTGCATGCTCATTCTGTAGCAACTAGAGGAGGAAAAGGATTTTTATTTCCTTGAGCTTCAACTGTTGAAATAAATGTTTTGAATATCATTTCATTCCTGCTTGCCTGATCCTGCAGACAGACAAGCATGACTTCCATAATGGGGCTCCATCCTACCTTAGTTTCTCTGTCTCTGTTTTCATGAAGAATGGCATTCGCACAGATGAAGATGAAAATCCCGATCCCCATCGTGAAGGGCCCAAGCATCTTCATCCTCTCCGAGTGACGATGCTGTTCCAGGAACCGAGTCAGAGCGCCTCTAGCCTGCTTCGAGGGTGTACCTGCATGCAGAAACATGTAGGGGAATCGACTTCTCATCGTGCCATATGCTATTAATGAAGGTTTGTTTTCACTTCCTGAACCAGTACGACTGAACCATGCTGGTTTCTTTTCCGGGTGGCACAGTGGTTTAGTGGTCAGCACTGTTGCTTCACAGCAAGAAGGTTCCAGGTTCAAGCCCGGCTCGGACACAGGATCTTTCTGTGTGGAGTCTGCATGTTCTCCCTGTTCCTGTGTGGGTTCTCTCTGGTACTCCAGCTTCCTCCCACAGTCCAAAGACATCAAGAGGGGACGAGGCTGATTGATACTCTAAATTGACTGTAGGTGTGACTGTGAGTGTGAATGGTTGTCTGTCTCTATGTGTTGGCCCTGCAATGGACTGGCGCCTCTCGCCCAAAGGCTGTTGAGATAGGCTCCAGCCCCCCCGCGACCCTTAACAGGAGAAGCGGTAGAAAGTGGATGGTGGATGGTTTCTTTTTCTTTATGCAGTCACCAGAAATTTAGAACTGAAGAAGCTTCTTGGATGGCAGGCAAAACATCTTCACTTACACGAGGAGAGTAGAGTTGCCTAAATTGATTATTTTTGAGAACTTGTTCAGTTACCTTGTACGTGGTGATTGGTGCTGGAGTTGCCCACTTTTGCCTCTTTAGCCAGCTTGCCTCCATTTGCTTGGCCTGAGGCTGATATTTTGGCAGTGGTGGCCTTGGGTCCTCCTCCACTTGGTGTTTTGGCCGAAGCCATGGTTTCACTTTGTGGCCAGTAGCCTAGTGTTGCCATACCGATCCCTATCGCCAGGATGACCAGTCCCAAGAGGAGGAAAAAGCCAGATGCGGAGTAGAGACGGATCCTGCCACGCACCACCACAACATCAGCGCGTCGCTTCCGCTTCCTAGATGAAGAACAATGAAAAGACAACTGACACGTTTAGCATGTCCAGTATGTTTTTTTAAGGACTTAAAATAATCAGGACTAACTGAAAGACTAAAATTACCTGGGAGCAGCCTCGGATGTGGGGTTACCCAAGCCTGGAGATGTCGGCGGTATGGGCCGGTGCTGAGAACGGGCAGAGTCTTGGCGTTTTAGCTTAGCCAAGCCTGTTAGCACACCTGCTGCAGCAGTCATACTTTACCTGCAAGTCCAGACAAATAGGTTCAACATGTACATCCTGCCTGTTGTGAGAACATTCACAGATATTTAGCAAAGATATTATCAGTCCCTTTTCCAAACTTGTGAAAATAAAAGCAGCAATGGTGTATTTTTGTTACAGTGCCCTCAACCAAAAGCCAGTAGGATTTTAATATTTGATTTTGCGGTACAACTGGTGACCCGTCCAGGGTGAACCCCGCCTCACGCCCAAAAGCTGCTGGGATAGGCTCCAGCCCCCCCACGACCCTTAACAGGATAAGCGGAAGAAGATGGATGGATGGATTTTGCGGTACAGTTATTTAGCTCTATGTCTGGCTTGCTGATTTGTGAATGGGGAGATCACGGTTAAGAAAACACTGAAAATCTCCAAATGGATTATGAAAGTTCCAGTCCTGTCCTTGGTCAGGGAGATAATTTGAGAGGTGAGATTTACAGTAGGCTATTTATTCATCCCTCTAAAACCAAAAAAAAAGTTGAATGAAGCAGACAAAACGTAGGGTCAGAGTATCATCAAAGAAAATTACCGTTAGTCATAAAGTACAGTCTTTCAAAATAAAAGCCTGACACATTCCCCTTTTTAATCAAGGCTGAATTTTACCTTGCATGACATCATGACATTTACCGCACAGTGACATGTAACACTACGAACAACCACTTGGAAGAAACAAGTCGAGAAATCCTCTTCTGTGTGACAGAGAAGCCAAAGTCTCCTTGATGTTCTGAATTTAGGACGTGTTAATATGCAGACTTCCAGGGATCTCAGCTGGAAGTGTTGTGTTATGCAGGAGTATCACCTCATGTACAACAGGGAGCTTTCAAAAGCTGCAGGTAACTCATTGCAAGGGAAAATGGGTTTATCCTCCTCGGAGAGCTGCTGTTCAGAGTCAAACTGTGATCCAGATGTGGGCACACAAACACCAAATCATCGTCTGTTCACTGCTAATGTTTAATTGTTGGCCGTCAGCCTTCAGGGGAGTGTGTGCGTGTGTATTTGTGTGCGCACTGTATAGAGAGACACTTTCCCACCAGAAACAGGATAATCAGTGCAATAGAAACGGAGCGGACAATTTTAAGGTAATTTACTTGAATTTGCCATCTGCATTTTGTTTTCATTAGTTCCTGCAGTTATGACATTACACCTAACATGCTGCAATGCTCCAGTAATATTCAAATGAATCATCATCAGCTGCTCGGATGTCTATTAATAGATATTAAACGGTAGGGAGCTTAAAACAAACACGGGCTTACACTTCCGAAGCCTTCATTTGGGTTAAGATGCCTGATAAGCTGGGATCACGCTAATATTAGCGTTGTTCTTTTTAGCACTAAGAAGATTAAACACACTATATTGGATGTTAAATAATCAAGATTTTGAGGGCAATTTCAAGGGTTTTCTTCAGGTAAAATTCAGCGATTGCTCCCTAAACTGGGAGTTGGCTGCTGTGTTGCTGCCTTCTCCAGTGGTGACGTGTCCTTCAGCAAGACATTGAACCTCTTAATTGATCCAGATGTGCAGTTTGGCACTTTGTGCAGCAGCCTTCGCCATTGTGCGTGTGTGTAAATGGGCAGATGAGGCAAAATTGGCAGATGAGGCAAAATTGTAAAAAGACTGAATGCTGTTAAGGTGGAAAGGTTGGAAAGGTGCTATTCAATCACAGCTGCAGTATTTTTGAATCACCACCCAGCTTTAAGCACATTTTTGAGGAATTTGGTGTTTTTGTTGTTTTTTTTATTACAATCAGTCAACCGAGCAAGTTTTACTTACAAAGCCCAAAAATCATAAAACAAGAATTTGCCTCAAGGGGCTTTTCAGGGATGCAGCGTCCTCAGCCCCTGGATCAAGGTGAAGGAAAAACTTCTTTAAAAAAAAAAAAGAAAACCTTGAACAGGAGTCCTCACCTCCAGTATGCCATCAGTTTTTGACTTCAAAGTAGTGCATTATTAGCTCTGCCAAGGAGGTAATGTGGTCACTCTTTCTTGGGTCTGTTTGTCAGCAGGATATCTTAGAAACCAATAAGGATTTTAATTCAATTTATGCCATTAATTTTGGGGCGATTTGGATCAAATTGTAGATCCTGGATCTTGTTCTAGGTCCCTGGACTAGCTATAACTGGTGGTTTATTTCTAGACGCGCCAATTTTTTTGATCAAATTCCTTCTCACCACCTCAACTGGCTCTTTTCTCAGTCAACGCAAAGGAGCAGCAGCTCAACTCTTCAGTTTCTCACGAAGGAAACCGATTTCTGCAGCTTGTATCCGTTCTTCCGGTGATGACCCTTATTTCATGATCAGATGAGAAGAGAGAAGGGAGGAAGCCTGTCAGTCAGGGATTTCACCTGAGGGATACCTGTCAACCTCGAGGCTCATCTTCTGGGTCAAATTTGGTGAATGGAAAGAAAACATACAGATTTGGCGTTACTGTGCTCATATTCTGTATCCGCATAACATCCTTGGCAGTGATATACTCTCTCGTGCACGGAGTGCAATTGTCATTCTGATTTAGGTGCAAAATATGAATAAATATGCATTATTGTAGTATTACCATGGTGTTATTTTATTACCACAGTAGTGTTCATTACAAATGTTCAACAGCATTATATTTGTGGTTACCAGCCTGCTGTGCAAGTGTGTGTGTGTGTGTGTGTGTGTGTGTGTGTGTGTGTGTAACAGATTTAGCATGGGAACATCATACCCGTGATCTTTGTCTTCCAATGTTTTCCCTCCCTCTCTCTTTCTCTCTCTTTCTGAGTTTCCACATTGTCATTTATCTCTTTCTTCCACACGAGCGCACTATCAGTAAATCTCTTATATTCTAACCCTCCGTTCGTCTGCTAATGTATTCGGGTTGTGACCCTGAGTATCTTTTTTCTTTCGTTTACTTCCTTTTCCTCCATCCCAGCTACTTTCTCATTTATCTCCCTCTGTTTATCTCTCCCCACCCCTGCCCCCCAACCACACACTCTGCCATTTTAGATCTATTCTTAATCTGCTCCTAATCTTCGGTCACTTTTTCGTTTCTGCCTCCTTTGCTTTCCTCTCTGTTGTACATCTCAAAGCAATAATGTCTAGTTTAGGATCTAGAATCACACAGAGCTTTTAATATTCAAAGTAACCGTGAATCACACAAAAGACCAGACATTTTCTCCTCCCACTACCCTCTTTTCTCACATTTTAATGTCTTTTTCATGTCAATCATCTTATTGGCAATACTTCTGTAGGGAAGTGCTTTACCACAGATGGTGAATCACACAAATACAACCAGCCTCTTTTCTCATGTTTTCTGCTCTGTCCCTCTCTGGCTCGTTGTACTCGATTGTCTTCGCTCACTCTTGAGTGTGTGTGTGTGTGCGTGCGTGCGTGCGTGCGTGCGTGCGTGTGTGTGTTAAGCACGAACCCACACAAGAGCAGGTGGAGAGATTTCTTCCGTGTACTGAAAGATGAGAAAGGGATAGATGGGACAAGGGGAGGCCAGTGGTTCTCCACCATTTGTTATTTATTCTGGCAGTGGCTCCCTTGATCGACTATGTCTTCAGCTGCCTTCTCATTACAGCTGCATGGCTCCCTGTTCCAGCATCCTGACCATTTCCTTTTGTCTCCCTTGTCAACAAATCACATCAACAGAGGAAGGTACTTGGTCCCCATGGGGCTGTACAGTAGCACCCTTTATATTGTACCCACGTAGGAGGGGGATGGTCTGGGTACCCTACCCATTGGCTCAAGCTTCGCTATAGTCCACTTCACCAAGACTGACTCCAAAGAAGGTACTTGGTCTGCATCGAGAGCATCCTTATGCCACTCATTAAAGTGAATCATGCGCTCTGGAAACTTCTTCGGGTTCAGTCTTTATCCCGTTGAACTGGTTCCATTATGGTTTGGTCCTGTTCTATAATCAGTGACCTCCACCTGTGGAGATGCTGAAGCGCAAGAGACGTTCTTGCACAAACCTTCATTGGACACGGAAACGCCCCACAGTACTGAAGTTCGAAGTTCCCTATAAGATTCTCGGAGCATTTTTAGGGACCCAGTAGATTACAACAATGACTCCTGAGAGTGAAGTGAAGGCCCCTGTGTGGTTCTCTGGTGGTAAAATTGAAGGGCCAGTTCCCAGCTCCAAATCTAGATTCCCATCACCTTCTGGCCTCGACGGTCCTGCTAGTATAAAGGATGTCCCCTTAACTGAAGAGGAGAGGTTATTTACTGAAATAACATCATGAAACATTCATACACTCCTGTTTTTAATTGTTGTGTGTAGTGTGTGTGTGTGTGTGTATACATGGGTATATGTTTTCTTGCCCGTTGACCACTGGTGCAGATGAGCTATAATGCTAACTCTGGCACAACGATTACGTTACACGTGGCCTCTGACAAATAAGCCAATAAACAGAAACCTTCGGGGGACCAAGGTGTAATCTTCTGTTGCGGTGTTATTTAGATCTCTGCACCACTTGTCCTTTGTGCAACATTTTCTAACGTTACATAATCGTATACGGAACCGTTATCTCTTAGATTGCTTGATAACCCTGAGGGAACATAAAAGGAAAGAACGTCCCCATTTGTTTACCTGCTGGTCACATTGCAACATTCTAGAGTTGAAGAAGAGTGTGCTGATGACTTTTTAGCCCTGTACATATTGTAGAAACCTAGAAGGAGCATCCTATATACGCCCCCAGAAGACTGGAAATGTTCCTTCATATCTAACAAATATTGTCCGCCACTTAAGAGGATGAAATCATTACACCAGAAGGTTTTGGAACATCAAAGTTGCTGAGAATGTTCTGCAGAGAAGGAGATGCGAGGCATACGCTTATCCAATTTGAGGAAAAGAGACTGGGATTAGCAGACTAAGAGGAAAGATGGGAATACTGGAGAGGGTAGGATGATAAAGACCAGAGGACAAAGAGGAGCTCTTATTTGTATGAGTGCACGTACCAAAGGGCAACACTGAGTCACAGCAGCAAAGTGAACATTTCATCATTTACAGAAAGTGTTTTTGAAGCTTGATTTTGAGGAGAAAATGTGATGGGGGTTGAAGAGAGGCCAGAAAGGTCTGATAATCAAGGAGAGGAGAGCAAAGTGCTGCTGCTGTCTCCACTGGTGACTGAAAGATGCAGTAAAAACAAGCATCTTTAGTTTTAACAAGGATAGAATTGGAGGGGGGGGGGGGGGGGGAATGCTGAGGTAACACACCAGCAGCTTAATGAGAAACCACTCAGCCTCTGATACCGCAAGGCTGTCTGCTGGACCATGTGGGATGACAAGATAATACTAACAAGGTTCCACACCTCATATCCTGTCGGCTCCGGCTGTCAAAGCAGTCTAGAAATAAAAGGTTGCATACATATTTGTTAGGCAGTTTTCTACATCCATAGTTTTCATGCGCAGCATAGATGAAAATGAATCATTTCATGTCTCCGATCATGAAAAATCTATTAATAATGCGACATCCACTCCACTGCTTTAATAAGCACTTTTCTAAATGAGTGTTCAGTGAATTATGAATTTGCGTCTGTGTGATCGCATGTTGTCCAAACTGATTTTTCACTCTCCATTTGCTTCCTCGTAGCAACACGTTTAAGCTATTAAAACTATTTAATATACATCAACCCTCAGGGCATAAATTCATCCATTTATAAACAGTCCGTCTACTCAGAGGGAAAAAAAAAAACATTCTCAGTACATCTGTTGGAGCGGAGCAGCTTCCTCTACGAGTGAGGAGACTCCGTTTGTAGCACGATAAGTTACCTAATCTATAGGAGATGTCATGTGATGTTATTGTCCCTATAGCAACTACATGCCCTGCTGTGAGGTGACACGTTTCTATGGCGACTAGCAGCTGTGTTCACAGGAATGACAGGTATGTCATTAACATTCCATCCTAGCAACAAAAGAGGGAAAATCCCCATGAATAAAAACATTTTTTTTTTTCGATGCACTGATACTGAGCTTATAGAAACCTTTATGTTGCAGGGTATCTGAAGGATGTATTTGACTCCTAGGTGTGATTTAGTTAAGAATGCTTGCTTAGAATGGAGGAAGATGGAGGAGGACTGCAGGGTAATACGCCAGGGATGAACAGAACATGAAAGCAACACTGACTTTGATGTGAAAGATGCTTGCAAGGAAAAAAAGATTTTTAAAAAAGAAGAAGCATTATTTACAAATTGGCATGTGCTTTTCGTGTTAATGGGGTCTCCTTAATGAGCTCAAGCTCACACGAGAGAGAGAGAGAGAGAGAGAAAGAGAGAAGCCGTGTTTGGATGGATGGGGAGGAAGAGAAAGCCGCAGGGATGAATACAGATGTGTTGGAGAACCAGAGGGGGAACACATGGAGGACTTGCTTTGATACGTGAAAGAAACTCCAGCCACTATAGAAGCATGTTGAGGGAAATTTCCCCATCCTGGAGTCATTTCAGCAAAGCGTGGACACCGATGGAGGAAGATAATATCTCATAATCGTCAGAGTGGGTCATGTGTTTCTCTTTCAGTGTCATTAACTGCTTTCGAGGTGAATTGAGGCTGAATAACTGAAATAACTGTTCAGATCAAAAAGTTCCAGAGGCCTTTTTGTTTTTTAACCCTCCTTGACCTGGCTTTAGATGGAGACACAAATAAAGCCCCCCTGCTGGTGCTGTTAAGGTCAACTGCCATAATACGGTGGAGTTGGGAGTCAAACCTGGCAGAATGGCAGCACGACAAAGCAGTTTACTAGCTCTTCTGTCTGTTTCTGCTCTCCCATCAAGGCTGTGGGGCTGTGAGCATCATCCTGACACTGCTTTCTACTTGAAATAGTGCAATAAAGAGACAGCTGATGATTTACTACCCTGGTTAAAATTAACTAGGCAGCCGTCAAGTACCATACAAACGGTTGCAATATGGTGAAAAACAGGGTAATTGTTTTTGATAAATGGATTTGTTTTCTTGCTGTTCCAGTAAAATAGTACATTCAGTGGCCAGCTGTCGTAATTCTGCTTATTAATACAATACAGTAAATCTGATGTGATTGTTTTTGTCTGATTTAGAGGGTCACACGGCTGTTTTGTAAGGTGTTTTTCTTTCAGACAAACTATAATTAATATAAACAGTGTAATTAAGTAATTAAGGAAGAATATGACAGTGAAATGTTCTGTCTCTTGTGAGGGATTAACCAGGGGAACGTGAAGTGAAACCAACCGCTGCCTTAAAGCGAGGATGACGGCCTATTCTGATCTGTTCACATGAGTTTTGGCAGAGTACTGCACTCTTGTAACATAAGTAGAAGTGAAACAACAGATTTTAACTGAAGAAGAAACTGCTAACTGAACTGTAAAACCAGTGAAAACAGGACTAACATTCAGTAAGTTTAACAATATGTACTTGTTGTATTGTTTGTCTGAAAAGGGGGGGGGGGGGGGGGGGAGCACGTGTCCCCGAGAAGAAGACTGTAACACCAGGAACACGTGTTTGCAATGTAATGATGGTGTTACTTGACCTATAAATGTCTCCAGTGAGGGATTATCCAAAGGTGTTATTTTTGGACAGTTGGATGATCGAGGGGAACGTGAAGTCAAACCAACCGCTGCCTTAAAGGAAGAAAGTCTACGACAATGTTGAGCGCTTTGTTTCAAATAGTAACAAATCCTCGTCGGACGATCTGTCTTTGCCATGTACAACATGACATGAAGGCGAGACAGACAGAGAGAGCGAGAGAGATGAGATGACGTGATAGAAAGCAGCAGGACAAGATCTGTGTTTGTTATAGCCGGCATCTCAGTAATCGACTTTGTTGATCCCTGAAGTGGAAATCTTTGTTTGCTTCTCTAGAAAGGTCAGTGTCAGCTTCCCACAGCTGCACGATCAGACCAGACAATCTTCATCGCCCTGCTGTCCCCAAGAACCCTCAGCTGCCTGCAGGAACCCTCCTACTATTTCAAGCTGCATGATTTTGAAACATCATACTTCTAATTTTCACTGAGAAAACATTTAACTTATGTCATGTTTTTGGTTTCAAGCAGAGATCTTTTCTGAAAGTGATAGTTCACCATCACCACTTACTCACCCTCGTGCTGATGGAAGTTTATATTTAGTCCACAAAACATTTCTGGACTTTCACAGGAAAGGGTGTTGCATTAATCTTCAAATGAATGTATGAATGGTGACAAATTTAAATAAAATACATAATAAAACCATAAAATACCTCCACAGCGCTCCTCCAAAGTACTCCGTGTTCTGAAGCTTTGGCATACCAGGTTTTTCTGGAAAACGTCACTGATAATGCGTTTTTACTGTTTTTGCCCAAAACACGTCGAGGCCTCGGGACGCTTGGATCACTACAGACGAGCAGCACGGAGGCATTCGATGGTTTTATCATTTGAATTTTTTTGTAGTTGAAAGTTGCTCGCCATTCATCCCGTGAAACAACGGCAATATTTCCGTGGGAAAAAAGAAAAGAAAACCTGCAATCGTCTTTCCATCGGCATCAGGGGGAGTAGATTATGACAGAATTTTCATTTTTGGGTGAGCTGTCTAAGTCTGCAGGAGATAAAAATGGTATTTGACACACAAGTAGGCTTTCACAAATATTGCACCTTCCTGCAATTTGAAAATTGGAGCAGGTGAGGTTGCAATTTCCCTTATTATTTTGATTCATTTTGCAGGGCGAATGTGACTGCATGGTGTTAAACTCTGTTAAACCTCTCGTATGTCTTGTTTGAAGCTTTGGGGTCCCTGTAGTTTGATATGTCCCACTCTGTTTGCTGTTGTCCTCGTCCCCAGTATCACTATTATTACCCAGGGAAAGGTGAGGACCATTGTCCTCCCTCCACAGGCGATCCTGCCCCATCGTGAGATTTGTTGCTCTTATATACGTCGTTAAACTGAATAAAACAAGCGCTTTTTCTACTGCAGAAATGTCTTAAATGGACACATGCAGTACGCTGAGTTTCCTGGCTGATTGGACCTGTGGCTGGAGGTGGGCGAAGCAAGGGTGGATGTTAAATGAGGTCACCAAATTGGGTGTACTAGCTGGAATGGATGTGCTTCAAATACCCTGAGGAATGAAACACGCCAGCCATGTGCTGTAAACACAGCATCCACTGTTAAACTGGGGACCTGCTTCTGTCTGACACTCCGCTGTCTCTACACTGTATTACAGCTATTAAATTAAGTGCTGCAATAAAACATACTTCACAATCAGTGGGTTTACAAGCTGTAGTTATAACGACAGAGGACCAATTAAATAGATGGACGACTGCTGTTTAATTGGACTACAGTAATTGTTCCAGTATACAGGAACTGGAAAAGATTTATTCACAGTATTGATCAGTTGAAGTGTGTCTCACTCTGGATTGGTAGGTGGTGGTGCTCCATTACAATTAGTTGAAATCCCACTTTCTGGTGGTTCACCTGTGGTATCACATTGAAAGCTAGCAAGCAAAGTAAAATACACTAAAATGAATGTCACTGAAGACGCGCAGCGTTCCGTCCTTCAAGTGCAACTGAGCAGCAGCAAATAGAGGAAGAACTGAGCCGCCTCTGTACTCGGAGAGGTTGGGTATCGAACCCGGTGCTTTTGAAGTCGGTATAACTGACTGTTGTGCTTATTGGTTGGTGACAAATTTTGCCACCTCAAAGCGCATCTGGGTGCCAGAAAACAATAGACAAGACCATGCGATGTCATTCCTGTGTACAAAGCTAACACTCTCTTATCCAGAATGCAGAGTTGACGTGACAGCACGTCTGACCTGAGGAACCACCTGCACAAACACAAAATATCTCTGGAGGTTTCAGGGTCCTGAGACTCAACGTCTGTCTGTTTAGTCCAAAAATGACAGAATCAAACAAATCGAGACTCGTAAGATCAGACAATCTGACATCAACACCAGTTAAACAGAGGCCTGTGTTTGCTCTTCCTCAATTAACAAACTTCTAATTGCCTTCTTCCAAACAAATTAAATGTCAATTTTATTTCCTTCTCTCTGGAGGAAATGATCCATGAGCACCCGAGACCCCGAGCATCCTCAGGAGGAGGCTCCGTCAGACTCACGGTCAAGGCTGAGTCATTCGTCAGGAGAATAAGTCACATTGTGTATTGACCTTTTAGCTGTGCATTGTCTGATGCAGTCCATGAAGTGTGGAATCCTACAACCTCTTCTTCAACCTCTTTTTTCACTTTTGTGTTTTTTTCTCTCAATTTTTTTTTTGGAGTAATGTCTCGCATCCTTTCACACTGAATCAATATCCATGCCTCATGAGATGAATTCAGCTTTGCTCAACTGAGTTAAGTTTTGAATTGAATCGTGTGTGTGTGTGTGTATGTGTGTGTGTGTGTCGGAGTGAGACCCCTGTTGATGCCGGCCAAATCACTCACCCCTCTCCTCCCCACACTCCCGACTGTGTCAATCACCCACACTTGTATCGAGACACAACCTGTCCCCAACTGGCCTGCAGCTCAAGGTCCTCCACCAAGAACACTTGGGAGTCTGTGCTATAATTTTGAGGACCCGAAACTTTGTATTGATTGCACTATTTACTTTTTCAATAAGCTAGCAGCTCTGGTTTCATTATGCCTTTTATAAATCGATGTTAGATTTTTAAGGATCATTTTGTAGGGTCATACAGATGTGACACACAACTATTCGAAGTTGGGCTGTAGATTGCTGTAAATTGTTGGCCAGCACCGTCAGTCTTTTATTCAAAAATATAATTGCTCCTGATGAGGAAACGACTTTGATGGCCTGCAATTGTTCAATCACACTTAAGAAAGAGGAAATAATTGTCCCGTATCACATGAGTAAAGTCCGCTGAGATCATGGGGAAAGTGCTGGAGAGCAGACAGTGTGGAGTCTGCACAGTCGTGTCACACAGTAAATATTCACCCTGCTTGTCTGGAAAATGTGGGGCTGAATACCGCCATGTAGATACAGCTTTTATTTCCTTCATCAATCATGGCTGAAATAAGCATGTTGCTGCCGTTGTACTCGTGGAAGTCCCAGATACATCGTAAAAACTAAACCCAGTCTGAGACACACGCAGCTTTGATTCTCGCAGCAGTTTCCTGGAGCTGTGCCTGAGTGTGTACTGCCTCCATCTTTATCAACACTGAATGGATGAAAATTATATTGAAGTAACCACATTATGGTATTAAATAGAACTTTATATTAATTAATACTTTGTCACTGCTCTGTGCAAGATAAATCAGTAGCAAACTTTAAAATGCTTGATTTCTGCATGGAGTTTGGTACAAGAATACCGTTTAAGAGTTCCGTATTCATCACTCGTGACCCAGCTCTCTTTCCTCATCTGCATCCTCTTTGATTCCATAAATAATGTCTGTAGGTGTCGTCACCATGACGATCAGATGGCCAGTTTCTCCATCAGTAGTGGCGTAAACAATAACACAAATGCATTCAGCAAAAACTGTAGTTTGATTAACAAACTAAAACCATGGTGAAAACAAAACATACCATCCATCCATTTTCTTCTGCTTATCCTGTTAAGGGTGGTGGGGGGCTAGAGCCTATCCCAGCAGCTTTCGGGCAAGAGGCAGGGTTCACCCGGGATGGGTCAGTCCACCGCAAGGCCAACACATAGAGACAGACAACCATTCACCCTTACAGCCACGCCTACTAATTTAGAGTATTCAGTTAAACCTATTTGCATGTCTTTGGACTGTGGGAGGAAGCCGGAGTACCATAGAGAACCCACGCAGACACAGGGAGAACATGGAGACTCCACACAGAAATATGCTCGAACCGGGAACCTTATTGCTGTGAGGTGACAGTGCTAACCACTGCACCAAAGTGCCGCCTCGAAAACAAAACGTGCAAAGTTTAAAAAAAGCAAACTGAAATTCTAAGGTTTACCTATTCTGGACTACTGTAGATACGACATGGCGCGCTCTGCAGAAGGTGACATGTTCCCTTTGTAGATATAAAGAGATCACTGGATGCAAACAAAAAGACAGTTCTTATATTTGAGTCATTAGATGAGATTATATTTACGAATATGACGTTCAATTCTGCCAAAAATGTACCTCTAAAATCTTCACAATGCACCTTTAAATCAGATGAGCCACATGATTCCCCTCAGGTGGGGTTGTGAAGAATGATTTTTACCATCAGGTGGTTTTCTGAGGTTTTTCTATGGGGGGATGTTAGGGTGAGGGTGTGAAGGAAGAGCTGGCGTGCTAGTGGGGGTATTTAAACAGGATTAGTATTATATCTGTGAAGGCGGATTAGCTCACATGTCGCTTCTAAATGACTCTTCAATTAAACTCTTCCGCCCGTTGTCGGCGAAAGATGTCTTTGTTGAGCTCTTTTTTTAAACGGCTCTCAAGGTGAGTGCTGCTCTTCTCACGGTTCACAGAGGAAGAGCGCGCGTCTCGAAGCCCGTCACCTCTCCAGTTTATTGTTATTCACTTACATGTTCGACCTTCAGGCGATGTACAGCACATGCAGTTTCTGACACTGAAAAGCTGTTCTCACTATCATCTACTGAAGGAGGCAGCTATATTTTAACCATTATAACTGGAGGTGCTTTGCAAATGATCACTGACCCTTTATTGATGACCTCTGACCCCAACCGTGGAAGCATACCATCTCTGGCATGAAGAAACTAAATCTCGATCGATAAACTGACTCCTTTCTAAATCAGTCCATGAATGCATCATAATATAAGACACGTTGGACTCTTTCAGTCATGAGTCCAATAAAAGGACGAATTACAGTGAAAGGTCAATAAATAATGAACAGGCTTTAGATTATTAGTCCATCAGGAGCTGATGGCTCTTTTTTAAAACTTCCTTGTTCATCTAATATTAAACAAAACGTCATCAAATATAGATGGAAATAAAAAAAGATGAACTGCAGAGCTGTCGGTTCCATGATGAGTGTTCACAGTTGCGGAGGACAATCACAAGTCAGTCCTTACCTTGACAAAAGCCCAGTTTCTCTGTCAGTGTGCCATTAGTCATAGAGGGGGATTAGAGCGTCACCCGGGGGAAAGTAAAAAGCCATCTTCCTCTTTTGAAGGCTACTTCCACTGAGAAGCCATGCCAGAGAAAATCAAGATGACAGGAGACAGTCCAGCTCCCCCCCACCCCCCCCTTGTAGGAAGTCTTTACTCCATCCAAGTTTTTAATATCAAGGACGTACTGTCACCGTCTGATTAGCTCTGTTAGTTTTCTATTTTACGACTTTACTCAGCTGCAGACGTGCAGCGCTCAATGCGCTCTCAAAACAAAAGAAACAATCTTCAAACGCACTCCAGCTGATAAAAGTCTTTTAATTCCCCTCCGTGGGTAAAGAAACATTTAGAAAGACAGTGATATTCCTTAACTGGTGGAAGAAAAATACAGCGAAACCTCGCCGACGTGCTGTCCTTCTTGGCTGCTTTCTAATGCGTAAAACTCCCGTTTTTCGCGTCCAAAAAAAAAATTGGCTGTGAAATGGGAGCCAGAAAATTTGAGAGCGGAGAATGTCAGTGGCAAGCTGTTGCGTTTAAAGAATATTGGAAAGACGCGTGTTTTTATTCCTCTGAGCTGGAGAAAGACGGAAAGCGGAAGCGTAATCTAGTTCTTCCAAAGCGCGTCTGTGCTTGTGGGAATGTGAGAGGTTTTCACAGAGGGAGGGGGATGGGGGTGAGAGAGAAAAAGAGAGATGGGGGGGGGGGGGTTACTGTGCGCTGCGTGTGTGTGTGTGTACGTGTGTTTATGGAGGGAAACAAGGCGCTGTGCCACGGTATGCCCGCATGTGCAGAGCGCAGATGATGATGATGATGATGATGAAGGGGGTGACTGGATTGGATGAAGATCGAGAGAGAGGCGGTGAACGCTGGGAATGTTGGGAAATGAAGCCACTTACATTTAAATTATGAACCTCGCAGATGATTCAAAGAAGTTATGGATGTTCACAGCAACAGAAACAAAGAGTGTGTTGAGTGTGTGAGAATGTACAACGAGTGCGTCCAATCACGGGAGGTCATCTGGGGTCAGAAACATTAAACGACATGGACAATTAGATTGGAATACAGTGCTGATCCAGAGTCCATCCCATAGCTCGCACTGGACCGTAGAACTCAAATAAATGTCTCTGGAATACATTGGAGTTGAATGCATGTGTGTGTGTTTTCTGCTCTCTGTAGCTGATGAGTAGATGTCTACAGCCTCATGATGGAAGCTTAAACATGTTGTCATCAATATTCAAGGAGAAGATTAAGCCCTGTGGCGACGCGTCTGCATCAGGGACGTCCTCTGGGGAGGCTCTGTGTGTTTGCTGTACCACTCCAGCTTCCTGTTCACACTGTGACACCTACCTCTTGATTGTGAAGGTTTTCTGTGCGCACGTGTACACACACACACACACACACACACACACACACACACACACACACACACACACACATACACATGCACACACAAAAAGAAAAAGAAACATTGCAGATGCTGGCATGTGTGTCATTTCCTGTGTTTATATGCTGGAAGTGATAGAGTGAGCTGCAGAGAATGAAGGAAAGACATTTGGCCAGCTTCATTTAGAGTGTGTGTGCGCGTGTGTATGTGTGTGTGTAAGAGACCATTATTTGTTCAGATGGCTGAGATTAAGTTAGCGAAAAGTGAAACTCAGCCACAGGCAGCTGACAGCGTACAAACACACACCGCACACACACTTACAAGAGAGTGTCATTCCATCGCTGCCATCCTCGACCTCAAACCTGACCGTGACACGTCTGACCTTAACCACAGCCATAGATCTAATTATAACACCCTTTCTGACACACACACACACACACACACACACACTCAACCACTACTAGTAACCCTTCAGAAGTCTTCAAATATGATCACCTCACAGCTTTCTCTACTCTTGTGAAGACATCTGGAGCCTGTAAGCTCATAAAAGCACAATTCCGCGCCTGCTCTAGAGGAACGCCAGCATCAGCCATATTGTGGTACAGCGGTCAGTCAGTTGCTGTATTTACATTCCCTACAAGATGGAAACGAAAACACGGAGGAGCCCAGAGAGTCAGGGGGAGTGTGAGGAAAACAAAGCGTACATTGTTGACGGTTGTATTTCTTGTTTACTAGCCCACTCGGGATTACGGGATTTCCAAAATGTTGAATTTTACACTTATTATAAGCAGCTGTGTCCACGGGGTCCAGAGCGACACGATTGGAGGGAAACTGCAAGTGAGAGAATATTTGGAAAGCAAAGAGTTACACAGAGGAAGGGAGAGAGGGCTGGAGAACGTACAGTAGATTGAAAAGATCATTCCACCTGCTGATAAATCAGTGAATCCACTGAGTGGAAGGGAGGACGGTCAAATGGAGGTGCTGGGATTGGTGCTTTGCTTTTGGGGTCATTTTTCAGTTGTTTCCTTGATTTGTTGCATTATAAAATATTGTGATCTTTCCTTCCTAATACAGCTGATACTGAGTACTGTCCCAGTGCCAGTCTGTCTGAAATGAATATATATTATTTCTTTGTGTAGACAAGGCCACAGGTCTTTGTGTAGACAAGGCCACATAAAAATCAACCCATTAGTTTCATTTTTGTATATTTTTGGACCTAAATAATCTTATCCTTTACATTTATTATGTCAAAAAGACCTCTAACCCCTTCGGTCATCTAAAATATGGACTCAGTATCTCAGGAAATGTAAAATATGAAACCAGCTTCATCAAAATCGACGCATTATTTGCAGAGATTTCGGACAAAACTTTGTAGTTGATCTAAAACAGTAGCGTCAGACTACGTAGTCAAGTGTGCTGCGCTTCCATCGGTAATTCATGCTTTAGAACAAAGAATTGATTTCCTGAAAATTATAATACAGAGATAATTCTTCTATAAGACAGAGATAATTCATCTCGCTTTCTGAGTAAAACCAGAGTCGAACCACAAAAAAGAGCCGTTCAGTACACATTCCGAGGTTTGATTTGCACCTGTGAACCACATCGGGGGGGGGGGGGGGGGGGGGGTTTATTCCACATGGAAACAAATCTCACAACTGAAAGCAGGGAAGAATACAGGCACCCTGAAAAAACCCTGAAACAAAGTCCAGCTGTGTTTGATGTCATTTGTTCATTACAACTCAGTGTGAACGTCTGCTGATAATTCTTTTAAAAAAAATTTTTAAAAAGTCATTGTACAACGGGGACTAAATCCTATATTATCACGTTTGATAAGACTAGGAGTTCAAACCTGATGTAAAAAAGCAGACGCTCACTGTTTGGGAGCTTGAACTAGACATTATTTTGCATTGTGCCTGAGAACATCTAAACAATATTCCATCAGGCGACTGATCAGTTGAGTGAAGACAGCATTTCGCTCGCTTCTGTTCGGTCTGTCATCCCGCGTCTTTCATCCTGTCACGGCCTATTTTTGTCACTGTCTTCAACCAACTATGATGCATCATACTGTGAGTGAGCACTGATGTGACGTCGACATCTGCGCGCACACACACACACACACACGTGCGCGCGCATGAAGAATGGTAATTACAACCTCGCTGCTCCGACTACATGTTGCCATGTGGGTCAAGTGTTCCCATCAGTGTGACTTCCTCCCCTCAGCTTTAATTGATTTTCAAAGGATTTTAAAGCAGATGCCGGTGAAGAAAGTGTAGTCATTGTTCTTTTCCTGTGAATACAAAACAGTTGGGTTTTGTTTTTTATCTCACTTGCGGTATAAACACTCTTGAGATACAAGAGCGCACAGTTGAGATGTCCCCATTTTTCATATTCATCTTATCGGCTCTGGAACTGCTAACAGGGACATCAAAATGTTAGAACTTGGAAAAACCTCACTATGATTAAATGCTTGTTTGAGGTTTAGAGTTGGAGCATGCGAGCCTGTAAACGTTTCTGAAATACGCTAAATCAGCTATTTTCCCCAGAGCCAGACAAGAAGATTGATACCCCTGTCTCCTTTTAGGGAGCTGAGGCCTACAGAGACTGGCTGACCGCTAGTTAGCTTAGCATAATGAATGTTTAGTTGATAGGAAGTTGGCGTACGTCCAACAAAAGTCATCAGTTTGTCCAGATGTAACTGTCCTCATCCTCTCTTAAAAAAAAATCAGCCGCAGCGGTCGCTCTTCGAGCCATCAGCAAACACTGAGGTGCTGCCTCAAATCACTACGCCAAGCGGTTTGTCACAGAAGTAGTTCCGACTTTGTATCTTCTTCTAAAATTGCTAGCTTTTTTCATAGTGTATTTTACACAAAAACCTACTTGTATTAATTCTGATAAAGATGAGAAAAATGTGTATTTAATGTTTTTTGACTGAGGTATGCGAATACATCCATCTACGAACATTCATTGTGCTAAGCTAACAAGCAGTAAAGCTTTTCCTGTGAGTCTGAACTCCCTAATGAACGCACAGAGGAGGGCCTCTTCTTGTCTGAACCGAGGACGAATGGAAAATAAGCACAATGTGACTTTCTCCTTTAAAGGTGTCACTGGTGCTGTTATTTCACTATTTGCGGCGTCTGCCGATAATGCGGTTTATACACATTTATTTCACCGTCCTGATTGTGAGGCGTCCTGAGTCATTGTGCTGCCACTTAGAGTACAACAACAAATTGTAACATTTAGTATCTGCAGTGAAGAGGTAACATTTTATTTTATTGAAACATTAAAAAAAAAATGTAGCTGCAGTCTTCTGTTTGAGTCATTACCAGGAACCTCCAGAGGTATAAATGGAGTATGAGCAAGTAATTGGTGGGTTTAGTGAGCGTCAGAGTCATAAAATATTAATGTACCTGAACACGCATACACACACATAGAGATGGCAGCCTACCTTGCTCTGCATGCCCCCTCCCACCCCCATCCCCTTTCTCTTCATCGCTATGGTTACACTGATGCAGGTTACCGTGGCAGCCAAGTCAGCCCCACTCACTCACTTACAAAGGAGCACGTGCATTTGCTTCACCACGCACTCAGACATACGCAGGTTGTGACGCCGAACACTTGAATAAAGAGTTTCTGTCGCTATTTCTGGAGGGAGGAGGGGAACTTTCATCATCTGCGTTTCCCTGCATCACAACCTCTATAATCAGACGACAACAGACTGGCGGATCTCATTCTCCTCCTCGTGTTCTCCCTCTCCCTCTGTCCTAGTTTCAATCACAAGTCTAACAGAACAAATTATTTATGACACCGTAATCAGATATCTGCCATATGAATGGACTGTGTCTTATCTGCTGCTTCCAGTTCCGTGCATGTGGCATCTCATTCTGGCTCATGATTGATAGAACTTCTCTCTGTGCCTGAAAGGCTCTGCTGCCACCTGCTGTTCATATCAGGAATTGAAAGGTTTCTCACGTTGAACTTCCAGATTGAGACACACACACACAAAACAATCATAAATGCAAACATGTGAGCATAATTAATATTTGTTTTGCAATGATTGAGTGATGTAACATTCATGAACAATCCGGATCTTTTTAATGGCTCTATGGGACAAATTTTGGCAAACTGGCTCCTGCTTGGGGAAAGCCGTTGTCTCTAGTTTGTCCTGGATTTCACTTCTTGTGTCACAATCCACATCCCTTGCATGATCAGTAGAAGAGTTGTCTACAAGAGCACCAGAGCTTGTCAAGTGCACACAGCTGTGAAATTGCGGTGGCTCTTTTGTTTGGGAGGCTCAGTCTGACTGCTTTTGACGATCAAACGCAAATGAAGACACGTTCTGCTGAAAAGTTGCAGTGCAGGAAGAAGTCAAGCTCTGAGCTAAACCTACTCAAACAGCTCAAACCTGTAAGCAAGCTTTAACACGTCAAGTCCTAGATATCCTTCCTTTGAACAACTCCCGGAAACGAACAACTCCTTAAGATTTGGCTCCTATCGGAGAGTTGTAAGTCCCACCCCTCGAAAGTTTCCCTTGTCTTTTTGAATGTGTTATGCTATGAAAGGGTTGTCGACAGAAATTTGAAAACTTTTAATTTTATGAATTATAACATAAAAACTTCCCTCATTTTTTGTGCTCTATGTAAAAGTGCACAGTACTATATACACCTTTATCCCTTTTGGGATTTACTCAGGCTTCTTAGTAGTAATCCCATTTCACCTAATCCAACCCTCTTCCCCACCCAACTTGCTCTGTCACACACACACACACACACACACACACACACACACACACACACACATTAACTCGTGTAGCTCGCGAGCATTCTCTCTTTTAGACCAGCAGCCATTCATGTTGTTGGACTACTGCTGTCGTTGTTGTGGATTCACCCTCATCAAACGCCATGGACCCTTGTCTCTCAAGACTACACCCAATGATACCTGGGTAAGGACAGCCTGGGTGCTGTGGAAAACCGTAGAACAGAGGGGGAAGATGACGGAGGGTCCGAGCTCTGCAGAAGGACTCAACCAAAGGCTAACTGTACTTAATATTTCAGTAAATGCAACTTTACTGATTATATTGAAGGCACTTGACTTTACAACTAAGGTTCTACTACAATTATGTGCAGATTTGAAGGAAAAGATATAGGATATCATTCTCCTTAGAGGATTTTTGGTTCCCTATGATGTCACGGCAACGCCTAATAAAACCTGCAAGTGTTTATCATTGAATTTAGATTCTCAATCAGAACTTAAAATATACATATGTTGGTTTTTTTTTTCTTAAACCTGTCTAGTCAGGAGGTGGAAAACAAATCGGGGAGTTAGCTTAGGTGTTTAACTGTGTCCAAGGGTATTAGCATTAGCTCAGCTGCGCATCTGCTTTCAGACACACCCCTAGACTCGTGGGTGTCTGAGCAGGGCTGAAATACGTTCTTCCCAGTAGTTCATTCCAAGAAAATGTGTTTTGGAAAAAAACATTATCATTCATATTCACAGACAATATTACAGTTTGCTCGTTCCAACTTCACTGCGGACTCATATTCTTAAATTTCCTGATTGCTGAGTTAATTGATTAAATTACACAAAACAAAGTTTCTTTCATGATTCATTGACGTAACTTCAAGTAAAAACTCCAGAAGGTTTCAAATGTAATCAGTTGCCCATTTTTGCCCATTTTTGCTGCCAAATGGAAGGAAAAGCACAGGTGTAACAAATAGAACTTACGAGGATTCCATTCCATTAATGTGTACCAGTGAAACGCCCTGGCACAGTGGAACACTGCCCACGTTATTTATTGAAGTAGTTCGGGGTCTGAGCAAATGTCACAAGCTAATGTATAGTTTTTATAATTGTTCTGCGAGGAAGCTTTGAGGAGGTCGCCCTGGAGACCTTGGGTGGGAGGAGCTTTGGGGATCGTTAGCAGGCAAAAATGCTCGCAAAGAACTCGTTTCACTTCTTTAAAGAGATTTTGCTCAACAGGAATTAGCGGTGATGGATTTACTGCATCAGTCTGAGGCCTTTAGTGTACTAAAACCTTTATTTACATTGTTACTGATAGGGGCACTGAAAAACACTGTTGATTTAATGTCACAACAGGACGTGGTATTTGCACGCGTGATTCCCCGTCCACATTAACAGCACGAGGGCCGCTGCACGCCCCGGTGTGTGATGTGTGCATCTTTAACTCCACTCATGTGAGAAGCATTCGTTATTAAGATTAAAGCCACTGACATGACAGCCCATATTTAGCTGGTTATTTTGTTTTTGGAACATATTCAAATTGCGAGAGGGCAAAGAATGGCATCCAGTCATTGATTCAAATGATGGAAATGATGAAGCTGTGTTCATCTTGACTGTAATGTAGAAGAGCTCAATGATTGTGACAGCATTAGCCTGTGACAGTTAGGATACGGGATCATGGAAATGCATTCTTTAGCTTTAGTAACAGTATTTGTGGCAGTATTTTTTTTTTAAATTTCTCTCTTTCATTCAGGAAAAACAACCTTTCTACTACAGGAAGTCTTCTTCTTTTAAAATCAGCTGGTTTATTATCAAATACGCAGTTTCATGTGCAAACCCTTGATGTGTTTTCAGGTGGTGCTACAGAACCTGCTGATGTGCATGGTCTGCTTCTACTCTCTCTACTACATGGTGGTCAGCCTCTGCATCGGCATGCTCAGGTACAGAGGCAGACGTGCTTTTGAGTTTAGCTCCTGAACAGGTTTTATTCACAGTAGCTGACGTGTATGATTTGTTTCTGCAGGGTTCATGAGATCAACAGCTTGTTAGCACCGTTTGACTACACAACACCACCATCATGGCAGAACCCCAAATACCTGGGTGAGTAGCAGCGACGGTTGCATGCACCTGAGTGTAAAATGTAGATTAATTTTTATTTGGCTTTTACTGCCAAATGTCCTGTCCCTTTTATGTAGTTTTGCTGAGCAGCAGCCTCGACTATTTGATACCAACAATACGGAACCAAACTCGTAAAGTTTTTACTGTTGAACGCATGAATAGTGCTCCACCAAAAATAAGCGTCTGACTGTTGTAATATGACAGGAAGACTATAAAGATGGGATTCTTGGTACATCGGGAATGGTATTTAGGGATTTTCTTGATTAAGTAGGGTTTTCAGCGGCACGGTGGTGCAGTGGTCAGCGCTGTCGCCTCTCAGCAAGAAGGTTCCGGGTTCGAGTCCCAGCTGGAGCACGGGATCTTTCTGTGTGAGTCTGCATGTTCTCCCTGTTCCTGCGTGGGTTCTCTCTGGTACTCCAGCTTCCTCCCACAGTCCAAAGACATCAAGAGGGGACGAGGCTGATTGATACTCTAAATTGACCGTAGGTGTGACTGTGAGTGTGAATGGTTGTCTGTCTCTATGTGTTGGCCCTGTGATGGACTGGCGACCTGTCCAGGGTGAACCCCGCCTCTCACCTGTAGCCGCATGGATAGGCTCCACCCCTCCACCCCCGCGACCCTTAACAGGAATAAGCGGAAGAAAATGGATGGATGGATGAATGAATGGTAGGATTTGGGGTACACAGTCTTAATTAAAGTGAATTCATAAACAGTCGGGACTTGTTCGGCTGCCTGCTGCTGAAGTTTCTCAGACGTCAGGCAAGTGTGGCTGTCACCTGAGCAATCAGGACAAGTAGGTAGATGATGTGTTGGCGGGATTTGTAAATTTCTATCGTGTCAACCCTCTGATATATTCCCCTCTCTCACTCAAAAACCTCTATTTTCAGCTGGACATTTTTCACAGAGGAAATGTTTAGCTCTCATAGCAGCACACGGCTGCATTCCATTTAGGAGCGCCGGTTCTCGGCCTCTTCTAGTATATTGTGCTTCTTGGCTCGGTGCAGCCATCGTGATTGTTAACGTGTGCCTCTCTTGCCAAGACATTTTGGCAAGAGGAGCACATTTTTTGTGAATATCATCAGTAAAATGTGCTCTTTCTTGTAAGTCAAGATGTCTGCTGTGGAGAAATCTGTAGCGCTGTAAATTTAGTAGTACCCCAGTAACCTACCAAATAATATTCATTGATAAAATCAATATGAGAATGGTATTGTGATATGTAGTATAGTTTTATGTTGAATGAGTTGACAAAATTCAAGCTATAGCTTCTCTTTACCTTTACTTCCTGTTGTTTTTCTTTTGTCTACTGTCTAATAAATGCAAAGAACTTTGAAAAAAAAAATTTTTAAATGAAGAAAATGACATCCAAGCTAAGAAGAATTGTCTTGTATTGTTTTCCTCTGTGTCTCTGCAGTCGGTGTAATTTCCACAGAAGTGACCTATGTTCTGGGAGGGCTGGTATTCGCCTGGATTGTGGAGGAGTGGGTTTGGGATTACGCCATTACGGTCACTCTGCTGCATGTGGCCATGACTGTTGCAGGTAACAATTAAAGCTGCAAGCAGCATTGGAAGGGCCTGAGCCTGTGCGCGGCCGCGACCAGGTGCCAAACGCCGGCCCGAATCCAACGGCGTTATTGGCAAATCCCTGGGCCTTGTAGTTTAGGAGATAGAAGCCTGAGTCTGATGCAGAGAGAGAGAGCAGAGCTGAGAGCCGGCCCTTTAAGAACCCCTCCCCCACTGCTCTCTGCTGTCTGTGTCAGAGTGGAGAGCAGAGGAGGGTGTTGACATTTGTAGTGTGTCAAAATCAAATAGCTCTGCACATGTCGGGCAAAAGTGGAACATAAGGGCATATTTTTGTAGGGATTCTTGTCAGGAATACAGTGGTGTGTATTTTGAAGCTGTGGGAGTTTTAGTTTACATGTGAGAAGCGAGTGTTTGAGAGTATGTTCCATGAGAGCAGACAGGTGCCCCATTGGTTTCCATTGTAAGGTGAAAAAGTGTAAAAAGTGTCTCCCCCACTTTGAGGTCTTATAAAACCCAAACCGTTTACCCTCTATAAAAACTTTTAACAACTTTTAATCAGCAGAGTTTGAAGAGTCATGTATGAAGTTTTAGAAGCAATACCATGAACGCCTTAGGAAGGGACAGCGTTTGTTCGGGGCGCAAAATTTTCCAAAATTGGACATTTGTGTCCAAATTGTGGACGTCCTGTTGGAGTTAGGTCAGGGGTGTCCGTGTATGATTTGTCCGTCTTTATGAGACGAATAAAACGGTGTTGGTCCCATGTCTGTAGGACATTCCTACAGGCTGTGGCGTGTTTTTTTTTTTGTATCTAGGTGGCGCTATTGAGTAGAGCGCTGCTTTTTTTGTTTAATTATGGAATTTGTAGCTGCACTCGATGTGTGTACCAAATTTGGTGAGTTTTTAGAGCGTGTTTAGGGGCTCAAGTTAACTTTTGAAGTGGCGAGTGTGCCGAGCAAACATAATGGGGTCTTCGCCCCGGAGGACCTCCCGGCTCAGGCCCTAATAAGCATAAGCACAAACACAAAGTGGATCAATGGAACGGAAGAGCTAATAGGATTGGAAGTCTGGTTATGTAACTGGAAGCAGACGTTGTAGTTCAGAGATGTACCGGCACACACAAACACACACACACACAATATTGGGATGCTTTTGGTTTTGTTTTGTTTTTTTAATTCAAGGGTCTTATATACATCTCTACCAATTACTTGATCAAACTGCTTTGTGCTAAATCCTGTTGGGCTGATGCTTTAAATGTTCACCGTATTCACCATCTTAGTTTATCATCATTCATCATTAGTTTGACGTCATTGTCCATTAATACAAAGGAAATACATTTCAAGAGGCCAATGATATCTGTCAGTATTCCTGTATTGACCGAAGAATGGAAACGTCATTAAACTAGCCAGAATGCTAACCTTCTGCTAGCTCCCCAGAAAGTCCTAAAAAAAAAACAAATTAGCATAACATTTGCTTCCCCTGACTCTAAAGTTGATGGGTTTTCAGTGGAGTGCCTGATATGAAATATGTGGTTCACGCTTGTTTAAATATATTTCAACATTTTGCGTATGCGTCTTGAAAGTGTTTATGTGGCTGTAAACAAGTGGCTAAATGAGACGGCAGAGGTTGGTAGCGACATCATCACACCAGGCGCTAAGCTAATTGTGGTCACGCTGAACAAATCAGTTCGCTGTGTAGTTTGTTTGTAGCATAGTGTTAGCTTTACACCTAAAGACTGCATTTACACTTCGTATGTCATAATATGTGTTTCAGTAAATCATAGTAGTTATCTTGCTAAACAAAAGTATCATAAACTTTTGTTTGCTGCAGAGTTTTTTGGCAGTAGTCTTAAAATCTACATAAAAATCTCATCGGACTTTGATGTAGGGAATCCACGGGAAGCTAACTTTTTGGTTGGCTTTCCAAATACATCGTCCATGCAGCCGTCCGTAACGAAACTTGTTTAGGCTCGAAGTGAGGAACTTACTCATCTGTCGCCACAAACACTGCCAGGTCAGGTGATGTCAACCTTCTCCTCAGAGCACTCACAAACACTTCCCTAGTGTGAGATTGTGAGTTCAACAAACGTTCGGTGTGTTCTCTGACCTCGGAGGTTGGAACTTTCCCACTTGCTCATGAACACACTTTAAAAAAAAAACAACCATTTTAAGAAAGCCCAGACATTGTAAACTTGCATTCCTTCTCTTTATCTTATCTCTCGTGATTATCGGGATTGTAAGAGTTTGTGGAGTGAGCAGGTGGTGTGTGTGTGTGTGTGTGTGTGTGTGTGTGTGTTTTCTTTTAGAAATATACTTTTTTAATCACAGTTTCCTGTTATTTCTGCAGTGATGTCAGATTTTCCTTCAGCTGAGCACTGGTGGATAGCACTTGGTAAGACTTTGTGGTATCTTCACCTCCATCTTTCTGCCCGTGTGTATCTTCATCTGTCTCCCATACTGTTTCCGGACCACTCGTCTTTCTATTTGTCTCCACATCTCTCCTCATCTGGAAAGAATCTCACCTTTTCCTGTTGCCAGACTAGTTATAATCCCCCTCTGCTGGTGGTTTTCGAACCCTTCTTTGATTGAGCTCTTTCTCTTATTCATGTAATCCCTCTCTTTTTCTCTCTCTGTAGGCTCAGGCCTGGTGATGATGATATTTGGAGGACAGATGTTGGCCTATAAACTCTTCAGGAACAACTTTGTCTATCCGGCAGAGCTACAGAACTTCTGATGAAGACTTTTGACAGACTTGTCGGCAAATCTGACTCACTGCTAGTTTCTTGTTAACTCTGGTACAATACGACATTCATTTTTGTAAAGCAACCACAAGACTTAGGGCGTGTTTCCACTGGCTCAGCTCGGGTCAGGTGGGGTCGGGTCGGGTCGGTACGGCTCAGTACAGGTGCGTTTCCACTAGCACTGGGTACCACGTCACCATGGGTGGACTCAACGGCCGGGAGTTCTCAGGCGTAATTTGTGTGCGACACGACAACCACAACGGACGACATGGAGGCAGCGTGATGCCTGTTGCTCGGTCTGTGGTTTTTGCTTAAACTAAAAGTAAGGGACAACAGACAGGCAAGGCTTCAAGCGGCGAAACAGAACACCCAAGAAAAGCATAAAGGACTTAGCCAAGCGATCGACCAGTATTCCTCCGAGGCCAAGATGATACGAAGTAGACGACGTAAGCGGGTAAGTTACCCAATCAGCGCCCCACTATGTGTTTACGTCACATTTTAGTCCCCGCTCGGCTCGCTTGGAACCCCAATGGAGCAGGGACCAAAATGGTAACGGTTAGTACCAGTGGAGACGGGGCCAAACCGACCCGAGCCGAAGTGAGCCAGTGGAAACGTGCCCTTACAGTCAACTAGTTAACCGTGTTAAACAGTAACTAGTATGATCCCTCCTTGTATAAATCACCCAAACTTCATTTTTTAACATTCTGTACAGTTATTGTTTTGTATTGTTTCTGAACAAACTGCACACTGTGAGCTAAATGTAGCAAGAGATGAGCTTTTCAGATAATTTTCATTTTTGAACGTGTCAAATACTTCTGTAGAGTCCATAGCGCAGCAACACAGTGAAGGAAATACATTTTCAAGATCAATTTCAGCAAGATCAATTAGATTTGGGTGCAGTGAGAAAATCCATCTACACCACAAATATGTCATGATTTTGTAAATATGAGTTAGAATTGTATTTACATTAAATACTTGCAATGCAAAGTGATTGTTTTGTCAGTGTATTCTTGCATGTGTGTCACTGTGTTTCTTCCGTGACTGAAACAGACCAATAACTTAAGTTTAATCTTAGATTACAAAAAAACACTTATTCTTAAAAGACATGTACAAAGACTTTATAGCATAAGCAGACATTATTGGCAATGAGATGTGAAAAGGAGACTTTGAGGCAGAATCGTTGCATAAAAAGTGTGTATGTTTACTGTTTCAAGCAGTTTATTATATTTAATCTAAAATGTATCTTAGTAGGTCATATAAAGATAATTTAAACTGGAGGAAATGTATGCAGTGACACCCCCCCCCCCTTGAAAAATAGCGTCCATTTTCTCCACAGTGAGTAGCTGTTGACATACTGTAACGATAGAATTTTAAACGAATTGTAGTAATTTTTTTCTTTATTTTCAAAGTTAAGTCAGTATTTCTAAATATTTTAAATATTTAAACAGTCTGGCACAACCATTATTTATCAAGAGTGCAATCTGGCGGTCGCATCTATTGTCCCATGAAAAGTGAAATAACCGGGTTTTTGTTGGGCCTTCATTTGAACTCGACGTCACGTGACTCATTTGAGTCGGTCATCATCCCCGCGTGTTGAAACAAAGCGCGAAGGTCGCTCTTCTTTGAGGTGGAAATTTCCCGTTTGGATTCTAAAAGTTTTCTTGAGGAACCGCCGCTTAACCATCAAGAAAATGTCAGGAAACGGATTAATATCCTCGGCCCAGTGGCTAACTGACTCCGAGCAGCGGCTGAGGTCCGGCGCTCCGGTGAGTTCGTCCCTGGCGGGGCTAACTCAGTTCGCTAGCAGCTGAAGGTCGAGGATGGACGCTAACTAGCATAATGATAATGATAGATGCGACTAGCGGAAGGCTAATGCTAGGGGTACAATGTGAGCTAAAAAAAACAAAAACAAAACTAGTACTGGAAATGTTTTTGTGGAGAATTTTTTTTTTTAATCTTGAAGTATTATTACTATGGCTGGATCAGCTAAGAGAAAAAATTGTGCTTAACGTGTAACGCTGCATCAAAACACATAATTTCTCATTGATATTAGCTTAATTAATATACCATGATCAGTTTTATCATGGATTGTGTAGTCTTTTTTTCTTAAAAGTGGAGGTGATATTACACATCAAGTGAAAATAATTACAGATGAACTGGCTGAACTCTGTATGTTCGCCTAAACTAAGTTTGTGCCGCTCAGTAAATGAATGTCAATTCACTTCTACTTTTGCTTAATCTATTAAATGAGAATTGCTCTCTCTGCTTATTAAAGTAAAGCTCGGTTTGAAGGCGGGCAGACCAGACACATCAACACCATGGTGACAAGTTTGTGAGGGTCAGCAGCTGACAAGTGTCTGGCAGGACGGCAGATTAAAGCAGCTTAACGGTCTTCTAAGTCAGCAAGTATCAATTTCAGCTGGCAGGACTTCGAGCTGTAGGTTTGACGGGTCGAGGGTTGACAACAAAGATGCTGGGAGGAGGGCCAGCCTTCACCTCAGAGATTAACTGACACATTGAACTATACAACATTTTCACAGCGTACATCTGTCAAGAATGACACAGGAAACAAATGCTGGATGATGCTTGTGAGCGATCTTACGAAAACAGTATATAAAAGAGTATTAAAGGTCTTTCTTGCTGTGGTAGAATGCGTTTGAACAGCTACGCCAGCAGATGGATGACATCTTGGGAGATGGAGGGATCCTGAAGGAGGTGGTCCAGGCTGGACAAGGCCCCCCCGTGCCTGAGAATGCTTCAGTCTTGAGTAAAGGAAGGTTTCCTCTTAAAACCCTTTATTATTTGCCAACCACTGTAGTTAAATCAAAACTTTATTCTTTTTTTTTCCCCCCTCTTGCGTAGTTCATTACTCTGGTTTCCTGGAATATTCTGATCAGCCCTTTGAGACCACCACTCACATCAAGTATCCTCGGATGATGAAGTTAGGGAGAGGTCAGACCTTCCCCGTGCAGGGTCCTGCTTTTGTTTTATCTAACATTTTTTTCTCTAACACGAGAACTTGCTGTGTGTTTGAAACAAACTGTTAATCAGACGTGACACTGGCTGGACTGGAGCTGGGCCTCTTGACCATGAAGAAGGGAGAGTTCTCTCGGTTCCTCTTCCAACCTCAGTATGCCTATGGGGACATGGGTTGTCCTCCACTCATCCCTGCTGCTGCCGTGGTTCTGTATGAGGTCCACATCCTCGATTTCCTGGACTCGGGACAAGTGGATGACTTCATCACGCTGAGTGTGGTAGGGGGGCGCTATAAGTCTGAGAAAAACCAGCAGGACATGTAATTTACAATGTACAACAGTACAGATCCTGCTAAAGGCTTGGTACTAGAATACCCTTTTAGTTTTAACCAAAGATTTTTGGTTTAAGAAACAACACACATCTTATTATAATGTACACTCATGCTTGTGTGTGCAACACAACATGAATAGCCCTTCATTTTCTGATATGACAAATCAAATTGATGATAATGATTATCATATAAAATCTGTTGATGGTCAAAAACGAGCCAGGAGGCTTTATGAGTGTTTTGGTCTATTTGGGGTTTTTTTTGTAGGAGGAGCAGAATACTTACCCTTTGTCCACACTTACTGAGGTCGTCTCAACACTGCGCTGTTTTGGCAACCGATGCTTCAAACAGAGCCGTTATCACCACGCCAAAGACCGCTATAAACAGGTGCAACTGTTTCCATGCTTGCAGTGGAAGTTCCCAGTTCTGCTCGAATCAAAGCCTGCTTTTGAATAGACCAAAGGATGAAAGTCTGTTTCCTAATGGGAATCTGCTTGGACAACAGGCCTTGGCACTGCTGGGGAACAGGGAGACCGAGTGTGATGCGGAGAGGGAGACGATCAAACGTGCCCTGCTGCCTCTCTATCTGAATCTGTCCCTCACCGAGCTCCGTCTGGAGAGCCCACGAAAAGCTCTGAAATACAGCAACAAAGCCTTGGAGATGGACTGTGCCAACACAAAGGCTCTGTTCCGCAGTGGGCAGGTCAGACTGGGCTCCTCTTGGTTGGTTTGTATTTCCAAGGATCAGATAATATTCAGGGTTCTGAAGCACTGCTTTAAAAAGAATAAAAAGCTGCAGAGGTGGTTGAAAATGTAACCGATGAGTGAACACAGAGGCCATAGCAGTCGGTGTCTGAGGAGCTGCAAATTCTAACGTTTGCTCTCCTTGTTAGATCAGTTAAAGTGGTTCAAACTTATATTCATAGTCTTGATCCACAACATGACAACAGTGATGGAGCAGGGACGTATTGTTGAACCCTGAAGTTAGAATCAACAGGGGTTCACTCAACGATAAGGCAAATGTATTTTTTACTGTGGATTATTTCAAATGGGCACTTCTTCATCACGCGATTGTTAGAAGCACAAATACAAGCACACACCTTTCGTCTCCGTGAATAAACTAAGCCACATTCGCCGTTCTTAAGACATTAAAATCTACAAACTGCACCAGCACAGTATTTACCAACTTCATTTACTTCATAAAACAACATGAGAGTATATCTTGTGCTGGTGTGAACCTCATTTCAGGCATTTAACCAAAAACCCATTAAAATATCCCATTGACACGAGTCAACTGACTGCAATGCTAACTCATTCCTCCCGCACCGTCCTGTTAGTTGAAGATGTCATATTACCACATAGTCATATTTTAGCTTTAATTGGCACCAGAGCAGCTATGGATTTATTTCAATGCTGTATTCCCTGGGGAATTTTGATCGATGATCCCCAATTGCACCATGAGAGAAATGGTTAACATCGCTTTATTCCCCAGGTTCTGTTTTCACGTCCTCAAACTGTAGCTGAAGCTTATCAGTGCGTCGCTCAGACTGCTGTTGTCCCCGTCAGGCGTATCTGCAGCTGCAGGAGTACGAGAGGGCTCAGGGCTGCCTCATCAGTGCCCAGGCCAAGAGGCCCTTTGACAGCGACATCAACGGCCTCCTGATGAAAGTGGCCATGTAAAACGAACTTTCCTCTAAAACCGACGCAGAATTCGTCCACAGATTGGCCAGAAGCTAATCTGAAGATGTGTGTGTTTTCCAGAAGCTACAAAGACAGCTTGGACAAACAAAAAGAAATATACTCCAAGATGTTCAAAGACTTTAATGGCTCAGGCGAGATGGAAAAACGTGGGGGGAAAGGTAAGAGATCCGGTTCATTATCCGGCTGTAATCCACTTGTCTTGACTCCTCAATTTAGCGCAGTGCTCGTGAGGTGAAGGGCACAACCGTCATGCTTGCTGCTTCCCACAAGTCTCTGATTTGGAACACGGGAGACCTCATCTAGTGGTGCTGCTCTACCTAGAATTTAGACGTGTGTTTTTCCAATTTGCATTGCATCATTTTTGGTAGCTGTTTTTCCCAATCCAACATAAGTTAATTCATTAATTTTTCAAATGTTTGCATCAGATGAACTTGATTTCTCCCCCCCCCCCCAAAAAAAACACTGGAAAATCCCTCAGGCGAATAAAAATGAACAGAAAAAAATAAGCAACACATCAGTAAAAACGTCCAAGAATATTACAGTTGGCATATTAACAAAGCAAAACAAAAAAAATGTAAAAAGTAGGGGCAGAACAACTCTTTCAAGATGACTAGGAATGGTGTGATATACGACAAGGTTACTGAGGCCAGGCAACCAGATGCATTCAGCAGCCCAGGTTTTTATATTGAAGTTTTCATGTCCGTGTGTGCTGATCTGAACCGGATGAAACGAGGATGTGCTCAGGTTTCACTGTCCGGTCCGCTAATGGATGACTTCTGTGTTTCAGGTGGCAGCACAAAAGCATGAAATTCAACATGTAGAAGCCCCCCCCCCCCCTTTTTTTTTTTTTTTTCCTTTTTACTTTATTCCTTAAAATTCCTGTGTGAAACATTGTATTTTTGTTTATGGGAATAATATTGCAGGGATGCGCTACTTTACGTTTTACTTTACTTTAATATGAAAACACAATTTCCTTAAAATTCTTGTCATCCTAAATGTTTCTCAACTTTTTTCTTTTTTTTATTACAGTTTTGGCGCAAGAGTTCGTTTTGTGTTCGAAGCTTCGCCTCTCGACTTCATCTCGCTAATATTAAATATTATGGAAGGAAGAGAGGTTTCCTGTTCTCGTTTCGTGTCCCTCATAACGCTGTGCTGGAGCACGTTTGACGTGATAATAATACGAATAAAACTTTTACTCTCTGACAGATCTTCTCCTGTTGATATATTCATCAAGTTGACATGATTTTGAATTATTGTCATGCTGAGTTTGCTGTTTTTCCTAACATTGACTGAGGAAAATACGATTGTATCTGAATGACTGCAGTATTTTTCCATGTCAGGTTGGTGCAAAATAAATCAGTGTTTTGGACAGAAATTTTGCAGTGATTTTGATGACATATTGGACATGTCAAACTTTTTATCAGTCATTGAATATTTGAACCCTTTGGACTTGATATGGCCACTTCATCCAGGAACCTCGGCTGTTTGGACATGCATCCTGTTGTACTCACAGTTTACATGGTGTAAGGTTGTGCTACTAGAATAGTAATAGAATAGTTTTTCATCGGAGTCCCAGCGTAAAGCTGCTAGAGAAACATCGATCAAACTAGCAAGAGGATTTTCTTCCCGGCAACAGATGACTGGCATGTCCCCAGAGAACTCAATGTGATACTTAAATGTGGTCTGAGCGTGTGTGTGTGTGTATTTTGGTGGGTCAACTAGTGGAGACATAAGTCATTCCCGGTTGCTGTACCAATGAAGAACACTGGGGGGAGCACATCAACAAGCCTTGTCAACTGAATTGGGTGCAAATGTTACCATTTCATTTTATAATGTCATTTTCAAGCTATTTTTCAAGTATTTGGCTGTTAAATTTGTCAGGATTTCACCGTCTATCTCGGCAAAAGTTCTGCTTCCTCCACCGCGTTAGAACATTCAACCACTGCAAGATGCCTGGTGGTCAGGAGGAGCTGTGGAGGTGTCCCGGAAGATGGAGGTGACAGCGGCAGGAGGACACGACGGGAGAGTGGAGGAGGTAGGGAGCAGCAGGATTGAAGTGAAGGGATGAAATGGGATCAGAAGTGTGGAGGAGGCAGATGGAGAAGCTGGAAAATCTCATTGACCTCTCTGGCTAATCGACTTGTGGCTGCAGTGTGTGTGTGTGTGTTCTCACAGCACGGCTAAGCACGTGGCCAGGAAATCATCCTAAGTGAAAATCACTTTGGCTTGACAGAGACACAATGGTCTCCAGACTGACCTACTACCTTCATCTCAGGTAGGAAGACGAGAGTGAGAGGACGTCTTTGTGCTTGAGCTCTTGTGTGTGTACTTGTACTGCTTGTGTATACCTGAGCTGGTAAATCTTCTTTGGATTTATTTTGGACCAATTTTCATTTCTTTGTTTGTTTCTTTTGTCCTTGTTGTTGGCTTTATGATTAGGAAGGTTGTCAGAAATGTGGGGGAGCTTTTAAAAGGAAGTGTGATTCCTACACTCCCACATTGTGTGGGTGTGAGCAGCCTCAAACAGCCCCTCACAGGAATGCAGCCTCAAAACAACACTACCCCCCCCCCCCAAACTCTGTATGCTCTAAATGTAACAGCTTTGTAAAGTGATGAGAGTTTGTTTAGATGGGTAGCGGAGGATGTAGTCCGTCATGAAAACAGCTCATATTTTAGCTCATTTCAAGGCTGTTTAATTCATATTTGAGATTTTTTCTGTTTGTGGACATGGAAGGAAACACAATGAGATACATGTGTTCCCTAAGTTCACTTTATTTGGGGCCACAATACATAACTTGTACCTCAAATTTCTGTTATTTTGAGGCCACTAGTATTAAATTGTTCCCTCACTTTGACAGATTTGTGGCCGCAAGATGTACCCTGTTCCCCTAATTTAGTTCGTTTGTGGCCAGGAAATAAAACTTGTCCCCACAACTGAGTTATTTTAAGGACAAAAGATAAAACTCACTCCCACAATTAAGTTTATTTTATATTTCTGAACAAGCTATATTTCTATATATACTGAGGGAACGAGTGGCAACTCAAAATAGAGTGGGTGGCACAGTGGTGCAGTGGTCAGCACTGTCGCCTCACAGCAAGAATGTTCCGGGGTTGATCCCCAGCTGGAGCAGGGGATCTTCCTGTGTGGAGTCTGCATGTTCTCCCTGTTCCTGCGTGGGTTCTCTCTGGTACTCCGGCTTCCTCCCACAGTCCAAAGACATCAAGAGGGGACGAGGTTAATCCAGACTCTAAATTGACCGTAGGTGTGACTGTGAGTGTGAATGGTTGTCTGTCTGTATGTGTTGGCGCTGTGATGGACTGGTGACCCGTCCAGGGTGAACTTCACCCTAAGGCTGCTGGGATAGGCTCCACCCCCCTGCGACCCCTAACAGAATAAGCGGAAGAAAATGGATGGAAATTAACGACATTGACAAACATACATTTTACTCTCTCTTTGCCCACAAAAAATTCTTTGGTCTCTCCAGGGCTCCTTACTTTTGAGTTGGACTTAATTATCTGTAAATTTAATTAGAAATTTTGAAATTGGCACTGTTAATATTAAAAACTTGCTCAGTCAACGTCAGTACTCGCCCCGGACAACAGGGGGCACTACCGCCGCTGTAACGTAGCCTGCGGTTTCATCCAATCCCAGCGCCGTGTCTTGTGACGTGTCCCGCCTCTCTGTCAAACACGCAAGTTGTGAGTGAAAGACGAGAGTAAGGAGAAGGCGGAGGGAGGAAAGAGGAGAGTTTTTGTGTCACAATGAGTCGGTAACACAACAGTCCGGCGATGGAAGGCACAGATACACAGAGAGGCTAGCTAGCGGCTGGTCTGAGCGGCTAACCAGCGACTGGATGTAAGCTGTGTATGAAGTAGAGGAAAGAAGCCCAGGAGGGGAAACATGAGTCGGCAGCAGCAGCAGCAGTCCCAGGGAGTGGTTTTAACGGGTTACCACAGCAACGCCGAACTTTTGCCGAAAACTGGACCTTGTGCTCCCTCAGCCCAGGACCAGGAGCCCACCGCGGCCAGGTGGGACGCGCGCGCGCGCGCGTGTGTATGTGTGTGTGTGTGTGTGTGTGTGTGTGTGTTGCTATATCAAAACTGAATACAGCCGGACCCAGAAGCAGAGTGTTATGCAGAGGGGAACAAAGGTCACAGTTGCTGCACTCTGATCTGGTTGTCTGCTGGGAAGAGTTGACCAGCAGCGACTGAACTACAAAAAGCAGTCGTAAACATTTTTTTTTCTTTAACTTCCATGTTGCCAGCTCCCTTGGCCTTCTTGGGTTGTGTTTTTTTTTTTTTTCCACCTAATCAGCAATTTAACCTTGACTTTGTTAACAGCCCAGATTTGCCAGAGATCTAGACTGTGTGTGTGCTTCTGCAGGGTGATGTTTACCCTGGAATATGCATGCCAGAACTTTGACTCAGACTCATTAGTCAAAAGAAAATGAATCATCTATATTTTAAAGTTCCCTGTCTCACATATGACTTTTCTTTTTTTTTTTAACACTCGTGTGTAACTGCAGATTCACGTTTGAGTTTTACACTTTATGTTGGACCAAACAAGCAATTCAAAGATAGTTACACACTTAAGCTGAAGTGCCTTGAGCACAAATCGGTGCAATAATGTGTCAATTAAATTTGAGAAAAGATGAATGAAAACAGCTTCTACAAAATCTTACCTCAAAAGATTAAAAACAACACTCCTCCAAACTTGTTCTTTCCTTTAGACATGTCACTCCAAATCGGTGCTCAGCTAGGATGACATCTTCATCACCCATGAAGCTGTTGTTTAACGAAGGGAACACTTATCACATACCTCCATTCATTCATGCATCTATAATACTAGAAGACGCATGAATGAGTTTATTAACTTAATGTGAGTATGGCATGAGGAAAAGACCGGTTCTGAAAGTGCTGTCACTGAATGGGAACTAAGCTCACATGGAAACAGTGGAGCAGTGACACTCTTTTATTTATAACTGCTGTCTTGTTTATTTGCAGTGGCCGATGTGTGTGTGTGTGTACCAGTTTAGAGTTGCAAGCAACTTCTGTTAATAGTGTAGGACAACAGTCCAGCAGGCAGACTAATAGACCAACCTGCCTTTGAGTGTGTGTGTGTGTGTTTGTGGGTAGGTAGGTACAGTATAGTCATGCTTATGTGTGTGTGTGTGTGTGTGTGTGTGTGTGTGTTCCAGATGGCTTGTCCTGCTAGCTAGAAGAGGAAAAAAACAGCATCACATTTCAGCCTCCCTTTGTCTCACCTCCCACAGCAGTGTGTGTCTGGTGTGCATGTGTGTGTGCGTGTGTGTGTCCTGTCTTAGTTGACTTGTGAAGGCTAAGTTTTGTCATTGTTTCCCCTCATCAGGAAGAGAGGCAGACAGATAGAAAGCGATATGACCGGTAAGAAGCCTCACTGAAGGTCCAGGGGGAGTCTTGAACATGGATGTCTTTTTCTGTTGTTTCAAACAAGGAGTGTTCTGATACGTAGAACTTTGGGGGGGTGGCCGACAGCTGTATAAGTGTGTCAGAGCTTCCCCAACCATCCGTGACCTCATAAAAGAAGGTCACTGGACACATATGGTTCAGATTAATTTACAGCGTGAAGCAGCTAACAGCAGCAATACAATGCAGAGGCAGGAAATGCCATCTGCAAAAAAAAGGGGGGGGGCTATGAAAAGAACCTCTTCATATGAGATCTGAAACAAAAACATATAAAAGGTTTTTTGTTGGTTTTTTTTCCCTGTCGTTGTCAGGATGAGGGGTTGGGGATGTACTGATATATGATGATACTTGTTATGTAGTATCAGTACACCGGTGCCAAATATCAGCAGCTGGTGGTGTAAACTGATTCACCTCATCCTCATCACAACTTTGTCACAACATTCTGGCAAGTTCTTCATGAAGCGTGAGAGTTTTCAAGAGGCTCCACCCTAAGAACCTGCAGTTTGTGTGATGCAGTTTTCATCTCAGCTGTCAAATAGACTGACACCATGATGCAGTGTATAAACACACGTTCTGCTTTTGGTGAGCAAAGGTTGTGAAAATATCATTGGGTATTGTGATAATATCATCTAGTATCGTGATAATATCCTCTATTATTGTGATAATATCTAATATCGTGATAATATCATCTAGTATCGCGATAATATCATCTAGTATTGTGATAATATCACCTGGTATCGTGATAATATCTAATATCGTGACAATATCATCTAGTATTGTGATAATATCATCTAGTATTGTGATAATATCATCTAGTATTGTGATAATATCATCTAATATTGTGACAATATCATCTAGTATTGTGATATATCTAATATTGTGACAATATCATCTAGTATTGTGATATATCTAATATTGTGACAATATCATCTAGTATTGTGATGATATCTAATATCGTGATAATATCATCTAGTATTGTGATATCATCTAGTATTGTGATAATATCTAATATTGTGACAATATCATCTAGTATTGTGATATATCTAATATTGTGACAATATCATCTAGTATTGTGATAATATCTTATATTGTGATAATATCATCTAATATCGTGACAATATCATCTAGTATTGTGATAATATCATCTAGTATTGTGATGATATCTAATATCGTGATAATATCATCTAGTATTGTGATAATATCATCTAGTATTGTGATAATATCATATGAGTTACTATGTGATTCCCATCAATGGAATATAACAAAGTCCGTCCACTCAAGATCAGATTTGAGGTACTTAAGTACTTTTTTAAGCTGATGACAATTCCAATGAATTGACTTTGTCCTGGTCTTGTTTCATTTCCATTATGTATAATGCAATTATTATTGTCTTATTAATCCAAATTTGATACAAGTGAGTTCAAAATGAGCTCCATATCAGATGACAAGAGTAAAATGCCTTTACATTAATGCTTGAGTAATAATAAGCAAAAGACATGTTTCTACATCATAAACAGAGTCCAGGTACAGTGGTATTTGTACTTGAATACTTCTCTCACCACTGCTACGATGAGTAGACATTACTGTATGGACAGAAGCAGCAAACACACCTCAAGAATTATTCTGAGAAACTGATGGCTTTTAAAACAGGAATGTAATAATGCGCAAGGGTGGAGCTAGGAACAATAAAGAACAGAAATAATCATCATCCAGATCGTTCCATGTCGAGATGTATTAGAACAAAGTCAGATGATTTATTCATCATCGCAGAGAACTAACAGTATCAGAGAGACGGAAACTGAACAGAGACGGTCTCTGTCTCCCACAGAGGGCAGCTGGCACCTGTTGATCTGAAAGGGAATGACAC
The DNA here is from genome assembly GCF_037954235.1 of Aulostomus chinensis. Lineage (NCBI taxonomy): Eukaryota > Metazoa > Chordata > Actinopteri > Syngnathiformes > Aulostomidae > Aulostomus > Aulostomus chinensis. The sequence goes on from NC_141339.1 coordinate 18,924,697, forward strand.
ACACACACACTTTTCATTCTTTTCCCGTTTCTCATGTCGGCCTCAAATGTCCTCAAGCTGTTCACTTTTCTGCGGAATCAAACGAGAAGAACAAATCTGACCATCCCCTACATTGGTGGCGGAAGATCAGACCCTTGAAACAATCAGTTCCACTTTTTGGAATTTTGTGAAATGAAAGTTTTAATGTAAAATAAAGGAAGCACCATCAGAAGAAAGCAAATGCATTTCAGTTTGGTACCAAACAATAGTGTGAGCAAGTGCCTGAGCAAGCCAGCAGTAGACATAATAGACATAATAACAGTAATATATTGCTCTGACATGAAGAATACATAAGGAATGACTCTCAAAATACCACATAGAGATGCAAAACATGGCCAAAGTAATAAGGACAATCATTGTTTTGCTTTTTTTTTTTTAAAGAAATTTTATGTGGAACTGTATTTTACTGGAGGAGCTTCCATCTGAATGAGTGCCAGACTAAATACTTCCTCCTATTTTCATACGCAGCTGTGGTGGGCAGTGACGGCGCTTGCATGACAGCTGCGGTAACAGATGACATTTATATTTGATTAAATACATCAACTGTCTGAGGCATTAAGTTTTTAGATGCTACATCATCGTTATCATAGTTTTAATGCTTGAACACAAAGCAGTATGTTAATGTGGCAGCCAGTGGAAGTGACATTCTGTGTACTGTTTGTGCTGTAACAAAACATCATATTGTATAAATTTCTAATATGGCTGGGTAAAGTGCAGTATGATGCTTTTGGAGTACAAAAGCATTGTAAATAGAAATATTAGATAAGATTAGATATTAATAAGAACAACTGTACACAAGAGCACTTGTGTAAATGTATTTGACTGCCACCCTACCTGTGTGGAAATGACACATTTTTGTGTTAATCCTCATTATCTTGTCATGTTCCTATTGAGATTTGTCACTAGATTTATAAAAGCTCACACGCTGGTCATGTGGTCACGACTTCACTTCCTCCAACCCTGACTCACCTCAGACTCATCGTTGCGGAACACGCTCTTAACCACGTCGATGTCTGTTTGCCCCTCACGCTGTTATTTTTTCCCCCCAAGATGTTTTTTTCTCCATACACAGCTGATAAAAGGTTTGAGGTACAAAGAGTAGTACACACACACACACACACACACACACACACACACACACACACACACAGATGTGTATCTAAAGTGTGCCAGAGAGAGAATGTGTTTGTTTTACTGACAAGGGCAGTCCACCTGACCTCTGAGCGTGTGTGGGAAAGAGAGCAAAGTCATGTGTACTATTGTATTTAAAGCTTTTGAATTGTTTGTTTGCATCATTGTAACCTTGCCTGAAGCGTGTTGCTTTTGTTTTGGAACACAAATGCTGATTTTCAAAACATATTCAAATATATATATATATATATATATCCTGCTTTTAATTGATGTTAAAAATTGGAAAATCAGTCAAGAACAATCACTTCCATTTTCTTTTTTATGGTTCTCAAATGTTTTCCGACACTTAACCATCAAGGTGAACTGGAAAATGAAGCCTCATTGTCTTAGCCAACAAGTACCTATTTATACATTCATAAAAAAAAAGTTTGGAAAAAGGATTCCAAGTCCAAGCACTTGGTAGGGTGCACAAGTATTTATTTTTAGGGCTAAACCATTTACCTATTTCTACCTGTTGGATTTTGGTCTAATGTTATTCATTCACAGCCTGAGGTAGCAGCCATGCCAACTGATCTGGTAGGCTGAACAAGAATAGTGGTGGTTTGAGCTAAATGCTAACTACAGTACGCTCACGCTGACAGTGCCAACATACTAAGGCTGAGCAGATAAATCCAAGTCTCACTCCACAGCTTGCGTTAGCAGCCGTGCTAGCAGCTTTGGGAGGCTATACTTGCAATGGCAGCGGTTTGTGCTAATTGCTAACATCAGCTCAGATTAGAATGCTAACATGCCGAGGCTGAGCAGATATAACCATGTGTCACTGCACCAGCTGAGTCAGCCGCATGAACTTAGTCACACAGGCACAAGAGAAGGTCAGCCGTCATTGACACCTACAACGGATGAGCCAAAAATGAAAGCCACTGTCTTTATCTTCATAATATAAGAAAGCTGGCTGTTATTTACGTTTGCTAATTGTTTGCTCAGAAGTTGGCGTCACCACAGCTAATAGGCATTTGGATGTTTTGAGGTGTTTTTGTAGTTGACCTTTGGATTAATGTAGAAAACACATTCTTTGGCAAACAATGACTTGCAAGTTTCTCTTCAAAAATGAACACCTTTTTTTTGGGGGGGGGTGGATTTTGAAAATGCAATCAGATGAACAAAGGTTAAGGTTATGCTATCAATGAACTACACCACTTGGTTGTCACTGAACTTGCCTCGCACTTCCTCTATCCAGTCTTGTTTAGGCACTTGTAAGCCATTTTATAGAAACATAAAAGGCCTTGAAATAGACAAGTGTGGTATTTACAGACTTATTTCATGTGAAGGACCTGAATATTCAAGATTGCAGACTTTATTTCTGTGTTCCGCTCTTATTTCCTGATGCTGATGGGGATGATAATTGATCTAAATGTCATTTGATGCAGACAAATGATAAATATTTGTACAGAAAAAGTAAAGTGGCAGCCCTTTTTTTTTCTGAATTCAAAGCCCCTTACAGATCCTGAGCAGTTAGTAGTTCCTTGTCTTGATCATGACGGTTAAACATTGAGCTTGAACTTGTAACCCTTAACAAGAAAGATTGCAAGTGTATGTACACATGTAAGGTGAATGTAAACTCTTCAACCAAATATTTTGTGCTTCCAGCAAAGACCCGACTGTGCATTTGTTAAAATATGATTGATAGTTCCGAAAACCATGATATACTGTATATATTTTTTAGCTGTTGATGAAAGTCAATGATTAACTCCCCCTGTGAGTCTGTGTCTGCCAGGTTTAAACAGTCAAACAAATCTCACGTTTCTCCAAAGACATTTCTGTCATTCCTGAGAAATCGGCACATCTGGTGAAGCATTAGCTGTGTTTTTTGGAGTTTAACTCAAGACCTACAGGGCAGGAGAAACACTAGAAGGAAGAAAGGAGATGACCAATTAGGAGAAAAATCGTCGATGGTGGTGTTACTAAATTATTTGTTAGTAAAAGAGGAGAAGTGTGTTTGTTTGTAGCTGTACTTACAGGTGTTTTATCACTTAAGCAGGTGTATTCAATGTGTGTGTGGCAGGAAGTCTGCCGTGGTATGCGACCTTGGCGCAGCATGGATCCTCAGTGTAATGCTCCGCTGATAATTCCAAATTAATTAGTAGAGCACATTAACTTGATGCTCTTAGCAGGACTTTCCAGGTCTCACAGGAAAATTTATGTCCTCTATTACACTCGGTTCATTTCAGTTATTGAATGCGGCGACTGGGTGTTTGATACATCTTTCAGAATCTTTTCCACCTTTAAAGGCAGTCAGTCAGTCAGTCAGTCAGTCAGTCGCTCATTGGTATCAGCATCGGCATCTATTTCAAACATTTCAGTCAGTCGTTTCCTTCAGAAAAAGCCCGTCGCTGTCAAATGTGAGCCTTTCTTCGCCATATTTATTCGACAGGAAATGTAGGAAAGTATTTGTAAGTTCCGGGCAGTATTACTGAACCTTGTCAAACTTAGACGTAGCATTACTATATGTTTTCAGTGAAATGCCATTTCTGTCAATTCTGTGTGGTATAACTAAAGAATCGAGGCATGCTTTATCTTCGTGGTGGGTTTTCGCTCCATTATCAAGAGCTGATGGTTGTTTTCTGTCTGCGCACTTGTTTGCTCTGGAGGAGTTTAGCCAGGTGATTGTTGTGAAGGTAGATAATTGTCAAATGCTGGCAGCCTCACACAACTGTCGCTGTGGGAGCCTGCTGCCCGAGCTCCATGAAACTCTGTAAATTGAAGTGGGAGAAGGAGAGGAGACAATCGGCTTTGTTGGATGATGCGACCTTCTGTCACAACAAAGGGGTCATTCAGTGGAAACACTGACAAACCCAAAGAAATGAGAATCAAAACGTTCATTGTTGAATGAGTGTCTGGTACTTTTTGATTTTACAGTTCCGCCAAAAGCTCTCTTTTATCCGTTAAATAAAAGATGCCAGTTACCATTACTGATGCACAGATATGTTACATTTAGTTTTACAATTCTAGCAAAGCGTTGTTTAAGTCAGTGCTGGGAGGCAGAATGCTTTTGAATGAAGTATTAGTATGAGATCAGTACTCTCTATCTGCTGAAATCCTAAATCCAGGTGTCAGGACAGAAGAGGTCGGTACGTCCCTCCCGACTATTCCTTTTTAAACTGCAAATCTGCCAGCCATTCTAATTCTGTAGAGGGGGTATTTGCAGGCTACAGCTCAGCTGCAGAACATATGTCCGTCCTACTTCTGGCAAATGTTAAGGCTCTCAGGTATGAGATACAACGCCAGAACTAACATGTGAAAACCCAACCAAAGTTGCAGATGTGTTCTTATGCTTAACTGGACTTGTTTAAATGATCGAATGAGCGCTTTTGGTATGTTTGCTGCTTGTGGGAAAAATAGTCAAAATCAAAGTAGCAGAGTCTTGGATACCCGATAGCTTTAACTTGTCACAGAATTCAGGACTTTAGAAGTTTTTAGCCCCTAATTTAGTTACGACAGTAACTCCTTTTCTATGTGTATTTTGCATCCAGTAATATCGCATTATTAGCTATGATTATAACATTAAAGCCTTTGCCAGCTTGTGTGGTCAGCAGTAATAGGACAGTCCATGAATGATGCCCAGCGTCCCCCGCTGGTAACAAAGCCTTCATGTTACCAACCCCCCCCATCCCATGACCAACCAAAAAGTGGAAAATTAGCAAAGACCCTCTCTGGGAACGTTTTTTTTGCTTATTGAACCAAAAACCATTCAAACCACGTTTAGCTGAACTTTGGGAAAATTCCTTCCAGTGTTTAGAAATCTGGTTTGGAGTTTTATTTTTGGTCAATACTCAAGAGTGGAAGTTTCACTGAGTCAAGTGAAGCACTACTGACATGTATGTATCTATGAATCATGTAATATAACGCTATCAGTGGGGGATGAAAGACACTTACTAGGTTAATGATACAGCAAAAGATTTATGGACTGTCTGGATACGAGTGTCACAGTGTTCTTGCATCATAAATGAGGCACTGCAGAAACCCGAGAGTAACGTTATGAGAGGTTTTGATGAACGTGTAATAACTCATTTCCACATAAGCATCAGAGGCGCGCTCAGCCCGGTCCGTGTTGTGTGTGTAGTTGCTATTTTTAGCCCCTGTTGTTGTTGTTGTTGTTATACTTAGTGAATAACTGTCGAGTGCTGTCTCTTCCATTTTGATTTCAAGGCTGGCTTTTTTAAACTGTTGAAGGGTTTGAGAAAACAAAACACAATCAAGTTCTCAGACATTCAAACTTTTATAAGCCGGGGATATTTTTATGGCAGGTGCTGTTATAAGGCATCGGTCATAACATCCCAGTTAAATAGAGGACAAAGTCCACAGATCCCTGCAAGCAAGTTTCAGTCCAGGTCTTTAGAGCGAGAGGCTCTTTTTAATCAAGATTAATAGAGTTCCTGCTTCACGTCAGCCCGATGCTGGCCGTCATTAAACCGGATTTGAGTCTTTCTCACCGTCTCAACACCTCTCTGTGTTTATGTTGCAGTCGCAGGACTGGCCAGTACACCGTTCAGCAGAACCAGAGCGCACACCATGGAGACAGATACGGTTCTGTCAGTACCAAACCCACCAGCAATGAGCAGCCATCAGTCCCTAACCCAGGTACAGCACCACCCCCCAGGTCTTCCTCCAGTCCTCGTTCTGGCTCCAGCCCCAGACACAGCCCCAATTCCAGGCTCAGACCCCGGCCGACGTGTCAGCGCTGCATCTCCCAGGTACGCGGTGAAGGATGCTACTGCAGGGCTTCGATTCTGTTTCCTACATTTGTACTTGTGAAGCTGCAGTTTTTATCCATTTGATGATGAACAAACAATTGAGTTTTAGAAATTCCAGAGGTCATACGTCAGCAAGCTCTGTTGTACTTTGAGTTGCTGCTCTTGCAGCTAATCTTTTCTGATAAATCTTTTTTCCACTACTGCATTCTTCTATTTAAAAAAAGCTGTTTTTGTCGTCTTGTTTTCATGGAAAATGCATGTGTTGGCCACCGAATTTCAAATAAATTCATCGATCAGCCTTTTTTTCCTTCCTCTTGCTTCAACTAATTTGAAAATCATTTTAAATCTCAACTTTCCAAGGGTGCATTTCTTCAGTAGACAACATTCCATTACAATATTTGTACCTTTTCATCATAGACCCTCCACAACAGTAAAATACAATCCAGCAATTATTTATATTCCGTCATCCATGTCTCTCAGGAACGGTGCAATTATCTTTACGCACTCTGGTGATTGTCCAGAGAGTAAGATGAGAAGAACCTCAACTTTGATGCTGAGTGTGTGTGTGTGTGTGTGTGTGTGTGTGTGTGTGTGTGTGTGTGTGTGTGTGCACGTGCTTTTTTTAATTAAAGCTGTTTTTTTTTTTAACTAAAAACATGTAGTGTTTTTACCTGCACTTCCTTCAGCTGCGATGCTTGGATACCTGTGTACCAACATGAACATAAACCAAAGCTAATTTTATGCTAGAAACCTAAGCCTAAGACACTTTAAATATGCTGGGAAAACACTTTAAAAGCAGCGGTGACTGGATTATGTTTCCTTCATAGAGCTCTTGTCTTCTAATTGAAAATATCAAAATCAAATGGATAGGGTAACTGGCTCCTGATGTACTGACATGATAAGATTTTCTATTTAGTATTTTAAGCGGCACAATTGAATTTTTTGTTTGGTTAACAGGCTGTAACTCGACTCCTAATTAGATTCAGTAATGTGCTGTAAAATCCTAACTTTTGTGAGCGATGTAAGAGTATTAAAAACATTTGTCCCATTTCAGGGACAAAAAAAGAGAACAGTATTAGCCAAGTATCACATCAGACTGGCTGGGAGTCTTGTGTGTCAGGAGCAAACATTACAAAAGGAACTGATTTAAAGGAGGTTATTAAATCTTTTGAATATCTACAGGACTCCCTGGATGAGTTGGAGATGGACGACTACTGGAAGGAAGTGGAGAACATCTCTTGGTCGGGAGGAGAAGGAGGAGTGGCGAGGGGCGACGGTGGAGGGGAAGGGGAGGTGCAAGAAGAGGAGCAGCAGAAAATTCCTGAGGGTAGGATACATCATGTTCATGAATTGACCTGACAGGGAAAAACATTACATCTTCTTCTTACATCAGCAAGTGTGTGCAGACAGTTTTTCTTCCATATTTGGTCGTGCACGAAATTTAAGATCTGAACGATTCATGCATGAGGCCCTATGTGCCGAATGTTTTGCGGTTGAGAGACTCTGGTAAGCCTGTTTTGAGGTGTTTGTGTCCCCTGTGAAGCTGCCAGCTTTGACTTGTGCAGACTTGTTTTTGCAGGTGAGGTATGCAGTTCTCATGTGTATTTATACTTCAAATTTAACGTGCTTATAAAGACTATTGTTCTCTTGAGCAAACACACACTTCCTGTCGTGCTGTTAATGGTCACTAACTTCCTTTTCCTGCACCTGTAGAATGTATCTGGGTGTCTTAAACAGGGATGTCCCGCAGCTTCCTCCCCCTCTCCCGTTTATGAGAGTTGGAGCTGGTTCTGGTGCCGTACCACCTCCTGAACAATATTTCAAACCAAGTCTTTTATCATCTGTCAATTTTCTCCCTTCTCATTTTCACTTTTCAGATGGGGAGCAGGAGGAGGCGTGGCTTACTGAGGCAGGACTAGCGCGGCTGTTTGATGATTCATTGGCAGCTGACCAGGATCAGGTGTTAATCATCTATCCCGTATTAGATTAGACTTGATACCGGGTTGAGTTGTGCTTTATTTTTAGGTCACAGCTATGAACGACCACACTGTTTATTAGTGCTGTTGACCAGCATCTAATTGCTAATTGACAGGAAGAAGACAGTGCCGTGTTCCTGTCCACACTGACCAGAACTCAGGCGGCAGCTGTAGAACGTCGTGTGGCTTCATTGCAGCAGACGCTACGACGACGCAACCGGCAGCACGTTCCTGATGTTAGGGATATATTCAGACCTCCTGACAAGGTTACCCACAAACTCACACACACGCACATCGATGATCAAATGCATGACAAATAACATTTACACACATTTCTTGATGTGTAACTGCGTTTACGAACTCGGTGAGCAGACAGCACTCGAACATGACAAGCAGTATACTAACTGTATGCCTTGTCATACACACGTAAACATTGTGTCCTCATAAACAGATATACATGCAAATGTTTGCAATATGGCACATTATGACTATTTATGTGCAAAACTAATAGATCCTTTCATCAAAACAACAAAAACAACTCAACTCATCATCTGCCTGGCTGTATTGGATGAGATTCTTGACTCAAAAATCATGCTGTAGCGTGTAAGATGCTAACTTCTCTGTGTATGTGATGAAAGAATTCACAGGGTTAAATACAGTTGGTATTAATTAGTCTGAAATATAGTTTATTCCCTTCGATTCCCACATATTCGGATTCTTCCTTGACTCGTGCTACATTCCTCCAGGTTTGGTGAAAATCGGCTTCCAAGTTTTTACATCATCCCACAAAACAAAAATCAGAGTGTGACGTGGAAAAGAAATTAGTCATTACACAAAATTAACATCCAACCACAATATATACACACACACACACACACACACACACATTTCTTTATTTTCCCCACAAAGGAAGTGGTCACAATTTAGCTAAGTTGGCTTTTGCTCCCTTACTTCTAGGGTCTGGTGGTGCTGTTTCCCCAGTTACTCCATTACAACACAATCCCATTTCTTTCTTTCTTTAATGTGCACTGGATATTTTAACTTTCATGTAATGGATTCATGTAGGTAGAAGTGTGTCTGCTGCACTAAACTGCTCTGCAGAATGAGCTATTTCCAACATGGAAACACACGCAGAGACACCTTTGTCCACTAATTAACAGAGAGGATAATGTATAACGTGAATTCTGTGTACATTTTTTGAAGTGGTTGAACATTTATACCGTCTGCCGTTCAGGACAAGGAGCCCAGTGAAGCCAAAGAGGGAAGTGAGAATGGACAGAACGATGTCAACTTGGCCGGTATGTGCCACACACTCCCCCTGACTCACAGACAATTTGAGTCAGCGGGGAGATGAACGAACTGAGGCTGGAATACACTTCATTAAACATTAAAATGATTCATAAACATAGATTTATCTTTGATTTGTGTATACGAAATGTCTGCTAAAGCCTACATGGGAGTGCTTTTTTTCAACCCATAAAGTATTTTAAGCACTTAAAAGTAAGTTTGCAAGCCTCTTTCGGACTCTGTTTAAAACAATATTGGATTCAACTTAAGTAAACATATTTGATTGCTTATCTCGGGGTATACACAACTGCACTTTACCCACATAAACAAGGTTTTTTTTACTTCACAACTTGTGTGGTCGATATATTTACCTTTTTTTGGTTTTGTTTTGTCGTGTCTTGGCAGAACCTGAGACAGTCATGAATGATGAGGTTGCATTTTCAGAGCAGGCTCTCAGTTACAAGGACATCCGTCAACGGTTAATGGTCAACGCCAGTCCTAACTCACCTGACGACAAATTGCCAGTGAGTCACACACACACACACACACACACACACACACACACACACACACACACACACTCCTACTTATGCAAAGACTAGATGCACATGCCAGAGCGTGTGGAGTAGTAAGTGTTGAATAAATAAGGACACATTAATTTAAAGCATGCAGACATACACTGCAAGTAGAGCTTGTATGAAGTCATTAATTGACTTGCATCAATGATTACCAGGGAGAGTGAGAGAGAATATGAGAGAGAAAAAGAGGGAGAGAGGGTGCAATGGCCAAAGAGAGCTGACGCAGTATCACATCGGTTTCTTTACCGATTGTTGGAGATTAGATTACAAAACTCGTTATATTTGCTGGAATTGGTTTGATCTTCAGGGTTTGTGGTGATTTAAGAGCTACAATGTGAAAGTACTGCAGTGTTTTTAAGTTTTTGTTTGGTCAGTAGCGTTATTGTTGTTTTAGATAGCCGCAGATCTGGTATAGTGAATAATTGGTGTGTGTGTGTGTGTGTGTGTGTGTGTGTGTGTGTGTGTGTGTGTTGAAGCTTGGTGTGTAGTGACATCTTGTGGTCAATGCTAGTGTAACAGATGAGTTCCACAGATTCAGTTGATGCAGCACTACATCGTCTTTCCTCACCTTACAGATTGAAACTGGAAAAAAAGGAATGATCTTTCATGTTTTGAGATGTCATTTTAATGTTTCTTCCATCTCTCTGTGTCCTTCTCTCTTCCATTTCCCTCCCAAGAACTTTAAGTTGCTCCGAGATAAAACAGGTCAGACCAGAATAGGAGATCTGTCTCCGCTCGATATGAAAAAGGTAACGTGTTGCAGCTGGATTTCTGGATATGTGGGTGGATGTGCAGCATGTTTCATGAGGAGAATCCTTCGCAGAATAAACATCACTTGTTTTTACACAGTAGCATTAAGGTGCGACACAACTTTAACACCCACTTCAGTGCAGCCTCCTCTTAAGTGCTTTGAATTGGAACTGTTGAGTTTACTCATTTTGCAGCTTAAAGGTTAAGGTTTATGTCGCCCACGTCACAAGACTGATAACATGGCGACCACACGCAATGGCGCCAGGCTGGCTTTCGCTACTTTTGGGCCGCGGTCATAGCGAGCACTCAAAAACTAAAAAGCTACATTGTTCAAATAACTTCTGGAAGTTTGAGAAATATTCAATTTTTGTTTTGACCTTTACTTTTAATCAATATGTGCGTATATGTAATCAAATTTGATTGAAAAATAAAAATAACGCAAAAAAATCTCCACTTTGGTAGCTTTTACCTGCACTAATCTTTCCCATTTTAGTCAGAGTTGTGTTTTCACAGAGGGTTTTTTCATAAACCAAAGCCTAATTAAAACATTTTATCGCATGAAACATGGTAAAAAAAAATTATTTATTGGTTTTTCCTGTTGTTGTTGTTGTTGTTGTTGTTTTTTCCTCCGGCTGAGATAAAAAAACAAACAAAACAAACAGAAATGAGATTTTAAAAATCCTCTGTAAAAAAACAACAACAACAACAACATTTGGCCTGTTTTCTCACCAAAATGAAACTAAAGATTTGCTTATCCCACTTTCTCCGCTGTCCACATTTCTGTACTGAGGATAAATGGACAAAGTGTCCATATGAATAAGAAGCTTTCCATATTTGCCCTTTTCATTCTATCTCAAAAATGTATGTATTCAAATATTGATTTTCTTTCTGCATGTAATCAACCTTTGGTCATAGATGTGAGTCATGATGTGTATCCCATTCACGCCTGAAGAGAAGCTTTCGCTCAGTTTCTGTCTTCTGTGTATCAGGTCCGCAGACTAGCACTCGTGGAGATGACGGCTCTGTTTGACACTGCTGGGATCGACCTGAAGGCTCACAAAGCTGTTAAAGTCAAGACTAAAGGTAATCACACACACACACATCAACCTAGACATATACAGTAGGGACGGTCCTGAGGGCTAAACAAAACTGCAGGTAAACATACTAAACATGAAAAAAGGAACCTAGACATGCACAATCAGGGATTACAGGGATACAAAAAAAAATCACTGAAATACAAACAAAAAGTTAAAGTTTGAGAATGAATAACCAGTTGAACTCGTCTGTGTTTGTGTAGAAACTGGTCTGTTTGGTGTTCCTCTGGCCACTTTACTGGATCAGGACCAGAGGAGGGCGGCTGGAACCAGAGTGCCATTCATCCTGCAGAGGGTGAGATTTCCCCCTCACGTTGGTCACGTCGTCTGACACCGTTAGACACGTGGATAATTCAACAGTGCGGCGATACATGTGTCAGTTAGATCAGAGGTCCCATAGTCGTGTTAGAAATGTCGTTATTCTTCCCGATCAGAGGTGTTGTGTTATTGGGTTTCCCAGCCTTTTCAGTAAAGTCACCTAAAGTTTCTCAAGGATGAGCAGAACCGATTTCGATGTGTAAAATGGTTCAGCCCTCAGTGTGGTTTGCGTTGTGGGTTTGGGATGGCATTTTAGTTCGTTTTTTTAGGTTTGCTTTTTTTACATCAAGGAGAAACAAATAAATAACATAAGTATACAAAGTTGCTCATGTGTTTTTCTGTCCTTTATTGCACCCTAGTTTCTGTAACCTTTGCTGCTCAAGTGTGTGTTGAGCAGTTCGGATTTTTTTTAACAATAATTTTTGCATCCCCTCTCCGCACCTTAAATGACAGGAAGCAACAAACATAAAATAAAACTGCAAATTTACGTTGTTACTTTGTAAAAAGTCAAACTCTTTAGTTGAGGATTGTACATCTTTTCTTGTGAGGTTTTACCTAAATGGAATGGCTCTCTCTGTCTCCTCCCCAGCTTATTTCTCACATAGAGGAGGAAGGATTAGATACGGAGGGGCTGCTCCGGATCCCTGGAGCGGTAACTAGAGTCAAGGTGGGAAATAATCCTCACAGTTTAGTTTGATACCTCCAATCATCTCGCCGTGTCTGTAGAATGGACCTGACAGCACTGACAGCCTGTCATGGTGGATGTTAGCAAGCATGAATGATGTGACCAGGTGCTGAGGTGGATAAGTCGGGCCAACACTGTTGTCTGTGTGTGTCTGACCTGAATCCAGTCACTGTGCCAGGACCTTGAGTCATCCTTCTACGACGGGATGTTTCCATGGAAACAGCTGAAACAGCACGACGCAGCAAGCCTGTTGAAGATGTTCATCAGAGAGTTACCGCATCCGCTGCTTACTGTGGAGTACCTCAACGCATTTATCGCTGTCAACAGTGCGTAGCTGACTTTGCCTGTTTGTTTTTCCACAAGAGCTTTCTAGTCCCGTGATGTTGATAACGTTTCTGTGTGTGTGTGTGTGTGTGTGTGTGTGTGTGTGTGTTTGTTCACAGAACTCCCCACAAAGAAGCAGCAGCTGCAAGCTTTGAACCTGTTGGTTCTTTTGTTACCTGAAGCCAATCGGGACAGTTTGAAGGTGGACTCGTGCGCCATGGAGGGATTTCAGCTGCTAAAGCGTCGTCTCACCGCTTTTGTAACTTTTGTTTTCTTCTTCAGGCTTTAGTGGAGTTTTTCCAGCGTGTGATTGACCACCAGGCCAAGAATAAAATGACCCTCAACAATGTTTCTGTCGTCATGGCACCCAACATCTTCATGTTTAAGGGCTGCCGCTCCAAGGTTACAGGACAGCAGGAGTTCTCCATGGCAACAAGTACAGCCAATATCGTCCGGCTGCTAATAAGATACCAGAGTCTTCTGTGGAAAGTAAGATTTAAAAACAGCCTATCGAATCAGCAGCAGCAGTAAATTAGTTTCACCATAAAGTGAATGGAATCAGTGGTGAGAAATTTTGTGTGTGTGCGCGTGCGTTTGTGTGTGTCTTTCCTAGATCCCAAAGTTCATTCTGACCCAGGTCAGACAACAAAACATGGAAAGTCAGCGGAAACAACACAAGGAGAGGGCTGTACGAAAGCTGCTGAAGAAAATCACTACTGACAAACCACCGGACAAAACTATTCCTGAGGTAAAAGTTTGAATTCCATAAAAACATGATCATGATTTTCATAACCATACAGAGTAAACAGTGGAATGTTTTGATTTCATGTCAGTCTCACGTCACCTAATGTCTTGATGTAGTGGATACAGACAATTCACTCATATTACACGACAGCGTATAATGACTGCAGTCTCAGTCATTCAGCTACATATATGATTCAATTCCCATTCATTGATTCAGCCCAGTTCCACACCAGACTGCTGTACTGGTGTTTTTTACCAGCATCATCAATATTCCCTGTGTGAGTGCAAGACATGTCTGGGGTTCCCTGTTGTTTAATACTGATGATGATGATGATGATTCCTAATATGGTCATACGATATCATGTTGCACAGCTGTGTGTGTGTGTGTGTGTGTGTGTGTGTGTAGCCTCAGAGGAATAGGGACATCTAGTGGTGGTGAATTAATGTTGCTTTTGTCTCAATGGCTTCACAAGGGTAGTGAACAGTTGCCTGATGATAAGATATTTCCTCCATTTGCAGCAGAGCACTGAGATGTTGATACTGTTTATTCTTTTAAATGGAGTCCAATCCCATCAGGCTCCTCTGACATGATGCCGATCACTGTCCTTCATACTGGGTATCCACCAATACAGAGTCTAATGCTTATACTTCTGTGACTGTTGATTGGGAAACAGAGACTCAGAGTTACTTTTTTGGTTCCCAGATGGAAATTCTTTAGTTACAAAGCTCCTAAAAGTATGAAAAAGCAATGAAAAGCAACGAAGAATGAAATAAGCAGCTTCAAAAACAGAAGTTGGGATGAGACTATAAGATTGAAGGTAATAAAGTAAAAATAATAGTACTCCTACAGTATGTACATGAAAAATACACAAATGTACCTGTACATGAAAATACAGCTGATCCAGTGGAGTGAGTGAGCACGTGAAAGGCTCATGCCAACTTTTTGGGTAATTCACATGTTGGCCATCCTCCCCAGAATCAGACGAGAAGATATTTAACCTTCTCTCGTCTGAGTGCCGCAGGGATCAGCTGACTGCAGCTTAGCTTAGCAGAATGAATGGTCGTGGATGGGCAGGTTAGCATACCTCCCTCCTCAAAAGTCATCAAGGAGATTTAAGGTTGAATATCTTGGGTTTATCCAGAAGAGATCACCCTCTAGCAAAGTCAGCCGTAAGTTGATGTTAGCTGTTGGCTGTCGTTGCAGCGAGCGTCATAGGAGCGTGAATGTGAAGAGTGCTTTGCATTCGTCAGGGTTCTCTCTCACTCTCTGTTTCTGTCTTGTGTTTAAACCAGGAGAATTCACAGGGATTTATTCGTGTTCAGGCTCCCCAGTTCAGTAAAGTCTCCATGGCTGTTCAGCTAACTGAAGACTTACAGGCTGCTGATGTATTAACGCGCTTTCTCAGCCAAGAGAGGTAGAGTGTATATTTAGAGAGACTTTCAATGTTTGTCCTGTCTATTAAAAAAAAAAAAAAATCCCTCTTCATGTCTTTTCTGATTAGTCTGTCCCTCGCTCTTTCTCTCTAGTTCTGTGGCGGTGAAGAGGGAAGAGTTGTGTCTCTATGAGATGGGTGGGAACATCAGTAAGTTCATTTATCATCAGTATTTTGAACGTTGGTAACTCAGCTGGTGATCCAGTCAGCCAGGAGATGAGAAATTATACGAATCCATCAAAGTAACATTGTCTCTGTTCCTGTCTTTCCTCAGAGGAGAGATGTCTGGATGGGGAAACCTATATGAAAGACCTCTTCCAGCTGAACCCCACAGCAGAGTGGGTCATCAAACCTGTGCAGCGGTGAGCTCACTCTGCCTGCACCGCCGGATGCTGGACAGCTTTATATTTTCATCACAGCAGGACGTCACGCAGTTGTTTCTGTTGTTTTCAGGGTTCTGGACTCACGTCATTATTTTTTCTACACACTTCATAAAGTCCAAATAATAATAATAGTAAAAAAGAAAAATCCTATCATATCAGTGGTAGTTTGAAAGCCCTTGAACAGGCTGTTTGGAGGATTTCTTAGCTTTACAAGGACAGTTCTTCACCTTGCCTTCTCCTACTTTTAAGATTTGTAAGCTGAAGTACCTGTTATGCAGGTGAAAAGAAGCCACTTGTTTAGAAAGACTTTCTCATCAACGTTCTGTGGAGCGCTGGTAGATGAGTAACACTACCACTTCAGCCCTTGAGCCACAATATGGTGATTCCCAATATCCCAACCTGTGTTGGGTTGATATTTAAAGTATTGCAATTGTGTAGTGTGATTTATTGCCACTAATCACTTTGTTGTGTGGTAAATGTACTGTACTGCGTTTATGTAGTGCTTTTCTACCTTGACGGTACTCAAAGTGCTTTTCGATACTCACACTCCCATGCACACACTGATGGCTGCAGGCCCATCTCGTACAACTCAGGGTTCAGTGTCTTGCTCAAGACCATTTGAACTGGAGGAACCAGGGATTGAACCACCATTCCAGAAGTTAGCGGATGACCTGTTCTACCCACTGAGCCACAAGATTAGAGGAGCATGAAAACTTTTTGGGAACAACTGATGTGCGTCTTCCTCCCGAGAACCAGACAAGCAGATAGATGTTGTTCTTTTCCCAATGCATGCATTTGGAACTGAGACCTGCTGACTGCTAGTTAGCTTAGCGTGGTGATCTGTGACGGATGGGATGTGGTAGCATAGCTCTGTCAAAGGTCAAACGAAGATCCTGAACCTATCCATTTGAACCAGAATACACAGAGAAGGACCAACAGTTTTGGAAGCTAAGCTTGTAAGAAGGAGGTACGCGAACCTACCCATCCACTGCCCTTCATTTCGCTAAGCTAACTTGCTGTTGGTCTGCCTCGAGCTCCCTAATGCGGCACAGAGGAGAGAAGGCTATCTACTTAAAGTTAGGATGGCAAGTAAATTTATTTCCCAAAAAGTTGGCATGTTCCTTGAACACAAGTGATACATTTGGGGCGATGAAATATTAAAATCGTATAAAAGAGGAATTCCCTGCATAAATGTTTGGTTTTTCATAAAATAATTTTGATTCTGTGGAGCTAATTTTAATTTGTTTTTGTTTTAATCTATGTTCTATTCGAAGAGAAGCTATTATCACAATATTTGACATCAGTAAATCCAAGCACTTTGTTCTAACCAAGAAAAGATTGAAGTTATGCGGGAGGGTCGTGTGTTGGGGTGTGGGGGGTCCAAAACTTGAAGGTTGAGTCTATGACCTGCTCTTATGTTGTGTTGCGGGCGGAATCCACCTGAGTAACGAATATTAGCAGTGAGCATCAACCAGCAATAACTGGACAAATTTCTCCTGGGTTTTGTGATAATAGCATAACTGACTGAGCAGGGCAAGTGATGATGTAATCACTGAGTCATTGTGATTACATTTAAAACCACGGGCTGTTTTTTTTTTTGTTTGTTTTTTTGTGAATCCATTTTAAAAACATATCCACATTTTATAGATGTTCACATGGGCTCAGTTGCCTTCCAATATTTCTACCAAATAGTTGATAGTTTATAAATTATTGTGGACTCTTGCGTGTTGATTTTGAAAATTCTGCCTTGCAAGTGGCCTTGTGATATGATGCACTGTCACATGATTTATCCCCAAAGTATCTGGACACTCTGGCTTCGCTCTGGAGAGCAGGGGATATACTGTACTTTTATTGGCAAATGTTTTTCAGGGTGGAAAATGCCCGCTTCATCTATTTTGGCAAACATCTTTGCCTCTCACACAGTTCCAACATCCTGTGGAGGATCGTTTCTGCGCCTCGGCGTCAGATGAGTGTAAATCCAGACAAATAATGTGTCACTGTTCAGATAATTATTGAAAGTCTGCTACTGCCTTGTGTAATCTTGTTTACTGTGAATGTTTTTTTTTTTTCTCAAATCATGATGTATTCGTCTTAATTCTGCCTCTAAAATGACCACTAGGATTGCCTGTAAATAAACATGTAGTTTTTAATTGCCTCACGCTTGCGTTGTTGTGATGCTTGTGAACCTCCAGTTAATATTTCATGAATTATGATGATCTTAATAAGGTAAACCGGTCACATCTTGGTCATTTGATTGGTTTAATTGTGAACGCCACTCATTATTTTCATGGGGAAGAAGAACCTGACAGCTGGAGGATCTATATTTATTTTGCGATGGGTTAAAAATAACTTGAAAATGATTTTATTTGCAGCTGGAAGGTCTTTAGTTGGGTTGCTAAATCAGCACTAAGAAAGGACAGAGTCATCCAATCAGAATGGGAAGTTTACGTTATATTCCAAAGAACAAAACGTCCCAACTCGCTTATCACCGCCGTTTTTCTTTTCTTTTTAAGTATGATGTGTCAATCACAAGCTCTTTTCTCAAGTGCAATATTCCATAACTGCACAATAGTTACAGCTGTCTTGAATATGTGTTCATGATCACACATTACATCATGTAAAATGATCTAAAGGTCATAAGTAAAAATCCTTCTAGTGTAAACTGAACATTACAAATGGGCAGAAAGTAAAGTAGACCAACTCCATATTTGTTGGCACCTATATTTGTGAGCAGAAGGTTTAAAATGGATATCACGCACCTATTCCATCCATCCATTTTCTTCTGCTTATCCTGTTAAGGGTCACAGGGGGGTGGAGCCTATCCCAGCTGCCTTCAGGCGAGAGGCAGGGTTCACCCTGGACGGGTCACCAGTCCATCGCAGGACCAACACATGTAGACAGACAACCATTCACACTCACAGTCACACCTACGGTCAATTTAGAGCATCAATCAGCCTCGTCCCCTCTTGATGTCTTTGGACCTTTGTCTTTGCACCACTGTGCCACCCCCACATACCTGTTATGTTTTGTTTGTTTTTGTTTAATTTATTTTAACATTTGGGAATCTATTCCAGGTTAATCAGTAGACTGAGACACAGGGGCTTCAAATAAGAGGCTTAAGCAGTCAATGTGTGCTGAGAAAACTGGCCATTTATTAAGAATTTGACAAAAAAAACCTGCATGCTTGCATTGGTTCTCTCTGGTACTCCAGCTTCCCCTCAGCCTCTCTGCTTTCGCCTCCTCTTCCTTCACCTGAAGGGATGGAATCATGATGGTCAATGAGCCGAAGAACATTTGGCAATTGAGCCGAGATTTCCCAACATTGCTGTTCTAAAATATGAGAGACTGCAGCAAATACAGACTGAGGGCTTTTTCTTAGAAAGTAGGAAAAAAAAAACATTTATCAAATCAAGATAAACTGACTGCTAGAGACAACACTGTTTAGAGTCATTCGAGCCATGAACACCTCAGCAGGAAGGTTCCAGGTTCGAGTCCCGGCTCCAGCACAGGATCTTTCTGTGAGTCTCCATGTTCTCCCTGTTCCTGTGTGGGTTCTCTCTGGTACTCCAGCTTCCTCCCACAGTCCAAAGACATCAAGAGAGGACGAGGCTGATTGATACTCTAAACTGACTGTAGGTGTGACTGTGAGTGTGAATGGTTGTCTGTCTACATGTGTTGGTCCTGTGATGGACTGGTGACCTGTCCAGGGTGAACCTCACCAAAAAGCAGCTGGCATAGGCTCCAACCCCCCCCCCCCCCTCCCGCGACCCTCAACAGGATAAAATGGATGGATGGATGGATTTTTTTATAATGATTTAAAGTTATTGAGCCCTAAAGAACTTGTTGAGAAAATTTTCTTTCTCAGCAACAGAATTAAATCCATATGCTGTGCCTAGCCGATGATCAAAATAAGTCAATAGTCTCTTAGCTGTTAGATACCAGGGACACAAACGAACAAAACAGTCTATCCAACAGGTAGCACTTTAATCAAAAGAGGCAGAGTAGCCAGCAGTCTCCACCCCTTGACCTAATTTATTGTGGCCCTTCCCCTTTGCATGATTCTCTGTGCCTCTGCACTGCCTTATCTATTTTTTATCTTACATATTTGTGATTTCCCATAAAATATATGTATAGATATTTCTGTGCTTGTGCATTTGAACATGCTGTTTACACCATATATGCACCTAATAAACATTCATTTCTTCATTCATTTATTTTTGTATCATATACACATCTGGAACCTCCAACTATGCCTAAAGCACACATCTGGGTTTCACAGCATGTTTTGGTGTCGTGGATCAGCCTATATGCTAGAAATATAATTGTGTACGTACCTGATTGGCTGGTAAATCGTTGGCCCCCGCTGATTGGCCACTGTCGACTTGGGCATGCTCTGATTGGTCAAATTCTGATAATAGGAAGTGTCGATCAGTAGTGGGGGCTTAACAGCTAAGTAGGGTCTGCACACTCTCCAAATCAAATGTTAGGGCTTTAGCGGTCTGTGGTTAAACTTTTGATATACCCAGAGGCAGTCGGCGACCGATAATTAGTCCGAGGAGTTGCGTCGAGCAGAAATATTCCGCTGTTTAGTTACGTCTCTGTGTGGCTGTTAGCTTGTTAGCCAACGTCATTTCAGCCAGGTAACTAACGTAACCCTGCTAGCTTAGCTTTGTATTGGAATTTGTTAGCTTGTGTGACAGCTAGACTAGTTTTTCATCGTTCTTATCCACTACTTTCTCCTCGCTGTAATGAGCCCTTGGTTAGTTAATTTACGCTAGCCTTCACAGTGTGACTCAGCGCTAACTGAATGTTCGCGGATAGAAACAGCAGCAGCTACAGCTAGCAGTTTGTTAGCTTGTCGACAACGGCAACAATGGGTTTAAAGGGATGTTTTAAGATGGCAAGAACGTTTTGTTTTTTGACCATTCTCCTGATAGTCTTTGCCAAAGGAATAACATCTGGTAAGTTCCTAAAAGAAAATAGTTTCCTTCCAGCAGCGTGGAACTGCAGTGTTATCTTCACACCGTAATAGCTGTCATTAATGCTAACTGTTGCAAGCCGTTAATGTTTTATGGTTAACATTATTGGTCATTTTGACTCATTTCCATACTTTTCAGATGAAGAGCAACACGCTAATGACGGGCCGGAACTAAAAGTACGTCAAGTTTGCATGTGAAGAGAATAAATGACTTAATTTTCAACATGTATATTTAAAAGGTCAATATAAGGTGCCCAGCTGTTATTGCTTGCAAATGCATGCACTAAATATGTGTTGATGTTGTACCAAGCAGATTAATTTAACTCCACCTTTGCAAAATTTATCTAAGTATTAATATCTTGGTGTTGAAGCACTTGAGGTGAATTTTCCACGTTAAAGTTCGGCTTGGCCAAGAGTTGCATCTTTAAAACTGCTTATCTATGGCTAGTCTCTTCCCTCTGAATACCATTTGTTTTGTTTTGGTTTTTTTTTTGTTTGTTTCTAGTCCTACCATGATCCAGAATCTGAAGAGGAGGATGTGCGTTTGGCGTCAGGAATTGTAGCAGGTGCTTCAGTGACCTCCGGTCATGAAGTTTCCAAGCCAGAAGAGGGTAAGCAGCAACCTGGAGATGGACTGGAGGGAGAGGAGAAGGAAGATCTGCCTGAACAGCCTCCTCCCATACAAGCAAAAGTTAAAGAAGGTAAGGGGTTAAGATTTTACCTCAAAGAGTAAACTAGCGTGCAAAATGAGGAACAATAAACTGAAGCTGTTGCATACAACCCGGCCACTTGATAAAAATTTGGTTCCAGGTAACTTTTAGTTCCACATCCAAAATAAAATGTTGCAGTAATCTGACTGTTGTGCTTCAAAACGTCCATTTGTATGTGTTTCCTGGCAGGACAAGCTGCGTCACTCATTTGTTTAACTTCATAGTTTGCACAACAAAGGTTTGTTGAGCTACAAGAAAGCCTGGGGTTGATATTTCCCACTGTTTTAAGAAAATAGCAGCTATAAAGAGCTCATGTAAGTCCCATGGTGTTCCCAAACTGCAGGGTTTATGCATACATTTTGTTGAAATAAGGCCCTAATCTCACAGCGTCTTGTCTGGCTTAATCTGAATACGAACCCTTTGCAGGCTTTTTTGAGTCCTGACATTTTACCTGTTTTCAGTTTTGCTGACACTTGGAAGTGCCTGCGGTTTCTCTGCTAAATGGTGAAACCCCATGAGAAATTAAAAGCGCCCTGCACCTGTGGCCCCAATTGCAGTCGGTTACATCATTTTTACTCTGGTTCTTCATTAGTCATTTCTCCTGCTTGTGTTATGTGCGAGTTTCATTCATGGTTTGGTAAAATGTATTGAATTAAACAAAACCTTTTATGTACAATATGACATTTTACGTCTGACAAGTGTTACTTGTGAAAGGATGGAAACTGATCAATGTGATTTGAATGGTTATTTTACATACTAAAACCACTGTCAACTTCTTTATTCTAATCCTCTTTTTGACACAGTACCTGTGGTCAATGGAGGTACAGCCCATGGAGAGCCCTGC
This sequence comes from Aulostomus chinensis, assembly GCF_037954235.1. Classification (NCBI taxonomy): domain Eukaryota; kingdom Metazoa; phylum Chordata; class Actinopteri; order Syngnathiformes; family Aulostomidae; genus Aulostomus; species Aulostomus chinensis. The sequence continues at coordinate 18,946,722 of NC_141339.1, forward strand.
ATCTTCCCCTTCCTCTTCCAGGGGAGGGAGTACTCTGATTGTACCACTGATGGACGAGGGGATGGACGACTGTGGTGTTCCACAACCTACGACTATGACCAGGACAAAAAGTGGGGTTTCTGCGAGAGTAAGTCTGCAACTCAATGCACCGACTCTCATTAAGGAAGTACTACTTTCTGTTTGTACTAAGTTGTTTGTTTTGTTTTTTTCCCCTATTAGCGGAGGAGCAGGCACAGCAGAGACTGCAGGCGGAGGAGGTGGAGGATCAGTATCTAACTGTTGTGCAAATGCTTAATGCAACCACCAGGAAAACCCAGAAGAAAGAGTGAGTTTCTTTCTGCTGCTTTATTCCCTTGTTTGTTCTGAGACTGCCATTGAATATTTATCATAACGTCCCCAAACATATTTGAAGAGTTTTAATTTGTAATCATCAATTGAGGGGTTGTAGTTGCCATTGAAGGAAACCATTAATTTACTGTGTGTCTGATTGACTCTCAAAGATAATCAGGATGACTTCAAGTTGGAATTCTCCAACATACTGTTTCTCGGACTCATTAGCTTGTAGCATCCAGTCCATGCTGCAGAATATATGAGCCATGTCGGTTCTTTCACCCGTGACTTCATCCACTTCGTGTTTGATTTTTCTGACAAACACTGCACGCATCATTGCCACCAGCTGACAGCAACAGTCCACCTCTGTTTGTTTATCTGAAGTCATGTTTGGTCACACAAGTGTCTGTGAGAGCCCAACTCCCTGGAATCACCTCTCTGAAATAATTTATCATAAATCAGAAGAGGAATCTATATTCTCAGAATTAACGTATTACAAATTAGTCAGATCTTATGGGATGTTCATGTTCTCCCATGTTTTTAATATTGATTTTAGTCCTTAATATCTGGGTGTAGCAGCCAGATATAAGGATTAATCTGTTGTTCCTTTAAAAACGTCTGTCAAATGAGCAGCTAGATTTAAATTTTTTTTATTTTTTTTTTTTTTAACCAGATTTGACTGCAAGTTTAGAATCTTCAAACATCAACCACTGGGCTTTTTTCCTGTTTTTACTTCAACCATTGTGATCGCTGGAAGATCAGAAAGCTCATTGCTTTTTTTCTTCTTTTTTTTTAAACCACATTTCCTACAGCTAACAGTATCTGATCTGATAGGAAATTTAATTTTGGTCGAGCTTAATCTTTTTTGTGTTGGCTGTAATTCCATGTCACTGTGCTCAGAACATCCTTATTTGCTCTCTATCAGAGGGCTCTGTTGTGTACACAGCATTTGTAGTATGCCTCACCCGTGTCACCTCTGCTTACCCAACCACCTTCTCAGACTGTATGAGAAACTGCAGAAAGTGGCAGAGAAAGGCCATCAGAAGGCCATGGAGAAGGTGGCGTACGCCATGCTGTTTGGAGACTACATGAACCAGAACATTACCAAAGCTAAAGAAATGTTTGAGAAGCTCGCTGTGGAGGGCTCTCCCAAAGCTCAGACGGTAAATCTCTCTTCTTGTAGGCACCTAAAAGTTGGAACTGTTGGTTACTCGTTTGTAGAGAGTCTGTGTCTAACACTACTTTGTTTTTGGCTTCATAGGCTCTTGGCTTTCTGTATGCTGCAGGACTCGGAGTGAACTCCAGTCAGGCTAAGGTGCTTTAATATTTTTTTTATTGTGGATGGAAGATGTTATGTTTAGGAGCTGTGGAACTCTTACGTAGCTCTGGGAAATGATTCTGTCAAATGCAACTTAATGTCGGTCTCCTTTCCATCTCTTGCTTTTCAGGCTTTGGTTTACTACACATTTGGTGCTCTGGGTGGAAACTTGGTTGCTCACATGATTCTGGTGAGATGAGTCATCTGACAGCGAGCAATGAATGAACCTCCATAGTTCCTCAAGAGTAAAAAAAACGGGTTGTTCTCATTTCCATGTTCAGGGATACAGATACTGGGGAGGTGTGGGTGTTCCTCAAAGCTGCGAGTCAGCGCTAACACACTACAGGCTGGTGGCTAATCAGGGTAAGAACTGACTGCTATGAACTGTTACATGATATTCAGAACTGTTTTTCTCGTTCTATTTGGACACAGAACTTGATCGAAGTATTTCTCTCTGTTCCCACCGGCAGTGGCCAGCGATGTGTCCCTGACGGGGGGCTCGGCTGTGCAGAAGATCAGGCTGCTGGATGAGGTGGAAAACCCAGGATCCACCAGCGGCATGCTGGAAGAGGACCTGATCCAGTACTACCAGTTCCTTGCTGAGAAAGGAGATGTGCAAGCTCAGGTAAGAATGGGAGGTGTTTTTTTTTTTTTTTAAATACATTTCAGCAAAAAACAAAGAGAAATTGCTAATATACCTGCACAGATGTGAACACAAATGCGTCTTTACTGGAATGGTTTTCTGATCCTTTTTCTGTGAGTTTTAGAATGTGCATGCTCTTAGGTTTTCTGTTTCCTGGTTTTTACTATTCACAGAAAGCTGTCTTTACTCATGTTTGGTGCTGGCTAGCTGCTGAATAATCAGGGTGGAAAATTGCACATCCAGTTTTTGGTCTGGCACTCAAATATGATTAATGATTGCACCGATCAATGAGGCAGCAGCCACTCGTGTTTTCTGAAAGGTCGTTTCTTCTCAGTCCTGTTTTGTGAAAGACAGATTTGAAATCGGTGCATCAAAATTGCGCATCTTTTGTGTCCTACTGTCAGTTCCTCTTTCCTTTTAAATTATACTTGGTGGGTCAATAATTAACTGAACTGAATTATGAAGGATGTGGCAGTCCAACACTGTTTGTGTTGAGAGACACACAATGAGTCATTAATACTAACTGGGGTCCTTTACGCCCTTGTTAGGTTGGATTAGGTCAGCTCCACCTGCACGGAGGACGTGGAGTAGAACAGAATCACCAGGTATCAGCTGACTTAAATACTGTGTTTGTTTGGTTGTGATCCGTATCAGTACATCAGTCCTGGTGCTTCTTATCCAACAGAGGGCGTATGACTACTTCACACAGGCTGCTAATGCAGGGAACACGCACGCAATGGCCTTTCTTGGCAAGGTGGGTGACACGTCTGTGACGCCATCCGCTTCTCTGTGGAATGGTGATGAAGGCTAATCTCTCTAGTAGTACCTGGCTTTATTGAATACTCAGCCCTTATTTTAAATCCCTCAGATGTACTCAGAGGGCAGCGAGTTCCTCCCTCAGAACAATGAGACAGCCCTGCAGTACTTCAAGAGGGCTTCTGACTTGGTAAGAATGGAGCGGTCGACTCCTGTCAGTATCTCACATGCCATCTACCCAGTGTCCCTTCACACATGGTTGCCCCACAGCCAAGTTTTTTTCATTTTGTGACACAATCCCTGACTATTTGGTGTTCTTTTTACTCTGCAGGGTAATCCAGTAGGACAGAGTGGCCTGGGCATGGCTTACTTGTATGGAAGAGGTGTCCCTGTGGTAAATTACACTTTAGTAAATCAGTATAAAATCCTGATAAATCCCCCCGAAATCTACTTACCTCATAGTGACTGATAATTTGATATAAATGAACATCCATTGCACTCGTGCCCTCACCTCATAATTTCACACAATGCTCATTGCTGCTGGCGTTGTATGTGGCGACATTCCCCTGCTGCCGAGAGGACGCATGCTCTGTTGGCTTGCATGCTACCTCCAGTTAGCCATCTGCTAACTTGAGTGTAGATAAATAATTACATTGTTTCACAAATGTTCCTAAACCAAATGTATCACAATTTGAAAGTGGAAAAGTCATTTCACAGTAAATGTATGTGTTTCACAGTGGAAACTGCCACAGCAGAGTGGCCTCATCTCTGTTGAGTAATATTCTGCACCGTGGCTTTAAGACCACCACCAGGTGTATGAAATTAAGAGAAGGTCACATACCATATACATAACAGCTAAAAGGTTTGTCTTAGGCCTTTGTGTTGACTGAGAGTGAAGACGGTGTGGCTCGTGCCGAAATCGGCCATTTAAAGGTGTGTGTGTGTGTGTGTTCTCAGAACTATGAGCTGGCGCTGAAGTATTTCCAGAAGGCAGCAGAGCAGGGCTGGGTGGATGGGCAGCTCCAGCTGGGCACCATGTATTACAGTGAGTGTTCAGGACTATATGCTTCTGGTAAAGAGAAACTCTGTGTGTGCAGTGTTGTATCGAAGTCCTCACGCTCATTTTATTGTCCTCATGCCCCTCGTGACTCAGATGGCATCGGGGTGAAGCGCGATTACAAGCAGGCTCTGAAATTCTTCAACCTGGCCTCGCAGGCGGGTCACATCTTGGCCTTCTACAACTTGGCCCAGATGCACGCCACTGGCACTGGCGTGATGCGCTCCTGCCACACTGCTGTCGAGGTTAGCTGCCACTGCTGCTTTGCGTTAACAGAATTGTGTGTCAGCTATGAACGAAGCCTGATCGTGTGTGACTTCATCCTATTGGCAGCTCTTCAAGAATGTGTGTGAACGCGGCCGCTGGTCGGAGCGTCTGATGATGGCCTATGGCAGCTTTAAGGAGGGGGAGACCGACGCGGCTCTTGTGCAGTATCTGCTGCTGGCTGAGCAGGGCTATGAGGTGGCTCAGAGCAACGTGGCCTTCATTCTGGACCAGAGTAAGAGCAGACATAATGAGGAGTCTCTATTGTGACATTCACTTTGACTTACACTGATACTGCAGGTGATTGTGTGACAGTGTATAATCGCTCATGAATTACAGGAGATTAAAAGTCTGTTTGTGTTTGTGTCAACCAGAAGGGGCAAAGATCTTCAGTGATAATGAGACGTACCCTCGTGCTTTGCTCCACTGGACCAGAGCTGCTGCTCAGGGTTGGTTCATAAATCCTTCGACACATTTTTTAAATTTTACCTCTCCTCTGACCTGCCTGGTTAATTTCTCTGCCTCCTATGTTTTTGGGGTTGTTTATACATCTGTCATTATTCAGTTAAATCTCAGCAATGCCTTTAAATCTGCTCTACATCCAGTATATTGTGAGCCTGAACAAGCGCGAATGTAAGCTTCTACTCGAACCAGAAGCAGGGACTTACAGCAGCGAGACGGTCATTCTGGTTTGAATTTATTTATGCTGGCTCACTTTCCCAGGTTACACAGTGGCAAGGATCAAATTGGGGGACTACCACTTCTATGGCTACGGGACTGATGTGGACTATGAGACGGCTGTCATCCACTACCGCCTGGCGTCGGAGCAGCAGAACAGTGCACAGGCCATGTTCAACCTGGGCTACATGCATGAGAAAGGACTTGGCATCAAACAGGTAGGTGTGGACTTCCACCGGTGACATCAGTTAAGTCAATAACGGTTTAGAGGATGCAGCCCAGAGGCTGACATGTGCTCAGAATACCTTCCTCTGTTTCCTGCAGGACATCCATCTAGCAAAGCGTTTCTACGACATGGCTGCTGAAGCCAGTCCTGATGCCCAAGTCCCAGTTTTCCTGGCCCTGTGCAAGCTGGGTCTGATCTACACCCTGCAGTACCTGCAAGATCTTAATGTGAGTACTTTTTGATTCAAAATACAATTTCATCCTAGTAACAAGCTACTTTACCAGTGGAAGTAAAAGCACATTATCTGTTTTGTCTCCTGTCAGTTGAAGGAGCTGATTTCCCAGGTGGACCTGGACCAGCTTCTTGGCCCAGAGTGGGACCTCTACCTCATGACAGTCATCGCCCTACTGTTAGGCACAGTCATTGCCTATCGACAGCGTCAACACCAAATCATAATGCCCCCGCGCCCCCCTGCCCCTGCGCCTCCTACTAGAGCGCCTCAGGAACAGCCACCAGCCCAGGCAGAGCCCCAGGCTCAGGCAGAAACACAACCACAGGCCCCGGCCCAGGAGGAAGAAGAGGAGGAGGAGGAGGAGCAGCAGCAGCAGCAGTGAGAGGAAGCCAGAAGGAGTGAGGGCAGTGAGAGACAGACAGAGGCTCTGCCAGCGCGCTCCACGGAGCAGCTAGTGCTTACAAGCAGAATACTTGTTAGTTTGAGCACTACACCTACTCAGCTGCTCCCCTCCACACGCTAAATAAGACTAAGAAGGCTACTGAACAGTTGAGTCTCCCAACTCTCTTCCTCTATTAAGATAAGCTGGGGGTGGTGTAGCAAGACTGTGGGGGAGTGACTGGACAATACTACAGAAGAGTGTTGAGAGGATAACAGACTGGGGTCTTGTTAGCCTGTGACTCAGGATACTGCCAGAAGTACCCGTGTTTTCTCCATGGAAGTAACCTTGCAGTTGCCACATGAAAGACATTTGGAACTTGACTAATCAACAAAGAAGCATAGTTTGAATCTGATATGTAAATTAGTTTCATCTCCCTCTTCCTTTTGAGAAATTTACATTCAATTTATCTGCTTTAATCTTAATTACAAGCAGTGTTTAGAAAAACAAGTGGGAAAATGTGAACAGTTCATTTTATCTTCAAGCCCCAGGCTCACTGATAAAGAAACATGGTTCTGCATGTTTTTCTTTCATTTCTGGCCCCTTTTTCTCCCCACTTTTGCATTCTACTACTCATTTGATCTGCACACTTATTGTTACCTTTTGCTTTTGTGCAGTTCTCTAATGGTGTTTGGGTCATTCAACGTTAGTGCTACATGTACTGAAGTCACGTCACCGGGATGAGGACAAGAAGCCTGTTAAGCTGTTTAATTTATAGAAAAGCTGGGCTGGATGCACCCCGCTTTTTTGATAAATTATTTAATTTTAAGCACACACATTGACGTTGTCTTGATTTTTTTTTTTTTTCTCACAGCAGAAACATTTAGAAAAGTAAGAAGCTGCTGAAGTTAAAACGGAGCCGTCACCAAAATCCCTGCTGCAGATCCTGTTTGAAATTCATCCTGACACGTCTCTCAAATCTCCCAGCACACTGAGAGCAGAGTGCACAGGTTTCTGGAATAAAAAGAATCATTTTGAAAAGCAAATGTCAGCAAAATGGACGTTTAAGGTTCAGTGGAAGGAAGCAGATGACGGTTTAATGCATTGGTGTGATATTTTTCTATCAGTAGGCTTTGATTTCACTCTGGTGATTTTTTTTTTCAAGTTTTTTTCATCCTGCATCCTCCTCCTTCATTTACTTCACCTTGTTTGCCAAGGCAGAAATGACAGCAGCCTGAAAGGTGGCGACACCTCCAACTCTGGATTGTTTCTACATAAAGAGAAAGTGTGTGTGTGTGTGTGTGTGAGAGAGTGAGAGACACAACTTCAGCTGTTGTGAGATTTTCCACCCCCTCACCAGAAGTTGGTGTCCTGCTTTCTGCCTACGCATTTCAGCTCAGATGGGCCTAAATCAGGCAAACAAACAAGGCCAGTTAGACCAAACAGTATTTAACAAAATAAGATTTAAGTTTCTCATCTTTCCATCTGCAAATTATTTTCGAAAAGTCAGTTTCAAAACTTCAGCTTGTTGTTGAATATATTTGGAAATTGTGCTTCTACATCTGCATGAAAGTCAAAGGAACATTTAACTTTTTATTTGCAGGAACACAATCGACAAAAACACTGGTACATTTTTAACATCACATTGTTTATAAGTTTATAAAGAAATTAATAAACGGTCTATGGATATTTAATAGTTGTCAGTTTAATTTGTAGTGTTTTGTCACCAGGAGTACTGCAGGGAACTGACGTATCAGTACGGTTAAGTTGATTTGCTTTAACAATCAATGAGATATTGTGTTCAACAGTGAACAGCAGCGTCTCTTTCACTGGACCTGCAACCCGTCAATCAGCGTTTTGAGGGCGGGCTCAACACGGTGTGCTGAAAAACTGAGCATCACATTGTGCAGTCTGCAGGGGTGACCCATTGACTGGCCCATGCACACTACTATGGAGTGGCTTTGGATCGCCGTGGCAACATGTGTGCTGGTGTCCTGCTCTGTCAAAGGTAAGTGCTGGAACAAGCAGGAGGGCAGAGCACATGTGAGGCAGCGTGCCTGTATTTATTGTTACAACGGCCTCTGACACTGGGCCTTTTTTTTTTTCTCCTTTTTTTTTAAAGCATATTGTTTCTAGTTCACATAATTTTGCGATCTGCTCGCATAAACACTGTAAAGGCTGCTGCACTTCAGGGAAAACTGAACTGAAAGTATCTCTTTGCTGTAAATGATACTGTCTTTTGGAAAAATTCAGATAGAAATGATTAAAAGTGATCTATTAGGCCAGTTTCAAATGAGCAGGATGGGAGTAATGCTTCTCTCAAAGGCAACGACTGGTGGTCGGAGTATGAAGAGGGGATACGACACTACAGCCAGGAGGCCCTCAACCAGGTACTGTTTACATGAGCGTAAGAGATGGGAAATGTTTTTATTGCCTGTCGCTGAAAAAAGACAATGTAGTTTGAGTGAGTGACTTTGATTCTCTGAAATCTGTATTAGGTTTTTGGCAAAAGTAAGCAGGTTCACTATGAGAACCTGAGTGCTACGACGGGATTCAGTTGACAACTGGAGGATTCGAAAACACCTGGAAAGCAACCCACTTTTTAAGATTGAGTTTGAATGAGGGGACAAGTGGACATGCCACACGGAGCGGCAGGCATCCTGAGTATGTGCAGAGCAAGCACAGCTGGAACACACTAAAGACGAGCAGAAGCAGGCGCAGTGATTGGCAGATGATGGTGTTGCACAAGAAAATCCAGTCACATTTGGCGGTTTTTGAAATAAAACAATTAAAGGACCGCCATATTTTGTTGTTGTTCTTGAGGGAAACAATCTTAATTGTTATCTTCCTCAAAACAAGATGAGACAGAGATCTCTTCTGCGTGTGCATTTGTGAGCTGAGACCTGCTAGTTGCTAGTTAGCTTAGCAAAGTGAATGGTAGTGAATGGGCAGGTTAGCATGCCTCGGTCAAAAGTAAGTCCTTCTTGCAAAGTTGGATATGATTAATGGTTACAGTCATTTTTCAACGGTTTGTTGACAGAGGAGAGAGGATGTCTAACTCCTTGTCCGAGACTGGGGAGAACCAACAATAAGTTGATTTCCGAAAGCAAAATTTCAAAGTTGCCATGTTCCTTAAGTATTGAAACAAGATGGAGGGCTCTCTCGCTCTCTCTCTCTCACTCTCTCTCTGTGCTTTCTCAGGAGTTTCCAGAGAAAACCCGGCCTGCAAACTTTAAACATGCAGCCTTCCAGTGTCCAGACATGAGCCCTTCTCCCTCTGTGCCCTCCTCAGGTGTGTCAAGGTCACATCCAGCCTCCCTCCCTCACATCCATTTGTCATCCATTCACCCCATCGCCTCCTGCTCTTTCCCTTCCCCTCTCTCGCAATTTCCAACAGTTGAATTCGTGAAGGCGGCTGACATCAAAGTCATCGCCGCTTTGGGCGATTCTCTGACAGTAAGTGCTGCTTGTTGCTATTTCCTCTGTCAAACTGTTGATGTGCATGACAAAATATCTACTTTATATAACAAAACAAAAAAAATCCCAGTTTACCTCAGGGGCTTCACAGTCTGTAGATGGTACATCACCTTCTGTCCTTGGAGCCTCAATTCCAACGAGGCAAAACTACCCACAAAAAAAACAACAACCCTTCAAACGAACAATCGATAAAGCCACAGTTCTGATGATCCATGTGCGTTATAAAATGCATGTGATGGATTGTCACAGATTGCAAAATGTGGATGGGTTTTGATGAACCAGCCTCTCGAAATAATACACTCATTAATCTGTGCTTCCATCCAGACGATATGGTGTAAAAACAAAAGGTGTGAAATATTTCATCTTTAATTTTGTGCACTTAAATATTAATAACTGTTTGCAAAGGCACAAGTTAAACTTTATCAAGCGTTTTACTGTGCTGAAGTAGAACCATCACTTCACTGTACGTCCATTTTAGCATCAACAGAGTAATTCGGTGCCACAGACGTCTGGAGCTGGAGCGAACTTAAAAACTCTTCAGAATGTGTTACATTGTGTTGGAATATACGTCACTTCAAGTATACCCCGAAAAGATGACAAGCTCATTTGCTTTGCTTTCAGGTTAAAGCGGGGTTTCTCAAAATAGGGGTCGTGAGACAGATAGGAGAGCGACGGAAGACGATTCCCGTCAGACCTCATATTTACCCTTTCATGTTTCTAAAATACGACCCCAAAAAGTAACTCGAAACTTTGTGTACTCAGTGTTATGAGGACTTTGTTCTCTCTCTCTCTCTCTCTCTCTCTCTCACACACACACACACACACATCAATACTCTCCTTAATAGAGGTTGTGTTGTTTTCTTTCAGACGGCCATAGGAGCCAACGCCACCACCGTCCTGGGCATTCCCATCGAGTTTCGTCACGTTTCATGGAGGTGAACGATATCGAGCATAAACTCAAACTCTCCATGTCACTGATGCTTCTTAAACCTCATGACCATGAGGCAGGAAGTGTGATTTCACCGAGTTGTGAGCTTGACAACAACAGATTTTACACAGATGGAGAATGAATTTATTGTCATTTGATCTTCATCTCAACGCGTTTTTAATCTTGCAGCATCGGAGGTTTCGGGTCATTTCGAGATGTCATTACTTTGGCAAGTAAGATGTTTTAACCACCCATGATACTCCACATGACGCACAAGTCAATAAAACAAGTACTTACCCTTTTTTTTTTTTTTTTTTTGTTAAATTGTGTTTTTATAGATATCATCAAGTTGTTCAATCCCAATCTTCTTGGTGCAGCTCCGGGGAAGACGGTTCACGGGATGCAGGCTCATATCAGTGAAACCGGCTTCAACCTGGCCGTGACGGGACACAACACCTTGTAAGGTCTCGACAGTGTCACGTACACACGAGCTGCACGCCGCCGCCCCTCGTTCTAAACACGAGTGACGTCTGTTCAGTTTCATGTTGTGATGCCTATAGGCTACCACATCGCAACTAAACACCAAGAATACTTGGTATTTAGTTTGTTTTCATCTAATATCTCATTTTGCAGCAATTCTCTAAATTTCAGCCCATAAAACTACACCGTATACAAGCTGTGACCTTCTGCTGTGTTTACTAATAACCATGTCAAAGGTGTTTCTCCCGTTCCCAGCAACCTTCCCGGCCAGACGAGACACCTGATCGACACGCTTCGAGGTTACGAGGTACAGTGAGTTTCTAGAAAACGTGACTGCTGAGTGAAGACTTCCAAGAGCTCACGCAGGAGCCGCATCACAAATTCCAGATTGATTGATTCATTGCCAGACTGACAGCTATTTTAATTTTTATGTCAGCACATTTTAGAGCTCTCCTTGTGACAGCATGGAGGTTCTTGGCATATACATTCATATCTGGAAATATCTAACTGTGCCTCTAACAAGACGAACTCGGACATAAACCTGATAATCTTTGGCTGTTGAACCAAGGAGCAGACTGATGCTGCTCTGTGGTGTTGATTCACTCCCTGCATCGAGTAGGTGGCGCTAGAGAGCAAACACCTGCTATACTCTACTCTGTATATGTGTAATTTTGATGTAAATTAAATATTTGTTTCGTCAGACTTACTTCTTATAACCACAAGGTGGCACTATGACTGTTGTGCCCCAAACGTAAGAGGTTTTCCCAGGCTGGTACTACACCTCTCCACCAGCTTTGGTGGAAATCAGCCTCATAGTTTACCCCTAAAAGTCAGGCGAGTGCCTCCAAACATGACCCTCTTGGTGGAGGAAATAAAGGCCTCTAGAATCTGAAGGAGCCTCCTGTGAAATGGGTTGCAACGCAACAAGCTGACATCAGGACTTGAATATTCTGAGATGTTCTTTTGATGCCTGGCTGTCTGTGTTCCTCCCCCAGGGCCTGAATTTTGAGGAGGACTGGAAGCTCCTGACGATTCTCATGGGCATGAACGACATCTGTGATTACTGCAAAGATAAGGTACGTGTGTTTCTCACCCGAGTGCTTCAGTGAAACGGCTCACTCATCTCTGCGGTGTCTGTGTCGTGTCCAGGCTCTCTTCTCAGTGGATAACTTCATTCACTACATGACCGTCTCCCTGGAAATGCTCATGAACGAGGTGACGAACACGAAGCTGTACTTGAAATGTTTTCAGGTTCTAGGTTGTTGCGTTTAGAACCTGCTTTTGTCTCTGCTTCAGGTTCCTCGCATGATTGTCAACGTGGTTCAGATCTTGCCCATGCAGAGTCTCAGGGAGGTGCAGAAGCCCACCCCGGGGTGCCTGCTCCAGCGGTGAGCCACCTCTTAACCTGAATGGATCCGGGAAGTCAGATGTACCGTGTTTGCATGTGAAAATCCACCAATGGATTCATGTTTCTTTCAATTCTTGTGACATTTTGTCTCAGTTTTGTCATTCAAATCCAGTTCCAAGCTTCATTCCAACCTCGCTCCTTCTCTTCATATCCTCTCTAACGGTTCCAGGTCTTTCTGCTCGTGCCTGATCGAGCCAGAATCCAGGTCTCCTGAGCTCCGGGAGCTGGTGGAAGTCAACCTGGAGTTTCAGGTGACGATAGAAGCTTTCATCTAATCCAGGAGTTCATTGATCTGTGAAGGAAGATGCGTTGTAAATCAGCGTTCTGTCTTAATTTGAAAATTTTGGATTTTGCTTTTCCTCAGGTCAGAAAAAAAAGGCAGTTATAGGGGGAAAAAAAAGTCTTGAGTATATATTTTTTTTTATTTCTCCTCAAATCTTTACACCAAGGAGCTTGTTTTTCAAGACAATATCATCTCATTCTGAAAAATTCTAAGCAGATTCATATATTTATTTATTTTCAATCATTACAAGCCCAAAAAAACTGAATGGGATCAACTCATGACACTCAACGACAGATTTTTTTCCCAGCTCCACTTGCTCCTGGATGCCATTTAAAAAAAAAAAAAAAAAAAAAAAAAAAAAAGTTAGCCTCAGCAGGTCGGGGGGGTTGGGCTGAATATGAACCTCTCCTCCTGTTTACTCTGGTGTCTCCATCTGTAGAGGAGACTGGAGGAGCTGCTGCACAGCAACCGTTTCTTCAAGAAGGATTTTGCCGTCGTCCTTCAACCCTTTCTGAAACACGCTGACCCTCCACGCCTCCCGGTAAAACGCCCTCACGCCAATGACCACAACAACAACATAAGCGTGGCTCAGTGTGGCGTCTCACTCAGTCGTGGTTGGAGCGGCGAGTGTGTGGTTGATACCAGCTGCTGATGTTTTGTGTCTCCGAGCAGAGCGGCAAGATCGACATGACGTTCTTCACCCACGACTGCTTCCACTTCACCATAAAGGGGCACGAAGAGCTGGCCAAGGGGCTCTGGAACAACATGGTAAACAAAAGCCCTCCATGCTAGCATTTCTAACCAACAGAGGAACAACAAGCACAGCCAGTTGTTCTCCAGAGCTCAGAGTCGAAGTGAACGAACGCAGGGGTTCATGGGAGGAGCTGGAGCTGTTGAATAAACGTCCTCACATCAGCCTGTATCCAGATTGCAGCCCCTTAGAAATCACCATGAAACAAAAGACGATCAAAAAAAAATCAATACCATGGTACTTCTGCAAGATCTCGCAAAAGTTACTCTGCAAAACTCTTCCTGTCATTAAAATCTAAAAACAAATAAATAAATAAATCAGTGGTTTGAGATAAAAAACAAACCAAACCAAAACAACAACTAGACTTCTGCAGTATCTCATAAAACTTTGCAAAAGTCAGCCTGCTTGTGTTTATTACTGTGTTACTTCAGGTTTGATGTTTTTAGACTGGCATATGTACTGCACGTACTCATAGTGAAAAATAAGATTCCACACGTCAAGCTCGCGTACATGCCATCTTCTACATGTCCAGGAATTCACTTTCACCAGAGAGAAAAAACGTGTAGTGTGACTGTTTGAGCTGGTGCTGCCTCCTCTCCTCTGTCCCTGCTCACAGTTTCAACCTGAGGGCGGGAAGATGATCGTGAGCAGTTTCTCTGACCCCATCAGACTCATCTGTCCTCCGATGGTAAGAAGTGTCCCCGGGGCGGTACACAAACGGAAGTTTTTCAACTTTTAAACCTGAACTAACCGCTGACTTTTATCCTTAAAGACATATTTATCATCTCTTTTTGCATCCGAGACAAAATTCCGCAACATTTTACATCCAAAGCTTGACTGTGACATCCCAATGTTCTGCCAAGACACTTTTCTGGCCATTTTCCCTTTCACTGTGACGTATAGAAATACCTGTGTATCACAGCAGTGCGTATCAGCTGGAACTGATAAGATCCTGTTTGCAGGAGCACCCGTACATCTTCACCCGGCCAGTCGCAGCCACGTCAGGTCAGTCTCCGCTGCGGCCTCCGTCACAGGCGGCCATCTTCCTGCTGCTGTCGCTCCTTGGAGGTTTGGGACGTCTCGAGCTTTTCGTCGCTTTTACTCTTTGCTGAAGCATTCAAGCGGGACACGGTGGTTCTTGTGGAAGCAGGTGACACCACAGTTCCGGAAGGCCACACTTTGCTAGTAATTACCTGCGGTTCCAGAGCTCCAGACAATGAACTGCAGACTCATGTCTACTGAATACTTTCTTTGAAGACAATGGAGGTGAGCAGCTTTCCCTACAGTCATCGCTGCTCATTTATTTGCTGGAAGATTTCTGTTTTTTCCTTTTTTTTTTTTTTTTTTTGATTTTCTTTTCATCACTGATGCAGCAGGACGACGCCACTGTCGTGACCGGAGCGATCAGTTTCTCCCTCAGCGATGATCCGGGCTGATAACGTTGGTGTGTTTCAATGAAAATTGTTGCCTTGTGCAGCTTTTATTTAATCTATTTTGCAGATATTGTAATTTTTTTTTTGAAACAAAGATGTAAACATTTTTGAATTGTTCATGTGACCTTTATACACTCATACCTAAAACATTAAATTACCTCTTAACCAAACATGCATACATTTCCAGAATGTTGACATAAAAGGATCAAATATTTTCTCTGTAAGGTTTGACTTTATAAGTAAGAAAATGCTGTCAACGGCCGTTTAACGGACACACTTTTCCGTGTTTTGTAGGAATAAAATATCTGAGGCTTTACGAACAAACATTTTTGCAGAAACTTCCGAATGCACGTGGAAAAAAAAGGTAAATTTGATTTCTGTGAGTGTGAGACATCTGTTTGAGAGGTTAAAAGGTAAATCCATCCATCCATTTTCTACTGCTTATCCTGTTAAGGGTCGCGGGGGTGGAGCCTATCCCAGCTGCTTTCAGGCGAGAGGCGGGGTTCACCCTGGACAGGTCACCAGTCCATCACAGGGCCAACACATAGAGACAGACAACCATTCACACTCACAGCCACACCTACGGTCAATTTAGAGTATCAATCAGCCTCGTCCCCTCTTGATGTCTTTGGACTGTGGGAGGAAGCTGGAGTACCAGAGAGAACCCACACAGGAACAGGGAGAACATGGAGACTCACAGAAAGATCCTGTGCTGGAGCCGGGACTCGAACCTGGAACCTTCCTGCTGAGGTGTTCATGGCTCTAATGACTCTAAACAGTGTTGTCTCTAGCAGTCAGTTTATCTTGATTTGATACATTTTTTTTTTTCCTACTTTCTAAGAAAAAGCCCTCAGGCTGTATTTGCTGCCGTCTCTCATATTTTAAAACAGCAATGTTGGGAAATCTCGGCTCAATTGCCAAATGTTCTTCGGCTCACTGACCATCATGATTCCATCCCTTCAGGTGAAGGAAGAGGAGGCGAAAGCAGAGAGGCTTTAGTCCACCGGTCCTTGTGCTTGTTTGAAGACTTAAAAAACAAAACCTGAATTCAGATGAACATTTTTGTGTGTTTTTGGAAATGTTCTTGTCTGAGTGTTGAGGAGGCAAAATAGCATGACATCTCAAATACGTGCGTAAAGTTCAGCTTTGACCTCTTTGTGAACGGGTGCTTTGACTGAATCCCCCATCCTGACTTGATCCAATTATCCCTCACTTTAAATCAACATTTTACTTGTAAATCTCCCCCCCCCCCCCCTGAAAAATAGCAGTTACATGGGAGAGCTGACTTGAGTTTGATTTGCTTTACATTCATGCACTTTCATCTCACTGCTGCTTACATTCTCCCTCCTGTTAAATGAAATGATTTCTAGAAAAAAAATAATAAAGCGTCTTCCACATTACCCGTTTCAGATTTCCCCAGAAAGCTGTGACAATTCAGTCGCACGTCAGTTCCTCTCGTCTCTGAGCCGCCGCCGCCGCTGGCCCACTTTCATTTGGCTGCGCCTCGTGTCCTCTGGTACCTGCATTACTATGCAAGCAGCAGACGCAGAAGCAAAGAGAAGCGCCCCTGCGAGTCCCTCCACAAACCTGTGCAGCACAGCAAAGGTACTCGCAAACACCTCAGCACAAAGAGCAGTGACGTGTGTCCGCCCGGCGGTTATTGACCCTGCTGGATGAATTGAACCACCCAGAGAGAACAGTGAAGCAGGTGGAGGCTCATATCAACCATCTCACGTTACTTTAGTCGGCTTAGAAATGTGTGTTTAGCTTGTGACAGCGCAGCATGCTGGAGTTGAGCTGCACAGATCAGCAGGGAGCCCTGATGAATGGAGGAAACACGTTAGAATGTTTGTGTAGTACAACACCAGCGCAGGATGTTGTGCGAAAGGTCATGAAAACCGCTGACAATTGAGAGGACATTTCATTTTTTCACCAGGGTGCAGTGAATGTAGCTGGAACGTGGTGTGCTGCAGGCTCTATCAGTGTAAGAGATCTCTGTTTAACCTATTAAACACAAGACTGAAAGCAAATAAATGGGTAAAACAAGAAGAATGAACATTCATCAAGTTCCATAAACAACATGGATCGCACCATCAAACTACATGGACTCCATGCAGACAAAATCAAGCCAGCAAATGACATAATGCTTGTTCAAGAAGGGGCAGGAGCACACAGAGCTCAACCCTTCTTAAACGTAGAATTCCATAAACACTCATGCGAAGGACAAACACCCACTCAAGTGAACGGTCAACACAACTCACTTTGATATCCTCTGATGTCATAAATACATGTGTATTTCTCTGTTGGACCTATAAACCATTCTGTCTATCTGTCTATCTATCTATCTGTCTATCTGTCTGTCTATCTGTCTATCTGTCTGTCTGTCTGTCTGTCTGTCTGTCTACAGTCCATATTAGTATCTTAATATCTGCATGTTTCCCCACATATTAAACAATTCAGTTAAATATCCACATCTACTTCTGAGAGTACTACACTACTACTAACAATAGTAA
Organism: Aulostomus chinensis; assembly: GCF_037954235.1. Lineage (NCBI taxonomy): Eukaryota > Metazoa > Chordata > Actinopteri > Syngnathiformes > Aulostomidae > Aulostomus > Aulostomus chinensis. Next base: position 18,963,878 of record NC_141339.1, read on the forward strand.
TTATAATCTAAATACATGTGTCTTTCTTATATAGAGCTAATATTTATCAATAATATAAAGATATTAGCAAGTAGCTGTATCTGATGTGTACAGGCCAATGTCATGTATGAATACATGGAATTATTGTGGTTTAGGAATAACAACCGCTTAAGATATCAAAGTACATGCAGCTATCTGTCTCGTACATTCATCCTCTGATTATATCTCCCGTCCTCTTGGACTTCCCTGTGAATACCAATCAGCCCTTGTCGGCTGTTGACTTGCGTGAAAACCTTATTGTGTTCAAAGAAAAGCCTTTTCATGTTCAAACAAAGCCGCTGCTGGTTTATCCAGAGCAAATATGGATCTGGCTTTGATGCAAATCAGCCTTTATTGTTTCTCTGAAAGCGTAATGAGATCCCTGGGATCTCGGTGGACGACGCAGTCGAAAATATAAAAGAGCAAACAGTCCAGCCTGGAGACCTCGTTGTCTTGGTTATCCTCCTTCTTCTTATTATTTTTTACGAGCGTGTCAGTAACAAAAGAGGAAATGAGCTCATGATCAACTACCTGTGTGTGAGCTGGCGAGGTAAATTGAGGCAAATATTTGACGATGACATTTAGATGACAACAATGGCACTGTACATCACAAAGGCATCTCCACCAGGAAGCTGCAGATCGCTCACTTTCAAAATGCTTATGCTCTTAGTCCTGAGCTCCCCGTATCAGATGACTTTCCTTTAAAAAGCACTCATTCCACCCTGAAAGTCGTATTGATCTGTTTGACTCATGTAGCTGTTAGCACATCCCTTATCGCCCAAATGGAACTAAATCTATAGAGCCTGGATCCAAATGAATTGCGGCTATAAAGGAGCTGCTTGCATTTTCGCCATCACTAAGTTGGCACCAGTAGACGGGAGTGCAGGCCCTCTAGCCTGGCCTCCTACTTTTCCACCATCTTGTTTTGCTAACTTGTCTAATCCAGCTTTTCTCTCTCTCTGTCGTTTTTTTTTTTGCTTTGTTTTGCACAACGAATGAAACGACAACGGTTAAACTTTTTCACCGAGCTTGCAGATTGGTGACCGAACTACGAGCTACGACCCAGTACAGCTGTCTTGACCTCAGCTGATGCTGTTGCCCACGAAGGCCTCAGGCACAAGCGTCCACCGGGATTCAAGGATGAACTCGCGAGATTTCTGGTGGTCAAAGATCAGCGGCGCCACACGTGAACCCGATATCACGAGACCGCCTCGAGGGAATCTCTTAGACTTTGGCACAAACGTCCACTGGGATTCAAGGAAGAATTTGAAAGATTTGGGTGATCAGCGTCTCCTTTATGTGAACGCCATGTCCCAGAAACACCTTTCGGGAAATTCCTAAAATTTCGGCACTTATGTCCACTGGGACATAAGGGATGAAATAAATACGATTTATCGGGGTCGCTGCCACTTCACATCCACTGGCGCTTGAGGAAGAACTGATAAAGGTCAAGGTCACTCCCACCTCAGGTGAACTCAGTGCACCAGGAAAATCTCAATGTCGTTTCCTCAGATTTGGCACAAATGTCCAGTTGGACTTGATGATGAACTGAAAAGATTGCTGTTTAGAGGTCAAAAGGCAAGGTCACGGTCACCTCACGATAACATAATATCTTAGGAACCCTCCAAGTTTGGTTTTTTTTTTCAAAATTTGGTACAAATATCCACTGGGACAGATGAAATGAAAAATGTCAAGGTCACAGGAGCACATGGCGGTGGCGTGCTACTGCAATGCGGTATTTCTACTTTGTGCTATTTAGTAAGAAAATCTAATGGGATGTAAAATGGCCTGGTCAGATGAGATTGGAAAATTAGGTTGCTAGGTAACAACCACATCAGTAAATGATCATAAAAAGATGTCCTACAGTTAGTTAGCTTTTACTCCTGCAATATCAGATTTGAGAGGATTTCTATCTCCAACTTCCTATCAAAAGGAGCTCTGGCCGGGGTCCTCCAGGACGTTCATGTCTATTATTTTCAACCCATTTTTTGAGTCGTACGATGGCTTTGTTGTCTTGTCAGATCCCTCTGAGAAAGAGAAGTAATATATTTGAGGGACAATGTGAGACATGTTTCCAATAAAGACCAGCATTTTCATAAAATACCTTGCCAATTTGGAAAATAAACATTTAGACAGTGACACAGCACCCGCTCGGTCTTTTGCCTCGGATTATGAGATATGAAATAAAACCAAACCTGCCCTATTCATACCATCTGCTCATGATCAGAACGGCAAATGTTACAGCGGTAATGTTCAATAAACCGTCACCTAGCGACACACGAGTGCGATCAGTCCACACAATCTGTAAGCACGAGTACAGCTTTGTCCTCTGTGGGAACACGGCGCAGCGGTTCCTGATGCTAACCGCCTTTATTCAGGAGGATATTGTTTATCAGGTCAGCAGCTGCTCAGAAAGTCAGGGACGGTTGCAGTGATTTGGAGAAACCAGGCATCGACCAAGAGGCCCTTTTTATATCCTGCTTTTAAATGTCGCTTGTGCGAATCAGCTCAGTCTCTTCAAGCGCTACTACACCCGCGATATATCAGGAACTTGTTGTGCCTCCGTCGCCGAGCCTGCAGTGGACGTTGAATTCAAGAATTTCATCAGTTGGTACAAAATTGCCGAAAGCCAGGTTATAAAAAAAACGAAACTTTGTGAGCCTTCAGGTCAGAACTTTGAGTCTGGGTGCACCAAGCAGGGGTGTCAAACTGATCCAGTAGAGGGCCGTGTGGCTGCAGCTTTTCATTCCAACCAAGCAAAAGCAACACCTGATCCAACCAATGAGCCGTATGGACACAGCTTGATTGATTGAAGTAGATTCAGGTGTTGCTTTTCCTCACATGCAAGAAATGACGTGAACCTTTGTTCCAAAAATATACGAAACAAGTGAGCCAAGTAATTTGTGCCGCCGATAAAAAGGAAGATTTACAAAGGAAAAGTTCACGGTTGAAAGGCAGTCCTCTTGGTGCCACGGCAAGAGTGACCCATGATGCAAATGTCGAAGTGATTAAGGACGACACCTCCTGCAGGTTTCTTGACTAAAACAAAATTTTCTTTTTCTTGCCACTTCAAAAACACTGCGTAGTAACAAACATAGCAACCATCCAGACAAACAACTCTCTGTCTGGGGAAATACCCATGCCAGTTATTTTACTTTTCTCTGACTCCAGAATGCAGAAAGAACCAGCTATGTATAATTAGCGTCAGGCTAATGGCGGCCAAAGGCTAGCAACACAAGGTTAAAGACCGCTTTTTCAAAATCCTCAGTGTTGGCTCTGAGCACGCTGCCGGATGGAGAAGACGTGGATTACACGATGATGCGCTGGAGAGTTTGTAAAGTGACACTGGTGGGTGGCTCTGCTGTTGTTAGCTGCCAGTCACCATTAGCGCCTAGCTAGCTATACAGGGCTCTCTCTGCCCTCCGCGGCCACAAAGAAGCGATGCAGGAGGGTTGATTTGAAAGGCAAAATACACTTTTTGATGTGAAAAATGTCAAAAAACTTTCCAAATAACCCTCAGCCAACGAAACGCTCATCGTGTGACGGGACGCAAGTACAGCATGAGAAGCCACGGGAGGGCGAAGGCGGCGTGCACTGTTTAGACGTGGATCAGGATAAACAGCAGAGATGAATATTTGATTATCAGCTACGAGCCCTCAATCACAAGTCCATTATTTTTTAATTTTCATTTTTATTTTGAATGTAATTCACAGTGGCAGCAAGAAGAACGATAAAGCAAACAAACAAAACACAAATTAAAATTCATGACGCTTATGATGTGAGAATCAAAGAATAAACTGCAATATTAAATAATCCAATCTTCTCCAGCAGCGAGAACATCCCCTTCACTTCCATACAAGCCCACATTTCACCTGCAGACGCCCTGACGACCAATGAGGTATAACCAGGTACAATAGTTGGTACCAGGATGATGTCATTTCCTGTTACCATGTGCTCCTATATATAAAACCCGGCGGTGTCGCGTTGAGGTGTCGGTGGAGAGACCGGAGAAGACGGAGGCGGACGGGTCCACCGATGCTGCAGGACTCCAGAGCTCTCCAGAAAACCCGAAAGGCTAAGTTTGGTTCAGGATGCGTCCATAATCCGCGGACGCGTCTCAGGGAAGAGAGAGAGAGAGATCAGCTTGCGAAATAAGCTTCGCTGGTTTTCTGTTCCTGGAGAGCTTTCTTGGTCGTTTCCTAAGATGATCGGGAGAGGATTGTTCGTTCTGGCATTTCTGTCCAACTGCGGTGAGCAAACAATCAGCTTTATTTGATATGGGCTTGTTTCAGAGAAAAGAAGAGCCGGTCCAGCACCAAGGACAGCGACACAAGAAGCTCCACTGCGGGGTCAACAAATTTTATATACTATATATACATATATATATACATATATATATATATATATATATATATATATATATATATATATATATATATATATATATATATGAGATTGATGATGAAATAATGAACGTTTTTTTAATTCTGTCTTTCTGCAGTTCTGTCATTGCCAGTGACTTCCAGTCAGCTGGAGAATGAAGACGTAAAGGTAAAGACTTCATTTGTACCGTTAGAAGCATTTTTATTTGTGTGTGTGTGTGTGTGTGTGTGTGTGTGTGTGTGTGTGTGTGCGTGTGTATCAGCGGATCTAGGGCACATTCAGCACATTACCGCACCGCTGTCTGGTTTAAAAGAAAAGCAATGATTAGACGGACTTAATCCGAGCAATTTAACTCATTTCTCTGACTCCTCCAGAGAAATGAGGGGCGGGAGGGGGGGGGGGGGGGGTTCCTCGGTTTAACCTTGTTTAACATCAATATCCGTTCAAGTGCAACGAAGAGTGGCGGAGTTCTCCAATCACGGGATTTTCATTCAATCCGTCGCCTGTTTTTTTTTTTTTTAAATAGGCATTTTCGCCTGTACTGCTTTACTTTTATGTGAGCATTCATTTGATATACCTGGACCTTGACCTTGATGATTTGTTCCTGCTGGATCCGTTTCACTCTGTAGTGTGTGTGTGTGTGTGTGTGTGTGTGTGTGGGGGGGGGGGGGGGTTTGAACCGAGTACAGAGGGAAAACCGGGATTGGAGTTTTCACCTGAGATTGAATGACGTTCAAAGATTTGCCAGTCAAAGGCAAAGAGAGTGCTTTGAGAGTCAGATGTTGACACTGAAGGCACAACGGGAGTTGAAGTCTCTTTTTTTTTCATTTCAGTGTTTAACATGCTTGAATTAAAGCTGCAGTACGCGAGACATGGAAGGAATTAAGATTCAAGATTTGGGATTTAATTCCAACCTGAATGTCCTTTTTTTTTATCAAAGTAATAATGTTTATGCTGCTGGTTGAAGCGTTTTTCTATAAAACCAATGTGTGTTATGTAAAGCTCAGGACGTCCCAGTTAAGGTTTTCTGTTCCTGCAGGTGATGAAATGTATCGTGGAGGCGCTGACGGAGGTGCTATCGAGGCCCCACCCGATGACTGTCAGCCAGGAGTGCCTGGTGACCCTCAAGACAGGTACGACACCCAAACCCTGATAAGATGTTTCTGGTTATAATACATATACTCGGTTGAGTATATTTACTCTTTGGGAATTGTGAGAGTTCTCCTGAGAAAGTAACAGTAAAAGAAGAGACTGTCAGATGTTCGCTTGTTTTATCCAAACACGGGTAGAAAAAAAAAACAGCAACCCCCCCAAAAAAACAACAGTCAATTGAATTTACAGGTGGAATAAAAGAGAAATTTCACATTTTGTTGGAGCTTCTTGCCTTAAAAACTACTCCAGTAGTCAATAGTTGGCCATGATTAACGGTTTATATGTTGACAGACGTCTAGCTTCAAAACAGTCCCTACTCAATATTCCAGGAGATAAAAACACCCCAGAAAATAGAATTTTTGACAACAACACGAATTTAGAAAATGCAATAGTTCAACAGGATTTTAGAAAACACAACATGTCAGGAAATACCTCGAAGGAAAGATGTTTCACAGAAGACAAAGTTCAGGAAATACAAGAGTGATTCAAGAAATCGTGTTTTACACAGAAAAACAACACTTTACAAAAACACGACAACCTTTAGGAAGACAGCAAAACAAATGTTTTGACACGTTTTGCTATTTAGAGCCCCCGTAGATACGCGACACTGTGTTCATCTTCATTATGATCAGGTCATTATGACTCATCTTCGCCATCACGATCAGGTTATCACGCCTGACCTCGTTAGGCTCGTCCTCCTCGGGTTCTAACTCGTTTCTGGCCGCCTGCAGACGTGTTGTCTGTGTCCCTGCAGCTCCCTGTAACTGAAGCATCACTAACACAGCAACAACAACCGTCTCCCCAGGAGAACCGGCTCACTTCTCACCCTGAGAGCTTGATGCCCACTTCATAAGGTTAATGGATTGATGCAACGGCTGCCGCGGCAGAGTGTGATATACTGTATATACAGCAGGGTCACCAGCTCTCGACTATTCAGTTACGTAGCCAGCGTTTTACCTTGATATCGTCCTTGTTGTAAAAAAAAATCAATCCGAACATTACTCACCAAGGGTTTGTTACCGAGTGAGCGTTGGGAGGGAGGGAAACAGGACACCACCAGAGGGAGTGAGAGAGAGAGAGAGAGAGAGAGAGAGAGGGAGGTAAAACAGGAGTCAAAGACATGCAAGGAAAGACAGATAAAAAAGAGAAGTATGTAGTCCTCCTGTCTTTTTGTGCGAGGTGGTATGTTTGTGGGTCAGCAGAAAGTCCAGCGCTGGCCGCTGCTGTATTTCATCAGGAAGGGTCTCTGCGGGCCAAATGATTAATTGTTCTCTTGCTTTGAAAGCAGTAAATTTCAGGGCAATTAACTCTGACAAAGCACTGAAGCCAGCAGCTGAGTCCTGTGAAAAGGTGCAGGGTAAAGACTTCTGCAGGGTCATTTGATTTGTCTGATCTGCTCCTTCTGGATCTTAAGTGTCTGACTTACATGCTCCCTGTTTGTATATTTGAGCAGACGACCGGCTTGTTTCTGTCCTCCGCCATTTTAATTTTCTGAAGGAGCTACAGGAGATTGCTGCTCAAGGTGAGTCACGGATCGCTTGTGTTTGTTTCTCTACGGAACAAAGAACACAAAAAAGCTGAATGTCTCAAATCTTAACTCTAGGGGATCACGAGAGGGCTAAGCTGTCACGAGACACCGATACACCCGACCATGTGACTCAAACGCCCGCAGATGATGTCGCTGGTGAGTTCCTTTAAAGGAACACAGCAACTTTTTGGGAAATGCGCTTATTTGCTGTCGTCCCCAGAGACAGACAACAAGACGGATAGAATTCCTCCCTCTGTGTCTGTATTAGGGAGCTAGAGAACGGGTGACGGCGAGTTAGCTTAGCACAATGAATGGTAGGGAATGGGCATGTTAGCATACAAAATCAAATCTTGTAGTTTTAAATTGTTATGTCATGGTTTGTGTGACGCAAATCCCTACACGTGTGCTGAGGGAAGTATGCTAACCTGCCCAACCGCTACCATTCATTGTGCCAGGCTAACTGGCGGTCTTTGGATCTCAGCACACAGAGGAGAGAGGAGCATCGATCTCTTTATTTGGCTCGGAGGAAGATGTGTGAAAGTATATTTCCCCAAACTTTGCTGTGCTCCCCTCACAACCTTTACTGTCCTGACCAACTTATTCTGTGTCGCCAAACTTTGGTGCATTTTTATGCTGTCTTATCACAAGTTCAGCAACGTTCTGTCCACTCCGTTTCGAGGAGTCCCTCAGCTGCATGTTCAAATGCAGCAGCTGTCAAAATGATACATTACTTTAAGTGTTTCCTCTTTGATGTTGCCAGCAAAGCAGACAAACGGCAGAAATGTGGTGGTGAATTTCAGTTCAGCTGATGGTTTCTGGACAGAATCGGGACATTCAAAGCCTCCGTCTGACAGAACACGTGGCCTCCCCACGTCAGAGTGCCTGGAGAGCTCACACAGTGCACACACGGGGACAAATATCTAATCCTAAATGTTAGAGAAAATACTGATACACAATTAAAATTATATTTTTACTGGGAAACATGAAAGTAAAAAAAAATAATGAAGGAAGGTAAAGCAGAGGCACTGACAGCCTTGTATCTTTTTGAAGGTTGTTCCGGAACCTCGGGTCTTAAAAAAATTGCAAAGGCTCTGTCCCATTTAGTTGACAGCCCAGATTCTGAGACAGAGAGAAGCCCTCTGAGCAAAGACAGCTGCTCTCATAAAAGGATTTAAAGGTCTGAAATATAATCAGGAGCAAGGACACGAACAGCTGTACAGGTGATCAATAAGACCTTAAAATCGATTTAACAAAGAGGAAGTCGGTGTCATGGAGCTAAACGAAGCTTGATGTCGTGGTGCCTCTCGGTCCTGGTTAAAATCCTGGCTGCTGACTTCTGAAGCCGTTTAAAAACGTTTGATGGAGACGCAGAAACAGGTCATCTCTGCACGAGGAGATGAAAGCATCCCGCAGGTCGGAAATGTAAAACCACAGATGCGTCTGAAATGATTTCTGGAAACTCTGTTGATATTTTTTTATTCTTGATTTTTCCGATGGTGTTGTTTGGTCTTAAAAAGAATGATGGTGGAAATAGAAAATAAAACAAATCCATTCAATTTACGGTGATTAAAAAAAAAAAAAAGAAGAGAAAAGTTGCATGTAGATTTTTAAAAGAAGAAACCATTCGATTGGAATTTTAAAAAATTTGTTTGTTTGTTTGTTTGTTAAAGACAGCGGCACATATCAGGGGAGCAACATACACACGATCGGACTGAATACACACCCCTCTCATACCGCTGCCAAAATTAACACACACGTACAAAATCAAAACAAAACAATGGCAACACACACAAAAACAAGGAAGTGTTTAAAAAAATGACTTCATAATTGAATTATAACTCATCCACATCCACCCATCAACTATCCTGCATCCTATTTTTGGATAATGGCGTGCTGAGGTTTTTCAACTCATCCGAGCATCGAGAAATTCACAATTTTATTATCCCCCCCCCCCCCACAAAATCCGACACATTGTCCTGTTCCATTAAAGCCCAAACACATAAATTTAACAGCTATGAAACCAAGTAACCTCTGTAATATACTGCCGGTCTTTTCTGTAAGCACCTGCATCACCAGAAAATCAATCTCTCCTTGTAAATTGAATTTCCTTCTTTCTCCGTTCCAGATCGATCCATGTTGGAGGCTTTAGGAGGCCCTGGTGAAAGATCCATCCTGTCCCAGAAGAGGAGGACAGAAAATGGCGATGAAGATGAAGAGGAGAGCCTCGAAGATGGAGAGCCACTGCAGGACAGAGAAGTGAAAAGGGAGAACGAAGACAACCCTGGAAGTCACGTCTCGGAGTCTTTGGAGAACTGGAATGAGGACAAGGCTGAAAAGAGGCAGGAGGAGGAGGAAGAGTACGAGGAGAAGAGCTCGAAGGAAATTTCAGAGGAGGAAAACAAGGATAAGAAAGGCGAGTAGATATTTTTGTTATGCACGCCCTTCTTGTTTGTGATTCAATTTGATGCCTATTAAAAGAGGGCCAGGCTGAAACAGAGAGGAGTTATGCATATTCAGATGACATTTTTAACCGGACAGATTTATTGTTATTGAAAGAATGGAGGACATCAAGGAGAGTGCAATAAAACCGGCCTTGTAAACGAAAGCCGCCACACGACTGGTTGATTGATGGAAGTGCTTCCATCTACATGATGACTTTCAGCCACCACAGGGGAGCCGGCCTGGCGCGCTGACAGCCCACCCACAGATATGATTAAATACCTGCATGTCCTAGAATTCAAATGAGCTGTTGTGCACAGCTGGAATCTTTCGCGCATGATTTGCTCACATGTGCATAGATTAAAAACCGCAACGGTAAGAATGACACAATGCTAAAATGACACAATGACATGGCGACACCTATTCTGGAAGCTTCAGCCGAGTCATCCAGCCACGCTTTTAATTCCCTTAAAGCCCAGCGAGCCGTGCTGGGGTCAAAGCTGCCAGCTGGCAAGAAATATTTCATTACAAGAAGTGGAATGTTGCTGATGGTGGGGCGCGTTCACTCAGTGGTCTCTAATATATTTCAATTCTCAGGTGCAGGATCTGAAGAAAAGAGGGATGCCAGCCAAAAAAAATCCAAAGGGAAGAGATTTCATGATGATGATGATAAGGAGGAGGAAGAGAAAAAATCTGCAGTCGTCTCACACAGCCAAGAGGAGGAGCAGGAGGAAGAGGAGGAGAAGAGAGGGAGCAGGGAGAGCCTGCCGCGATGGACCAAGAAGGCTAAGTTGTTGCCGTTGAAGAAGAAAGCAGCTGGAAAAGAGGGGGACCACGAAGGGCGCCGTCATTTGAAGGAAAACCCAGAGGAAGAAGAGGTCAAGAAAAAAAGAAACGCACAGAGGAGTCCAGAGGAGAAGGAGCTGCAGATGATCGCGCAGAGGTCGCCAGAGGAGAGGAGGGCGCTGGAGGAGGAGGGCAGCGCCAGCCGGAAGTCAGAGGTGTGTGAGCCCGTTGTTGCTTCTTCCAGCGACATCTTCCGGCTTTGTCAAGAAGCATAAAGATCAGCTGCAGAAAAATATGAAATCGTCACCCGCTTCTTTGTAGCAAAAAGTCCCCCCCCCCAAAAAAAAGGTTTTGCTCTGTTTTATAAAACATTTGTCCATTTCATCTAAAAGGAAAAAAAAAAGATTTTCGGGAAAAAAAGCCAGAAAAAAGTTGCCTTTGTCAACGACAGCCGCTAAAACAGTTTATTTTTTTAAATTCTTCATTTTTCTTAGCATCCCAGCCGACATGGCTAATGTTACGAGTGTGAGTCACGTGCCGTTGGAGTGGGTCCCCCCCATCTCACAGAAGGCCATGAACTATTTTTGACCCGGTGATGTACAACAGCGCCCCCTAATAGAACGGCTCTGTAAAATCTGGTGGGGAAAGAGATGAAGATCCTCTCATCACACGTATGAAGGTGGACAGGAATATTTGTGGTGTTTTTGTCAGATATTGTGCGGAAAAACAACTATTAATACCACACTCACCCCCTTAAGACACCATCTGCTCCTCTCCTTCAGCACAAATCCCACAATTTCATCAGCACCATTTTCACACAATTTACTGGGGTCACAAGATGTTTTCCTACCTATGCATATAGTTAATTGTCACTATTTGAGCATTGGCGTGTTAAAAATTCCACATCATACATGTGTACGCTGAATCATGGATCAGGATCAGATGCTGAAATGTTTGTGATGTTACAAATCACGCTCATGCGACCGTGTCCTCAAATCCGACTCACACTTGGCGCAGCGATTTGTGGACTGTCATTCTCCAAGTGTCGTTCTACGCTGTGCAACTCAAATATTCATGAGGGAAGAAGAAGAAAAACACATTTTGATTGGAGGGTTTTTTTCTTCTTCTTCTTCTTCTGGAGGCAGAACAAAATAATTTTTATTATGAAGTCAAACAATAATTGGAATTTTTCCATTATTCTGTGAGCAACTGAAACTCCATGAGACTGGCAATAGAACGTGAAAGGAGTCTGGAACCTCACCCGTCCCCTGCAGCTCTTCGTCTATGCCCGCTCCTTCTTCTTCTATCGCTCCTCACAATTTATCAAACTATTACTCAGCCAAAATGTCTTAAATATGACCATCGTGTAGCAGCTTTCCAGTTCGTCCCGGAGGTGCTGCAGTGCCAAAGCGGAGCCTGCAGACATAAATCAGCTGTCTAGAGCAGTTAACTTTGCTGCTGTGGCTGCTTTATTGAGTGTTAACAAATCTTCAAGTGGAACATTACCCACATACTCACCCAAGTATAAGTCAGTGCTACACGGCAAGCAGAACCTCGCCAGTATACTGAAAATAATGTCCCAGTAACTGCCCCCTAGTGTACAAAACATGTAAATACAGTAAAAACACAGAAGCAAAGGTGTCGCCGCAGGGCTTGTTGCTTGTTTTAATGAGTGTTCATGCTCAGTGTGATGTTCAGCGCTTGATTTCGTCTTCATCAAAGCCAGTTGAACACTGTTATCCTGAAGGAAATGCTCGCTATCGTTTACCAGCCAGCTCAAACAACACCAGCTTCAAGGGTGGCGGATCAATCACATTTGTGTTTTGGGTGATTCATAGAAACTACAGATACATTCATACCGATGTAAATCTTCATGATTGTTACTTTCGATAACGAATTGTCTACAGATCTCTTTACAACCGATGGTGATGGTCTTGTTTCAACTTTTTTATTTGGTTTATTGTATTTTTTTTTTAAACATTTCTTTTAGGAGCATTGTTTGGTTAAATATTAAATCAGTGAGGCCTCGGTGTTTCAAGTGAGAAAAGCTTCTGCTTTGTGGGAGAGTTCAAAGGGAGCTATTTGGAGCGGGGCCGGCCTCCATGGCTGCACACACACATTAATCCCTACGCCAGACTAAAAGAGGCGATTCTGCAGGAAATGGAAGCTAATGTGAGGGTGTGTTTTAAGACGAGTTTGCACATAAACAATTGTTTCTTCATTACTGGAGATTTTTCTCAGTCACTTTCCTCTCATTATGTCTGCAGGATCCAGAGATTGAAAGCCTGGCAGCCATTGAGTCAGAGCTAGAAAATGTTGCCCAGAAACTCCATGAGCTACGGCGAGGCTGAAAGAGAGAGAAACGAGAGAGAGAGAGCGAAAGAGAGATAGAGAAAGAGAGATCACCACACGGTCGACACGGCCAAACCTCCTTGCCCTCCTCCGCTTACCAGCTGCCTAGTTTCCACAGACGGAGAGCATGAACATGTGACGAGAATTGATCTTTGGCTATTTTTCCTGAGGATGCCCACTTGCACCCCACTGCTGCAGCCTCCATCGTGACAGACACACACACACACACACACACACAGTTAAGCATAGACGCAAAGTACTTCGACATCACACACCCAGCACCCAGAGGGAGACTCACCGAGGAAGATTTCTCTCTCAACAAAGGATAACAACTTCTTTCTCTTCATTTTCTCTGACAATCATCTCCCTCTCTGTGAATGTTTCTCCCACTGCTTTTCGATTTATTTTATTACTGATTTATGTAAAAGTGGAGGCGGATCTAACAAAGCGAGGTTGTAGCAGCTAGATGCTTGCTTATCATCACCGCCACAGTTTACTAGCGAGACCAATGGAATTAGTGAACATTTTATTCGAGAAATGTCTGTATTTAATTCAACGGCTGTACTGAATTTATGTAAGAACACGAATCGACTGAATAATTGATTTGAAAATATTTGATAAATCATTTTAATGCCTCCAAAATCAAACTAGTACTTGCATAATATTATAAATGCAATAAAGTCAGTATACTAACACATTTACAACTGTGTAGGTGTCTCAGTGGCTGTAAAAAAATGCATGGTTTTTGGCATTTCTTTAGAAGTATATCGTATTTTAACTGCTCTTACTGACTGTTTTTCTTGTATATTTTCTGGGTGCCAATGGCAAATTTCCATTTTATGCAAATTTAATGGAGGCTATAATGTCCTTATCCATCTTTAATCACATAACATTTAAATAAATTCACACAATGTGAACCTGGCAAAACACAAATGCCTGAAAAATACAATAACAATAATTAGTTTGCAGGTTTCTTCATATAAATCTGGCTGTTCATGTCGTCTCCATAGGCCACTGTGTAATGTAGCCATAGCTACTCCACTCTGAGTCTGCATGGCCTATTAATGTGACAAATGAATCTGCAGTGTGTTTGTGGGTGATGAAGCTGGCAACATGAATCATCACCCTGACACACACACACACGCACGCACACACACACACACACACACACACACACACACACACACACACAGGCTGTTTACAGTGTCCGAGACATCAACTTTTTCACTCCAATATTACAGTAGCAAGGGAGTAGAGCTGAATAATACTGTGTTTGTGTGTGTGTGTGTGTGTGTGTGTGTGTGTGTGAGAGAGCGAGAGAAAGCAGTCTTTGTTGTATTGCACAACCGTTCAAAGTATGGATCGGAAGGAGGCTGTGGGAGGAGGAAGCCCTGAAAGTGTTTTCTGGGTTTAAAACTAGCTACTGTGCTTGCTTCTTAGCTTCTGTCATGACTATAAGAGTAAGAAATTGTAAAAAAGGGGCTCCAGACGGTTCATAGCCACCTGAGAGGAGCGGCTCTTCATGCCCGTCAACCCTACAGCGGCCTTGACCTGGCTGCTGTCCAGTTTCAGTGGGCTGGTGCTCATATTCACTAGACTCATGCATGTTACACACTTGGACGAGGTTTTGTGTCTAATTGTCTTGTTTTTGTTTATCAACACATCGCGTCATCGCGTCAGCTTGATCAGCCTCCTGCCACTAGGTTGTGCTCACAGTTTTTGGAAGCCATCCCTGTCCTCCTCCAGCGGCCTCCTGATGCTCCCGACACGTCCTCTCCTGAGCGTCGTGGGACCTCCTGGACTGTCAGGTAAGTCAGCAGTATTTGAAATATCTGTCAGCGCCACCTGGGACCAAGAAACGTAAACAAAAAAAAACACAAAAAAAACCCAACCTGAACTGTTAAACGTAAAACCCAAGATTCAGTTTACGTGCCTGAACTATGAGCTTTTGGTTCGTGTGTACCTGCTGCACGAGCAGTGCTGCGGTGAGTATCTCAACATTTTGGTGTCATTTGCTGTTTTGTTCTTTTCCCCCATCAATCTAAAAACAAATTGTACTGAAAGTCAAACCTTGACCAAAAAAAAAAAAAACAACAACTGATAAAACTGTGGATTTTAGTACATAAAAATAGTCTATAAATCTTGTTGGAGTTTTTTGAGTGTCTGGGGAACGTCATGCTGGGAGACACTGAGACAAACCGGAGGACATGAAGGAACTCTTTGATTCTGGGACTAAAGCCTGAAGACAGAAACAGAAGATCTGCTGAATCTTTGAACACATCAGGGATCGATCATCAGACCTTTTACTGTTACTGACATCAACGTCCAGATTGAAGAGAGAGAGTCCAGACAAATACATGAATATCTACCATTAAAAGACGTGGTTGAGGTCTATAAGACGGAGTTTATGGTGGAAAGATCTTAAGAGCTGTTAACAAAAGTAGGTCAACTAAGAACACGGAGAACATCTGGACCCGCAATTATCAACCGATTAAAGTGAACTGTGGGGAAAATAAAACCTTCACTGTTTACTTCTACTATTCCATACACGACATATGCTGAAGAGGTTGTTGTTTTTTAAAAATAAACACCTAGTAGACGCTGCTGAAATCTTCGGTGTTTATGTGTTACATCCTTCGCATGTGCATGCAAACACCAACAGCTCCCAAAAAAGCCTGAATTTTCTTGTGTAAAAATCCATCGTAAAAAAAAACGAGTCACATGTCAGAGATGAGAAGGCGAACGACTAAAACCTTCTCCGCAGTCTAAGGTGATTATCGTTTGAGCTCATAACTACGCAGACCTCTCCTGGTTTCTTTTTGGAGAAAATTAAGTCATAAAATGTTCAACCAGTCGTTGCTGTCATATTCGGTTTGGAGGGAGGTTTGGATGCAAGAACAAGCTGGTCGTGCTGTCAAATACTCCTGTTATAACAGATGAAAAGGGCACCAGATGGCGACATTCGCCTGCCCGACCTGTTTTCTAAAGAGACGTCTCAATTTGTGCTGCTGTCCTGACACCAAACTCCTTTTTTCAGAACCACTTTTAAATTTTCCATCTTATGGCTCCACAAACGTCCAGTTCATTTTCATGCATGCAACAACTCAGGAACCTCTTGAGTTGTGTGGGAATTAAGTTTTTCTTTTCGGCTTTGTTCAAATTTATCAGAAGAATTCACCTTAACTGTGACACACTTAATCACAAACGTCTGATCGGGTGAAGTGATGATGCTCATATCCAGAGAGTCAAAGGTTAACTTCACCCTGACACTTTTCTGGGTATTTTCCATTCATATTTGTCATTAACATGCTGTAAATGTATATTTATTTTGGGGGGGTTTTCTTTATATACTACGCGTGATCTTATAGATTCTGGACAAATGTGGACGTAAACTTTAACTTGACTTGCTGGCAGGAAACAGGAGTTTTGGAACGTTGTTTCCTGGTTTATTGCTACAAAAATGTAATTGGAGCAATAATGATGCAGTAAAAGGCCTCACTGTCACAGTCTGGTCTTAGCTGTTGATTCTCAGTTTGGGCTGTTGCACGGCTGGTTTTGACATGCTTTCCTACTCTTGTGTAATGGTTTCGTACGGCTACTTGTGTAAATCAGTTCCTGTTTTATTTTGAAATCACCTCCCTCTGGTGTCCTGTCTGCTGTTGCACAGGTCTGTTTTTCTCACCTTCTAACTGGCTCACCTGCATCCCATCAGCTGATCAGTCCTTCCGTCCCCAGTGTCTCTCTTCTTGTTCTCCCACGTTTTGTTATTATTGTCGTCCATGTTTGTGTTTTAGTTTTCTTTTCTTTTTCCGTCATTGTTGGATTGTCTGTTCAGTTCATTTCTCCATCCTGTACTTTTTCCTCTTTTTGTTTGTCTCACTGCTTGTTGTTACTTTAGTTGAGCCCCCCCACCCCCGTGCTTCCTGCCTCTTCCTGTCGATCTTCATTTGGTTCCTGCCCCACTTCCAACCTCCAGCCTGTGACATTTACTGTTCTGGATGAAGAACTGACTGTCGTGAGGTAATCATCATCATCATCATCATCATTCATGTTACCAAGGAACACCTTCACAAAGATGATTAGGAATAGGAACATTTTTAAAAAAATCAACCAGAACGATACAATCGTGCATTAAATATAGGTCATGACCAAATAAATGAAATCCTCACCATGCCTGAGTATAACCGTGAGAAACTGACCAGACATTATGAAGGTGCAGGGGGAATCAGTATCAGGTTTGTTTACTGTAAAATTCAGATTTTCGACAAACCTGTGACTGTGGTATTCCATTCAGACGCTAGTTTTCTCACACTCATGTTAGCGGATGTTCATTTAGTAGTAATCACTTGTTCTGTCCCTTCAGTACCCCGAAGTGATAGTTTTACTCTGTGGCAAATGTATGAGTCATGTTCCCGGGAAATGTGTTTTGAGGCATCAGCTGACAGTCCTGAGAGTAGAAGAGGATTTAAAATCAAAATTCAGCACGGACGTTTCCCAGAATGAATGAAAGTTCAGTGAAAGAATGACTGTAACCACTGTGTTTGTATAAAAAAATATAGCATTTTATTTCCAGCTACAATGTGAAACATGTAACATTTTTGTCACACTTCTCAATAAAATAGTAAAAAATACTGTTGACAAAAAAATACACTATCGGTACGTTTCGAAGCACAGAACACATTTGGCTTTTAAATTAACTTAAACTGTACAAATATATACATCATTTACACATCCACAATAAAAAAAAGGAATGAAATTACAATTCTTCCAGTCTTTGTTTCTATTTTTATACAAAATAGACACTATGTTCCTATAGACACTTGGTTTCCTCCGTCCCACCTGAATCAGTAATCGTCTAAATGATTTTGTCTCAGTGCCGCGGCGAAGCCTACTTTGTTCCGTATCTAACCAGAAACTCAGCTTGCTGCTTCTTTCTCATCCACATGCCGGACGGAAACTCTGACCTTTCCTCTACTCTGTGAACAGAGTGAACAGCGTCGATGCAGAGACAAGGCCGACATTCAGGTCTAACAGATGCACACACACATGCAAACACACACGCACACATATGCTCACACACATACACACCTTCAGACCTGTTTGGACAGGGGAACACTGGCCTGCTGTGGTCTGCGTGCTCCCTCTACAGCTGCTTAGAGTTTGCAGGTCTGGTCTGGAGGGTGGGGGGGGGGGAGTTATTACACACCTCATTTAGAGAGGAGGTCAAAGTTTAGATACAAATGCATACAGTAAAATGGACGGGTCTGTGGAAGGGTATTTCAAGGGGGATGGGTGGAAACCCGACAGTGGGTTCGTCAAAAATAGAAGTTCTAGTGCAGGAATCTCTTGGAGCTGCTATGCAACCCTCTGTTGGAACTCTATGAGGCTGATGTGAACCAGCCGTACAAAACACACAGACACTGCAAGTGTCTGGACTAATTTAACAATGAGAAAATGAGAAAATAAAACAAGAAGAAATATATATATATATATATATATATATATATATATATATATATATAAGCTGCAAAATGAGATGGAGTTCTGTTTGTTTTCAAGTCATAAGCTCTGATTGTCCTTGAGTGGCTCACGCCATATCTCCCATCATCTTCTTGTAGTACATGGACTCAAAGATGTCGTTCTCCCCTGGACAGTTATGGTGGCAGGCGCAGGACTTGATGAACATCATGTACTTCTTCATGACCTGTCCATCGGGGCATTTGAACTCCATGGGCAGGGTGGTGGTCCTGTGGGGGGTGCAGCAGCGGCCATCCAGGCAGACGCCACAGAACTTTGGCCTGTAGGATTTGGTGGTGGTGCAACCAGAGATTTCAAACTTCATGGGCTTGGAGAGTCTGGGAGTACGAATGCACTTTTTCCCTTTCTGCAGAAGAAAATAAAGAGGGGTAAGAAGACATTCTTTGACAGGTGAAGGTCGTACACTGCATGTGCAGAACGAGAGCGCTACAGTTCAACGCTTTTACAAGACTCACCTTGATGCTCTGCTCCAGCTGGGACTCACAAGGTCGCACCATACACAACCGGGTCTGCTTCTCCAGGCGGCATTCACGGTTATCGTTGGTGACCCTGGTGGAGATTCCAAGGCCACAGGTCTTAGAGCAAGCGCTCCATTCAGTGGTCTGGACCAGGCAGTTTTCCCTCATCAGGGAAATATCTGGACCATAGGTCTCCTCCTGTCTGTATGCTGTGAAAACAAGAGTAAACACTGGCTTAGAGAGACCATCCTGATCACAGCTGCTTTCTGCAGGGTTGTGGCATTACCATGAGATTAGTCTTACAAAGAAACTATAGTCTTGTTCAGAACTAACTTACCAGGCAACACAGAGCCCATGAAAGTGTTGGTGTATGGGCTATCGCACACCCACTCCTCGCAGCACTTCCCTGGCACCTTGACACGTCTCGGCATGGGACAGTCAGGGCTTGGCAATCGGACATCCATGGAGCAAAGAGGGACGCAGCCCACGGCTCCATCCAGACAGGTACACTGGTACTTGCAGCTGCTCTGGAAAGTCTCTCCACTCTTGTACACCATACCTCCGAAAACACATGTGGCTCCATCTCGCGCTGTACGGGGGGGAGGGGGGATGACAAAAGAACGGTCACGATTCCATTTATAGATTGGTCACGAGCAGATTTCAACAGCACAGAAAGATTCAGCGGAGCAGCTCACCTGTGCACACACCGATACGCCTGTTAATGGGGGCTCCAAAGTCACAGTAGAGGCCTTTGTGTGGGTCACAGACGTCTTTCTCAGTACACAGCTCCCCCATCTGTTTAGCACACACTCTGCAGCAGCCACAGCCATCCAGCACCAGGCTCACTCCTGGGGGGCACTGAGGAGGAGTGGACGGGCACGAACACTGGCCACTGCACTCCTGACCTACAGCCTGAACACACACAGACACATGCCTGGTTAAATAATATCTCCACAAGCAGCATTACAGATAAAGAATCCATCCAACACGTGGAAAACATTAAGTCGTGTTTTCTGATTGAGTCTGCTTACCATGTAGGAGAACATGATGCAAAGGAAAGGCAGCAAAATCATTTTCTTCATTCCAGCAGACATCTCTGTTAAAGATTTAGATTCTTCCGTAAGCCTCGACGAGAAAGTCTTCCTTTAGTCTCAGAGTTTGAGCTTCTGATCAAGTCGATCTCTTGTCTTCGTTTGTCGTGTAGAGTTTCTCTGTGGCTCCGGTCACAGCTTTTCCTTCCTTTCTTTCTCGGTGAAAGCTAGAGTTTAGCTTCAGTAGAGGAGTTGATCTGAGTTCTGACTGGCGAGCTGAGCTGCTTTTATACACGCTGGCCCTAGCAGCACGTCACTGGGGGCTGAATGGAGAGCCAGCCCTGGACAAACATGGACATACTTGGCATTCTTTCCTCGCTACCTGACCCCCACTCCAGACATCCCACATTCCTGCTGTCTGAAGGCAAGGCTATGCTGCTCAGGCCAAACAACACTGTCTCTCTCAGAGTGGCTTTCATCTGGAATGGGAGGTTAAGTCTGGTTAGAGGCCTGGGACCCCACACTGGGAATTCCTAAAGCCTGACTTCACAAACAGACAGCCTATAAATATTAATTTAAGAAAAAAAAGAAGAAGAAAAGAAAAAAACAGTATGAGGGTGAAGGTACAAAGGACTTTACATGAAAGAAGAACAGTTAAAAAGCAACAGGTAGAAACTCATAAATGCATAAATCACCCCCCCCCCACCACAAAAAAAAGAAAAAAACAAAAAAAACTGCTAGATGTGTTACGAGTGGTTAAGCCCACATCAACATTCCTAAGCTTTGGCTTCAAAGATGCACAGACAGCCTGTACTTTAGTAAATTAATAGCAAGCGGTTAGGGAAAGGAAATTCATTTGAGTCATTAGCTGGAGCTGGAGATCTATCAAGGTGCTCGTTCCAGTGCAGAGACTTGGCAACGGCCGCAGTCTTGTAACTTTGTCTTCTGTACTTGTGTGGTTCTGTCTGGGACACTGCAGTGGCATTTTTGTGAACTGACATCAGTGGCTGAATTGCAGCGTTCACTGTTACTCATCCAAACAGATTATGAACAGATTATCTCTTCCAGTCATTCCGATACTTTCAATTATAGTGGTTTGGTAGTTATATCATACTTTCACATGGCTCACAATCTGCACTTCTGCGTTCATACACAAGTATTTCGGTAAACGCCCCCAAAAAGTTGGGTGTACTTGCCAGTTAGAACAAGAATGGTTAGAATTAGAGGCAGATGCTGAGATAATCAGAGGTTTTGTCCTTAGAGTGGGTCAAACACTAGATTTACGTACGTTGACGTATGATTTGATGTAACCTGATATTGTTTTAATTAAAAACTTGCTGATGCTGTCATTTTTTTTTTTAACACAACAGCACAGTTAAAAATGTTGGCTCCAAGATAAAAAAAACAAAAAAATGACACATTCGCATCTTAAACCTGATGACATCATGAGAGGAATTATTCTCTCAAACTTTGAAAAGCTCCTTCCAGACCCACAGGTGACATGAAACAAACGTTTCCTCAGGCTGGGACAGAGACTGAGAAGCATATCAAATATGTGGACTACACTTTTAAAAATAGGAACATAATTTAAATGGTTGCAGTTATTTCAAGAGCGAGCACCGCCACCGTGAATACAGAATATGAACATGATCCGAATTCATTCGTACTGTACGTTGTCTTTCCAGTCACCTAAATTAGTTCCCCTGCATCATTTGTTTCCAAAGAATGTGATCAAAATTTGTCTCTTGATATGTCCACAAGTACAGCTAACGGCTAAATTCTGCTAATGGCCAACAGGTCACTCTCGCCTCTGTAGGATGGTCTTCAGGATGCTGGATTTGTAATATCAGGCAGGTCACCTCCAAAACATAATAACAGGAATGACGTATTTATGTCGGCTAACAAGTACGTTAGCATCGCCGTGGGTTCCCTCGACCAAAACTTTAGCCATTTGTTTGCAACGTCCGTTTTAAAGCAGCTACACTATTGATGCTGTAGAACAACCAAAAGCATCTCTGCCAACTTCAGATCTGAAATATGATTAATCAGAGTGTATTTTTGTCCTGTATGAACTGTGTTGGATGGGCCTTGATGGTCTGTTGACCAGGATCTGGGTCTTATTTAGGGATGTTAAAGATTGGATTTTAGTGGAAATGCAGGCTGGCCCCGTGAAGTCGTACAGCAGAGATATTACGGGAATAAAATCTACATGTTCTCGAGATGCTCACCTGCCTAATGAGGTTTAGTCTATGAGTAACTTGAAAGGGCAGGTGTGCCCCGTCCCTGGCCAGGCTTATTTTACTACATCAAACCCCAAAGTGGAGGATTGCAGGAAAGAGGCTAGACAGAGGTTTGTGTATTTTTTTGAAAAAGGGATCACACACCAGGCCAGATTCTTATGAAAGGCAGCCCTGCTCCTTCTCCAGCCAGCGAATCGGAAATGAAAAACTCCCAGAGAAACCTGGAGCTGAAGGAATGTGAGGGAAAAGCCAGCAGACTGGGCTGTTACTATAGAGGAAGCATCTCCATATATGGAGGTCTGCTCTTTTCCTAATATGGAGATGTTCTCTCTCTCTCTCTCTCTCTGCAGGAACACCTATTAGACCAGCTGACCAAGGAAAAACACAGTGAGCGAGTGAGTGAAAGTGAGTGGAGTATTCTGTCTCTCAAAACACACTACAGACAATGTGTGTGTGCGCTGTCAGTCATTGCAGCCTCAGGGCTCAAACTTCAACACCATGATATCAAAAGGAAACAGCTTGATGGAGGAAGTTTTCCGGTTGTTCAGCCAAACAGCACTGAAACTCTTATCTTACGTGCCGAGTGTTCTATCGATTTGTTTACTCAGTCTGTTTGTCTAGAGGCACATGGATTCTTTTGATGTTTTTAAGAAAGGTAATTTGAAGAAAATCTGATTGTGCCGTGATTTTCGCACTTGAATCAGTCTTGAATGTCTTTCAATGTTCCGGTTTGGCGTAGTTTGATCCTCGCATCCCAATTTTCATGTCCCGTGGCCGTGCAATTGCAACTTACAAACATTTGGAAACCGATATTTTTCTGGATGTTGCCAGCGCATGATAACGCTTGGTTTCCTGTGCTGTGTTATCAGCCAATGACCGGCTGCACGCTCAGTGTTCTGCAGCAGTGGACGTGTAGACAGCCAGAATGTTGAGGCCAAAGGAAACAGGGCTCTGTGTGTGGTAGGCCCCGATATGTTGAGACTAAGTATAGACCCAGATATTTATCTAAGAGAGAAGCTGTGGGGGAAAGTCAGCATGGAACAGCAGTGGTGATACCATGTGGTGGTGATACAGTGGATGTCAAGGAAGTGTACTCAACTTTGTACTTGTTGGCATCGCTGTTGTTAGTCAAAGCTGTGTGCCGTCTGCATTTTAAATTCACTTTCACACGTTGGAAAGTGTGGTGTTGTTGGGCGCAGCAGGTCTGTGCGGACTCGCAATGAAGGGATTTAGCTGCAGCACTCTCACAACGCAATGAAATATCAGTTGCTCATTATCTTGTTGGATAATTCATGATTTAGAAAGCACTCAGAAAGTGCATACCAATGAGTCCATGTGGCTATAGCTTGTGAATACAGGCAAAATCTGTTTTTTTTTTTCTTCAAAACTGCCAACACAGATTCAAAACACCATTTCTAGAGGCTTCATATGAAAGTTTAATCAAAATATGCAAATTTTCTCTAAGATATTGACCATTAGTTCTTCTGGATCACTGGAACATTTCAGGGAGTGGAAATGTTCTTTATTAAATCATTTAACATGAACTCAAGGAATGTGATCAAAGGTATTCTGTGACATATCCAGAAATTTTCCTGCCAATAGCCTAGAGCAGTCTTCAGGATTCAGGATCTTCTACTACGAGGTCTGGGGAGGAGTTGGGGCTTGACCCAATCACTCTTGGATTGTTTATTTTGCCAACCCATAAAACTGATATGATAAATCCTGTGGCAACAGTCGCCTGTTTACATATCCAGCAGACATGAGGCCACGTCCATTTGAGGTTGGTTCCACCCGATAAAAAGCCACCTTGCTGTTGACTCGGTCCCCACCACTAGAGCCCATAATGACAGCGGCACCAGTGTAACAAACTTGTAGGCCAGAAAGCTTCATGGGCAGAAACCTGAACTTTATTAAAGCCACCAGATTCTCTGCACGGTCACATTACCATCTCAACATGAATTTCAAACTGAAATCACTCCATCATTCCTGAAACGCCTCCAAATGACAGGCCTCAGCCACACCCTTTGTATAAAATACCATTTTTATTTATTGTTTTTTTTGCAAACAAATCCTCCCCACAGTTTCATGTCTTCTGCTTCACCCTCCGCCAAGTTTGGCGACAAATCCGCCTCGTAACTTTTACGTATTCCCAGCTAACAGGCAAGCAGACACTGATCATAGGATCCACTTGGCTTAGGTAGAAATGATGAAATCACTCTTGCAAACATTTCTAAACAATACAAATGTGTATAAGTAGTAATGCCAAGAGATAAACACTGAGTTATCAGTCCGTACGCATAGTTTCTGGTGTGAGTCATACAAACACACAACTGAGCCAGCGACTGACGTGCTGCATACAGAAATGCGGAGCGCTCGAAAAACAGCTGAGACCAGTAAAACTGATGATGATGTGGTCACAGTTATGGATTGCTTCATTACGACTCTGTTGTAGATACAAAGGACCCTCAGCAACTCCACCCTCTCCAAGTGAATACAAACTCCTACAAACATTTAAGGTCATGTGACTTGTTATTCCAGGTCAAGGCCTGGTTTCCATCCCCATCCGTATTTACGCACGTTGAACTTTGCCAGATTCTTTACTTCCGTGCTCGTCTCATAACTTCCGTGTGACATCATCAGGCATTTGAAGTCTCTAACTTTATGATCTCCACGGACTGTGTTGAAGTAAGGCTGAATTTGTATTTGCTCCAGTGACGACGCTCTCCTTTTTTTAGTCCCCCCCCCCCCCCCCCCCCCTCGGCCCAAGGGTGGAAATTATTCCTAGTGAACACTTGGTGTGTACAGATCCATCACACCACGGAGGATGATGTCATACCTTGTGTTGACGTCACAGTGGTGCCCTGTGTCCTCTTGGTTTACACTGCTGGTATTCAGTAACGGCTCACACCTTTCCAGCAGCTTCAAAGCGACGCAGGAAGCTTTAAAAAAGTGAAAGTCTATTCTGGGGTAGCATTTTTTGTAGCAGTTGGCCAGATATAAACTTTGATTTCACGGTGAGTATTTTTAGTAGCGTTTCTAAACTCTTTTGGCTTTTATTTGCTCCCTTTTATCCAAGCAATATGTCTTGCGAAGGTGAAGCTGCTCAGTCTTTGTTGATTCAGTGATTTGGAAGCTTTACTTCAAAGCGGTACCTGTATGCAGAGCATACAGTACACAGAATGCATGCAAACACATGGTGTGTCCCCCCCCCAACCGGGTCCACATTAAAAGCTTTGGCCATGTTATCGGCACTCAGCTGTCAATTAAGTTATATTCCATTAGTGGTAGCTGGCAGGCTATTTGAGGAATGTTCCATGGCTTTTGCCTTCAAACAAACCATCTACAGTATATACCACTGTGCAAACTGAACATGAAACCCAGATCTCAAAATGAGTTCCCTGCCCGCATATTTCTGCTTCTTTGAACTCGGCCTACGCAGTTGAAAGAAACCTGGATGCAAAAAGTAGCGGAATACTTTTTTATTCTTTCAGTTACTTCAGGTGTTTAAGTGGCGTAAGGGTGGGGAAATAAGCAGATATTTTTGTATAACCTGGCAGAGTTCTGAACAAAAGAGCAACCTTTGCAAAAGCGGCTAAGAATAATTGGCTGTTCTCATCGCAGATCGTCAGGTTCGCTTCTTGCCACGGCCATCGGCGTCAGAGTTGCGCACACAAATAGAGGCACCATGTACCCTAATGGGTACATCAAGCCTTTCATGATAATGTGACATGGCTGTGGTTGCAGACGGGAATCGATCCATTCCTGAACCTTGTAAATCAATCACCCTTCTCCTGCTGCAAAGTCCATAAACCGTTTATGATCACTTTTACTGATTTCAGACTTGAGTCGTTGCACATGAGAAACTTTTGGCTGCAAATGGAAATCAACCTCCCATCTCCCACTGCAAAGGTGGGAACGATACACCGTTACACCTTTCCGATGTCCTCGCCATATCGTGACGTCAAACGCCGAGTGTATCTGAGACGCCAAAGGGTATCAGTGTAAGACGCACTGGGAGTGATAAAGTGCTATTTGGTGAGCTGGGAACATCGTTATTTGATGTCGTGGGATGAGAATGTGTTGGAGCAACAATCTTGTTTCATAAGAGATGTAGCTGGGAAAATAAATTGCTGCTTTCCTTTACAAATTGCAGCCTGTCTGCAAAAACACTCATGGGGAATTTATTAAATGCATTAAATGGTTGGGTTGATATTTAACAGTGGAGAGGGGGCAGATCAGTTACTGAGAGATGAAAGACTTGGAAACTGATGGAAAGGAGCCTGAAGCTTGGCTATGAGAAAAGCAAGCAGTGGAAACTAATAATGGATTGGGAGCCTTGAATGATTGGCTGAGATTTAACAATGGGGTTGGTGGGCAGATGAACTGTCAAGATGGAAACTGTGTCTATTTAAAGCCTAGAGTGGTGGAAAATGTTCAGACTGGAAACATGCATGAGACCCAGTCTTTTTCAGGCACAGCCTGTACAAAATAGTTGGGTTTTGAATTACTTGAGGTAATGGGCCACAATACAATATACTGACTGACTCCAGAGGGGCATACTTGGACGGTGGGGTGCATTTTTGGTCATATTTTCTCATAAATCCTTTCGTTAGGAATATCTAGGGGCATGTTTTTGCCAGACTGTGTTAACAAGGGAAAAGATATCGCTTACATCTCCTTTGAACAAAGAAATGTTGACTGTTATAAAAGAAGCACACAGGTGGACACCAGCAATAGATTGAGCAGATGGGGACATTTGCGCAGATATAACAAAGAGGACTAAAAGGTGGCAGAAAAGCACAGAGTGGAAACTTCTTATTAAAAACCTCTGTCCTGGAAAATGTTTAGACTGGAGACACTGATGAGAATTTGGGCTGTAGCTCTTTCAACAAACAGCAGAAACTCATCTCAGCTGTAGATTTACTGCCACACACATGGATAAAGCAGTTAGGTGGTCTTTACTTAAACACAGCACCATGTGGGTCCAGGATGGATTCTGTTCTGTTTCGCTGACCTTTAAGTTGGAGGTCGATGGGGTTTCTAATCTTAGACACCATGCTCAACACGCTGCTTGGTGCTCACTGAGTACTTCCTCTCCTGGACCTCACATTGATGCTGAGACAAAAACAGGAAAAGTACTAGTGGTAATACTTGGACTGCTTCAATGCTGAGCCCGTTCTCCATCATTTTGAACTCATGTCTTGGGGTCATCTGGTGTCTCTGACCCAAAGGATGGTCCGGCCTTTACAGGTGACGGTTTCTAAATATAGTTTAGGATGTGCCCACACACAGAGCTACGGCAACAATGGTGCTATTTACATGGAGCACATTCGTACTGACTGTGTGTTTGTGTCAAAGATTGACTGGACATTTAAGGAAACTGGAAGTGTAACGAGATCAGATTGGTATTGTTGATTAGCGTAGCTCAACGTAAAGACAAAACTTCACATCACAGATTTTACATTTTGTTTTTTGTACTTGAAAACACAAGAAAAGTGTGTGTGTTAAAGTTGTGTAGGATTGAGGTGTAAAACCTAGGAATCAGCATGTCGCACCTCTATGCTAAACATGTATTCATCTTTAGTTGTACAGCGTAAAATAAGTCAGGAAATATGGCACAGGTGAATTTCAAAGTTTTTGTCTTAGTTGCTGACTGGTAGTGACTGAACAAGACCACAGACGTTGTCTCGAACATCAATCAGGATCAACGAAAATAGAAAAAGCGTGAAGTGTGTCTTCTGACTCCTGCCAATCTTGAGTCTGTCATCTCATCCAGTTTTTACAGTATAAATGTCAAACTACTCCTTTCAAGGCATCTACAGTGAGAGTTAGTGTTTGACTTTCTCCTATAAAAATAAATGTAATTTTCAGTTGCAAAAAAACAAGTCCGGGCTTCTCAATTTCCAGATGTGCTACCAACGTTAGCCGCAGCTGCGGCGGCGGACTTGGCTTTCAGGCTAACATACGCTACAGTTTTTAGATACATATTTGACCAGGTGTTTCCTCAGGTTAGATGTGTTTCCATGGCCAAATCTGCAGAGAGTTGTCTGCGTCGAGTGTCTTAAAGTATAACCACACTTGAGAACGTTTTCAGCTCGCCGTTAGTGTGCGTGCATGTGTTGCAAGGGTGATGTCGCATGTGGTCCCCGGGTATCCATATTAGATTTAATGACTTAATCGGCACCAGTATTCAGTTATACCAACCGATTTGATTTGGGGTACCCTGAGAGTCTGGTAACCAAACGTGTATGAAGCTCCAGCAAGTTTAAGTGGAAGCAGAAATAACCTTGACACACAAAGGGAAATCACATTAAAACTGGCGCAACATTATGGATAAATCTGAAAGTGGCAAGCGACCAATCACGTGGTAGTAATTGAAGTTGCAGGTGTATCTTTGGTCAAAAGCACACTATAAATCCAGCGCTCTTTTTTGTTCTCATTCCTGCGGTTCTACTTGTGTGAACCTTGCAAATTCAGTACTGTTCACCAAGGATACTAGGTGGTGCACTGGTGGTGTACAAGGCTGCTGGGCTCGATTTGGAACCCCAAGCCTGCACTAATTATGACCAGAGAAACCCTTCATTTCTGCTACAAGCCTACAATTTTTGTCTGTGTGAACTTGTTAAGTTTGAATGACTTTGGAAGGAAGGTAGCAATCCCAAAAGTTTAGACAATTCACTAAAATGCAAACCATTTTTTTTTTTTTGTCATGGTTTCCTCCGTTATGACATGTTTTGAATTTTCAGGCTGTGACCAGACAGCACCAGGTGCACCAAATTGTTTAGCCGTTTTGAAGTGGGTGCAGCACAGTTTTTTTTTAATTTTTTTAGATGGTGTTTCTGTCCACTGACAACAGCACAAATAGCCTTGGCAGGTTTTCAGTATTCTTGAATTTGCTTAACTTTGTGGCGCAGAGAGCACGACCACATCCTAACATGTTGTGAACTGTTTGAATTAAAACTCTTGTGGCTAACACAGAGGAGGCTATGAATGTAAATACATATTCTCTAGCTTTTTGAGGTCACCGCTTCCCAGCAGGAATGTCAACTTCCCCCTATTAGCTTGGCACACGACTGCATACCTCGACTAATTAGCTTCCTGTAAAAGCCTTGAATAAAAACATGGGCTTTAATCACACGCTGCTGCTTTGTTTCAATCACTGCCAAGGTAAATGTTACTCCAAGCAGAGAGAGAAAAAAAAAAGACATCTTGCTTCGTGGGTTTTTGCTTCCCAGACAGGTGTTTCGACCGTGATGTGCAGCACTCCATGTCAAGTCCTCACCTTTAGATTCCTCAAAATCAAATAAACTCGCACTGTTTTTCTATCATTACAACTTTAAAAAGGTTTTCATATTCATGTGCATTTTTTTTTCTCCTGAGGGTTGCCTGAGATGTCTTAGGAGTGTGTGTTTACCGTCTATTTCACGGGACGGTTATTTACTGGCTGTCAGCAGGAGACCTGTGCACTCATACGGTTTCAGTTTCATGTGGCCGCTTTTATAGTATGTTTATCTACTGTCAGAACCTGAGTGTGACTGCTGCAGAGCTTGTTGACTAGTTTCTGATGATTATGCAGCTGTCCACCAGGAATACCAATTCCTATTAAACGTGCCTCTATTGAACATAATTATTTACAAGCTGCTTATGTGCCCTCTATATGAATTGACGGACATCTTATGGAAAAAAGGTCTTAAAAAATTGCCGTTGCATGCGATGACCCATTTCCTGAAGGCGCCGTGATCAAACAAAGGTCTCAACCTTCTTTGAAATGAACACCCGTGTTTGTTGATCCCACTCCCTACCTACCAGATGACATCCAGAAGTAAGTTTGAAGAAAAATCAGATTTGAAACTTACATAGTATTTAAAGAAGGCATATATTTTCCTCAACTGGAAAAAAAAACACGATGGAATTTGGACAAACATCAAATTTTAATAGCCTTTTTTTGTTTACAATGATGTCTTTTCAACATTCTGCAGGCCTCTGGCGCTATACACCAAAAACACTTTCCTTAGTTGTCATGGAATGGTTGTTGTTGACATTTCCATACTCCATGTGTAACATACTCCATATGTTGGAAAGGACTACCAGTGACGGACTTTGAAATAGAGATTGTCAGTACTGGAAATGTTCAGCTGATTTTGGTCCCTTTAAGTCATTTCTACCCAAAGACAGAAGAAGAAGGGCCCCGGTTGAAAAATACCAGCATTGTCCTTGGCAAGAGTCACGACAGCCTTTCTGTGCTGTGATCAAGAGTTCCACCTGATAAGGAGACTTTGAGTGACACTTTTTCATCCTCGAGTCCCAGTGAACTCTTGTGCCAAATTTGAAGAAATTCCCTTTAGGGGTTCCAGAGATGTTGGATTCACATGGAGTGACACTGACCTTTGACCATCTTTTCAGTTCATCCTTGAATCCCAGTGGATGTTTGTGGCTGAATGAGAAAGAAATTGTATTCATATGACCTTGGACCACCATAACTTTTTAGTTCATCCTTTAGTCCCAGTGGACATAGGTGCCACAGCGGAAGACATTTCCTCAAGGTGTTCCTGAGATAGGGTGCCACGGCTCGGAGGGAGCGTGGCCCTCTAGCAACCGAAGGGTCGCTGGTTTGATCCTCGCTTCCCTTGGTGGCCCTGTCAAAACATCCTTGAGCAAGATACTGAACCCCTAATTGCTCCTGATGGCCCTGCGATGGACTGGCGACCCATCCAGGGTGAACCCCGCCTCTCGTCCAGTGTCAGCTGGGATAGGCTCTAGACCCTCAACGGATAAGTGGTATAGAAAATGGATGGATGAATGGATGGGTTCCTGAAAAAGAAAGACAGGCAACCAGAAAACAAACACAAAAAAGTTAAAAATAGTAGTTCCATGGCAGTGGACTCGTTGTTTTAATGCATCAAGTTCAAGCTTCTAAGTATTTTGTTTGTGGTTAAAACGTAAAACCAGCCGTTAGATTCAACTTCCCACACTGGCACAAACTTCAACACCAAGAAAGAGCAATGTTCCATCCACAAAAGTTCTCACTGGAGAAGTGTGCAATAAGCTCCTTTCATCACAGCTGGATTTTTAGTTTTACCAGTGAAACCTGATCTGAAGTTTTGGCACTGATGGCCAAAAACAGGATCTGTGTGGTGTATGGACTTAAAGAACACTCAGGGTCAACAGCAGAGTTGTTATTGTGAGTTACAGTATTCGTGCTGAACCTTGCGAAAAAGGAACGCACTTTTCGGATGACTAATGGGAACGAAGTAAAGGTGGGAGATTAGTGTGAGGAAGAGTGTTCTTGGTGAACGGCTGTAAAAATATTGCTCCTCGATGACTCCCCCCCCCCCCCTTTTTTTTTTTGCAAGGCTATCAGTGTAAACACTAAGGTGTAACTAACTAAATACTTGATAAAAAAATATTCCTAGGCATGAGAAACTGCTGCTTTCTTAGAAATGTGAGTTTGGGCTGGACGTTTTTGTGAACTTAAACTAATCGCAGGAGAACAAATTGTTTTTTTGTCAATATTTCAATAAATTGTGCTGTGAATTAAAGGAACAGCCTGACCAGGGTTTCCCATCTGCTCTAATTGTTTCCAGATTTGCAGTTTCTGCACAGTGGCTAAAAGGACCCCTCCCAGTCTGTCTGGAACGAAAGGCCTCTCCCCATCTGTCTGTGAGCTGCAAGGTCAGGCTGCAATGTGCATCCACACCCCAAGTCTTTCTGTTTGTCTGTCTGTCTGGTGACAATCTGACCTTCTGTGCTCGTATCTGCTACGTAGAAGGTCACAGCCGCTGGGTTGTTAAGCAGCATTTTCTCTCTCCTTTGTAAAAAGTAGCCGCCGCTTGTTTTTTCGGGGGGGCCCCAAGAAGAATGAGGCTAATGTTAGCAACAGGAAAGTTGAAATAATGCATTTTTCCCACAAACAAATGGACAGGATACTGCTGAATTACTACACAAAAGTGCAGGTTCAAAAATAGGGATGAATGACAAGCCTTTCTCCAAACTTTCTCTCAAGTAAATATAAAAATCCAAATGTATCTCAGTGGTGACATAAGGTATTTTGCCTTGAACAGTACCTGCCTACTCCTGGCTGACAGTGGAAAATATTATGCTCCATATCATCATCTTCACAACAACATGGAATATTCCCCAGCTGTAACAGGGGAAGGTGGATTCCTCAGCAAAGTGAGGAGGAAGTGATGACGCAGGAAGGAGTCATCGCTCAGCAAGCTGTCAAACCGACAGCAGACAACCCCAGTTTCACATGTTTCTCCTACCTGAGCACAGACGGCAGCAATGCTGTATGTTTTCCAGTCTCAGCAGGAGTGAGTCAGAACAATGCAAAAGGTTTCAAATAGCATTGTACCCAGGTTGTCCTTTTAGGGATCGTGAACAAATGTTCATGCAGTCCTTCCTTAAAAATGACCAGGTTATGTTAGAACGCCTCCACACCATCCTTGTTGAGTCCAGTTGAATAAAGACCTTCAGCGTTTGGCCTCTTGGTGCAGTTCATTTTGCAATGAACACCAGGACAACTGGGCGCATTTCGGTTTGCGTGGATTTTTCTCTGAAAGAAAATAACCAAACCAAGAGAAAAACATCCCAAAGTCTTCAAGAAAGTCACACCAAACAAACTATAGGTGTGAAAAAGTGCTTACATTTAATTTTACCGGACAGTATTTACAAGTTCACTCCAAAAAAAGTGTATTTTTTAACCTTTAATGTACTCGCATTTACATGTCTTGATCTCACAAAAACTTTTTTTTTTTAACTTCCTGTATTGCTTCTGGGTGACTTTGGAAGTCAGGAAAAACACCAGCCATATTTAACTAGCTTAATTCTAATGGTGGCTAACTACAAATAACAGCAAAACTGTCCACAATGTTCATTTACAAACTTCAAACACATCCAGACTATTTTTTTTGGGGGGGGGGGAGATGCTCATTGTGTGTTTTATGCGCAAACTAACACTATCCTGTACATACACTTCTTTTTTTCTGATTTATTTCTAACTTGAATCAAAGTTTTTGTGGAGCACAGATTGAGGCAGGCTAGCGTTTCCATGCTAATGCTGATGCTAAATGTCCTTTAATTCGTTTTGACAGACGGTTATCAATCATCTCATGTATTTCTCTGCTGGATAGCGAATAACCCTTTTCCTTCAAGTTGCTATGAATAAACTTCATTAAGAGTATCCGCTGGCAACTGAAATATAAGTACAACCCCCCCCCCCCAAAAAAAGAAAGAAAAATAATCGAGAAATTGCAAAATGGCAGCATATGTGCTTTATCATTTTGTCATTCTTAGAAAATGTATTATTATTGATGTATATAATGAAGCTCATGCGTCATCAGCTGTGAGACTCCTTCATCTACCAGCTGTATCCAGTCATGGTCAGTGTATAAATCCGTCAGCAGCCGAGTAGGAGGAGGCCATGATGCAGGAAGGAACCAGGTATCTGTCAAATCAGGCAGCCAACGAGGAGTTTTCTCTTTTTTTAACAGTAGTGTTTTGCTGTGTTTCCATAGCTAAATCCATTTAAAATGCTCTTTTACTGTAGCTTCCCTTTAGAAAATGTTCCGCTGCAGTTTTCCAGCCCTGGTTTAGTTGGTATCGTCATTTTGCGGAAATTATGTATCAAAGCCAGGCTGGGTCAACAGACATTTATCAGTCACTCCTCATATTTCTAAATTCAGAAAGCCGGACTAAATTGCTCGTTATGCTAAACCTCTCGTGCTGTAGAGCAGCACAACATGGGCCCTTTGTGGGGTCTCACATACGGCGCAATTATTGAAAAGTGTAACAGTTACGTAACACTGAGGTGTTGTGTGATGCTGTGTGAATATGAGGCCTTGTCTGAGAGAGGAGAGCCTTAACGGGGCTCAGGTAGGTGTTCTGTCACAGCGCGTCAATACGTAGCCTGTCTCAGAGGCCCTTTTCTCACCCCTGGCAGTCATAACACGTTTCCGTTTAACCTTTATATACTCACTTTACTAAATACTTTGTCTACATCACAAATCTAGCTCCCATTTTCTTCTGTTCCAATAGTCAAAGAGCTTATTGTTTTGTACCATTGAAATGGAGCGTTCAGGATTCTTTTACCAGATGTTTTGCTCACTAGTCCAAAACCTAAGACGCACTTTGCACACTAACAAGCATATATGAACTTTTTTTTTTTTTTCTTAATGCAGCTTTTTGACTGCAACTTGTGGTTTGCTGTATTCTACTTTGCCTCTGCTTCTCATGGTAACTGTTCCCAGGTATGTTATTCTTCTACTCTTTGGACATGTGGTTTAGTGTGGCTGGCAGGGCGGCAGGCAGCTCTCCTGGCTCGGTGTGTTTATGCAGGTGCAGGACATTCAGGACACACCGCCCTGCTGCACAGTATTTTGGAGGGGCTTTTCAGAGCAGCCTACCCTGCAGTATTAGAAGGGGACGCCTTTATGTGGCATTTACTGGGACAGCCCAGAAAAGGCATTTCCTCAGGTTACTGGAAATGGGGCAGTAAAGGGTTAGAAACATGTCACATCAGGGGGAGAAATATTTTAATGACAGAAGAAAAATGGAGGTTCATCCACCGTGTTTTCTGAACCTTTGCAGCGCTATGAGGCATAGTTCAAGCTTTAGAGACAGTTGTTTACATTGTGTTTCCTCATTTCAATACAATTTAGCTGATCACAGTGTTACGCCTTGTCCTGGTGGGTTGCTATCATGAG
Source organism: Aulostomus chinensis (assembly GCF_037954235.1). NCBI lineage: Eukaryota > Metazoa > Chordata > Actinopteri > Syngnathiformes > Aulostomidae > Aulostomus > Aulostomus chinensis. The sequence continues at coordinate 18,998,507 of NC_141339.1, forward strand.
CTTGATCATGACCCAATTTCAATGTGCAGTGTTAGGAAGTAGGAAGTCACCTAAAACCTGCAAAGTGGATCGTCCCATGACTGCCAGCAAATTAAGACCTCAGCAACCTGTGACAAGGTACACCTACAAAATCCTCCAAAGTGGTACGTTCATGAGCAACTGGCACGTTGGAATGTTCCAACCTCAGGGGCTGGAGGACACACTGAACGCCTGTCGAACTCGGAATATCCAGCAAGGACAGTGGGAAGTTTTTAAGAGCTCTTCGAGGTTGACGTCACTCGATGTGGCAGCATCGTGGGGGCAGATGGGAGATTTTTTTAGGGCTCAGAGCAAAACTAGCCTGAGCTTAAATGAGTCTCTTAATTGGTATTTTACTCATGAGTGCAGGTGATGTTAGGATTTTTCACAGGTTTGTTTTGTAAATTTGTCCTCTTAATGTTGCTAGTTTTTGTGTGGCTAATGTTAGTCGTCTGGCTATATTGCTACCTAACTGTCAGTACTATATCTGACAGGAATCAGTTGATATGTTGACCCTCCCGCCCCCTCCTTTTTTATGGTTGTTCCCCACTTGTCCAACCATCCATCTTCAATTGCTCTTCCTAAATTGGGTTATGAATTGGCAGTTCTTACTGGGGGATCCCGAGGAGTTCCCCGGCCAGCGTGGAGATAAAATCTCTCCGCCTGGTCCTCGGTCTGCCCCCGTGGCGTCCTCCCAGCTACCTTCTCTGTATTGTGACAGCAGAAGTATTTGCTGTGGGCGACCATGTTGCCTGTTTGTTATGTTGAACACTCTTTACCGGGAAGTTGGACCTTTCCAAAAGGAAACTTTCCCACTTTCTAGCCGCATGAATGTACTAAAATTACAGAGATGACCAGGTTTTACCCCGTCCCATCTACACTGTGAATAAGCAGGTGGGTAATGGAGGGAGGGATGGATGGAAACCAAGGTGAGTCACCTCCCCAAGGGGATTCCAAGAAGTAGTGTTTGATTTTAGGATGGGAAGAGCCACCTAGGGAATTTACCAAAACATCCTACAATAATTTAGAACTCGTCTTACCGGATTGATGGTGTCCTGCAGAGATTTTAAATTTTAAGCACTCTTATCTTTTGTAAAGCTGTCTGGACAACATGGACTGTTCTCTTAATCAACAGTTGGTTGAATTTCTCACTGAAATAATCTCGCAGGATGGGGACGGTGAAGGTAGAATGGGGCTTCCTGATGGCCAGCGTTATAGCTCATATGGCACGAGAACAGAGGGCATTCATCAAAAATTACAGGCAGATTATATTTCATGGGTTCATTGTCAAGCAGAGCAGGGAATGGCCTTGCCCTGCTTGGCCCACTCTGTTCTGCAAAGTTTCTGGGACAGTGAATTACTCTCGCTTGGTCAGCCAACAGTACAAACAAGGAGAAGGGGGGAGGAAGACTATTAGATGGTGAGGGAAGGCCTGAGGTGTTTGTCCACTCAGCACTGAGGGCGTTAGTGAGCTGTAATGTGGATGATTGCAGGTTATTGGTTAGATAAGTGGATTTATGTGCAGAGAAATGCAAAAAAAAGCAAAAACGAATCGAGCGTGTGGGTTTTATCTTGACGTTGCATCAAATGGAAATATACTGTGACCAGTATAATACCAGTCTTGTTACAAAACAGTCAGCCCAATAGGCATCTATCTGTCACTCTTCATATAAACAACCTACAGTGGAGCTGGCTGGATTTACAAAAGCAAAATGTTTACAATTTTTTAAACCTTCTTACATGTTCCACTTTAAAGGATTTTAATCTTGGCACTGGTTTAAAATGAGAACATACTCAATGAGCCATACTGTTGCTGCATCTGTACAGATGCACACTTAGCACACCTTTAAAACACATCAAGCATGCACACAAACACACACACACACACACACACACACACACACACACACACGCATGCAGTACACTGCGCTGCCACATTGGAGTGAACTAGTTTTGAGAAATTTGAAAGAAAACAAACAGGATTCCAGAGCAGTGCGGTGTGGCGTGAGGCTGCTGGACTGAAATACAAAGACAAGCCTGTTCGCAGCGTACAAGGAGCATTCCAGTTAACAGAACAGGCTCTGGGACACTGTTGACCTAAGCTACTTTAGAATGTTTGTGCAATAGCTTTTGACCACTTGATTAAAAATATCGTTTGATGCCGGTGCGTCCGTATCCTAGCGAGGGGCAGTTCAGACTGGTCTGAGCAGAGCAACATGTTGCAGCATGAAGGGAGGGCTCTGATGAAGGCCAGAAAGGTGAGCACTGAGCTGTTTGGAAAAGTGAGTCACAGTCAAACCATTGAGGATGACTATCCATGCCGTCTGGCTCATGATTTTTTTTTTTTTAAATTATATAATGTCAATTCTACAAAAATAAAAAAAATGGAATTTTACACAACTGCTTCGAGTGTGGAAATATTTGCATCACTTTGGTCCAGACTGACACATCCTAATAACGAAACGACTGATAACAATTTGCCTGGACACTGGTGTGGTTATTGAATGTCTAAATTTTGTACTGATACTTCCTCTTAAGTTAACAAAAGGCCAACTTTTTTTTTTCCAGTGTGAGAGAAATGTCTCTGTAACCACTCAAAAGATTGCCATGAAAAACAACGGTCGCATCACCCCAGGAATATTTAGCAGTCTCTAACTTTTCCACATCAAGCCACATTTGCAAGCTAACGTGCTAAATTGAGACATGAAATATGAGCCACTGTTGCAGAGATTTACCACTTAATCACCATAAAAAAAAAAAAGATTTCACCTTGCTTGTTAACACAGAGGCAAACATGGCCGGTGTGACGTGAATACACTCTGGTATTCCACAAGAGCGGCATGATGTGTAACCACAACAACATCAGTGTTTTGAATGAAGGGTTCGGTCTGTCAGGCTGTCACTTAGGTAAATTCGGCGCTGTTACTATCTCTGCTGCCAGCTCAGAGGTGGAAAAATCTGCCCCCCTCTTCTCTGTCCCCTTTATATAGATGGTGAGGCTTACAGTAACAACACTGCTATAGCCCAGCTTTGAAAGTATGGCGTTAAAGAGGCAATGGAAATTCTTCACCTGCTAACCATTAGCACGTTAGCATGCTGAAAATACCATTTGACAAATGCTGCTTAAGTTCGTTCAACCTCACAGAGCTGCTAACATGACTGCATGACTTCTCTTGTTTCAAATTTAAGAAGAATGAGACCGAGAGTAATACTAAAAGAAAAGCACCCGTGTAAATAGGTCACTCTCCAGAGAACCAATGTCAGTTTTTTTTGTTTTTTGTTATTTTAAGAGGGCAAGTCCTAAAAGTTTCAGGAAAGACAAAGAAATTTCATGACCCCAGATGGCTAAGCCCCCAATTTAATGTTTTCTTTGGTTTATGCCACACTCATTTTCTTCCACACTTCCTTCACCAAAATCAGCCCAGTAGTTTTGAGACGTGGATGAAAAAATATAACCTCCTCTGTGGAATGCGAGGGGCACCCTAGAGACCACATACCCCCACCAAGGCTAACAGATATAACTGTTATAAACTTATGCTAAACCCCTCCACAAAGTTTCAGGGAATTCAACTGGGTAGGTGACAGAGGGTCACTTTGGAGAGTGAATACCTCACTGACACCGCCATTGTTGTTGCTTTATTAAAAGGATGATCCCCTAGTTTCATGGCATCCATTGGTTCATGCCACACTAGGTGGTAGTTTTAGAGATGTGAGTATAAAACACAACCTCCATGTTGGAAAATGGCCTCTGGAGCACATACCCTGGCCAAGACCAACATCGATAAATGAATCTGCCTCAAATTAAATCCAAATCGGCCTCGTTGTCTTTGCATTAGCCTGATGCAAAAACCTCCAGACAAAACCAACAGATTGGGAGTGAAAACATTAGGAGTAATGATAATAATGGAGAGTGTCACTGAAAACCACTATGTTCCAGTTCAGTTGCATTGAAAAACAGAATGAAAACAATGGCAGACTGACGTCTAAAACATGCAGTCCTGTTCTGGAGTCTTTGATCCAAATATCTGTCATTACACAAAGCGTCTCATTCCATATGCAAGTTTATTGCCTTAAGTTCGAACTCGTAGATTTGAGATGTGCCAAGTAAAATGTATTTCAGCGAAGTAAATGTGACCTGCTCTCCTCTCCGACAGTTAGCAAACCATAGAAATGGCCTTGAGCAAATTTCTTAATGTTCAAATTGCTTTGGTGGAGCTGCCCAGTGGACCAACAGTAGAAGACTGTGGTTGTATTGGGCAGCGGCCAGCTAGGAATGTGTGTAACTTTGTACGTGTGAAGCGGGGTGTTGATAAAACAGAGCATGTGTGCTTGGCAAATATTCCCAGGATAAATTAAGGCAAAAGTAAGAGTCTATACTGAGATCTAAAAAAGAAAACTACTGATGTGGTGGTAGATTTGTGCCTTTGAGGGTCAGATTGAACCAGTCGCAGAACAGAAACACGGGGATGGAATTAGCTTGGAGTCTGGTTTGATCATTGTCTAGCTTTGATGCGGACAAAATCAAATTAATTAGGGTTTAAATAGCCATACAAAGTTTTACAAAAGTCGATTTGCTTCACAAATAAATAAAAGACAGAAAGTACCTACACAGTCTCATCAAAACGTATTTCATGTTTAGTTCAAAAATATATGGCATATTTTGACTTGGATTTGTATTTTAATACAGAGCACAGACTTTTAATACAGAGCACAGAAAAAAAAAAAAAAAGAAAATCATAAGAATCCGTTTATATCTACAGATCAAAGGATGAACTCCCGAGGAGTTAATCCTCATAATTGAGCCCACAGAGGATGATTAAAACAAAAAAGATGCTGATATTTTCGTAAACTGCAGGGTTTCCGAATTGTGAATGAAATAATCAGCAGCTTCCTTCCTAGTTTTTCACTTACGTTGATCACTAAAAACTGAGATTCACCATTTTAAACATGTCGGTTATAATCATGCCATTTCAGTTTTGTTTTTTTGTGTTTTATTTGAAAACATTATCTCATTAAATATTCCATCAGTTCAACTGAGCGCACCCCCCCCCCCTTTTTTTTTAATCACTACATATCATTTTGCCCCTTAAAAGTTAGGTTGTAATTTCTTGTGCAAAATTAATCATGTCTCTTTTTTTGTATAAAAAAAAAATCTGATTTCAGTGAATTTGTTCACCTCATCTCATCTTGTTTCATCTTTTTTGGGAAATTAGTTTTTGTTTTTTGTTTTTTTAACTGTTAACGTTCGATAAAGTTTCATCTGATTACTGTTACATCTGTTTGGCTACAGCATGGTCAACCTGGTCTCATTTTGCCGGTAGATTTTACTTTAGTTCTTATTTTGTCAGAAAGAAAAACAAACACCTCTTAATACCTTGTCCTACTTAATCCCATCAATGTAATCTCACGTCAAAAATCTTCTGGTCTCATCAAATTTAACTAACTGCCAAAAGAAAAAAGTTGCAGGAGTAAATTTCATATCGTCCAGTTCGCGTCATTCCATGTCTTCTGATCTCGTCAATTTTCACGAAGGCCTAATCTCAGAATAATCTCATCGCAGATTAATCTCATCTGACGAGGTCGCTCATCATAAATCAACTGGACGGAACTCAGCTATGGTCTGACAGCTGATGGCAACTGCCAGACAGCAAAATGGAAAAAAGTGGTCTGAGAATCCCCCCGGTGTGAAAACATGACGAACATATCACGACACTGTGAGTAAACCGAGGTCGTCCCTCCCTCACCCTCTCCGTGTCGTTAGCTTCCGTCTCTCCCTCTTTCTCTCACACACACACACACACACACACTACTGCCTCTCTCTCTCTCTCTCTCTCGCTCACTCTCTCATATATCTGGTGTGTTTGTGACAGCAAGCTGTGTTTGCCGAGCAGCTTTTCACCAGACCACCAGCGCCCCACCCATCAACCCATCTTAACCTTTGACCTTGACAGCCCCACCTGCCTTCTCAAACACACTCTTCACACCTCTCTTCCTTGTTGGCTTTTGTGTCTGACGTCAAAAACGCCTTTCAGCGCAGCTGATTAGCAGGTATAATTCACTCAGGATTTGTCAATAGTGCGCATACCGCACTGCGTGTTGTCCGGCAAGTCAGGCACAATTAGATAAATCCCAAAAATGGCGTTGTGATCAAACTTCATGAAACAACTTAATTAAGTGTGACTTTGCGCAAACAAAGGATGTGCATCTCTAAAATCTGTCAACAAATCAAGCTTTCATGGAATTAATCATCTGGTACAATGCTGACATTGTTTAAAGCGAAGATAAGATAGGCTTTATTGTGCTCAAGGAAATTTGTCTTACACACACACACACACACACACACACACACACACACACACTCATTAATGCCGTTGAAAAATACAGATAACATACAAGTTAAACAATAAATGCACGCATCGACCACAGTCTACATAAAAGAGGTGGATATCGCCACTATTTTGAGCTCATCGTCGCTAGATTTAGCTCGTAAATCAGAACGTACCCAAGCCCTGTTTTATCACCTCTTTCACTCCAAAGGGAGCCACAAATCGAACGGAACGCTGTACAGGGACGACAAAATCCTGAACAAAATCGCAGAATTCTTTATGTGAATTTGTGGACTGGAGATGAACTAGATTCGACAAAAACTCAACGCTTCACGAGTTCATTGCGTGGTTCAGGTTCGGACTACACGAAGGTAACAGCAGACTTTTGGCTTCAACACTTCAACAAGGGAATCTTTTTTGTTGCTTACCTTTGGATCCTTGGCTGTGAAGATGAAAAAGGAAAATTGGTGATCATTATTTCGATGAATCATGGTAGAAGTTGGACATACCTTTGTTGTGGTTCTGCTGAGGGAAGCCTAGACTATTTTATATGGTAGTTTTTGTTTTAGCATGCCACCTTCTGGACAGGTACGGCCACTGCACTTAGAGGTGTGCACCCATTGCGGGGGTCAAGGGTCAACTAAGATGGCTGCTTCCAGTTAGTTGTGTTTGGAAGCATGAAAGCAGGCCTGGCAAGATAAGGTTTTTCAACACGCAATTATAAGTAATTATCAAGCACGTTTTGGATTATTGTTGACAGCTGGGTTTGTGTGTTCATCACCTCATCACCCTTCCACCATCCCATCACCAACTCGGATCCTGACAACAACCAGAAACAACAATGGTGAGTCAGCAAATGTGTAAGGCCTGCCTGTGAACCTGCTTATGGGAAATTGGAATTTATGTTTGAAAAATGGAAAGTGGGACCTACAAATTGAATAACCTTGCCAATGTGGGCAATTGGGATCGTGATGTGGACACATTTCATTAATTTGGACTTGATTGGAAAACTTGGAACAATGGAAAGTGCCGATCATGCCGTGGAACCAAAATGTTTGTTTGGAAGTTTGAATTGCGACTTTGCGACTGCAGTGCCAATGCCATTTGAAGACTGAAACGAACGCTTTGGAAATGTTTGACATATGAACGACTATGAAAGTGTGCTCAACTGGAACTGGAACTGGAACCAAATAAGACTATTCAAGTAAAACACAAACGGGAAATTGAATCAGTCATCAAAACTGAGTTGAATTTCAACTGCATTAAAACTTCTAAAAGGACAATGTCAGCAAAAGGTGAAAAATGGGTTCCAAAACCCACCCTTGGGGGAACAATGGAAAAGTCACGAGGAAACATAAATGATATTTTGTGCTGGAATTATTGTCTCGGGAAGAGGCATTTGATGATCGCTTGATCAGGTTCCAGCCCAAACTGACCGCCATGCATGAGTTCCAAGCTGAGGTCAGTCAATGGCTCAGCCTTGCTCCGACTGAACTCCAGCTTCAAGCTGATGAGGAGATAAGAAAGGAGGATATTCAAAGCCATACAGCAAGAGCGTCACAAGCAACTGCAAGAACGTCAGGATCCTCAGAAAAAGTGTCGTGAGGCTGGAGCCGAGCAAGCCGCCTTGTTGGCACGCCAGGCCGCATTGGAGGAAAAGCTGGCTTTGGATAAACAGGAGGCTGAACTGAAAGCCGAGAGAGAACAGCTTGCAGACTGGTGATGATGATGATGATGGTGATGGTGATGATGAGGAGGAGGGAAATGAGGGTGAATGGAATTATGAGAGGGCGGCACAGTGGTGTAGTGGTCAGCACTGTCGCCTCGCAGCAAGAAGGTTCCAGGTTCGAGCCCCGGCTGGAGCACGGAGTCTTTCTGTGTGGAGTCTCCATGTTCTCCCTGTTCCTGTGTGGGTTCTCTCTGGTACTCCAGCTTCCTCCCACAGTCCAAAGACATCAAGAGGGGACGAGGCTGATTGATACTCTAAATTGACCGTAGGTGTGACTGTGAGTGTGAATGGTTGTCTGTCTCTATGTGTTGGTCCTGTGATGGACTGGTGACCTGTCCAGGGTGAACCCCGCCTCTCGCCCGAAAGCAGCCCCCCACAATCCTTAACAGGATAAGCAGAAGAAAATGGATGGATGGATGAATAATTATTGCTCCATTTTGACTTTTTTTTGTATTATTTGCTTTACAGCAGTACCGACACGGGGCCGGGGTGTTGGAGCCGTTATCCCTGGAAGGGAGTATTTTTTTGTCACTTACCTTTGGATCCTTGGCTGTGGAGATGAAAAAGGAAAACTGATTATAATTACTGAGATGATGAGTAATGGTGAAAAAAAATGGGACCTGCAATTAATTTAGTTAGATAATCTACGTTCACGTAAAGTTAATGTTTCTTTTTTCTGCAGTACAAAGTGAACTTTGGGTTTCTGGTATGAAACCCTCCGTGTTGTACTTTGTCAAATTTGACCCTGTTTCAAGTTTTTCTTTTCGTCAGGAATGAGTTGTAGTTTCATGTAAATTAGGTCGTTTGACCCTAAATTCCAGAAAGTATTCTAAAACTTCTGATGATCAGTTGGAATAAAGTACACTCAAAGTTTGTAACTCTATGCCTCACGAATGATCAAAGTGATCAGAGTCATTTTTAATCTTGGGAGGATGACGAGTGACAATGTTAATGGACAAAAGTGATGCTTCAGACAGGTTGCGCAACAAAGACAGTTCAGCAATTTTTGTGTTCGGCGCTGTAACACAGCAGGACTTTATCATTTTTCCTGCCTTCCAAGACTCGGAAACTAATAATGGACTGTATTCATGTCGCTGTCCTACTCTTAACTTATGTAAAACAGCAATATTAGGCTAGCTTGACTAATTAGCTGGGACCAAATGACAAACGAGTGGTCCTGTACAGAAGCTTAAAGACACACAACTGTAAGTAACGTAATGAGGGATTAGAGGGGCGCTTTAGTGGAAGCCTTGTGTGCCATTAACCATTAGCTAAACTAGCCTAACTGCTGTTTTACATAACATGAAAACAGTTCGCCCTGAGTCATTCATTCGTTTCTGACTCCTTGAAAGCAGGAGAAACACAGTTAAGCCGTTCTACATGATGTCCTTGGATAATTAATATACTTTCATCTCCATTAGTAAGCCTCCCTGCTTTGGATTAATACAGTTACTGCAATACCTATCTGGTCAGTACCCCAACAGCAATTAGAAGGACAAAAAAACTCACACATGAGGGTAAATTAATTCCGTTTGGATGACTTTCACTGCCGGCATATTTTCCTTCTTTATTCAGAACCTTCAAGTGCAGCTGTAGTTCAACAGGAACCTCTTAACCTGGAGGCAAAACGTTCCAGTTCCCTCATGACAAGCACCCGCAATTTATTACCCACCATTACAGAAACCCAGAATCAAATACCTACCAGTCTGACTCTTAATTCCTACGGTCCCGCTATGGTTAGTCAAATTCTTTTGCTATGTAACACAATAACAAGATGTGAACTTTGGTCAAGGCCTTGCTACGAGCGTGTGTATGTGTGTGTGGTCTGACCAGTGCCCACATCCTCTTAGAGCAACAACATGGCCACCTAGGAGACACACATCCATTCCTCAATTACCTCCCTGCCTCCCTCCGTCCATACCGCCATCTTTCACTCTTCGTTCCCACTGACGGGAAGGTGGCTGGAGGTCGTGACGTGCGTTACGTTACACAAGGTCACCATAGTTTGCCTTCCTGCATTTTTGCCCCTGGTTACGTTCCTCTGCACAAATAGTGGCCAGCTAGACGTATAGGAGATGAGTTAAAGTGGGCAAACAAAGATGGCATTTGATTTGTTCACAAAACAAGTGAGAGGGAGGTTGTTGAGAGCTGCCCTACTTTCTGCATTCTCACAGTTTAATGAATCAATGTACAGCTTGCTTTAAAGGTGCAGTGTGTGGAATTTAAGCTTGACAATTGACAGGAAAGGAGGATGATATTCTAACTCTGTTTGTATTTCGTATTTTCTAACAAGAAACTAACAATTTCTCATGTGTCACTGGCCTAGAATAAACATATCTACTGTTTATGCTCATGATGTGGTGCCATCCCACTTGTACAATATGCAATAGCAGTGGATTCCTAACACACGGAATCTACAAAATTGGACTTTACAAGACTGTTCATCTGTGATACATCGTAATATTGATGTGAAGGAGAAAAAAAACAACCTTGAAAACTTGTAAAAAGATGGGAATTAATTCACCGCCCCGGAGCGTCAGTTTCACAGTAACGCATAGCAAGTAAACAAAGAACAAAAACTAGAGGACAGCTCAACTCCTTCTTGTTTTGCACTAAAATTTCTTTGCCTCATTCTCTTTTTTTTTTTTCTTTTTTTTTCTGCCCCTTTCAGCATTTCCAGTAAGTTGCATGACTCAGGAGGTAGAGAGGCTTTCATCTGAGGGTAAAATGGTTTAATCCCCATCTCCCGGGACTGGGGACAAACTTTCCAAACAGTGTTTTGAGCAAATGTAGGTTATCAAAACAAGTTCCTTGAAGTGATCAGTTAAGTTTCTTCTGATTTTAAACGTGTGATTACCAGTGCATGCGGTGTAGGGATCAAACATGTCCTGTCAACTATTCTTTTTTTATATATATATATATATATAAGTGGTTTGAAAAGCCTTAAATAGTTCATGGCTGCTCAGTTCAAACCAGGCCAAGAAGTGTCATCCCTGAGCGTCAAAACTATGTGTGGTGTCAGGTCGTCATGTGGTGAAGTCACATGACTCACGCTTTTCAGATGAGGAACCCATGTTTCCATTCATATATGTAAAAAAAGACAGAAAGAATGAATAAAATACAAGTTTCAGGACACATCATCACACTGGTGCCTGATGTGTCCATTAATATATAAAAGAATTACAATGTCCACACCTGTTCCAGTTTTTGTTAAACCTTTAAGCCTCTTGATTGCCTCAGATTTTTTTGATTTGTTGTCTTCTTGGGTCCTCAAACTGAAGAGGGACACCTTTCTGAACCCAAGCACTCCTCCAAAGATCCCTTTTTTTGTTTTTGTCCTGTAGAATATTGTTGTAAGGGATTAGGTTACAGTCTGCAACGTCACCGCTAGATGTCACTAGATCCTACACACCTGAGATAAAACGTTTAAATGAAAGTTAAAGCTTTTTGGAACAACTAGAAAGAAGTTAATGCAGAAGATTTATGAAGAATTATGCATTTTTTTTTTCAACAAGAGCAGGGTGAAAACTAATGTTGTCGAGGTTTAAAGAGTGAATGAGAGCAACAATCAGAACTGCTTTATGATAACAACAACAGCCGGTGAGCTGTCTGCCCAGGAAAAATCTATATTAAGTTTTTTTTTTTTGTCCCTATATGATGCAACAGCCTTAAAGAGGACAGGCTGTTTATAATATTCATTATTAATATCCAATATTTGTCAAAATCAGTCTAAAATAAATGAATGCATCCACAATATTGACTTTTTGTGTGTTCTAAAGTGCAGAGGGAATAAACAGCTCTGCACAGGTGTACGGTTTCTTCCGTGTGCTAGCTGGGAATTTTAACTTTGAAATGGCAGGTGGTTTCCTCTCCGTGTGGAACATCCTGTCACATACCTGAGAGCTACTTCCTCTACAGAAAAACATCAATATTTACCAAAATACACAGAAGCCTCTGAATCTAAAAAAAAAAAAAAGTAAAAACCTCCCTTGCTTGTTCTTCTGTTCTAGTGCCAGTCAGCATCGCTTTGCATCCCACCGATGCCAGCTGTACCTCATCTTTATTTATGGCTTTTTTCCCCACTAATATTTCTTTTCAGAGAAAGTACACCACAGAGAAGAAGTTTTAACAGCATTCCTCCGACTGTAGCTGGACACCAAAGTAAAGTTTACATTCCTGGGCTGCTGGGAGGAATGCTGCCCACTGGGGCCTTGGACCCGGACCCAAGATTACACAGGAACAGGAACCACTGATGGAGACTGGGATGCTCAGGTACAAGTAAACTACAGAAATGGCAACAACACAGGATGTGATGATATAACGTCTGACTCAGCTTTGATCAAAGTTCAAGACCCGATGAGCAACAGCGTAAATACCAGATTACTATAAGTTTAAAACCTCTTAGTAGTATTTATAGTAATATATGCGCAGAGTTGTTTTTTCTGCTGCATGTGAAAGCTGATTAATTCCTCATGAATTAAGTAACTTACGTAGCACAGTACATGCTCTGAAGGATTAGATGTGTCATTCTCACAGGAGCGAACTTTAAAAAAAAAAAAAAACTACGACAGCATGAAAATAAAAGAAAGAAGATCACACAACCCCCCCCCCCCTTGAAAAAAAAAAGAAAAATCATGAAAGTATGCACAATGATACAGGATTCTTGATGTGAGTGTGTTGAAAATAAGATTTGGTTCAGATGGGCTGGAGGCTATTGCAGGATTTCTATGATTCTTATAGCTCTATCTGATAATCGTGATTAGCTGTGCTGCATCCTGGAGAAGAGGAGAGGCGAGGGAGTTGGGACAGGCGGGGGGTGGTGGTGGTGGTGGTGGTGGTGGTGGTGGTGGTGGGGGGGGATTGTCTCCCTCAAGGACACGTCTGCTGCTGTGTGAAGACTTGAAGCTGAACAACCACTTTGAAGGACAGTCTGGACTTTGATCTAAGCTAATAAATATGGATCAGATCTAAAAAGAAAAAAAAATCTCATTCAGAGATCTACAGAGAGACATCAAAGCTTTAAGTGGCTGTGATAAAAGCCTAATGCAGTTGAGTGGAGCTCCACATGCTCCTGAAAACTGGGAGAAATGATGCATAACGGGCAGCTATTGTTGTTAGAGCTCATTAGAATGTTAAACGCGGTTTGTTTAGGTGTCATAAATAGAATTTTAAATGTAACTGTAAATAATGCACGCTAATAGCATTTTAGTGTCTTGTTGTGGATTTGTTGGGATGGTGATTTATCCAGCACTGCCCCCTGCTGGCAGCAATATTTACGGTCCTCAGTGATTATTTCATTAAAAGCCACTTCTTCTCCAATGCTACTGTTTTACAATCTGCTCCAATGTGAAATAACTGTAGTGTCGTTTTGAGAGTTTACATAGAAACGGACTGATCTCTAAAATACTGTCACTAGGCAATAGAGTGGCGCTGGCATGATGGGTTTTTAAATGCCAAGATGAAGTTTAACGTCAACATTCATGGGTTTCCTCGACCAACAATCAATGTTTTTTTTGCAACGCATTTTGGATGATTACGGAATACTGAATATTACTTTTGTTCACCAAAGCTAGCTTTTCGGTGTGATGACGCTTGTGTAGTCGTCTCGTTAGCCACTTGTTAGCAACTGTCGCTTTTTAAGACACATAAACGCTTGAAAAAATTCCGAAGAATGGTCTTAACTGACGTTTTTTTTGTCCTGTTAAACAAATACATGGAGCTAGTAACCCTGGAGCAGGTATTTAACTGAAATCCATTCAAAAATCCCTGTGACTTTGAGATGAGAGATCCAGACGTGCGACAATTCTAATTTACTTCTGGAATTTTAGGAGTCGTTTCTACGCCACTCTATATTAAATCCACATTGAACAGCTTATATTTTATTTGAACGGCAAATACCTGAGTTTCTTTCTTCTCAGAGAACTTGGCCAAAAGAAACATTTACTGTACGTCACCTGTACTGTAATAATGACTTGTTTTGCAGGGCCAATCTCAGCATACGCATGGAAAGAAACGTCTTTCTTTCCAGGTCATTTTTCTAATGACGCACCTAAAAGAGTGTTTGCCCAGATGAGCTACCTCTTTGGATCACAACAAAGTGAAACTTCCCTCACTGAGTCCGGGTTCTGATCTGATTCATGGTGCACAAACAGCCTCTGTGCTCCAGATATTTTTTTGCTATAATGACGGAGGGTCATTAACACGTCACTTCCACACACAAGTTTGGCTTGGATTTCTGTCTGCTCGAACCATATTTGGATTCTGTTTTGGCATTTTCTTAAAGGTACTTTATGTAGGATTGAAAACAAGCGACTGCCTCATTCTCCACACATAAAACCACTGTAGGGCGAGCATATTACTCGAAAGTTGTTTTTTAAAATAAGAAAAAGCTCATTTACATACCAGATAACAAGGATCTCGAGTTACCAATCAATTCTTCGTTGCATTGTAAGCAGATACCGGCCAAAATTACTGACAATGACTGGAATAAGTTTGAGCTACGGTCCCCAGAGTGATAGGGCAGACCGAGTAGAAGAAGGCAAGCTAGCAGGGCTACAAGCTACACTAAAGGCTATGCAGACAAAAACTACTCCTCCCAGCCATGACAGGACAGCGGATATAAACAAGACAAGACGTTATCTGTGTCATATATTTTTTTAAACCATAAAAAATTACCGGGCGGCACAGTGGTGCAGTGGTCAGCACTGTCGCCTCACAACAAGAAGGTTGTGGGTTCGAGTCCCGGCTCCATCACAGGATCTTTCTGTGTGGAGTCTCCATGTTCTCCCTGTTCCTGCGTGGGTTCTCTCTGGTACTCCAGCTTCCTCCCACAGTCCAAAGACATCAAGAGGGGACGAGGCTGATTGATACTCTAAATTGATCGTAGGTGTGACTGTGAGTGTGAATGGTTGTCTGTCTCTATGTGTTGGCCCTGTGATGGACTGGTGACCTGTCCAGGGTGAACTTTGCCTTTTGCCCGAAAGCTGCTGGGATAGGCTCCTTAGCAGGAATAAGCGGAAGACAATGGATGGACGGATGGATTATAGTCTGCGTCAAAACATGGTTAAATTTCCAAGAGGGTCCATGTCAGGGTACCTCAACAAAGTTACAACATCCATTTGATGTGAAAATTCAACTTTTAACCACTAATATTTGGTGCTATAGTGAGCCCTTGTTGACAAGCTAGCCTGTTTGGGGATTTTACGTACGGTACCTTTTAAATGTGGCAGTAAAATAAATGTGAAAACAGCTTCATAAAATTGCCGTCACGTCAAACTAAACACCTCTAACTACATTTAACACTGCACCAAACTTTCCTCTGCCCCCTTGGCTGTGACATTTCTGTTTAGAAGGAAAATCCTGCTCAGCTTTTTGCAGCTACCTGCTACTTTCTGTGTGTGTAACCACTCCAAAATATCCCCTGTTCTACTGACGCCCTGTTCAACCCGTTCCCTGCCTGAGTGATGTATTTACAACACTGTGTCCAAATCCTCCTCATATCCCACCCTGCCAAGTCAACATTTTCCTTCTACGACACAGCAATCTGTTACTTCCACATCCAGGTCCAACTCCAACAAAGACCGTTCTAGCATGTGCAAGCAAACTATCGTCTGCTCGCTGATCTCATCCTCATCCTGAAAATCATTTCCTCCAGTCTATGGAATAAACCTGGCAATGACGTATAGTGTGGTTTTCTACTCCAGTCATTAAAATTTGCCCAACAACAACAACAACAACAACGCTATAAACAAAATGATTTTTCAAGGTGTGTGTGTTTTGAGGGTATGCTTCTTTTTCTTTATTGCGTTCTTAACGGTTTATCGATTTTCAACGCGTTGATCGGGACATTTAAATCCTTTTTTTTTTTTTAAATTGTCATGACTGGATGTTAACTCTGAGAGTCTGCTATGATTCAGTCTGAGATGTCTTTCTCTGCTGAGTTCGTGCTTTTCTTAAGAAACAGGATGTCTTGCATCACAGATACAAGTGATGAAAGTATTGAAGCATTTTCAGCAGTGCGGTTGAGTTCACCGGAGCTCAATTTATCTTAAACTGAAAATATATCATTTTCAAAATTCAAATTTTTTTTTCTCAAGCCACCTCAGCGTGGTTATATTGCTCCTGTATCACCCCAACAGGTATTTACTGCCCTCTGGTGGTGGACAGTGAGCAGTTATATGTCCAGTCAGCAACACTTGGAGGGGTAGAGGGAGCACTAATAAAGTGGGTTTTTTTTCTGGAACATGAACTGAATGTCCCCATCTTGGTTCATCAATTTGTCCCTTACACTAAGCCACAGGTTCACGCACCAGCAAACTTTAAATCCAGAGTAATTATTAATAACGGTTTGAGTGATGAATGCTTTATGATGACCAATTAAACACCCGATGACCGTAAGGGTCACATGAGGATTTAATTAGGGTGATTATAGTCACGCTTACTTTATTTTTATTTCTATTACTGCTTCCAACAGTTCACTTTTTTTGCCATGACCTGCGTGAGCTCATCATCTAATTGCTGTCTAACTTCTTAAACTGTTTCTTTTCTCCTTCTCTTCCAAACTCCTTGAATTTCCATCAGATCCTGGCGGTGCCCGGAGGAAAAACCGCTCATCTTTCCCTCCTCTGCATTTTCCTCTCGCAGATGTGTCGATGTGTCAAGTTGATTCTGAAGTGATTCACACCAAAATGAACATGCAATGATGAACGGGGTAGGTCCAACTTTTAAAAGTGAAATATAAGCTTCTATCATCACATTTAAATTGTTGCCCCCAAAAAAAGAAGAAAAAAAAAGCTCCCTTTATATCTGCAGCAGCTGTTTATATTACTGACTCTGTTTTGATGATCGCCGAATGATTTCATATAAAATATCCATTTTTTTGTTTTGTTTTCATGACTGCACTTCAGTAAAAACAGAACCAAAAACAAAGCCTTTTTTTTTTTTTTCTTAATTTCAGTTCAACTTCTTGAATTCAAGCACGTTTTTAAATGAAACATTTGTCACTTTTGAGATTTCGAACCCTGGATCATAAAATCCCCTAAGACTCCCAGTTTGTTTTTCAGTTCCTTAAAACGAAATATAAAATGAAACATTGAAAAAAAACCACGCTAGAAGAAGACTGCCCCAGTGCTGTATTCATGTCAGACTATCAAAATTTAGGTAAAAGGTAAAAAAAAAAAAAAAATCACTAATTCAAAATGGCTCTCCAGCTTCAGAACATTCAGGTCATTTATTCAGCACATGGCTGGCAGCTCATTCTCAATATTAAAAATGTACATTTGATCATATTTTTACATCTAGGTAAAAGAGCAAACAATTAATGCTACTTTTTTACTTTGGATGACAAAAAACAAAAAAACAATCAATCTTCCTCGAAGCAGGAATGTAGAAAAAAAAAGACAACTGATGATATCAGAGGAGTGTAAAGCCCCGAAATGACAAATCCACCCAGACAATGACAATCGAATACAGAAGTTGGATTAAAACAAAGCATAAAAAACAAGTCCTTCTCAGATATAAATGTACCTTGTTTAGTCTTTTCTGTTCGCAAGTTTTGTGCTGGTCTGTGCTGTGGTAGGGAATTCAATTGAACCAAAACTTCTTATAGACTTCCAGTTTGTCTGAGCTTCATCAGTAAGAAACAAACAAAAACCTAATTTCTATTAACATTAGTGGAGTGTAAAAAGAAAACCATTTAAAATGAGCACAAACAACGCTGATTTATAATTTAAGCACTTCGACATCAATTGGAACTGAAATTCACTTAAAAGCACAGGTGGTAAGAGGTTAAAAGAGGGAGCAGTGCATTAGCATAAACAGCATTTGGTCCAAAAGTGTTGTTTTTTTTGTTTTTTTTTAACCTGACCAACAATTAGAACTGCCACAATACGACAGTGTGGGAAGACTCGTCCGAAAGCTGTTGAACTTTAACCTCGGTACAGGAAGTTGATGCAGCATTCAGGTTCAGCATCTCAGCATGGCAGAGTCAAAGGTTACGCACAAATGTGCCACCATGATAAACTTCCCCCCTCAACCACACAAATAATTAAAGCTGATTATCACAATCAAGCTACCAAGACCGGTTCTGATCAAGCTACCAGGACCGGTTCTGATCCCAGTGAACGAGTGTGCAGGCCCAACAGAGACTCATTCATGAAGCGTTCTCACGCGCTAATTCCTGCTTACACACTACAGGACTTTCTTAGCTCTCAGTTTAGTCTTCAAACCTGTACCCAGCAGTGAACCCCGGCCTTGCAGTTCTTTTAATTTTACAAGAGATAAACAATAAATGTCAGAAGCAGGGCTGTAGTCCTGTGGTGTGTAAGAACTAATTTGTGTTAAGAACATTTCGTGAGTGAGGCCAAGACTTGAGTAGAGATGGAGAAGGAGAGGATGGACGGTGCTTTGTTCGTTTTCCAGACTGATGAATAAACAGGAGGGGAGGAGGAGGACCCAGCCTTCATGAACGGGCAGCACCCCAGATGATGAGTCCAATAATCACACCAGCTATGGCCAACACGATCATCAGGATGCACATTTTCTTCCTGGAGCTCCGCTTGGAGGAGAAAAAAATCAAAAAAGGTACAAAGCATGAATTCATTTTTATTGTCATGGTGGACATATTGTCTGCAGCTTTTACTCAGAGTCCTGGGAGGCATGGTACTGAACTTTATCCTGATAGCAGATATGCATTGGTAATTTAGATTCATGTTTGGCTTGATTTCTGAAACATTTAGGAAATTCCATAAATCATTTTTGACCAAAACAGATGAGGACAAAAGGAGCTCAACTACCATAGCGTTTGACGGAATGATCAACACCTGCTGATACTGCTGCTGTGCCAGTGTCACTCTTGGTGCCTGTCCTGAGCCCAAGCACATTTGTCCCCCAAAAGTCTGACTAGTGCCACCTGTGCCATGAGACGGTTGGACTTTGGCATGTTATGGTTGTGCGTGCACACAGCAAATGATGTAATCTGGTAGCTGAGTGCAGGATAAATTCCAGCGGTGCAATGTCTTCAATCAATAAGAGAACCAACAGTTTTAGATCAGCATGCGCTCCATTGGACAGAGCGCTCCAACGTTAGCCTGTGCTAGCTCCCTTCGATAGCTATGCTGCAGGAGTGCAAACCTTTCGGTACTCTGTGTGTGTGTGTGTGTGTGTGTGTGTGTGTGTGTTAGCTTCTGTTTCCACTCAGTGTTGACGTAAGCAAACTCACTACAAGGTCAGGCCTGGAGCAATGAGAGCAAAGGCCAGCGTGGAGGCGAAGCTGTCACATGCCAGAAAGGCAGCAGGCCCAAGTGTGAATGTGCCCTCATTTACACCCAGTTTTTAGCAAGCTGACTAAAAACAGTTTAATTAGGAGGTCTTGAACAGGTTTTTGCAACGAGCCAACTTCTGGCTCAAAAGCCCCGCCCCCTCGTACCTGTATCTCTCATTTCTTATCAGAGTTTTACCTGGTAGTCTGCAGCACGTGCCAGCTGCTGCGTGGCGTTCTGGACGTTCACGTCTGCACTCTCCACATTGGCTTCTATACTGTCTGCAGAGGACACAGAAAACACACACCACTGTTTGCCTAATCAATAGAAAGGTACATAAACAGGCTGAGCACAGAGGGAAGAGGTTGCCTTCTTCATGTGCACTTTAGTGCCGAAATATGAGAAAAAATAAGTAAATTCTTTTTTCTTTGACTTTTGATTAAGTTTCTCCTGAAACTGACTGCATTATGTAAGCTAGCTAGAAAAGGAGCACAGCCCAGCAGAAAAAAACCCTCTGTGTATCATTCGGGAATGATAGGAATTCTCTTGAAAAAGTCAGAAATGTCCCGCTGGATCCAAATGTGCGATTGCTGTTATCAGTGAGTAGATGCTTCAGTTGTAACCTTGAGCACAGGAACAACGTGTCTCACCTATCATGTCTCCCTGCTCGTGCACCATCATCCCCAGGTCCTTGAAGATGTCGTTGATATCTGTGATGTCAGACTAGAGCCGGGAACATGAACAGACACAAATCACGTCTCTGACCACACGGAGACCAACAAGACGCCAATTCACAAAGGTGCGGACGTGTACGTGTGATGATTTGGTACCTCCAACTGCCTGATGGCTGACTCCCTCTCCTGGATCAGCCTCAGGTCTTCCTCAGTGATGGCTTCAGTCTGGTCCTGCACCTGAGACTGACTGCAGGGACAACGAGAGAACGATCAGGTGTTATCTGTCCAATGTGGCGTCCCCACACCATTATTCAACCAGCCTTATAACATGAAACATAATAAGGATACATAGAGAAGAAACATTACGAGAGGAAAAGTAACAACAAAAAGTCGGATAGTGAGCAGAAATATCAGACCTACCTCGGAAAAGGTAGGTCATTCCCATAATCCGGCTGCCCTCCCTGTTAGAGGAGATTCAGAAGTTTTACTTGTTGCCAGTAGCAACCGGTGCACATCTCATCCCACTCTCACAGAAACACTCGTGTCCTCAATCCCATGACAGAAGTTATAAAATTATTTAACGCCCAACAACAGAACAACTCCCTCTGACATTTTTCCTGTCCCGTCCCAGCCATGAATAGTTACATTGACTCCCATTCAGCAGGAATCCTGCGGGAATCCCGTGGGAATCCCATGGGAATCCCGTGACCCACATTATTCCTAAAATAATATCAGCCTCCAGAACCAACTGGCAGTTGTAGCTCAGCTGACATTGCTGCATCCAGCAGTGTGTCACATGGGTGTCTTCAACCCTGACGGACATCTTTAATTTACTCTCCAACCGGCCGTGTTGGAGAATTACCAGCGAGCGTCAGTTGAGTTCTTCTGCTGACCAAGCTACCACTTGAACGAGTCATCAGGAGATTTAGGACGACCTCAGACAAATAACGCACATGTGACAGAACAAATACTGAGCTGCTGTCCTGATCTGCTCGTTACCTTTCTGCTGTCTGACGACCTTGTGACATCATACAGCCGATTACTCACCGACACCCTGGAGTTGGCTCTGACTTTGGCTACAAACTCTCTCTCTTTGTCGGCCGCCTGCCGCTGAATCTTCTGGAAGCTGTTCAGGACGGTGGAGAATTCGTTTAGCAGACGCTCCTTCTGTATCTTCCTCTGCCGCTGAAGGACACACACACACAGAAAACACAGAGTAACAGAGTTACAGCTGGAGCAAATAGTCCCAACAGCAGTAAGAGGAGGCAGCGATACCTGATCAGCGCCGACAGGAAGTGCGCTGAAGGCCTTGATCAGTCGGTCAGTCTCCTTCGCTAGCTGGTTAACCTGCTGCTGCTTCTGTTGCCTGAAAATGAGGTCGGACAGGCAGAATGTCTCAGATTCCCTTTAACATGACGAGACAAAAACAGGTCACCGTTGGGTCTCCGGGGTTAAAAGCAAACCGCAAGGTAGTTGAGGAATACCAAGTATGTCACCGACTGTGAAATTACATTCTCAAGTTTTCAAACCTTGAAATTTCCACATGAACGTTCAAGCCATTTCAAGGACTTCCAGCATCGGCCGGAGCTCTGATTATTGCTCGAGAATCTTTTTCAATGTTTGATCAGTTTGTTTGGCAAATGAGTGGCACGTGTCACCAGCAGGAGTCGGTTCGTGGCTGCCTGGTTGTGTGAGCCCGCATGAGAGCGAAGCCTCCAGAACTCACAGCGAGTGTCGCAGCTGGCTGGTGTCCTGCTCCGTTCCCAGGAGAGAAACGGCCCTCTGCAGCTCCGAGGCTGGTGGGGAAGAGGGGAGTGAAGACGACAGCGGTTCACACAAACACTTGAGACCGTGAACTGTCATTAATGTTGGATGATGACTGCTGTGTGTGTGTGTGTGTGTGTGTGTGTGTGTGTGTGTGTGTGTGTGCGCGCGGATTACTCTGTAGTGTAAGCTTCTGGATGTTGGAGCTGATGCTGTGAACCAAAGCACTGGGATCCTCTGGAATCCCAGCCTGGTAGGCCATGATGGAGAGCTGCCACAGCCACACATGGAACAATGTACACAAAAACGTCATTTTACCATATTTATATCAATCGATTATTCTGCTTGTGAGTGAAGCAGCTCTAACAGCGGAAGGAAACCTACTAGGTTACTGCGTCAAACCTGCAAAAAAACAAACAAACCCCAAAGATAAAATATGCATGTGAACTGCATTTCTTTAAATCCACGAAGAAACAAAAGTTATATTTGATTCTGTGTGTCTGCTGAGCGTGAAGAACTCTCTCTCTCTCACACACACACACACACACGCGACTCCCTCGCTGAGGGAGGACACAAGAGCAATGAGTAAATAAATAACAAAATGTAGTAGCAACTACATTCATTTCAGCTCACACTGGAGAAGTTTTCTTCTCGGTTATGTACCAGAATAAAAAAAAAACTTCAATGCAAACCAAACCCTTGGCTCCACCCCTAGAATCCACCTCATTAACTCAGCTGCTGTTGCAGTCAGGGGTGGTACGGCTCTGATCCGGGACCTCCCTGCCTTTCTACCCGCAGAAGTGGAAGGGACAGGGACAGAGACAGGAAGAGCAACAGCAGCAAAGACCCCCATAAGGTGCCAGCGGTCATTGTTGCTGGCTGGGGTCAGCTGATCATCAGCTGACAAACTAGAGCAGAGCTGCGCTTGACTTCGTGGCTCTACTCTGATCAGTCTGCTCTTGAACCATCCGACCATGGGGAAAGTTCTGATCTCCGCCTCACCAACTCAGCGCAGGGACAACGCTGCTCAAAGCTCAGAAATTACATTGTCACCGCGTCAGCGGTTTAAAAAAAAAACTGAAGACAAATTGTGTTGAAACCGTGACTCATTACTTGATCGGTTTGTGTTACAAGAGCCACCCGATTAGACTAACGACTGGCACGTTTCTCTTTCTGGACCACCCACCATGTTTGCTGGGTAAAACAAACCACCAAACATGGCCAATATTTCAATGGGAATTTGATCCGTTTAGTCTGAGAATATCGGGGAAGACTGGAAGAGCTGCAGATTTAAATTAATTATCTTCATTAGAGCTAGCGGATTATGTAACTTTAATAAAACCAAGTTACCCCTGACCAGCACGCTGTATCTCCTGGTACCAGGACCCAGAAGATCGCTACATTTCTAGGTCATTCCGTCAATCACCATGATATCTTTGGCCAAGCACCTTGATAGCTTGACGCCGATGTAGGAATGTTTACTGGCTCCTTCACATAAATCACTACCGTGATATTTTGGAGATATAACCTTTGACGATTTGACGGCCAGGAGGGGGAAGGCAAACCTTAGAACAGCCAGAAAAACTCTGGTCGGTTTTACTGGAAGGATCCCTCAGAGAGAAGAAGACACCTGGTTAGGTCACCATTTGAAGTACAAAAATCTAAGATGACATCAAATCTCATATCACAATAATGATGTGATGCTTTGTCAGAAATAGCCATGATAGCCAGGCCCAAATGGGATGTATATGCATATATATAAATAAAACATGATATATAACATATATATAAACATCCCAAGAACAAAGTACAGTGTCTACTGACCTTTAGCCATAAATAATAGATGAGGTAACAAAACTATGACGTGTCAATCACACCCGACGCATTATAAAGTTATTATACTGCATTTGTACTCTAGGCCGCGTGTAATGAGAGGGTGGACAGGAATGTTTTTTTAGACCTGCAGACTTCCTGTACCATCGAAATCACGACCGGTACGCAAATCACCATCTGTTCAGAAGCTTTACCTGACCAACACCCGTGTGTCAGCCTCATTTGTTCACTTTAACCAACTTTAACCGAGATGCTACTGCACTATTTTCTCGGTCTTCAAAGTAAAATAGCAAAATACGGTGAGGGGAGGGCGAGAAAGGGGGACATTATCGATGACAACTGGAAAACAGCACAATGTGTGTCGTGAGCATCTAATTATGAAGGTGAAATGGGTCTAGAATTCAAGTTTTAATCCATGTTGACAGGAGTAAACATGCAGCAGGAATCGAAGCCGCGGCGCAAGTTTCCTCGTTCCTTAAAAAAAAAAAAGGAAAAAAAAAAAGCAGCGCAAATTCTTTCGGTTGCTGTCTTGTAAAGACTCCGTGAGGACTTGCTGATAATGTATTCGTGTCGAAGTGTAAATCGTTGCTAATTTAAGGACATAACAAGTTTGGTTGATCTTTACCTTTCTCGTGTTGCTCGCAGGAGCGGCGCTGTTTCCTGATGTAGTGCCACTCCCCGTCACATGACGCGCGGAGGAGCACGGAGGGCAAATCACTGTAGCGGAAAGAGACGACGACGAGAGGACAGGAAGCAGCTGGGAACGCTCGTGCATGAAACGTCAAAATGAACAACACAATGCCCTCACCTAAATTGTGTTTATTTGTAATTTAATTTTACACACATACACATATGTGTGTGTGTGTGTGTGAAAAAATAAAAATATGTATGTATAGACAGATATATATTTTTTCCACTTAAATTTGAATGCACTGCATGGGACAGCTATTTATTCGTGTGCGTTGCGTGGTCAATTCACCTCATGGGCGGTGGGTGGGAGTCTTGTATTGTGAGCTATGCAAATGCATTTACACAGGTGAGATAATCAGGCCAGGTGCGTGGGTGCCAGAGGCAAACAGTTTTGACCGCGTGGAAGGCGTCGAGATCAGTGTACGTGTTGAAGCTACCTAAGTGCAAGAGTTGTTAAGTGTCATGAATTTGGACGTACAGAAAACTATGAAAGTAATAAATTATGAAGCATCAAGACAACTAAGGTTGGACATCGCGTTTGTACGCTGACACCGGCGCCCGTCATTTACGTTCCAAGGCATACAGCAGTGACTTACAGGAAAGCCACTTATATTAGTCAAAAACTTGCATCCATGAACTTTGAAACGATCGCCACGCATTGCCTGAGCGTGAACGAGGACGGACCACTTGCGCATGCTGGGGCCGTGCGGGTATCGACGATGGAGGACGGAGTGGAGGACGCCGACTGCGGATCCAGGGGTGTCCGGTGCAGCGGCGGACGCGATTCGCGGATTCAGCGGACCGTTGGGGACGCCGATGAGTACTGATTCTTCCTCCTGAGGTATGAGTAGCGCTACACAATAAGTAATGGCCATATGACTCTGCGCGCACACATTTTTGAGCGTCATCCAAGCTCAGTAGCTGAACAGAGAACACACACTGACTGTGACGTGACTTGCGTTTCCGGGTTCGTTCAGATCCGTTGCTATGGCAAACGTAAACAACGGCGATAACAGACTGGCCTACTGAGGCTGGCGGGACTGCTGCGGCCATTGGGGTTGCCACTAATGGCCTGAATAATCATGTTATGTCTGATATTTTTGCAAATGTAAATGAAAATGGGGGAAATGACATCAGCTTGGCCAAAGCGTAATGTCAAGTTAAACAGAAAATGTGTATGAACTTGAGGTAAATTGCACTTTTGCTAAGTTTGTTGGTTTGTGGGATGAAGTTAAATCATTTCATAATTCATTGATGGGTTTATTGAGTTGTGATGAACTTGAAAGACAACAAACATGGTTCAAATTTTAAAAAAAGAGTTAAATAATGACTTTATTAATGATGTGCAAAAATGGTCGATAAAAACTACCGAAAATGGTGAATAAAAACGGGTCATCACAAGTTGAAACAATGAAAGTGAGGTCTTTGATGACATTGACCCTGAAGACAGTGGGCGTGTGTGTTCACATGCATCCAAATAACCCTGCTTCTAATCAGGTTGACGGGTTAGTCCGATTCAAAATGTCTCATGTAACCACGTGAGCCGATCCGATCCGATTACCCTGATCGTTTTAGATTTTCGATCAGATTGAAAGGGGTAGTCCATGCCTATTGATAATCCGCTTCATCTCTCATATAAACAGCTGAGTAGAGAGGATTTGGTAGATGGAGTGGTTTATTCGTTCTGCACATTCCTTGTATGTGTACTACAAGTCATATGATGTTCACGGGGAAAGTTTTAGTCTCTCATGATCCATAAACTCCATGAGCACTGCTGTTTCCCATCAGTGCTCGCTACGAACTTTCGTCCCCTGGCTCCACATTTTCAGCGGAGGAAGGCGCAAGCTGATGGTCTCAGGTGGCCTGTACATTTGTTGTCTTTTACTCCTGGCCAAATATCGGTCGAGGGCGCAGCGCCGCATAATGAGACCACAACACATTAATAAGCGTCACGCATTAAAGAGAGAAAAGATCTTGTTGCTGTCATTCAACGCGAAGTTAAGATATTTTCTGTCTCTGTTTTTGGTGATATTCCGGATTCCTCATTTGTGAAAACTGGCTGGAGGAATGCGACTCCCACTCTGCAAAGGAAGGATGTAAAAGGAAGTAGCTTTGCCACAACAATAAAGCCTGCTGATGATGTGGATGAAACAGGAGCCAATGGTGATGCCCCAAGGAAACAAAGTATAACTGAGAAGCATAACCCCACTGTTTGTATGTGCTGGTCTCCTGAGCTCTCATTGGAGGAGTGTCCACAATTGAACAGAAAGAAGCATCGGGGGAAAATCAGCTCTGTAAAGGAGAAAGGAATCTGCTTTGCCCGCCTGTGTATTGGACACATGAGCAAGGACTGCGAAAGACGCCTTACGCGTGAAAGCTGCGGCAGAGGTCATCCCATTTTACTTCACTTTAAGAAGGAAGGAGCTAGCACAGACTGGAAACAGTCCAAGGGACCATCATGCAGTGGTGCATCAGTTTCTCAAGGAACTTGTGGGCATACAGGGGCCGGTAGGGACGATTGTATATTGTATGTATAAAGATTTTATTGATTGGTGTGATCGTTCCTTCTTGGTGCTTAATACAGCCAAAACAAAAGATACGATCGTTGATTTTAGACTACTGGCTGTAAACCATGATCCCACCGTCATTAAGGGTTAACCTCTGGAATGTGTTGAGAGTTACAGATACCTTGGGA
This sequence comes from Aulostomus chinensis, assembly GCF_037954235.1. NCBI lineage: Eukaryota > Metazoa > Chordata > Actinopteri > Syngnathiformes > Aulostomidae > Aulostomus > Aulostomus chinensis. The sequence continues at coordinate 19,025,494 of NC_141339.1, forward strand.
CTATCATTGACTCGAAACTAACTTTCAACTTCAACTGTGAAGCTGTGTGTAAAAAGGGACATCAGCGCTTGTTTTTACTTCGGAGACTGGCCCGTTTTAACATTGATAGATCTATGCTGACCCTGTTTTATCGTGCTTTTATCGAGTCTTTTTTATCCTTCGCCCTGGTCTCTTGGTTTGGGAATTTGTCACTTCAAAACAAAAACTCACTGAACCAAATTATTAAGTGGTCTGGCCGGCTTATTGGAGAGCCCCAACTCCCCATTACAGAACTGTACAATAGGCAGTTACTGAGGAAAGCGAACTCCATACTGGGGGATCGCTCCCACCCCTTAAATGATGAGTTCCGGCTCCTCCGCTCTGGCCGCAGATTCAGCGTACCGAAGGGTCACACAAAGCGGTACAGAATCAGTTTTATACCCAGAGCGGTCGGAATTTTAAATGACCATAAGTGTAGACCATAGGGTACCGGACATAAATCTATATAAAGTTATTTATAACTTATTTATATGGATTTTACTTCTGATGATTTTATTCAGATCAAAGGACGCACTGACAAGCACTTTTACCATGTTTTTATATTTGGATAGATTTTTTTTTTTTTTGGATTGATTTTATTTGATTGATTTTATTGTATGGACCTGGCTGGTATGTCTAGTGTGGAGATGTGAGTGGTATGAGAGGATTGCTGAATTCCTGCCTGCAAAACAAATTTACCCTCGGTTACAAATAAAGAAACCTTGAACCTTGAACCTTATCCTGTCAGTGTTTCCTGTTAAGGTGAAGTTCACCAAAGGAGGCAACACATACTTGCACTTTTTTGGACCCAGGCAGTTCAGCCACATTCTGTCCGGAGAGTCTCATGCAAGAGTTGAATATTGAAGGTAGACATGCAAACTTTCTTCGACGCACCATGGGCCAGGAGAAGTTGTCCCAACATTCACACTTACTGGTCTTGAAGTGTCCTCTCTGAACAATGAGTGTCATTACAAGAGCTCACTCAAAGGAAAATGCCTGTAATATCTGACAATATCATTACACAGGAAGACCTGGCACGGTGGCCGTACTTGTCAACCATCCAAATTCCTTGCATCAAAGCCAATGTTGATTTGCTGATTGGTAGCAACACTCCCAGGCTACTGGAGCCCTGGGATATTGTCAACAGCTGTAGAGAAGGCCCATATGCTATAGAGACGGTGCTTGGTTGGGTCATTAATGGTCCGGTGCAAGGCAGCAGCACTGCTAACCAGACTGGCTGTTGCTGCTGTGAATAGGCCTTTGAGGAAAGACAAGAATTTCTCTGTAGCCAAGCAAAGAATACCGGGGCTGAAAAGAAGATTTGAGAAAAACGAGCAGTTTCATCTGGAATGTGCACGCTTGTCACTGACGTCATCAGCAAAGGTTACGCAGAAAAAATAACTCGGCACCAGCTGGGACGGTGAAGAAGGAGAGTAGAGCCACTATCCTGCCCTCCTGTCGTCACTCTGCATGGAAGTGAGAGACTGTTTTTGACACGCGCAATAAACAACTGTCCATGCGTTGGTCCACGTTCGGGTGACCTTCCCATTTTATTAACAAAAAAGGTTACAACAAAACATAACTTACGAGCAATTTGCTGGGAGTGGTCACAATGTTCAGACAGGAGCCTGTGGCTATGATCGGAGACATACAGCAGATGTTCTATCAGGTCAAGGTGGCAGAAACAAAGACTTTCTTCGTTTTTAAGTGGTGGCCTGAGGGTGACGTGAGTCAAGAGATTGCAGAGTACAGGATGATTCTCCACTTGTTTGGGGCCGTGTCATATCGGAGTTGCGCCTGCTATGTGCTCAGGAAGACAGCCGAGGACAGTCAGGCGCTCTTTCCAGCAGAAGTGAGTCCGTCGATGAGGTAAAACTTCTACGTGGATGATTGCATGTCTTCAGAAAGAGAGGCAATTAAAATGATTAAAGATCTAACGGCTGTCTGCCAAAGAGGAGGCTTTTATCTGACAAGGTGGGTCAGTAACAGCCGTAAAGTGCTCCGCGCGGTCACTGAGGACCACAGAGCTAAGGCATGAAGTGGATCTGGATTGGAGCTTACAGTGGCGGCCCTTGCCATTCCTGTGGACAGGATGCTAAGAGCAGAACTCCAGCTACAGTTTCAGGACTCAGTCTTTTGGACAGACGGCACCTCTGTTCTTAAGTATATATGGAACAAGGACAGGCGCTTTCATACTCTTGTGGCAAACCGGGTTTCAACCGTCAGAGACGCTACAAAGGTGTCGCCATGGAGGTATGCCAACACCAAAGACCATCCTGAACATTATCAATATTCACCCGGTGTGACAGATTTAAAGATGGTGACTGTGTGTTCAGACGCCTTCTGAGGTCTGAAATTTCAGAGTGGTTACATTTTTAAAAAAAAATCTTTTTCATCGATGCTACTCAAAGATATTTCCTGTTGCGGCAGCCCTCCTTTCTTCCTCTTTGGTATTTACATGGCATATTTTTAGTGGCGCACATGTAGCAACATCATATTCTCAAGCTGTTCATAAAATTAATGTAAATACAAAAGTAGGGTGAAAAAAACAAACATCCCCAGATATGTGCAGGGCATCATGGGAGATCTGGTTTTGTGATTACAAGTTCTGCTGCTATGTGTATGCTGAAGAGAGCAGAGGCAGGTTCAGGAAGGTTAACCAAACAGTTGGTGCAACACACTCAAGTTCGTGTTTAATCTAATCTTGCTGAGTATTTGCCAGTCAGATTTGCAGTTCCAAGCCTTCAGTCCAGGATTGGTGAAAGGAATTCATGTCAGACAGTTTGAAATAGCAGCGTATCAGCATCTCTGTTTGCTTTGCCTCAAATGAAGGAGCTCTTTGGACTTTTCTTTTATCCGCCACCGTGAGATGATGAATGGATATTAAACAAAACATCCTGAGTGGGACTCCATGTTTGTATTGAACATGGAGGCTCCTTTCCATCAGCACACTCAGTCAAATGAGTGTTGGCTCACAGTGCAGTGTGGCGACTCAACCGTATCGCAATAAATGTTTTGCGCATGTGGCTTTACCTGCAGCTGCTGTATGACAATTTTAAAAATTGTGTTCAATTTAAATGAATGGGCAAATAATAAGCATTCATTTGCACTTAAGATTGATCCATCTGCATTAAATGGATACTTCATCCAGATAGTATGTTTTGCCATCTGTGTACTCACAAAAAGGTGGCAAGAGCACACAAAGATGTGTTTCCCCCCTGCATTACTTCTTTGCAACTCCAGGATCCAGAAAGATTGAAGAACATCCAAGGGAGCTCAAGAGATTTATTCGTCATTGAAATAATTTGTCATCACTTTTAATATTTCAATAATGAGCTGTTGACTGAACACTTAGGTTTCATTATTCCTATATAAATGTGACAATCCATGTTGGATAACTTCTTTGTCTCTTCTAATCATATTGATTTGAGTCTGTGTTTCTGTAGATGAGCCATGTGTCTCTTTGCCATCTAAAATCAATATGTATGTTCACTTATCTGTTGGTCATTGAACGTACAGTGAACCATGCCCATATGACGTGTAACATGTTTGCTTGTGTGGGTCATAACATTTAATGTAGTGTACATAAAAGCTGTATGGATGTGCACATTCCTCAGTCTTGAAAGACCCTCCTGACTGCAGTCCCGGCTCCTCAGCCATGTTGCGTCCAACAGGTCTCTGTCTCCTCTTGGCGTGTGCAGTGTCTCTTGGTAGCACTGCTGTGGTTGTAGAAAATGGCATGCCCATCCTGTGGGCTCAAACAGCCGCGCAAATTGGTGACCTGCCGGCTCAGGATGGCATTTTGACTCCAGACCCCTGGAACTTCATTCACCGCATGAGTTTATACCGACTGATGATCGCTTCAACAGACACATACATGGGATCCATGGGGCCAGGTCCCACTGACAGCCCAATATGGGGACTGCCACTGATGCATGCATGGATGCTAACTTCAGGTAAGATGGAAGTTATGATTTATATTATTTTTGAGTCACGTAAATCATCATCCTGTTATATTTCTACTGAGTTGACCATAAGATTTGAACCACTGGAGAATCAGAGCTAGAAGTCTAACAGATCATACATGGTTTCTGTAGGGCGTCTTGCTGATCCAACCGGTGCTACAACCTGCGGTCTGCAAACAGGAGATCCCACATGTATATCTACTCAGAGCTGGTGGGGCTGTAAGTTTCTCTTTCTCTCTCTCTCTCTCTCTCACTCACACTCACACTCACACTCACACACACACACACACACACACACACACACACACACACGGAGACATCATCAAACACCTATAAAGACGACCACTTTGTTCTCCAGGTATACACTACTTTCTCTCTGCACTGCCCTTCCTGTCTGCTGCACAGCAGGGATTCATGGGACCAGGAGTTCAGGTACATGCAGTTGGAGTTTTTAAAGTAGTTTGGGGGGGTTGGGTTGGGGGTTCGAGGGTCAGCACTCATTTGGTATTTATTGTCATCATGCCAAGTGAAGCTTGAATATAATTATAGTTGTGATGAGGATCAATGTTAAGACTGCTCGTCATCATGACATCATCAGGTCCAGCTGCAGGTGCCTGAGGGTGTAGAGGAATATTGTACCACCTATGCTGACTGTGCAGCTCGCTTCGCTGAACCTATGGCTAAGTGGGATGCCTTTTTCCAGGTATCAGACACACACACACACAGACTCGAAACCTTACCCTAACCTAATTGCTAAGACTTTGAAGTCATAAGGAACAGCTAAAATGTCCTCACTTTAATCATCTCTATGTTTGTCTGAAGGGTCTCACGACTATGAATGACTCCCCTCTGCCCGCTGACGAGAAGAAAGACACCATCCTCGGTCTCTACTGGGACGCCCAAAGGGCTTCACGTATTGCTTCCTCAGCGCCGTGCACACCCAAGTAAATACACTGACTTCCATATTTCATGCAGATTGATGTCTGTCCTTTATGAACAGGGAGCTGCAGCCATTAGCTTATCTTAGCTTAGCATAAGGACCGATGACGAAACGGTCAGACCAGCTCTGTTTAGATGTTCCAGTTCTCTGCTGGTCAAGCACAACACCCACCTGCTACATCCAACTTTTAACAGCAACGCCTCCAACAACTGGTCTTGCTAACCATTAATGGTGGAATCCAGAGCATAGCCTACTGACATTAATGCAACTAGTAATGTCCAGGCATGGAGAGTAACTATAAGTACTTGTAAGTATTCTCGCACAAGTACTCGACTTCAATACCTCGAAAAGGTATCTGTTCCTGCGTATTTATGTTTTTGGAGGAATTTGCACTGTTACTCCATTACATTTCAAAAAAGTATTGTACTTTTTCCTTCACCACATTCATCATTTACCCCAAGAGTTTTAGGTGGTGGGGGGGGGGGGGGTATTTCGCAATCAGAACTTGTTAGGACTTGATGAAGATGATGTACTTGTACCACCAACTTCAAGGGGAAATTGACAGGCCAGCGCAAGTGGAACACATATTGCTTTAATGTGGCCTTTAGGGGTCAGTGGCTCAAGAACCAAACACTCTCAAACATTCGTGCACACTTAAGTACTCTTAAGTAAACTCCATCTATCCATCCATCCATCCATTTTCTACTGCTTATCTTCTTAAGGGTCATGGGGGGGTGGAGCCTATCCCAGCAGCCTTCAGGCGAGAGGCGGGTTTCACCCTGGACAGGTCACCAGTCCATCACAGGGCCAACACATGGAGACAGACAACCATTCACACTCACAGTCACACCTACGGTCAATTTAGAGTATCAATCAGCTGTGGGAGGAAGCTGGAGTACCAGAGAGAACCCACACAGGAACAGAGAGAACATGCAGACTCCACACAGAAAGATCCCGTGCTGGAGCCGGGACTGGAACCCAGAACCTTCTTGCTGTGAGGCGACAGTGCTAACAACTGCATCCCTGTGCCGCCCTTAAGTAAACTCAAAATCAAAAAATTCTGTACTTTTTGGAGATTTTTACCTTTACCAGAATAATATTTATCTGGGAATTTCTACTTTTACATGAGTAAAGCAACTGTATACCTCTTCCAGCACTGCTAACTTCAGTAAAACTTTCTTATCCTCTCCATAACCCTGTCATAAATAGAGCAAGGAACAAGGACTAAAATCACATAGCATACAGTCTTAGCTCTGTGTTCCTCAGTGACCATATCTTAGGTAAAATTTAGGTATATTTTCTTCAAACTATGGTGTAATTTGACATTGGCAGGTCCAGTAACATTGCACAGCCATGTAATTGTGAGGGGAATAGCAGGTAAATAGAATTACACTTGGATGCTAAGATAATATCTTCCATGTGTTTTTACAATCTTGGCTTTGCTCTTTCAAGGACATAGAGGAGGGAGAGTCGCTCAGAGAATCGCAGTCTCTGTTTGATGCTCAGAAGCTGTGGAGTAACAGAGCCACGCTAGCTGTCCTTATGCTAAGCTAAACTATCTGGCGGCTCCATGTTGCAAGCTATTCTATTAGATTATTTTGTCATTTTGTCTCCCTTCTCTGTCCTTTCCCTTAGGCAGGCCCTCTACTCCACTCCTGAGGCGACCTTCACTGAGACCTGGCTGAATGCAGCTGAATACGTGACATCAGCACGTTTCCATTCAAACTTAGATAAATCAGTGTTGTTGCTTAACCCAATGCCAAGCAGAGTTCTGCAGGTAGGAAATACACTTACAGTTCCATTGGTCCATTTATTTCTAACTTAAAGGGGCCATGTAAATGGAATGCAATGCAAACTAAATCAAATTCATCATATATACAACCTGTGTGTCTTAAAAGGAGGGTGACAGTCCACCTAACATTGCTGATATGACACCGGAGGAGAACCGCATTCTGTCCATCTACTCCTGGATGAATAATATGAACACTTTACTGGGTAGGACACACACACACACTCACACATTCATAAAGTCATAGTTTCTGAACTGGGAGACTTTTGAGTGTGATCCTACCATGTATGTCGTATCCCAGGTGGGACGATGGTGGGCATGTGGGAAAGAGCCATGTGTTCCGTAGCCACAAGAGAGAAAGGCCGAGAGATGCTGGAGCAACTCCTACTGAATCCGGCCTACGCTACAACCACGTTCATGTCAATCATCACTGGATGGGCAGGTTGCTGAGGCTGATTTGCGCACACAACTTCCAAAACGAAAATGGAGAATTGTATACTATCTGAAAATGAATGTTGACTCTAATTTAACAAGATTCAAAGATTTCCTGTATTTTGTTGTCAACAGCTTGAGAATATGTGTGTCCCAGTAAAATTCTCAGCAAAGCCTTTCTGCTTTATTGCTCCTTTTTTTGGGGGGTTGCATTTAAGTTTTAGTCATTTTCCACTGAAGTGTGTGTCATCAAATAGTAAAATTACAATTTTTCATGTCTCATCTTGTAGATCTCCCCAAGTTATTTATTGAAAAATAAATGACTTTGGTTAGGAGAAACATTAATTAATTACAGGGCTAAAAGTTGTTTTTCTCTTGTTGCATCGCCCTCCAGAAGTCCATTTACGCAACGTTATGTCACGTTAGCTGTCAGTACAGCAAAGTGTTGCAGAGAGATGCCCTCACTTCCTGTTTGGGGGTTGTAGGCTTGGTCTTAAGATCATCAACAGTTTGGGGAAGATTGAACGCAATTCTAGCTTCAATGCATCAACAAAATTACTCTTCATTACCACTTATACTCAGACTTTCAGTCAGCATCACTTTTGCAAAAAAAGACCCCCATAGGGTTCAGAATAGAGTCTGCAATGACAGAGCGTGTAAAGGAGGAGTTGGGGTGGAGGTGGGTTGAATGGGCGGAAGGAGATAATTGGTTTGTCAGCAGAAACTGGCTGGCTTGCTGACAAAGCAGATTAGTGAGCTAAGTTTGATTTGGCCTGCCTGAATTATTGCTTTCTACGCCATTTCAGTCAGGACCATTCCCCGAACAAACTTAACTACCACCAGTCTGTTCTGAGCCTTTCCAGGAAAAACCAAAGCAGGGAAGGTAAAAGAGGCACAAACCCTTAAGGCGAACCATTCTTACCCTTCCATAGGAACAGATGAAATGCCCTGAGGTACACCTCCCTGGCCTCCATGCACTGTACATAGAGCTACCAGCAGGAGGAGCTGGATATGAAATAAAGGATGCTAAATCCACCAGTGACTTGACACCAAGAGCAAACTAATTTGTCAAGATGAAACAAACTGAGCAGAACCTCACCTGTAATCACCTGTCAGGCCTACTTATACCTCTTGCTCTGTTTTTTTTCTCAGATTTCTCTACCCTTCTTCCTCCTTCGTCTCATCCCTTATCCTCTTCTTCCTTCATTATACCCTTCCCTTCTTACTTAATCTCCCACATCCCATAAATACACCTCCTTTTCCCATATCCATCCAACCATCAACATTCGATATCTAATTCCATTTAATCTTTCACCAGAATATTGTAGTCGCCATCACTTATTTCAGATAAACATATCTTGACAAAGTTTATAGCGAGCCAGAGTGCAAGACTAAACCATCCATCCCTTAAATGCATGAGTGGGAGAGTAAGAGGTTGATGTATGTCATTGGCTTGTTTTTTTTTCTTTCTCATTTGAGATGAAATTTGCAGTGGATTAATAGATGGGTCCCCAACCAAAGAGTGAATGATAATTATCAGCAAATGTATCATTTCATCTGGAACTACCTGCTAACCTTCACCCTCCAAATAATGACAAAAATCCCTTTCATTGAGTAAACTGTTTATTTTCCAGTAGAAAAGGCAGCTATGTGTATTTGCAATCCAAGTTTCTTCACTTGTGGCTGTCTCAGCAGTTCGTCGCTGTGACGATTGACACAAAAGTCTCTGGAGCGAAGGTTGAATTTAGAAGCAACTGTTCAAGCATCTCTTGGCCTTTTTCTCTTGAGGTCACAGAGCACATGGCAGTATTCCACATATTGGTCAACATGCCCCCTGGAAGATAATGTACATGTTAATGATCAGGCTTGAAAGTGTGTGTGTGTGTGTGTGTGTGTGTGTGTGTGTGTGTGTTTCATACTCAGGACTTGGTCCATCAATTTCATCCAGGAGAAAGTTGACAGTGTGTGGTTCTCCTCCAGACTCAGATCGGCAATGGGAAGTGCACTGTCACCCTCCTTTTAGGACATGCGGAAGATTAAGATTAATACACCACTTGTAGGTGAGATATATTCATCTTATTTATATTGTATGTGTACATATTAAAAAGTAATTAATGGGTCAATGGATTTGTGTGATTTTTTTTTTCTTACCAGCAGAATGCGGCCTGGCAGAGGGGCGAGGAACAGGATTGATTTCTCCAAACTTGACTGAAAACGTGCCGCCGATACAAAATTTGCTGAGTTCAGCCAGCCTTCGGCGAAGGACACCTCCACAGGAGAGTAGGAGCTCAGTCTGAAGACAGAACAAGGAAGCAGTGATGACAGGGTGAAATCAAAAGTAGAGTCAGACACTGCTGAGACGTAAATGAGGGGAAATAAGAAACTATGCACAATAAACGTAGCTGCCAATTAGCTTAGCTTAGCATAAAGACTGGTCTTTATCAGTTCTGTAGCACATTAGCAGATTGTGTAACCTTTCAGCAGTCCTAAGACAGAAAGCTAGCAGGCCTGTAGCTCACTAGCAAGTGAGATAGACAAATATATAGATAGATTACTTGGCACTGCATGCTGGTGAGGCAGCAATTGAGGACATATGGGCCTCCCAGTAGAGGCCAAGGAGAGCGTCTCTATTCTCGTTTGCTGGTAGAGAAGATCCAGTCGAATCCTTGAGATTCTTCAAACAAATGTAGAGATTATTAAAGCAACATTTTACCGTTCTTCATCTTTACCACCACAAAAACAAAACAGCCTGTCAACAACGTTGTCACCAAGCCAGCAGTGTGAAATGATATCTGAGAACAGTGTAAGAGCAAGAGCGACGGTGTCAAACAACTTTACGTCATCAGTGGGCCTCTTGCACTCTGTTTCTTGTCGGTGTGACATTGATTTTTAGGACTGAAAAAAAGCCCTGACAATGTTCGAACTTGTATAGTAAAATCAGCAGTGTATGTATAAGTGTGTGTAATTCATATACCTGATAAAAGCTACTCCACTTATTCAACACGTCAGAGTAGAGAGTTGCACAGTCAGCGTAGGTTGTACAGTATTCCTCTACACCTGCAGGTGCCTGCATCTTGACCTGATAACATAGAAATCATCTTAAAACTCATCATCACCAAATGTATCATTACATTTGGGCATCGCATTCGTACAGGAAACCACCATGAGTGCATCTTTTTTTCCCTCCAGCTGCTAAAGTTTGAGATTTCCGTGGTGTACCTGAACTCCTGGTCCCATTAATCCCTGCTGTGCGGCAGCCAGGAAAGGCAGAGCTGAGGTAAAGTAGTTCACACCTAGAGGAGAAAGACAAAAAGTGTTTTCACGTGTTAAGTGTTCTTTTGCACGTGTGTGTGTGTGTGTGTGTCATACTTACAGCCCCACCAGCTCTGAGTAGAAATACATGTGGCGTCTCCCGTTGGCAGACCGCAGGTTGTAGCGCTGGTCGGGTCAGCAAGACGGCCTACAGAAACCATGCGCAACATCAGCAGTTTGTACCTGGACTTTTTGGTAAGTCTATGATGTTGAGATCCTGGTTGTCAGGTTGGTAAAACAACAATGTGTATCTCTCACAAAAAAAGAATGTAACTTTCATCTTACCTGAAGTAAGCATCCATCCAAGCTGCAATGGCAGTCCCCATATTGGACTGTCCGTGGGACCTGTCCCCACGGGTCCCATATATGTGTTTGTAGCCTCGATAATCAGCCGGTAAAAACTCATGCGGTGAATGAAGTTCCAGGGGTCTGGAGTCACGATGCCATCTTGGGCCGGCAGGTCACCAATTTGCGCGGCTGTTTGAGCCCACAGGATGGGCATGCCATTTTCTACAACCACAGCAGAGCTACCAAGAGACACTACACACGCCAAGAGGAGACAGAGACCTGTTGGACGAAACATGGCTGAAGAGCCGGGACTGCGGAGAGTGATGGAGTCAGGAGGGTCCAACCTGGTGTGAGGGATATCACCTAGAAACAGGGCTTATGTACTCACACAGGTGATAGCCCATGTGACATGGTTCAGTGAACCTTCAGTGACCAGATAAGAGATTTGTGTACAAAGACCTTGAAAAACTCTGACAGATAAAGAAACAAATGGCACTCGATATTTTTAATTCGAAGAGATCCCGAATCTGTAGGGACATAACAAAATGTCAACAGCTCAGCAGATTTGAACTTTAAAAGTGACTATTAAAGATGTTGGCGCTCTTTACTGTTATCCCTCCTCTTGTTTGAGTCACATACAATGTTTCTACGCTCAAAGTTGGAGCCACCTGTGTGTCCCTAAAGGAGTACATAGGACTTACCGCAGGGGACATACCCTGATGAAAGACATCTTGTTGCACTTCTGGCCTCTTCAAGTCCAATATTGTACTTTCGAGGTACCTGTAAGTACAGAATTCCTGCCCCCATTTTGAGTGTGTGTGCAATAATATATCTCAGGTTGAACTGATGGGTCCTTTCCCTGCCCTGCTGACCATACAGAGGCCTCCAAAACGTTAGAAACTGCTCCACAGACCAAGAGAGGGTTAAGTCCTGTGGGTCAAAAGGGGTGAAGCCAGTGGTGCAAAACATCTGCTTGGATACTGTCAGGTCACCACAGTGAGGCAACACTCTGTCGAATGGGGCTTCAGGCATATCAGAGCCTGGATTTTGAATTGACAAACATAACACAATATTTGATGTTCAAATGTACTCTCTATAGGTGGACATTCTAATCATGAATACATTATTGTCAGTTGGACTGGACTGACCATCACATGCTGGGGTAGTAGAACAAAGGGTCAAGGAAGACTTGAGAGGCTCCTTAATTTGTAAGTAATAAAGACAGAAGTTGTGTTTTTGTATTTTAATTTTGTTGCTCTGTCTTTCATCTTGTTAGCTGGTGTTATGTTGGTAATATATGCAGCTATAATGGCCATGTCCCCCCTTGCAAAAGAGATCCGTGATCTCTATGGGGATTTGGGGCATCATGGTTTGGAGGTAGAGTGGTCATAACCGAAGGGTTGCTGGTTTGATCCTCACTTCCCCCGGTGAGCATGTCCAAGTATCCTTGAGTAAAATACTAAACCCCAAATGCTCCTGATGGCCCTGCGATGAACTGGCGACCCGTCCAGGGTGAACCCGCCTCTCACCCAATGTCGACTGGGTTAGGCTCCGGCCCCCCGTGACCCTTCATGGATAAGCGGTATAGAAAATAGATGGATAGATGAATCTCTGTGGGACTGACATGGTAAAGTGATGCTTAAATACATGTTTGAAAAGATGCTTATTTTGCAAACTGAATTCATTTAACCAATGCACAACTGAACTCATGCAACAGCAGATCCAACAGGCAAACACTGGAGTAGTAGGCGTAACATGAGATGAACTGGAACTTGGAGCTGTAGATTAACCTTGGTTGAACCTGACCGCGTTGCCTTTGGCACAGAGACATGACCACAGATGCCCATTAAAAGGATCAAACCAGGACTCCTGTCACACCCAACAAATCTCTGCGGCTGCTTTTGGTCGTCATACCTATTTGTGTTACTTAGTAAAATAGCTTGTGATTATGTTGGCGTTGTAATGTTTGCAGGCTTGAATGTGTGAGCCAAGATTTGAGAAAAATAGAGGTTGTTTGGTCCAAGTATGTTGAGTGCCAAGTCAGCCAATAGACTGACACGGATATGGCCCCCAAAACCCATTATAACTTACTACTCAAAGGCTCCACGTCCCAAGAATCTCCTGTCCTTGAATACACCCACCCAACCCTCGCAAAACCTTGACAACACCCAAGTGTTTGGGGCTGTAGGTTTATGGATTGATTAAATGAATAAAGGGGAACCAGCTAAATGGACCACATTAATCATTTTTATGAGCTGAGGTTGTACGTTCAGCATAGTAGGGGTCACATAATTTAGCCATGAGAAATATTAGTCTGGGATGTCCTTTTTTGCTACGGTCGCCACGGCGATGACTTGTGGGTTAATTTTGGCTGCAGAAAAAGTAGCTTGGGCTCTTGTGCCGGGCAAAGCTGTGTAGCCTCTGTGTACTTAAGACTGCATGCAATGCAAAGCACAATGTCAGTGGGACGGCATCTGGACCTGCAGTTGGCAGACACCAGAACTTGGATGTCCATGGTTTGGGCAATGCTAACGAGACGCCAACAACAGCGAGACTTGTATATTGTGGCGCTCAAGACAACACTGTAACATTCTCTCCTACAATTCTACACTCCGACCGAAGGACTTGTGTCTCAGCACTTAATGAGACCAAATGCGGCTGAGACCAGTTGTGCTGCAATCATTTTAGGCATCATTTAATTATAGTTACAGATGTCATGCTAGCAGAATCCTTTAATTTCTTAAAATGATTCATTTCAGCAGCTTTAAATGCACTCTGTAGGACAGCTGCCTTCCTGCTAATTGTCACTGACTCTGTACAAACCTGGGTGCACCTCCGGAACCCTCATAAAATGTATCCTGTCACCATGTCAGAACATTTAAATCAAGTTTAAACTTCATTTAGACTGTTTTTTTTCTGAAGGCGGTTTTTAAAACTAAAGCAGATCCAAAGATTTCTTTCTGTTATATGTTAATTATTGGGAGCTTTCTGTCTTTTTTTAAACCCTAATTACCAACTCACTAATGGTCGTGATCTCAATTCGGTGTCAAATGATTCCGGTCTTGATCTCTACTCGGCCTCACCCTCTTACCCAAACTGGGTCTTGGTCTCACTTTAGGTGGTCTGGAAGACATTAGATTACCGTATTATACTTTGAATGTATGGATTTTAGCTCTGGAAAAAAAAAAGGCAGGACAAGTTTAAAGTTTAAAACGGCGCATCGGTACCGCTGTTCTCAGTATGTTCAACATCAAAAGGACTTTTTTTGATCAGGATGCAGAAAAAATAACTGCATCGTCCAAAGAAACGACCTTCCTCCCAGTTTTGTGCATTATTGAGTCACATGGAACACCAAGAATGTGATTCCAGGCTGTAATACAGTCCAATAGCACCCACTGGTGGCGACGTGATTCAAACACTCTTGCAACAGTGTACATAAGTGAGGATTGTGGATGTGTGAAAAGTTTCTAGTTGTATTTTTGGACTAAGTGAATTCTAAACTACATACCATAAAGGTTTATTATGAGAGAAATGGCATCCATAGAAAGGGATGCCGCCAGACTGAGAAAAAGGCAGGCAAGTATCAGCAGGTGAATTACTCTAATCTGTCAATTTCTATGTCAAAGATTCAGATCAGACCCCTACATCTTGGCCCCGACCCATCTTAATACTCATTTTTATCTACAAAGTGTATATTCTGCAAAGCAGTAATGAATTATTTAAAGGGAATGGAGAAAAAACTTGGCATTCTTCATATGTATATTTTTTTTTATTTGTTTGTTTGTCTGTTTGCATCCTGAATTTTGTAATTGAAGAAACCAAATGTATGCAAAAGTCTTTATTTCAACACAATCCATAACATTTACTTAACAAAATATGACACACATTTCAATTCCTGTGATGGCATCAAATAAGTGACATCCAAGGACACAAAGGGCCGCACAAGAAAAGCCTGCTGCATGGAATCAAAACCATCTATCTAAGCTACAGTGGGTCACGATTGTCAGTGGGAAAGAAAAGCTCCAAAAAAACCACAAAAAAAAAATCCTCACAAAATACAAATGCAGAATGTGATACCTTAACAAAGCTTGCATGCCGCTTACACAAAAATGTGAAGTGGAAAATAACTGCTTTAACATTTTAACCTCGTGTGTGGTAGAGTTGAATGTCAGGAATGCCTTCTGTTAGTTACATTAAACAAAATCTTTTTTTTTTGTTTTGTTTTGGGTTTTTTTTGTCTTACATAAGCAATGACGACGTCCAGACAGGACTCACAGTAAATACTGCTTTCCCTGGGTATGATCTGTATAGGATTTAACACAGTGTCTGTTCCACATAGTCATGAATGGAGGTTTGACAAAACACACGTTGCACTGGATAATTTACAGCAGTGGTTCCCAAACAGGAGCTGAAAATGTTGCGAAAACACATCGCAGAATGTCTGTGTTGACTCTCAGTAATTCAGGTCGGTATGCGAGCGCGAAAGGAGCTTTTCAGACGAGAGATGAAATATCTTGAAGACCGGTCGCCTTAGCGAAGAAGAAACATTGTCCAAAAGTTTACACTGACCTTTTCATGCTTACGTTTTCAGGCCGTCCGTCTGTGCAGCCTATTTATTGTTCGAGCAACGTCGCTGGAGCACCATAAGAGATTTTTTGTTTTTTTTAAATTGACTCAAATGTCCACAAAAGGATGAACTCAAAATTAATTGACGGTGAAAAGGTGGAGGGGCAAGGCCACCATGACGTTACTCTCACATGAACGTCATATCCCTGGAATGCCTCGAAGGAATTTCTCCAAAATTGTCTTAAAAAAAAAAAAAAAAAAAAACGTCCACAGGGATGAACTAGAAATATTTTGGCGGTCAAAGGTCAGCGTTACGTCACATGAGCACAACGTTCTCTTTAACATGATAAATCTTGAATAATTTGAGGGACTTTATTCAAACTTGGCTCAAATGTCCACTGGGGCCCGAGGATGAACTGAAACTATTTTGGTGGTCAAAGGTAAAGGTCGATGTGTCAGGCTCACAGCAAGGGGGGATACAACCACCATGTGAATTCTGTTTTAAAATTTCCTTTCATTCGGACATTGTAGCGTTGTCAACTATGTATAAATACAGTTTCACTCCATGTCAAGAAATGTTATGTTGTTTTTAAAAGTGTCACATTTAGCACCATGGTATCCTATCAACTGCAAGGATACGTAAAGCAGACACAGATTAAAAATGTCACAGGAATGATAATAAAGGCTGTTTTACCGCTTCGCTTCCTCTTAGCATTGATTATAAATTTCACAGGGCTTGACAAAACCTATGAAAAATGGCATAACTAAAACTGAGTCTGTCCAGATCTAAAATAGGAACGTCACCGTTAAGTATAAACACAGGAGAGGAGCAGAGCTGGAAGGGGAAATTTAAACAAACGTTAGCCAAGCTCACTCAGGTTGTCCCGCTTGAAAAATACTTGGAGAGAAACCTCCTCCAAAACATCTTAATCAGGAGGGAAACATCTGCCGCTATCCAGAGATTTCAGATGTTGAAACGTGCATGCTTGTCACATGTACCGAACAGTGTTGGCCATTATGTAATCTTGCTTTGGCTTCTCGCCATTTGCTGAGTGGTGAGGTAGAAAAGTGATGGACCTGCTGTTAGGTGACTAACGGTCAAGACTGCATGTTGATGACGTTTGCATCTGGAGTGTAACTTGGCTATACGAGAGGTAGAGAATCTCTTCGCCACACACAGGAAACCGCCCTGAGCCTGCTAATACGCTGGAGCGTGCCAGTGAGAGCGCTTCTGTACCTGCGTGCGTCAAACTCTATCCGAGAGGAAGTTTCGCTAATGTCTGCAGGAACATCAAACAGTCATATGTATATGTACAAATATATATATATACACAGTAAATTATGTGTACGTAAGGAAGATTGTTCAGGTGTTATGCTTCTCCAAAGGATGAGGCCTTGTCCTTTAGTAGGTCCAGACACACATGACAGCTCCAGCTTCCTGTGAGGCGAGAAAGAGAAGCTGCAATCTTTGTCCTCATTGCTCTTTTCCATATATAGCACTCCCCTCTGGCCTCTCTCAAATACACACTATGTGACATATAGTATCATCCAGCTGATGTATAATAAAACATCTGAGTGAGTCTCTTTGCTGTTATACCTTCAGGAGGCTGGGTCATCGGCGGCTTCAGGCAGTACATGTGGTACCCTCTGTCACAGTCGTCACAGAACAGCAGCTGGTCCTGCACAGACAGCACACAACAACATCTTCAATGTTGTATGAAATAAATACAGAGCAAAGACAAATATTATATTAATGCTTACGTCCTTTCGTGGAGCTTTTGCAATCCCGTAAGCACTTTGGAGGTTTTTTTGTGCTGCATTCTAGATGTATAGACTAGTGCGGCACAATTAATCGAATGTCAGCCTGTTTAATTATATAACAGCAAAAATAAGTCAATTATTTTGAGCATTATGGCACAAACGTTGCAGCAGTAGCTATTTTTGGTATTGTTTCTATAAATTTAGTCGGAGAAAACAGCACAGCACGAATGTTTCTGTGTTTTTTTACGCTACTTTGATTTGAGAAAATTGTAGGGATTTGTTTGCATTTTTTAAATATTGTACACAATAATTACAATTCACCGTACGGTGCTGCACCAGTAGGGTCATTAACACCATTATCACAAAACAGTGCTTCTCTTAATATGTAACTATAAAGCACCCAGCTAGAGCATACCTCCGCCAAGGAGGCGAACCCGGATACGGAATGTGAAAACGGTCCACACTTTGTCTTCCTAACAGCCAAAAATCAGGGTTTCTGGATCACTGATTCACAAAACGATCCCTAACCATCTCCGGGAGGTGGATTTTTCTTCTGATTAAAATGCACAGCCATTAAAACTGGGTTTTTCCGAAGGCAGTTTTTAAACCAAAAGCAGATCCAAAGATTTCTTTCTGTTATATGTTAATTATTGGGAGCTTGCTTTCTATTTTTTAACCCTTAATTATGTCAGACCAAGTCATTAATGGTCATGATCTCAATTCAGTTTCACATGATTCCGGTCTTGATCTCTACTTGGTCTCACCCTCTCACCCAACCTGGGTCTTGGTCTCACTTTAGGTGGTCTGGAACACTTAAATTTAACGTTAGATTATTAGGTGGCGGCACGGTCGCCTCACAGCAAGAAGGTTCTGGGTTTGAGTCCCGGCTCCAGCACGGGATCTTTCTGTGTGGAGTCTCCATGTTCTCCCTGTTCCTGTGTGGGTTCTCTCTGGTACTCCAGCTTCCTCCCACAGTCCAAAGACATCAAGAGGGGACGAGGCTGATTGATACTCTAAATTGACCGTAGGTGTGACTGTGAGTGTGAATGGTTGTCTGTCTCTATGTGTTGGCCCTGTGATGGACTGGTGACCTGTCCAGGGAGAACCCCACCTCTCGCCTGAAGGCTGCTGGGATAGGCTCCACCCCCCGTGCAACCCTTAATAGGATAAGAGGTAGAAAATGGATGGATGGATGGATGGATGGAGTTTACGTAAGAGTGCTTAAGTGTACACTCGTGTTTGAGAGTGTTTGGATGGATGGATGGATTATTAAGAACAGCCTTAATGAATTTCATGATAATGCGCGTAGGTACGTATGAGTCCCTAACTTATTATTTCTGATCCGAAAATGGGAAAAAGAATGGTGACTTATCAAATATAGTATCTGCTTGGCAAGTATGGTGAGTTAACATAAATGTCATGTGTTGACCACGATTGGCTAAATCCATTTTGGCAAAACTGTGAGTAGAATCTGTTGAAGAGCTGACATTTCTGAATCCTGCAACGCCTCCTTTCATCTGCCATACATACGTCATTCTCCGAGGTGCCGCAGAGGCTGCAAGACTTGCACTCGATGCACTGCCACTGGTATGTCCTGACCGCCTGCATCATGTTCTCGGTGAACTGCAGACATGTGGGGTGACCTGTGGGGGGACGCGGAGGCAAGACAAGATCGGTGAAGAGGCATAATGAGTCACAGAGGTGTTGCCAAATCTGTGTTTTTTTCTATATAGTATTTGAAAGACAGACGCTCAGACAAGCGGACACAGGCAGGTATGTTACTGTGTATTAAAGGCTACTTAATATTATCTGCAGCTGCATCTGCACTCGCATGACCTGCTTCAGTCTCTCAAGTAGAGAGTACCAGATTAGTAACTCTACTGCATTTCATTTTAGACAAGGTATTACTGCTCTTGACAAGATTAAAAAAATGGTCATGCCATAAAAAAAAGACTTTTTTTTTTTTTTTTTTAGTCAGCGTATTTTGTGGATGGAATGTAGAGATGACCAGATTATAAGGAAGCCAGCTTCGTACAGCTTAAGATAAATAAGATCACCGAAAAGTGTTGGACGTGTCTGCAATTGTGCTCCAAACAGCCGGATGAAATCTTGCATCGAAAGCAAGCTGCGAAGGCGGTTATATCTCGGGAAAACAAGACAAACAAAAACAACCACGTGCGCACAGGGAAATGCACCCAAAAGCCATTCTGCAACTCAAACTCTGAAACACATCCTCTGAATTTCAGTTGAAAATCTCCCCCGTTGTCAACACAGTTTACATCAACAAAGAACCTGTAGAGCTTTTTGGTGTCTGGTGCACACAGTATCAACAAGGTATCAATGAGGTATCAATGAGCCATGAATGAGCCATAACCAAGGATGATATCTGGACTGGGAAAGCAGCCAGGAACACTAATTACAACATCTGGTAGGCGAATAAAGACAAAAAGTAACCCAAAGACAATTGAAAGTAGAAAATGAAAGCTACTGCCCCCCCCCCCCCGCCTGCCTCCCAAATGAAACTGAGGGCCAATAAATTATTTAAGCATTTAATTAGATGTCAAATATTTTTAAAGGTGCTACCTGTAAGTATTTTAGTTTGAACAGTTTTTAAATATCGCCATTCATCAAAGGATTATTTAGGATATCATATACATAAAAAAAAACACCTATATTTGTGTGTTCCATAAAATACTGCTACTTCTTCATCCTCTATCACGTACTGAGGGCAGATTGGGTGCTCTTGACTCATCAACTCTTGAGGTACAAAGTGGTATCACAGCACGCTAGCTGGTTAGCATGCTAGCTTTAGTCTTTCTCTCTGCAACTCAGTATAAAGAGTCCTTTAAGAAATTTCAAACATGTTATATAGGTCGGTGTTAGGTCTTGAAAAGGTTATCAAACCTTTTCAAGAAGATGAAGTAGGCTCACTAGGATGGTTTGCCCACCGGCAACGACCACTGGTAGCAACATCTTGGAAACATTAGCCCAGTGAGCTAACAATCCTGATGCATTTCAAGAATTTCCCCTCAGGGATCAGTAAAGTTATTCTGATTCTGTTAAACTCGCACTTTGAGTCCTGATGTGTGCTTGCCTTCTGGATTGTTGCGGCTGTGTTCTTGCTACAATCGTCTCTCGGCTAAGCCAGCTAATAGCCTAGCCATAGCCTACTATGAGATTGCAGCTTTAGCTTGACCAACTTTTGCAGTTTGGTCAAATGTTTCATAATCTTGCCCTGCCCTCACTTAGTATTTTGCCTTTTTTTTTTAATTTATGAAAATCTAAATGAAAAGATAGAATGTATGGACCCAGTCCTGAAGTGAAAACGGTGATAAGCCGTCCCCTTTTGCTTGGCATGTGGGGTATAGGCTTATACATAGCACGTTTAACAGGTACCACCACACAGCAGGCAGCTTAAAAGAAAGAATTGTTCCCTTAAAGACAGGGAGGAGCAATGGGATGGCTCTTACCTCTCCGCTACCTGTCCAGTCCACGTTCATCCCTCCCCCCCGCTACAGTAGCAGCGACTCAAATTCTTTTCGCCGTGGAAAATTCATGTCATTTATTACATTTTCTCTGGCCCAGAGGGTTTCCTATCAACTTTTCAGTCCAGAATAAACTGGAACAAGTTGAGTCCATGATCCTGATTATCTGATTCGAAGTCAAGATTTCATCTTTGCGGATGAAAAATTTCGCAAAATATCAAACTGCCCAAGGGAGCATTATAAAAAATGGAAACATATCCTTCAGAGACAAAATCTCAGTGAAAAAGCTGGCCCTACTTATATATCCTGCATCTCTTCCAAGATTTCAACATCAATCTGATAATTTTCCTGGTAGAAGTGCCTTCAAGGTGGGCCACTGTAGTCCTCTCTACACCAGTAAAATCTTTCAGTACTCCACAAAAACAATTTAAGAAAAAAAAAAGGAATCTTGCAAAAAAGGTCCAGCCAGTCCCAAAGTCTCAGCTGTCAGCCACAGACTCTTCATCAGAAAACAAAATATCTTCCAGTGCTGCATCTTCAAAGCCGTGAAACGTGGAGGCCTCGCTGTCTGACGTGTTCCCGAACAATTCTTCTAGAGCACTCAGCTTCCTCCCATCCTTCTTCTCTCCTCCTCTTCCAGCTACCATGAAAACATCAGCGTCAGAGCAACACAGACAAGGCCACACACTCTCGCAGCTGTTCTAACATAGCAAGAAAACATTGGGCTTGCTGAAATGAATACCCTGCTCTCTCATTGCATAGGACGGTTGAGCTGATTCCTTAGATATCCAGAAGAGAGGCTGTTGGCGAGTGGGCGGAAAAAAAAAAGAGGGGGGGGGGGGAATAAAAGTGCAGCCAAATGTGCCATAAGGGAATGCATGACAACTGAGGAACAAAAGAGTAAGGCAGAAGTTCTTACTGATGGATGAGGCTAACATGGAGAAGCATGCGGGATGGAAGCAAGGATGTTATTTTCAAATGAAAAAATGCGAAGGATTCCATCGGTTGGCTCTTGATACCCAACAAGGCTCATTGACAACCCACTGAAAAGACACCGTAGCAACACGAAAGCTTAAATCATTGCGCATCAATGACGATTAACGAAATCTACACACTCAAAAATGGAGACAAGATCAGTTCTTTGCGTACAGGTGTACCTTTGAAGTACAATTATTACCCCAAAAGTACAATAGTGGTCTTGAAAAGAGCAGAAGCGCATTTTTTGACTGAATGGAAATTTATGGTACACGATTGTCTTTCAAGCAAACCCTCCTTGCTACAAAGCATTTGTACCCATTCAGGTACACAATGGCACCTGTATTTTTTGAGTGTGTACTTTACATAATTAGGTAAAGACACAGTTTGAACAAGACCTTCGATGACCTTCATAGACACGGAGGTGCTTTTTTTTGGTATTATTTCTACTGGAAAAGTCAAGATCCCTCACTCCCGGAGAGAAAAATTATGCTAACACTTAGCAGCCACTCCCATTCATTGTGCTAAGCTACCTAGCAGCCAGTCAGTCTCTGGCTCTTCTGGGTGTTTTTTGTATTTCTGGTCTATCTAATGACAGTATAGCGACTGGCCTTCAAAAAGACATTACACAAAGAAATTATGAGTGTATTCGATGCAGGGTCTTGAACTGTATCACCGGTTTGGCCGACATTTTGGTCCTTGTAGCAAAGGATGTGAGGAATACATATGAACAAGATAATAAATCAAAAGGAAGCAAAGAGGGGGGAAAAATGAGATGTATAGTAAACATAAATTTAAGTATGAGTATAGCAGATGACCACTGAGGAATCATCCCTTAAAGAGTGGTGTTTTCTTGTCCCGAGTACAAATGAAATCAACAGCTTTTGTAGAATCACGCGTGTGTGTAAAACATACACACTTGGTATCTGATATGATGTTTAAAGTTGAAGAACTTGTGCTCGTTCACTCTCTTATCAAGAATTAGATGAGTCCATTCTCTCTTTACCTGTATGCTAAAGCTTCTGTAACTTGCAGAGACCACTCGGGTCCATCTTATCGTTAAGACCTGAGATGCGACCTGGGACCTGTACGGGCGCAGAACCACACTTTATATGTTGAACTGTTTATAGTACGAGTGTATATACGTATAGTCTGAGAGGTATGGAGGTCAGAATCATCATCAGCACAGATGATTGCAAAGTAGCAGCGCTAATGTTAGCAGCCACAACGTTCGAGCAATTGTTAGTTTGAAAGGGCAGACGGTTAACTTATTTGCTCAATGCCAGAAACTGTAAAATTGATTCTAAATGTATTTGTCATCTGTCAACTTGACACGAGTACACATTTAAACTGTGGCCATTTAAGTTGAAATAACACGTGGTTTAGCCATGCTGTTTCCATCAGCAAGACCCGGGTTTATTTTGCCAGTTGACTGGCAGAGGGTTACAGCCAGGCACCAGGAGAAAAAGGCTTCTAAAGTTGCATCAGGTTTGTTTTGACAATCCACACATGAAATAATGTTAACTTGTTAATAGTAATGAGCTGTGAAATGGATTGGCTCCCTGGGCGGCGTTGGTAGGCCTTTACCAGATACACGTTTCCAGGTCCTGGCTTTTGAAAACTAAATGGTTGTGATTTGATTGTGGATAGTACATTTTTGCAATTTTTAAATTTTTTTTTGCAAATTTTTGGATCACAAAAATCAAACAGGCATGTATACAGCATATCTTCCTTCAAAACTACAATTTGTCATACTTTTTTTTTTTTCAGCACTACTAGGAAGATTTAGCTTTCATTAGTGTTTTGTTTGTTTCCCTTTCAGGGTCCAGGGCTGCTGTGGAGAGGTGTAGCACTGGCCACGGGAGAACCCACTGAAATATGTACGGATCCATTTAACAGAAAAAAAAAAAAACCTGCTTTTTTTTCTTTACATTGGCTTTGGCCTTAGCGAACGTTTCTCGGTGGGATTTTATAAAACCTTCAGACCAATGGTCTGAAATTTTGGTGAGGTATTGTTAAATTCGGAGTTGTACCATTTAAGATATTTTTATATCGGGCTTGGCGGAGGTATGCACTTTACTGAAACAAACCAGACATGTTACTTGGCAAACTTTACCAGGTAATGGTGGCAGACTAGCCATTCCCTTGTTTACAACTGTCATGCTAAGCTAACTGGCTGCAAACTGGCAGCTTCTCATGTACCACGCAGACGTGAAAGCATCTGTATCGTTTCATCTATTTCTTGGGAGGAAAGCAAAGCATATTCCTCAAACATCTTTCTTTAATGTTGAGGCCAATACACAGCAGACATTGAAGGCTTAATAGAGACATGTGCGACTCACCAGAGCGTCCACAGTCAGAGCAGGACACCAGCTCCTCAGCCTGGCCTGTTTTCCTGTTGGAGTCCTGGTCTCCCAAGCAGAAATCACAGTAATCGTTGGGGATGATGACACCATCTGGACCCTTCTGAGCTGTCGGCGAGGACAGATATAATATACATTGGTTGCCATTAATTTTCTTGCTGTCCTGTTTGGCAGCTTGAAGCCATCTGGGGTAATCATTGAAATCGTTACTGTGTCTATGTGAGGGTGGGAAGTGGCTGGGAAAAGAATTATGGTATTTCGGAGCTCCCACTTGCATTCCTGTTTAACGTAATTAAAACGCTACATCTTACGTTTGTGGTTGTCAGAGCTGTGCGGAGGAGACGGGGCCATCTCTGCCTCCTTCTCCTCCTCGCCTTCCTCCTCTGCCAGGTGAGTGTGGGTGTAATGGTAACTCAGGCCGGGCCGGTTTTTGTAACGCTTTCCACAGACTACAAATAAAAAAATGAATGGTTCTTTAGAAAAAAACAAAACCTAGTGCAACATGGAGCAGTAAATAAGAGTATCTGCAAAAAACAACAACAAAAAAACATAAATGGAAACAAAACAGACGTTTCAGATGTTTCAGTCAGCATCTGTGATGGATTGTCTGCTTTAAATCAAGTTTATGTATAAGATAAATCATAACCACAGCAGAAAGACCATCTCATTGGCAACTACTTCACAAGAAAGACAAGTGAAAGTTAATGTATATGAAAACAAGAAAGGAGAACAAAATTTTCCCTACAGCTGTTATCAAAAACATTTAGCGTAGTCCCCCCCCCCCCCCCCCCACACACACACACTTGGTGGAATCTGTCAGCCCTCTCTAAAGTCTTCTTAAAAGCACACATCAACTTATTGTCCATCCTCCCCAGAGCCAGACAAGTAGACCAGCTACATGCTAGTTAGCTTAGCAACAGTTTAGCATACGTCCATCATTTATCTAATGAACAGACTTTGCCTGCATCAGTGGCTAAGGTTGTGCATATTAATGGTTATTAAACAGCAACAAAATAGATGTCGTGATTTTAGAATCAGACACGTAGCATTACGTTTTTGACTGCATTCGTGGCGCTAAGTCAGCTAGCAGCAAGTTGGTCTCTGGGGGTCTCAGCTCCCTCCCTATACGCGCACAGAGGTGAGAAGCTCTACTAGTCTACTTATCTACTAGTCTGGCTTTGGTGAGGATGACTACGATGTGAATTTCCCCAAAAGTTGACATGTTAACTCGAAAACTTGTTTTTACTACCTTGATTTTTCTGCTTTGAATGCTGCCTACATATTAAATGTTATGTTAGCATCATCCCTCTCACCAACTACCCTTCCGATAACAGGACTGTACATACTGTCTTGTACTTTGTGACTTGAATTTTTCTAACTCATTAAAGATACTAAGACAAAGTCAGAGCTGAACTAGCATCTTTATATCCTTCTGTTGTACTGTGACACCATGAACGTCACAAACTTAACATACAACAGCAAGATTAGGTAGTAAATATGTTTTCAAAGGCAAAGAAATACGAAAATAGTACAAGATCTAATCTGGTACTGTAGAAATTCTTGGGATCATAGAAAGCTCTTCAAAGTGAACACATTAGAACTGTAGCCATCATAGAAGTTTCTCATCATACATCTCCTGCCTCTGTATTACAGCCAATTCTGCAACCATTTTTGTCTCCATTTAAGGTTAACAAAACAAGCATATTTTACCACAAAGCATTAAAAAAACAACAACAACAACAACCTTATAGTCCAAGTGAACTAACTGCCAATTCAAACTTTCCACAATCCAAATACTTCTGCAATGGCTACGTCTGTGGATCACATCACATCTACAGAGGCCCAAGAAACATGCAACCATTTACGCAGTAGTAGCTAAGCTGGCGCGTTAGCATCATTAAGAGCATGCCTCACAATGAGAAAGCATTAAGGCACATGGTGTAGCGTTAATGTCATGCAGTGTTTGAATTCAGGAAGGGACTCCTGCGCGAGCATGTTAAGCATTAGATATCTCCAGAAGGATTAGCATCCAGTCAGCCACTTCCCACACCAGATGAACATAAGCAAAAAGGAAGGCGGCCCCAATAGAGACCAGATGGCGACAAGTTCAGATACCTTCTTCAGCCTTTTTTGAGTTATGCTTTTGTTTGTATCTATCTGGAACAGAGAAGACACAAAAGCAAACAATAAAGACAGAAAGACCCAACAAGACACAAAATGAGGATGAGATTCATTTGTTTGAGGTTCATTCAGCGTGACTATCTCTATCCACATCCCCACGGCACCCCATTCCTCAGGGTTTCTGTCCAAGGGTAGCATGCTTGTCAGCTCTGAATTAGCAGCAAACTCTTTCTTCATGCTGCACAGCACTGCTCTCAGGAACAGAGGGAGAGAGAGCTATCACTGATAGATGGGAGGAAATTACTTTTCAGCTGGATTCTTTTTCTTCTCCTCAATACAGGACATGCAAGCACGTAGAGAAATGTTGCATGGCGATACATTGTCAATAATACGGATTCCGTCACCATTTATTTTGGGAGAAATAAAATCTGAATTTACTGTCACAAACATATTAAAAACTTATTCATGGTACAAATCACATGATGGCAGATGTAAAAAGAGGCTCTCTGCTCTCTTACTGTCACAAACGTAAGGTTTGTCTTGGTCGTCGATGTTAACGGGTTCCGTCCTTCTGCGAGTGGATCCTCTGTTCTGAAAGGAAATGCAGAATGAACGTTTCCACACAAATTGACGATATTTAAGGTTGAATTCCAATTAGAAAACTGTGCTGATGTCTATTTGTTCGTAACTCAACTAACTTCAAAGGTATTTGTTTGTCTTTTGGTAGGATTGAGCAAAAATTACAGTCCGATTTTCCCAAAAGTCATAGCGATGCATGAAGCTTTTTGGTGCATGTTAGTCATTTTGCCACCCAGTGACGGAAGGAAATGTAATAGTTTGGTTTGTTTGTTTTTTTACACTTTTTACTGTTTCTGTTGCTGACTATGTTTTCATTGAACTATGCTGTCGTGGCAAGGCATTGAATTTTGATATTTCACCAAAGAACAGGAAACTGTCAGATCTTTTCCAAACTTCACGTGGCATTTGGACTAAACTGTGTTATTATCCTCCTCTGCACCACACATGCAAATATGTGTTTTTGACTCTGACACTCACTTTGCCTCTGTTTCTGTTCTTTCTCTTTGGAGTATCCAGTTCAAAGTCTTCATCATCATGGAAACCATCCCCATTTTCCTCTGCCTCCAGAACTCTCTACAGACCGCAAATGGACAAAAAGAGATCGTCAGATGAAGCTTCAAAAATGCATGAGGAAGAAGGAAGACAGGGGGAAGAGCCAGGCAGTCACTCAGTTGAATACTGTATCATCCCAAAATGTTGCCGGGGACAGGATGCAGAATTGAGTCACTTGAAATGCCAACAGGAAGACATTCAGATGGAATCGGTCCATTAACCTTCTGATATCAGTACCATCACAGTCCACCACGTGGTAAAAGCTAAACTGCATCGTTAGGCTGAAGGTGAATATCATCTCGAAACATCACTGGATCCACAACCTACTTCAGATGACCACTGGCACACATGATAAAACAAAGCAGTCCTGAAAAATACTGACTGATGTGTCAGAATGTGGTCCGGTTGGGTTTAGGCGCAAAACTATCGTTACTGTTGTTAAAATAGTTGAGGGGAGGGTTATTATTTATGAATGACCATTTTGACTCTAGTTGGGTGTTTGGTTTACCAATCCGCCGCTGGTGCTTTGCAATGCTGTGAGTTATCTATAACTACAAATCACACCCCATCCCCAAGACAAGGTTTTTTTTTTTCCTGTCATATTTCCACTATTTTTACAATATTGGCACTTTTACGAAAAAAAAAAACATTTTTGTGGGTTTGTGCGCTCAGTGGAATTTTATTTACAGGAATTCTTGAAAAAAAAAACCTGTTTAAAGGCTCTAACATACGGTCACATTATTTTTCAACTTCATGGCTTTAATAATTGTCCCACCCTGATTACACACACATCTACTGTCTAAGTCGTAGCGCTGCTTAGTGGTGACAAGAAATAAGCCGATGTAACAATTGTCATGTGACTGACATCACGTGACAACAAAGTTCCACTGTGCAGCCTGCATGTGACCGACAGCGACATCACGTACGAGCAGCGCGTGCTCCCGGGCGTCACCTGCTGGATGCAGAAATACTTCTACTGCATATCAGACCGTTGTTCTGTCCTTTTTCCAAATGTGAATATCATCGGGTTTCACGATGGCTGAAGGGCCACAAACACTGATGTGCAAGGGCCCACTTATGGCGACTTGCAGCTTTCTAGTGTGATCTAAATTTAGTGCTACGGAGAGACAGACGAAGTGAGATGAGGTGCAACGAATGAAACTGGGTCGTTTTTTTTTTAAACTCAAGTCCATCTACCTGTATTTCCAGCAAGGTTTCCTCCTCCTTACTGAGGTTGCTGCTTTTTTTCTCTAGAATGTTGTCACCCCTCAGTAGGGCCTCCAAGGCTGTAGCCTCCCCTGGGGGCCCCTCACGCTTGGGGGCCAGCTCAGCTTCTGAGGAGAAAAAGAAAAGAAAAGTAGTAGAGTATGAGGGATGGCAGGTGTGTCTACGTGCGCTAGAGTGAGTATGGCGGTGTGTGTAAGAGGAAGATTTCGTTCTGTGGAGTTTGAGTCTTAGCGACTGACTGTACTCTTGAGCCAAAAGAGATCCAGCAGGACAGTGTGGCACCAAAATTTAGACTAGGTTCAGATCAGGCAAGTTATCGACATGATGATGATGCTATTTGTTAGCTTTAAGGAGGTAAATATTCAGGTTCCGTCGCTAAGTGGACAACTGACAACCACAAAGGGCATTAGATGACATGGATTAATTCAAATTTAGACACGAGTGCAGCATTTAGAGACATTTTCGGGAGTGATGAGATATGACAGCGAGAGGAGCGGGAGTTCAAAGACATGTACACTTGTATTCCTATTTGTTCACGACCGTATTCTACATGAAACCATTCCTTCATTTTCTTTGCTCAGTCACGTTGTCTCTCCCCTCGCTGACCTCCTCACCTCTCCTTTGACTCTCCCGAGTACATGGGAGAGGAAATAAACAGAGCTTAAGCTTTAGCTCTGCCAGCAAAAATCAACCTCAATATGAAAAACATCCATCCATACTCACGTTTATTTGAATTTACGCTTATTGAAGCCAATGCCATCAAAACCCCCTGGACCACAGGAGAAGTACCACATTAACACTGCAGCTTTTTTAATGCATCTTCAGATTAGCATCCCAGAGATGGACGTGAAGAGCGTCCTCTACCCTCAGGCGTCCAGTTTACTGAGGGAAGCGAAATAAGCGCTGAAGCGCAGCTGCTGCCGCGATATGTGACAGGAAGACAAATGCAGAGGAGCTACAACAACCAGGAATTCATTCATGGTTTCGAAGTATTTCAAAGCGACTTCATTGCTGAGCCTTTGTATACCTTCACACACACACCGACAAACCTCTCTACTCAGGAAGTATTAAATAAACATGAAGCATTTCCAAAAGCCTGAAAGGGGAGCAGTCACATTCCTCCCTGGTGTTATGATAGGCATCTGGGCCACACTGCAGAGTTGGATCAGTGAAAAACAAAACTGGGGACTTTCCCCATCAGCTACAATGCTATGGCTACTTTCTTTTTACCTGAAAATAATGTCCTTTGCTTCAAACTGGATCATTCTAAGCTCCGTAGTGTAATATTGCGACTGGAAGACAGCAGAGGGGAAACAATGGTGTGGCAAAGCAGAAACAAAGACTTGCCTTCATTTCTCCCCCCTTATCGGGTTCCCGGAGCATTCCTTTGCTAAAATCCCCTATAACACACACATATACATGCATGGATGCACACGCGCGCGCACACACACACACACACACACACGTATGTACGTATGTACGTACGTACATAGAAACAAAGCACACATTTCCACCTCATAGACTCACTTACATTCTAATGCCTCATGGACAAATGATTACAGAGGCCCAGTTAGGGTGCTTCTGTGCTGCAACAGTGAGGGAGAGTCATATGTGGGGGTGTGTGTGTGATTGTGTGAGTTCATGTGTGTATGTGTGTGTGTGTGTGTGTGTGTGATTGTGTGAGTTCATGTGTGTGTGTGTGTGTGTGTGTGTGTGTGTGTGAGAGAGTTCATGTGTGTGTGTGTGTGTACATCCAGAGAACAGAGAGAGGAGGCATTGATTCAGGGGAGAGAATGAACCTGGAGACCTGGCGAGAGAAACAGGCTAACCAGAGCCAGATGGTCAGATAGTGAGCATTAATGCCACTCAGAGAGCTCCAAGCTGAGAGCGCGCGTGCGCGCGCACACACACACACATGTGCACACACACATGTGCACGCACACACACACACACACACACACACACACACAAACAAACAACTGATATGTGCATTCAGAGGAAGTGAATAAATGAGAGGACGATTAAGTAAATTTCACCAAATGTCAATGCTTTTGCACTGTGTACGTTTGTGTGTGTGTATGTGTGTGTGTGTGTGTGTGTGTGTGTGTGTGTGTGTGTGTGTGTGTGTTGCTATTTGTCTTACCAAGTCGAAGCTCACACAGGCGGAGCTGAGGATCGAGAGGAGGGTGGAGTCGCCTCTTCTTTCTCCAGCAACGGGCAGGGTAGGTATACATCTGTCCCGCTGCCTTGCCTGGCCACACACACACACACACACACACACGTGCGAGCAGACACAGGCACACAGGAAGAATTTTAACAACTACTGGCAAGCTTTACCATTTCAACAAAACTTGCATTGAGACCCCTGTGTGTGCACACACACACACACACAGTCCAAGTACCTATTCAGAAAAATTATACTCTTAATAGGCAGAATCTGCAGACTTATCATTGCTCATAGCTTTTTGACGATTATGTTTCAGGAATTTTAATTTTGTAGTTGAAATCGTTACATCATTTATCTCTCTCCACTTGCATCCTATCATATTCCACCATTAGCTCAGATGACGAAGGTAGAAGAAAATACTTTTTTTTCTGTGGGAGAGAAAAAAAAAGAAAAAGTGGGGAAGGGGTGGGGGGGTGAATCCAGCATAAATGCATATAATGTGAGTTAGGTCTGCCACAAAGTATAGGGTGTGGCCTAAAGGGCTTTGCATACAAGATGGAGAGAAGTCTATTTGTGTCCAGCTTTCAGTAAAAAGAAGATTGTTCCCTTCGGCTGTGTAGGCGACCCAGATGCAGAGCGACTTCTGACTGTTCGTCTCACGATAAATCAGCAACTCATGAAACTAACAAACCATGATATAACCTCTTTTTTCATGATTATTAATCATATTTATGAGGACATTGATATGTTTGTGACAATGACAGAGCTGGGAACACACAGGAAGAGACCAGCAGCAACGAGGTGACCAAAGACAACAGAGTGGCGGGGACATTTGGCGACTTGTAGCAACGGAAGGCAAAAATATGTGGTGGTGATGCTGGAACCAATTTAAAAAACAGGAAATGATAAACTGGTTGTCCATCACTTTTTTCGATGTAGGCTCCACGACAGCTTGTGGAAATTCCAGTTTCTGGTTGCCCGAAATGCCCCTTGTACGCTTCTCACATTTTTCATCCATCACCAGCTCTATCAAGATGCCAAAAGTTGAGATCTGATGAAGGTCGTTCTCTCCAAGATGATTTAATTTTCTGACAAACATGGGAGAAAAAGAAGGTTACCTCGGCAACCAGAGTCTGGAATGTCCATGAGTGTCCAACTGGGAGCATGAATGCAGCAAACAGATGTTAGTTTAGCTTAGCTTAGCATAAGGACCGGAAAAACACAGTAAACAGCGAGCTTGAGTCTGTCCAAATGTAACAAAGCCTGCCTTTCAGTACCTCCTAAGTTCATCTATTGCCACTTTACTGAATATCTTCTGATAACAACTTAGAGCTTATGCAGTGTTTAGTCTCTGCCTCCTACAAAGAAACAGTATATCTTGAAGAACCAAAAATTGCCGCTGTTACACATTGGTTTGTATGCATTAAATAAATAATATATGATATGTGAAAAAAGTGGTGGTTTCCACTGTCGCCTCACAGCAAGAAGGTTCCGGGTTCCAGCCCCAGCTGGAGCACAGGATCTTTCTGTGTGGAGTCTCCATGTTCTCCCTGTGCCTGCGTGGGTTCTCTCTGCTTACTCCAGTTTCCACCCAAGGTCCAATGACATGCAAATGGGGACTAGGACTTGATACTCTAAACTGACCGTAGGTGTGACTGTGAGTGTGAATGGTTGTCTGTCTGTATGTTGGCCCTGCGATGGACTGGGGACCTGTCCAGGGATGTTAAAAAGGGGACTTTAGAGGACAGTAGAATCTACCTAAGACTGTTAGGTGAGCTGTGCTCCCTTGTTTGTGCTATTTATGCTAAACTAATCTAACTGGCCTCTCCTTGTCTCATGTTAGGCCCTGTTCAGACCTGCAGCCTCAGATCAGATACCGGTTTCAATGCACCCTGGATGCATTAATATTATATGTATATATATATTGATGTGAGATGCTTCAAACACACCTGGTCTGGGCTGCGTGATGTATGACCACATTCATTTAGCAAATGTTCCTTTAAAAACATTCAAAGACCTCTGGCTGTACTGATGTCTTCAGCTAAGAGGAGGAATGTTCTCATCAGTATCCATCCAACCATATTTACACACACACACACACACACCATATTTACATCCATCCATCCATCCATCCCTCCATCCATCCAACCATCCATCCATCCATCCATCCATCCATCCATCCATCCATCCATCCATCCATCCATCCCTCCATCCATCCATCCATCCATCCATCCATCCATCCATCCATCCATCCCTCCCTCCCTCCATCCATCCATCCATCCATCCAACCATCCATCCATCCATCCATCCATCCATCCATCCATCCATCCATCCATTTTCTACTCCGCTTATCCGTTAAGGGTCGCAGGGGGGCTGGACGGGTTGCCTATCCCGGCTGACATTGGGTGAGAGGCGGGATTCACCCTGGATGGGTCACCAGTCAATCACAGGGCCATCAGGAGCAATTAGGGGCTCAGTGTCTTGCTCAAGGATAGTTGGATATGGTCACAGAGAGAAGTGAGGATTGAACCAGCGACCCTTCAGTTCCTAGACAGCCACTCTACCTCCGAGCCATGCCACCCCTCCTCAAGGAAAATATTAACATTGATTTTACACAATGTGTGAAAACTGTGAAAAGTCCATCAGGATATATTTTGAGCTTGTCAAGCATTGATTTAGTTTGCCTGAATCATGCCAAGTAATCAACCCAGTATGTGATTTCTACCTTTTCTCCTTTAAATATCCAGCAGACAAAATGGCACAGACATTGTGGCAACCTGCTGCTTTAACACGAGGGCTTTGCAAAAGGAAAAAAAGGTTTATTTGCATATAAAGAGAGGAAGAAAGATCCCCTCACAAGTGGTCAAATACCAGGCGTGAAGTGACCTAGTTATTTATTTAGACTTTGTCTCACAAGAGAGCCAATTAGCATATTAACCAGAATATTGACGATGTCTTGAAAGTAGGGAGAAAGAAAGTAGCATCAAGAATATTTAGAAACAAGGTTTTAGTGGCCAACACTATTTCACAGGCTGTGGTTCACTCCTTCACCTGGCTGACGGTGGCACTTTTCCATCCAGATGTAGCAATTGTTCTGCGCCACGCCAGTTTGCGAGTCCAGGAAGGGCATGCGCACACTGCGCTCGGCACAGAGACGGGCGTTATAGCTGCGACAGTGCTCGATGGCCTCCTTATAGAACTGGTCACCAAGCCTAATACAGACAGACAGACACGGAGAAAGGAAAACAAGAAGAAAGACAGAGGATTAGTGGTTGCAATTTAAGCGATGAATTGATAGAACGATGATGTAGCATTGAGGAAAATTTTGTGTCTCGAGGTCGCTTGGATTTTTGAATGGGTTTTTGTTTGAAAATCTGAAATAACTTCTGTGCTTCATATATTTTAACAACTAGTCCAACGGCATAAATGCTACACTCGTGAATTTTGGAGCTTTTCATGTGTCTTAAAATGGCGGCCGCTAACAAATAGCTAAACAAGACTGCAGTTGTTGTCGGGGGCGTCATCATGCTGAAAACAGAAGATCTGAAATCACGTGTTGGTGACCCTGTTTTTGGTGATGCTAACCTCCAGGCTGGCCTACAAAAATACGTCATCCCTGCAAGTTTGTCATCTGAAGGACGCAGAGAAAACATTTCTAAATGGAAATCCCTTCCAGTAACATGAGACTCTTATTTATTCATATTTACAATTGATCCAAGCTATTTCCACCATGCTGCTCTTTCTGAATTTTGGGGTCCGTTAAATCTGGTTTTGCAGATTGAGAATCAAGTGAAGCAAACACAAGAGCAGTGAGGACACGTACACACAAGAAACAACAATGAATTATAGGTATAGATTAAATGTTTCCTCCTGCCAAATAGATAGATGGGTGAGAGTCCGGATCAATGTCTAGAAGGGCTACATCCAGGCGTACACACACTATTGAACAGCAAGATGTTATAAATCAGGATGGGAGTCATCAATAACCTCCAGAATCCCAGTCCAGAGGCTGTAAATGTGGAGTTAAGGTCACCACAGACTGGTGCAACAAACCTAACTCACGTCTGTTTACGAAAATGAACATGGGAAGAGTCCACTAACCTGGATTAAATTATTTAAATCAAAACAAGGCAGGCGTGAATTTATTACGAATGAGCTCAAACAAAACAGACGCATGAATCACAATTTCACATTTTCAGACAAATTTAAGACAACGTACTCAATGACAGGGAGAGCAGCGGCTTTTATCTGTGGCTCTGTTTATGTACAGCCACATCTATCTGCTCACCCATCATCCTGTCTCTCTCTCTCTCTCTCTCTCTCTCTCTCTGACTGGGCCAGCAGATGAGACGGGTGCTCTATGGAATCTCAACACAGATATGCAAAGAATGCCAAACTGGACAAAGACCAGCACCCTGGTCACACTGAATCTCACAAAGATGTGCAGTGTTTCGAGGGTGGGTGAGCGGAGGGTGGATGGATGGATAGAGGGCTGGGAGTGAGGGCGGGGAAGGGGGGGGGGTGCCTTGGGTGACTTGGATTGAATCAGGTATTCAAGAGGAGGCAGAGGAGGGAGAGAGGGAAAGAGAAGGGGTATGGAGACAGGAAATGGATGTTTTAGTAAAAGGACATGAGAACATGTGACAGATGAAGGTTCCAGTCTTCTTCACTTTGATCAAATGGTGCTTTGACGTTTTTAAATAAGTGAAAAATCTTTAAGAAAGCAACGATATCTTGAGGAGGGATGAATGGGAGACATTAAGGACTAGAAGAGTGGCCTTAAATAATATCATTGAATAATCTTACTGTATTTGTAACAGAGAGATTTAAATGTCAATTATTGTGATTTTTTTTTCTTCAAAATGGGCTCAGTATTTCAGGAATTTAACAGTAAACATTGCTAGAAGACTAGAAACCTTGATCTTCATCACAGCCTCATTCATGAAATGTTCTCATGCACAAATTTCTCCTTAACCCTAGGACACGAATGTGGAAATCTGTAGCACCGTCACTAACGTCGGGGATATTTTGCCCGATATAATATTCCTGATAAAAGATAATTTTCAGCAAAATATATAAAAGTACAACACTGTATGCCACACTTAAGCACTCTTCTTCTAACCCAATAGGCCGTGGCACATAAAATGAAAAAAGGTACAATGAGGGACCCTATGAAAAGGCTCCTAAATTATTTAAAAAAAACAACAACAGGTAATCATTAATGAGAAATTTCCAAACAAACAAAAAATGATGGAGCTGGGAACTTCAATGACAAGGATCACATGACAAAGATCGTGTGGGTGAAAATCACCTGATGTTTGTGTTCTAGGTTTAAAGAGAGAGGGTTTTTTTTTTTAACCCCTCAATTTAGCCTTACAGACAGGAAGCAAAGCCGGATGACGGTTTGTCACTCCTGGCTCATGACATCTATTATTGAAACTGCCAATCAACCAAGCAGGCTTGCAAAGACTTCAGTGTTATAAGAGTTGCAAGAAGTTTCAAAATAGCCAGCAGGCTTCACTTCCTGTCTGTAAGACTAAACCGTGGGTCGACTTTAAATACCACATCACGGTTGTATGCAACCACAACGGGTGCTGGTCACGCTGACCCTAAGCTTTGACCTCCAAAATGTTTTCAGGTCATCGTTTGGTGCAAGAGGATGTTTGTACTATATTTGACGAAATGTCTTCAGGCGTTCTACAGACGTCTCGTCCTGGTGAGGTGAAAATGACCTTCAACCAACAAAATCTTTTCAGTTCATTCTTGATTTTAAATGATCGCTTGTACCAAATTGGGAGAAAATTCTCTCAAGATTGTTCTGAGATATTGTGTACAGGGGAACAAGACAGACAGACAGCATAGGAAAATAATGCCTGGAATCTTTAGAAATCCTTCAGTGTGTATGAACAAATTTGCGCATAACACAGTTTGATGAATGTAACTCCATCCATTGATTTTCTATACTGCTCATCCGTTGAGGGTCACGGGGGCCAGAGCCTATCCCAGCTGACGTCGGGTGAGAGGAGGGGTTCACCCTGGACGGGTCGCCGGTCCGTCGCAGGGCCATCCGGAGCAATTAGGGGCTCAGTATCTTGCTCAAGGATACTTAAACATGGTCAACAAAAACGTAATTGTAGTTTTTAAAAAAAGAAAAAAGAAGTCCCAGGTGAGTTCGAGACGTGTTTGTAACACAATTGAAACACGATACATTCTTCAACTTTTGGTTCTATTTTGTGTTGGTCCAGGTGTTTCCAGGTAAGCAGCTCCGTATTTCATTTGTCTGCATCACGTTTTGAAAACCAAGCTTGACACACCTTGAAAAGGTCAGGGGTGATGACACACAGTCTCGCTCTGTCACACCACATGTGTGAAATTTGACACAGGTTGATTAATTGTAAATTGATAACGCACAGCATCGATGTAGCTTTAAGGCTTTGGACAGATGTCAAGGAGAAGAGAAACATTTTGCTGTAAAGCCCTCTTTATATACACCAGAGGTCGTTAACGTGATGTATGTAAATGAATGTATCGGGGTAATTTCTGGGCTGCACTTTAAAACAGCAGCGCTACTATAACACACCCTCAGCCCTACTATGTATAATGTCAGGCCTTAAACACACGTGGCGCTTGCTGGCTGGGGTTTTCGTCAGGAGACATACAGAAACGAGGAATGCGGCTGGTATTTTTGGTGTTGTGCGTTTTTACCGTATGTCTAACCAGTCGTCGCACGGACTTCCTGTCACACAACTACAGTCGAAGCTCTCCTGTTTCTGAGTGAATCATGCGAACACGATTCCTGAAGGCTTTTCACTTCGTACGCCTTTTCCGTCTCCATCTTTGTGTCAACCCAGCGTGTTTCTGTCCCATTTCCAACAACAAAAGCGTCTGTATAATGTCCCCCAGGCAGTTTCATAAACTCTTACATAAGTGTCATCGCTTGTCTGTGCGGTACATTCATGTCTTGGGTTAAGAGAGAGTAAAGAGGCTATGTGTTTGCATGTGTGTATCTTTATGCCTCCAAGTCCAACTGTCTATGGGCGCTACATTATTGCGTATCCTGAGACGTCCCTCCCCCCTCCTACGCCAAGCACGATTTTGCCATCAAAGATTGTATTATGCCCCTGTTTGTACCCATTAGTCGGCTGTATGGCTGATCCTAGTGACGGTGCTTATGTAAGTGGAGTTTTGCATGTC
The DNA here is from genome assembly GCF_037954235.1 of Aulostomus chinensis. Taxonomy (NCBI): domain Eukaryota; kingdom Metazoa; phylum Chordata; class Actinopteri; order Syngnathiformes; family Aulostomidae; genus Aulostomus; species Aulostomus chinensis. The sequence goes on from NC_141339.1 coordinate 19,063,228, forward strand.
GGAAAACACATTCCTCTTGGTCAACAGCTTCCTGGATACTGATGGAATCTGCAGTCGCTGTGTGTGTATTTTGTAAGTGTGTGTGTTCGCCACTGTGTATATATACCACTGTGATTGTCTCAATTGCTCCCATACTAGCACACAGAGCAGCTTTGTGTGGATCAGTCTTATCACCGCCAAGTACAGAAGCAACCACTGGCAGAGCGCCATTTCATCAGCTCATACTAATCGTTTACAGGTCAATGCTATAAGCTCAGAGGGATGGAGGGGGAACTTTGGAGGAGGGGGTGGGGGTGGTGCTGGTGGTGGGGGGGGGGGCTGCAGGAGGGACCCTCTCAGCATTTCAATCCCCTCTTCTGTTCTGTGTGTGGAAGTGAGGAGGGTCTATCACCTTCACAGGTGCTTTGAATGATTTAAAGCAGGAAGACAACTTAGGACACAGTGGTCACACATACACCTTATTACCATTCAGTCATTAAACTGGTACCTGGAATTCAGCAGTTTACTTTTTTTGCTACTTTACTTTCTCCGAAATAACAAAATGTTAATTCTTGCAGAGCGCAAACTTTCATCATGATTGTACAATTACAGTAATCTTGCTGATATGGCTCAGCATTGAAAAAAACAAGGCTCTTTTTTTTTTTTTGTTAGGTCAAAAAAACACATCCACCCCAACATCTGATGTGTTCTCCCTTCGTCCACGTTACAGCCCCCCACCAAGTTTGGTTAAACAGTCTGAGACGTTTTTTTCATGATCCTGTAAACAGACAAACAAACAGCAAGTCCAAGGTAGCAGTAGCTATACTTGCCAGCTTTTTGGTTTTATATTGTGATTGACCAGAGTTAAGATGTCAACGGTCACGTTCGCAGAGTGTTTTCTGCGTCAAGGTTTGTGGTGTGCCACAGTTCAGGCGTTCTCAACCTTTCATACGTCAGTGTACTCTTTGTCGTACACGAAACAGGCCAGGGTCCAAATTATTTTGGCTAATCTGTTTTATTCTAATCTATTTGAAATGTACTAATAAAAATAGATATAAATAGATACAAATAATTAAAAAACAAAAACAGGTTTTTGAAATTGTATGGGTGTAAGAACATGTAACGAAAGAACAAGCCATTAGTGGCTACGTCATTGCCTAATGTTAGCAGTTAGCTTGTTAGTTGGTTTGTGTTTAGCTCAAATCAAAGTGGGAGTGGATTACTGAGCAAACAGCTGGATAAAGGTGATCTGGATTGTAGAAGAAGATGCACTTCAGAGTTTATGAATTGACTTTTTTGGACGGTTTTGTTGTTGTTAGCCCAGGGTGACCAAACGTCCTGTTTTTCCAGGACATGTCCTGTTTTCACGTCCTGTCACGGCCGTCCTGTTTTTGTTTTTTTTGTAATTAACAATTTTCTACCCCAACAGAGGAGGCAAACTTTAAATGTATAGAAGTTATGAGGCATCTTCGAGTACACTTCCAGTGTCATTAGAGCATCTCATGGCCAGCCCGAGTCTCCTGGTCTTTGGTGATCAAAACATGCTCGCCTCATGTTAGCCGTCAGTTGACCATTAGCTTCAAGCTAAATATACATAGCTGGCTCTTTCTGCATTGCAAGGAAGTGATGTAGCAGTGAAAAAAACTTCTTTGGGAAATCGAGACATCTATTTGTGTTTACTGAAAAGGCTTTTTCTTTGGAGGAGGTGTTATTTTAATCAGCCTCTCTACTGTCTGCTACCATTCCACTCAGTCAATCTTCCTCCGTCACTTTTGTGCACCACTCCCAGCTCCTTCTCTTCCTCTTTTCCTAATAGAATGATGAATCAATAAAAAACTCAGTGAATCACTGTCATCTCTCCACAGTCTATGATTAATAGTATGCTGCCAGTCGTTGTCATACTTAAAGAATATTAATTAATGAACAACCCAAAACTGTAGAGGTTACTATGGCAGGGTCGAGCAGCAGCAGCAGCAGGCGGGTATAGCTGAGAAGTGGGTGAAGCAGGGAGATGAAGGGGAGGAGCCAAGACTGCAAAATGAGGGGCGGGGGGGGGGGGCACACGTGTTCCCTTTCAAACTCTGTCACACTCATGTTCCCTCAAATACATGGATGTGTGTCAGTACGCTGGCACACACTTGTCCCTGCAAAAACACACACACACACACACACACACACAAAGAAAAGAAAAGAAAAGGTGCAGAGTGTGTTTGGGTGGGTAAAGAAGCCGAGGAGGGGTGGGGGGGGGGGGGCAGCCAAAGAGGAAATTGTGTTACAGAGGGGGGAAACCCTGATTCAGATGCTGCTGCTGCTGCTGCTGTTGTTTTTCTCAGGAGGGGAGGAAGAAGTGAAGAAGCTGATGAGGTGAAAGAGGTGGAATCTGAAGACGTGCAATGAGTACTCAGTGTGGTGTTGCCAGAGGGGTGGGGGGGACCCAAAAAATTTCATGCATGAAAATAATAACAAGCATTCATACCTCACCCCTCTACTCTTTTTTTATCCTCTCATTTATATAAAAAAAAGGATAGAAACATGGATCAGCTCCATGAGGACAAGGAAAATGAAAAATATGGGTTGATCACTAAGGATGCCGGCTCTTTAATTCCCTCCATGCCTGGAAACCCTCCTGGGCTCAGATAGACAAAGGCCAGGGTTCTATCCTATGAGGTATAAATGTATGCAGTAAATGCAGCCAGACAGACAACCCCCCCCCCCCCCCCCACACACACACACACACACACCCCCAACAAACCCTCCATCACTCATGCTACCTCTCACGCATATTGGGGGAGGGGCAACACAACAATTCATGCAAACACACAAGTGGCAAAAAAAAAAAGGGCTTGATGGCAGTTTAACTAAATAAAGCAATAAAAAACACTCACACACGCACACACACACACACACACACTGAAAAAAAAAAACGGCTGACATGTTTACTGCCAGCTGCTGATGGTTATAATTCATATCTCAGGGAGAGCTCGAGAGCTGCCTGGATTATTACTACATCCTTACTGACTGCTTATGATTTACCAGCCACATCCTGAGGACAGATGACAAACCAGCTCTATTGTTGAAACAGACACAAACATCTGTCTTAATACTCCTCACATTCATGGTTCCGGTGTGTTTTGGTTGTCTTGCCTTTGACCTTACATATTATTGGGAGGGGTGGGGGGGGGGGGTCTGTCTGAGAAAGTCCTGCCACATATACGAAGGGCAGATGGGGGCCCCCCTCCCTCCATCACAGTATACACCCCAGCATCAGCCTGCCTTTCTGTCCATGCATATCTCTCTCTCTCTATCTCTCTCCCTCTCTCTCTTTCTCTTAACAGATGGACCCAGGAGGATACTGGGGACGCTCCTAATCTGCTGCCCCACATGCACAACTGAAGACACACAAAAAGTAACACACACACACACACACACGTGTATATATATATATATATATGTATATGTATATACACCTTCATTTTCAGTAGCCTTAGCTGGTTTGCTAGACTATAACATGCCAGATGGTAGTATGTTCAAGAGCTCTGCATTTTATTTCCCATAAGTCAACAAAGACCTTCAAGATAAAAGCTCCATGAGTTTCCACTTCAGTTCTAGTTGACACGTTACCCTCCTTTCCTTTTGACTGAATATTGGAGCTGGGTATTGACAAGGACTTCATGATGAGTAGCACAATACATGGGTCACCTTACTTTTTTTTACCAGGATATATTGCGATACAATTCAATGCATACTGCAATACTCCATGTAGTGCACTGAAAATTACAAAACAGAACAGAAAATACAACTTGCTGGGTAACGCCTGGATACACATGTACGTCGCAACAAAGCTCCTTTATCAGAGGGATTTTTATTCGAGGCTGCACAGTTGTACACTGTTACTGAACACGCAAAATGCACCTGACATAACATTATATTGAAAAAAGTGCATTCAAGTTATTATGTAACTCACCGAACAACAAGCCATTAAAATATTGCATGGCTGTCACACATGTGTCACGATTTTATCACGATATAGTAAATCAAGGCTGGAAAGCAAAACAGTATTGTTAAAAGATAAAGATAACAAAATTATCTTTATATATTGCTGAGTTGATTTTATTGCACAGCTGAATAGGAATTCAGAAATTTATGTTTCCTAGTCAATTACTGGGGGGATAAAATGTGGGGGATGAACTGCTGGTGGGTGACAACTTGAAAATATTTGCAGCTCCAAAGAGAAACCGTTAGAGCCGAGAGGAGGCACAGTGAGGTGCAGAGAGCACCAGGTCTACTTTGGTAAAGCTTTTAAAACCTACAAGATTCATGTTGAAACATGCGGGGTGAAAAACAAAAACAAAAACAAAACAAACAAAAAAAGCAGCTATGCTTTTGCAAAATAGATATTGAGATAAACTCAACACACATTCCACATGACGATTGTAAACATCTGCTGACAGCCAGCAGGAAGACAGACTCAAGTCAAATCTTGCATGGAAGACTTCTAAACGCAGAAAAGAGGAACAAATGTAGGATCATAATGTGGATTCCGTTAATATTCGCAGATAATGGATCATGCACCTCCACCCCCCACCCCGAAAATCTCTGTGTCTGTGGTGCTTGTTCTAAATCAGAAATATGAATTTGTCCACTTTCAAAATCAGATAATCCCACCGTAAAAAGCAACAGATTAAACACTAAAAACCACACGGAACCACATGAATCTGTACAACACCGCTGCTTTTCGAAAGATGATGTAGATTTTTTTTTTGTTATAACGACAAAATAATCTGCGTTGCGTTGCTGAAAGGTGGCAGATCGGCGCTGAGCGAGAGTTGTCCTTTCAGTCTGCTCTTTGTGACATGAATACATGTCCATGCAAATACATCGTCCAGCACTGACAAAGAGCCGTGCGTGCAAACTTCTGCATGTATATATATATATATATATATATATATATATATATATATATATATATATATATATATATATATATATATAAGGTCTATGTTGCAACTTTTTAAGTAAAAGTCAAAGCCGACTGTGTTATTCTTTGCAGATTGTGCATGAATGCATGCTTTTAAAACTGCAAAGCGCAGCAAGTCGGATACACTACCTGCAGATAACAAACACACACACATTGTACTAAGTATATGGCAAAGTGAAAAATATGTAATTCCTATTTAATCCCGCGCCCAACGCTGTAGCACTTGCATTAAATCGCTAAATGTAACCAGACATCATGAAATATTTTTTTAAGAGATGACTTACGATTTTAAAGGATTTTGAATGACAGTCGCCATTTTCCTGCCGGACTGTAACGTAATATTCCAAATCTCAGTGTAGTTTGGGACCTTTATGGAAAAAAAACACAACAGCCAATGCGGTCCTGGGCAGTGTGCTCCCTCCAATACAACACCAGCGTCGAGATATTGGGCGTGGCTTCAGAGAAAACTGTCAAAATCAACATCTCTGTCCCAGTAGTAGAAAGCTCATGAATTAAAAATTGGTTTGGCTTTTCTTTTAAGTGCAAATAAAAAAAAAGAGACTGTAAGCTTCACTCCGTTCTGTGTCACACTTCTCTGTCCGCAATTCATTCACAAAATCAAATCTTTATTCTTATTTCATCGTCTAAAATATAAGATGGGATAAATGTAATAGATATGTGAAGTACATGTTTATGATGTGCTTTAAGGGAATTCTAACAACCCGAGGTTGGTGAAACAAATGAGGAAATTGTAAATTTCGTTATCATAAGTATTAATTTGATGATAAATAGCTGACAAAGTCAGTGCGCGAAAAACCAATGATCGCCTGTGACGTCAGAGAATATATTACCGACTGGCCAATGGGAAGCGTTCGAAGGCGGGACAACATGGCAGCCACTCACTCTCAAGTAGTTAGCTCTGCTAGGTTGTAAATTGTGTTGTTGTATCTGTTTACCAGGAAAACAAGTTGTGTTTAACTGTACAGATTTGTTCAGATATGCTACATTCAGCGGTTTTTAGTTGACTTTCATACCAAAAGCGTTTTTACGTCAGGTGAGTAATGATAACCACCAAATGTTAGCTAAAGTGGCTAATTAGAGAACACACTAGCTTCAGACACAAACACAAGAGGAAGTGAATGAGCGACAACGTGGCGTGAGGGAACTTTTGGTAACCACAAACATTCAGGGATGAAGAGGTGGAACTGGCGAGAGGAGCAGCGACCGCACCGGCGGCAGGGACGACGGCACAGGGGCAACCGACAGAGATCAACCCGGGACGACCGGTGGTAAGTTGACGTAAATAAAGTAATTAGCGAATGTAATATTTGCCTTTGACAGAAACCGCAGTAATAAACACTCAGCTCATTAAGTGTTTGCTACGTTATGTTCGCAGGTATGGTCATAATGATGCAGGGCCATCATTTAGAACATCTCAGGAAAGATATGAAAGCCAATCATCCTCCTCCTCCTCTTCCTCTTCATCCTCCTCCTCCTCCTCCTCCTCCTCCTCACCTTCATCCTCTAAGCAGAACAGTGCTGCACCAGGTCAGTACTCCACGTGTGTCCATTAGACTTCTCAGAGTGCCAGTTGTTAACAGAAGATTGAAGCCATGGCAGTGATAACCAGTACTCTGAACCTGATAATTGTTCCAAATGGCAGACTAGCTAATGCTTCAATTATAATTCATAATCACAAACCCACATGATGTCACCTTAATAAACTGTTTGAGGTTAATTTCATTTGAGCCCCTGGGAAACAAAGCAAATGATGGGAGTGCATATCTCCTCAGAGGCATCTCAACTCTCGTTTATCTCACGGATGGAAAGAAACATTCCCATCATAAGTGAAGCCTCATTTTGATATTCTTAAACCCCAAAGTTCTGTTTTCACAACTTTGAGTTAAGGTCATGAAATCTTTTTGAATATGACATGAACATTTCCACACAGAATTCCTAGAGTTTCTAGGACCAATGGTTTCCTAGATATGACCAGCTCTGGATCAGGATCAAGTATATGTTCTAATCAGTGTGTGTTTGTGTGTGTGTGTAAAGTTTTGTCATCTTGCTGTAAATCATCCATCTTACTGTTTACTGTGTAAGCTGAGTAAGATGGAAGTTAGAAGCTCCAGTAAATGAGATTACAATTGTTTATTAAGCAGCGGAATTAAAGTTTATAGAGCACCAGAGCTTCCTGACCCCTGACACCTTGACAGCTCGACAAATACGTGGAAAACAATTACAATGCCTTTATTACACGAGCAGGTTCTAGATAAGGAACATAACACACGTACCCGTTCCATCATCAGACCTGCCTGGCTTCTACTACGACCCAGAGAAGAACCGTTACTTCCGCCTGCTGCCGGGGCACAACAACTGCAACCCTCTGACCAGAGAGCAGCTGCAGGAGAAAGAAAGGGAGAGACAGAGAAACGGAATGCTTGTAGAGGATGAAAAGCCCAGCAAAGTGAGTTTGTCGTGACTGTTTCCACCCTGCTGCCCAGAGCAGTGTTGCCATTGTCATTCAGAATTAAAATCCTTAACATTTCAACCACCATAAGGAGTAAAAATGAAGTGAATCATGAGTGAACTTGACAGATTTTTTTATTACTGATCTAGAAATGAGAGGTGCTAATAACTTGCACGCACGCTCTGTTAGACTGGATGGTTTGAATTTTTATTTAACATGGAAATCTGTATTATCTCCATCATAGAAAGCACCCAGAGCGGGACTGAACACTTCGCTGCTGCTACAGAAAAGACATCTCGGCCTCTTACCAGAGAACTCCTACTGTAGGTAGGTACCATTGCTGCCTGCGTACACTCTTCCTTGTGATTCTTTGCTCGGAGTATATTTTTTATTACCTACACATCCAGTGTGCCACAGGAAGTGAGTAAAATCATGGCTAACGATGATGCTAATGTGTTTTACTGCATGTGAAGGTTGTGAATGATTCTATTGGAGTAGTACTTGGGTGCCAAAACACGCACAAACGTGTGTATTTTGCATGAATTCCAGAGTAGCCTAAATGATTCATATTCAGTCTTTAGGCAAATGGTGTTATAAATAAATACCAGGATGTCAGACAGCTAGGAGGAGGTGAGTACATAATTCTGTTTTAGTAGATTTGTCTTCTGTCAGCACGAGCTGGTGTTACCATGGTTACTGCGTGTCTCCAGGCAGGTGCATGAGGTGAAGGTCAGTGCAATGAGACGTCACAAACTAGAGATCCAGAGCACAGAAAACAGCAACCCAAACACTGACAACTTCCGACTCATAGTGGTGAGAGCACACAAAAACTGAAGCCGTCCGCCGTGACAGACGCACTGATTTAGCGTCGTCATTGTCGTGAATTAGAATTTGATAAAACATGATTAACACACTTGTCTTATCTCCTTATCTCTCCTCAGGGAGACTCGGCGTGTGAACAGGTGTTTACAGTCAACGACGTCTCTCACGGAGGCTGCAAGTACGGAATCATGAACTTCCACAGTAGCAGCCGAGGGTCTCTGTCTGTGGAAATGTGTGACAACCTTTACTTCACCAATCGCAAGGTCTGATTATAAATGTTTGGATCTTAATTAACCTAAGAAGACATTTTGAGCTACGCTGGAGGTCTCTCTCTCGCTCTTTCTCTCTCTCTTTCACTCTCTCTCTCACTCATATACCTATGAAAAGTTGTGCTCTATGACTTGTACACAACCCACATAACTGGGAGACTTTGGAATATTTGGAGCAGTTTTTTTTCCTGGTGGAAAAAAAAAGCTGTTTTGTTTGTCTGGATGTTTGCAGGCACTTTTATGTAATTTATTTACTTGTCATTTAACCCAAACCCCAATCTTTCTCAAACCCACCAAATGGTTTTTGTTCCTAAACTTTACCAGACCATAACCATATAATGTTTCATTTTCCACTGAAAACAAAAGGAACGTCGGGCACGTTGCCTGAGTTCATCACTGCAGGCGTTCGCTTGTGTACACTGATGGCTTTAACTTCTAGTCGTCTGTAGAATCCTAGTCATTCAAGGCCGAATCAGTATAGTTGACTATATATCAAGACGTGTATCAAATTGATGTGTGTGTGTGTGTGTGAGAGAGAGAGAGAGAGAGATACACTTCCCTAATACATGTTTTTAATCCAGCAGAAATGAATTTTGGCATTGTGGTTTCAGGTGAATTCCATCTGCTGGGCCTCAGTCAACTACCCAGACTCTCACGTGTTGTATCCTCAGTGTGTTGCGCCGCCTTCTCGGCTCTGATGTCGTTCATTCACTCATAACTACGTCTGTGTGTGACTTGATTGTGTATTTTAGAATGGGTTGTTTTTAGCTTTGAGTAGACGGCACCTGTAGACCGGTGGATATAAACCTGTGTGACCTCATGTGTGTGATTGTCATGTGGAAGTACTGATAATTTGGTGGATACTGGTACTGGTGGATACTGGTACTGGTGGATACTGGTACTGGTGGATTCTGGTATTGGTGGATCCTGGTATTGGTGGATACTGTTCGTGTGGTCCTTGACCAAGCCGACGTGCAGGCTGTGTCTGGTGGGAGTCGCGGACACTCCTGGCTGTGTCAGTTTACTTCCTGCTTCACTCTTCAGCAACTTCAACCCAGGTTGGTGGTTTTATCTCACACTTCTCGCCCTGAATGAGCCAGACATGAGTGTTTAGAATAATATTTTTTTCCAGAATAGTTACATTACTATATAATTATTCTGGAATAGGGAATTATCAGTACCAGAATAATTATATTACCATATAAATATTCTCACTTCTCTCCCTCCTGCTCTCCAGACCAGCCCGGGATGCTGTGTAGCTTCAAGATATCCTCAGCCTGGTCATGTGCTTGGTGTCTGAATCCCCAGTTTGACAAGACCTTCAGTACCGGTCAGTCCTACCATCATCATCATCATCATCATCATCAACATTTCTTGCAACTTATTTTTCATTGAATTTCATTCACTCCCAATCTCTGAAGCTCGTTGACTCTGCTGTTCGGGCTGTAAAGCCATCTTTCAAACATCGGTTGTGTTTGGGCAGGAACTTTGCAACACACTTGTAAGACCAAATCACAGTTTTGTCTATTTCCACAGCAAAGTGGACCCAGAGGTCATGTAAGCAAGATCTAGAGTTTAAGTTGGAATCATACTAATACGGAAGAGTTAAATAATTTGAAGATAAGAAAAAAGAGAACATGTAAAGTTAAATAAAAGTTTTAAGCAAAAGAAAATGCCGCAAAACCATGAAACTATATGGAACTATTGTGTTTCCAAATCTGGATCCATAGTATTCTTTTAAAATATGTGTAGTGAAATGGAGCCGTCTACCAAGTGTGTGTGGAGGTTCCACAGATGCAGACTTCTATATATTATTGAACACTGCAACCTGGTGGTGTGATACGTCGGGAGATTGTTGGATAGTGAAATTTTTGGAACTGTCGTTGGAAGACATTTATGTTCCATATTTGCCGGACATTTTTATCAAAGTTGGTCAATATTTTCGTCACAAATGTCAAGGTGTCCTGGCGTGTGTTGGCAGGCTTGTCTCGTCGGGTGATCGTGAAAGATGCAGAAACAGGCCGGACAAACACGTTTAGCGTTGGCAGTGATGTCTTGGCTCAGCAGTTTGCTGTGAGGGTAAGTCATCTGTTCAGTGGAAATGATGAAAGCGCGTTTAACGGGAACACGTTGTAATGCTTATCTGCTGATTCCCAGGTGCCCGTGCTGTTCAACGGTTGCCGATCAGGGGAGATTTTCAGCATTGACCTGCGACAACGTGGTCGCAAGGACCATAGCTGGAAGGCCAGTCGCTTCCATCAAGAATCAGCCATCACCTCTGTCCGTGTCCTGCAGGATGAGAACTACCTGCTGGCTGCTGACATGTTGGGACAGGTCTGGTTTCTGCACTTCTTTCTAAACACACGGTCACACTTCCTAACTAGCTAACTCAGACTGACTAGTATGTTGAAATGTGATGATTCAGCTTTCCCCCTGGCAACTGGAACGACCTAGTGGTTATAATTACACATGGCCCTGTTTATTTGAAAATTGAATCCAGCTGCAACTAAATACAATTCTGCTGAGTTCTTTGTTTGAAACTTTAATTGGCCAAGCTCTTTCGAAGTCATCACATTTGAGCTGAAGCCACCAGCCTTTACAAGTGGGTCAGAAATGACCTGGATTAGACTCAGTGTGCGTTAATGCTGTTTTGATAAATAAAAGTCATGAAGGGTCCAGCCATTCTTTACAGTGATGAGGGCACGTGAAGCACGAGGACGCATGTCCTACACATTCATGAACCAATCAGGAAAATGTTCCTCACATGCATGAGAAAGTCACAGATTAAAAATGTGTAGGAACCCTGCAAACAACAGTGTAAGATCAAGAGCGACGTCCTGGGGTCCCTCTGAGCATAATATGATCTATAAATGGGTCTAAACTTTATTCTGCATGTGTTCACAGATCAAGCTGTGGGATGTACGTGTGACCAAGCCGGTGCAGGAGTACAAAGGCCACTATAATGAACACGCTTACCTCCCCGTCCACGTCAGTGAGCCAGAGGGGCTTCTGTTGGCAGGTAGGACAGGACAGGACAGAACACGCGGCAGATTTGCTGTTCAACCATCTCAGGCAACAAGATTGAAGCCAGAGGTGTCTTCTCCGTTTGTCCACAGTGGGTCAGGATTGCTACACCAGGTTATGGAGCCTAAAGGACGGCCACCTTCTGAGGACCATCCCGTCACCCCACCCGGCTGCCAACGACCTCATCCCAAGTGTGGTCTTCTCCTCCAACCTGGGCGGGAGCAGAGGGCTCCCTGGCCTGCTGATGGCCGTCAAACACGACCTCTACTACTTCCCTTACAACACCGACTACCAGGAAGTGGGAGAGCTGCAGGCTGGATGTTAGACTGGAAGTTCACCCCTGTAGGGTTGCATCTTTCCTTCCAATATTTCAGTGATGTTCTAATCACATCTAAAGGTATGTTGTAATTGAAATTATGAATCTGGATAAAGATGTGGTGGGACTATTTCTCAAACAGCCAGTATGCAGTTATTGGGATTTAAACATGAAGTCTCAGGGGAATGTGTGTTGTGGGTTGTTGTTTTTTTTTTTTGTGGACTTTTCTGTGCCAAAAGGAGTGAGAGGTGCTGCATTCAAGAGTGCTACAATGGTTTGTGGTTCTGGTAACCTTTTACAAGATAAGTGCTCTTAATTTTACTGACAGAATTGAAGATGTTCATAAAATTGAAAAGGTTATAGCTGTTTTACGTTGGTGATTAATGACGATTCTGTTGTACAACTCATTAAACACTAACCTATTGCAGTGCCTTGGTTCTTAAACGACGAGCAGATGGATTGAGATACTGAAGTTATTGTACAAGTACATCTTCAAAGGTTACTTGCTGCTCTGCATATAACTAACAGGGATAATATGGACATGAAAAACCTGGAACATCATGGAATCAAAGGGGGGGGGGGTCTTATCTAGGCCTGAAAATCTTGGTTAAAAATGTTGTGGATTTTCTTGCTTCACTAACAAGTGGCTCTGTTTCAATGCGCGAAACCTGTATTGACAACTGGTGTGATAAAATCAGCGCCCCCTGATGGAGAAGGCCCATCACTGAAAACATACAGTGCAATCGAATGTGAAAAATATATTTCAATCATGAAAAAAATTGTATGAATTCAGTCTTATTTTCAAGCAGTAATGTCAAACATTTGCTGGTTCCAGACTCTTAAATACAAGAATTTCCTTTTTTTTTGTTGTAATTTTGGGACTAATTTTGTGTTTTGAACCGTGAAATGGACCAAAAAAAAGGAATTTGTCAAGAAAACACTCACACATCCAGAAATTCCTTCCTTTATAGTTAGTACAAGCATACATGAAGGCATTGATTTATTCCATGTGATATCTGTATTGACTGAGCATCTCTCCCAAGATACAAAAGTGGTGATATAGCTTACAGATGGAGGTCAAAGTCTGTTATTTCAGCTTTGTTTTTTTTGACAAATACAGTTTGTTACTTTCAACAATCAAATTACCTCCATTTCGAGATACAGTCAGATCCTATAATCCTGCGGTGTCCAGTAGAAAGCCAGACAGCATCACACACATCAGATAATTGTCCAAACACGTTAACGACCTGTCGCAGCAGCTCATTAAGACTTGGAGCTAGCTTAGCAGCCTAAGCTAACAGAGTATAGCGGTTCTTCCTGTTTTGAGGTGCCAGCCTCAAGGATGGCTTTTAACATATTGCTACTGTGAGCCAGCCACTCTATAAAAGCAGTTGCATTTCATCCCACTTCAGTCGGATTTGTCCTTTCATAATGTAGCTTTGACATTTAAAAAAAAAAAAAAAAATTTAAAATTTCCCTACTTTAGTAAACTTTACTTCCATATATGTTTAGTCTATGTAAAATTTAAACCGCCACTGCGGACAGCATTATTAAGGCTGCTCCATTTTCATCCGCCCATCAAAATGCACTAACATCTACAAAGGCTAAAGGGATTATTTAAGTAGTATTACTAAGTAATTATACACTGGAATGCATCTTGCTGCTACAGTACATCAGTGGCTTCCCATGAAACCAAAGAGTGGCAGGAAAGCTAAAGCTTGCTGGGCTGATGGAGAGGAAAAGAGCAGATCCACTCAAACAAGGATCAGAATGAATGATGTCCTTCAATCTTTTCCTCTCCAGTGATTGAGAGATCCACACTTCCCTTACCAAAAAATAAAAAATAATAATAATACTAGTAACGATCATAGCAAGAGTCAGTTTAAGATGCTAAATCAGCACTTTGTGTAGCCCACCATGATCAAGGTGCTAGTGTACTAGTGTGTTACACGGGGAGATTTTCAAATGAGTTCCGTGTGTGTTATTACGTATTTCATTGACAGGATGTAAGAAAATGTACCTGAACAAACGTGTAAGCAAGCATGTATAATACTCCAAATTTCTTTTCTCTTGTTATTCAAGTTTCACTCTTGACTGGTTTTCTTCACAGTGTAAAATAGAGGCATATTAAATAGCATCAAGGGACTGAAAGTGAGGACGGAATTGAAACCAAAAAAAAAAAGAAAAAGAAAAACATTCGGCAACAGACAGTCCAGTGACAGCCAGGAAATGCCACTCAAACGACAGAGAGCCTGTAAACCCGAAGTCCTAAATGATGTCAGTTCCAGTCTTAGTAAAGCGCAGTCCAACTCCGGCTCCTCGTCCTGCTAGAGCTCGCTGGGTTTCTGGTTGCAGCCGTTGCAGACCCTCACAGGGTGATCCCAGCCGCGGGAGGGTACGGCGCGTCGCCCCTGGGAGCAGTCCTCACACACACCCTGGCCGCAGGCGCGACAGTGGTGGATGGAGAGGCGTGGAGAGAACTCCCTCTGGCACTCGCAGCAGGAGTGAATGTCCTGATCTGGGACCCAGTAGGCTGGACGTGCTGCGTCCTTCATCAGGCCTGGACACGCGGAACAGGAAGCACTTGGCGTTAGTATGACGTTTTATTTCTTACATGTGAAGAACTAGCATGTGTTTCTGCCTTGTCTATGATTGTGTAGTGCCAGTAGACGATTATTTCACTGTGGCTTTGGTCCAGTGTCAAACGTCTGTTAGTCGTCATCATGCTCATCCTGTTATTGAGTAAAATTCTGTGTATTCCTGTGTTATCTAAGTCAAAGAAATTAATGTTATGATGACCAAAACTACAAAGGAATCAACTGATACTTGTGACACTTATGAATTAAAACAAGACTTGAACATTGAGGAGGCAGGACGAGTTGGTAAGAGATCCAGTCAGAAGGCATCTCTTTACATGATGCATTCAGGAAGGTTAATCTCTTTACATGATGCATTCATAAGGGTTCATCTGTCAGTAGAGAGGCTGGAGCCATGCAAGGAGAGCTAGTTTGCTAGCATTAACCCACCATAACACTTTATTTCTGCCTTGACTTCATTTTTCTCTGAACAAAATGAATACATTTTATGTCAGACAGCCTCTGGAGCATATTCTGGAGCCAACTGATGACAAGAGAGTGGAACTGAACCAGAGATGAAAGAGGAAGTCTCTGAAACTGAAGGTAAGATCCATCCATCAGACCATTAAGAGACTGAGCGACAGCCACCAGATGACAAGGGGGGGGATCTTGAGTAAGAGGAAACTGAGGAGGAGTATCTGAGGTCACCAAAGTGAAGAGGACCAACATGCAAACACAGTACGTAACGTCTTGTGTCTTTTTTTAAACCCAGAATCCATGACTAACTTGGAGAGGAGGTGTGTTTTTGAGGACCAGTCGAGAGACTTTGACTTGGAGGACCTCAGAGTCTACATATGTCTCTAACACAAGTACGTATACACACACACACACACACACACACACACAGAGGCACCTGTTCTTGTTGAGTACAGTCAGTCTCTGTTTTGAATGTTTGTTTTTGTGGACTGTTCTTGCTGCAGTTACCCATATTTGCCACTAGTTGGTGACATTGCTTCACAGATTAGAACAGCTGAATGATGTGGCATTTTCTCTTTTTTGTGAATATAAGAGACGTTGAATAAAGGGGTCGCAGTGAGCACAGGAGACTGGTTTCTCTATTAGCTAATAATGGACTAGAGTGATCTTTTCAGTTAAAATCAAGACAGGCTAGAACTGAAAACTTGGACTGAAGGAGAGGTACTTTTAGGTCAGGGGTCACTCTTTAGCAGATGTACTTTGACCATGTAATACTTCCTTGGTCAAGGGATTTCAGGTTAAACTGCAATAACATGTTTTTAAAGGTTGTTTTGATCGTGCTCACCAAGTGGTATGTCAATGGCACCGACTACAGCTCCTAGCGTGTTCTGAACGGCCTCCCCAACCTTCCTGGCGATCAGGGTTCCTCCTTCCTCCTCCAAGGCAGCATCCAGCAGCTCTGCACCAAGAAGCTTAAACAGTAAACTCTGAATATGATAAAGTCCGTTCGTCTATCTAAAAGGATTAACTTACGTACCTGTTGGGATTCCCCTGTTGTGGAAACACGCATCACAGACCCGAACAGGTGCGAGGCCCCACCCCCTCTCAGGGACCGGTCGGGTTTTAGAGGAGCAGGTGTCACAGAAACCCTCTCCACAGGCGCGGCAGTGGTGCTTGGTGTCATTGGCTTGGAACTCCTCTTCACATTTATGGCATTTCTACAGATTAAGTGTGGCACAAATGTCACACTGTACATACAAATCCAGAAAATGGATACCTTTTGACTTGATAATGCATGAATTCTACCATGATAAGAGAGTTGGGTTTCCAGTAGGTGGGAGCAATCTGGTCCGTCAGCCAGGAGGTGACTGCTTTGGCGGGCTTGACGCTGAGCTCAGACACTGACTGGGAAATGTATTTCACTCCGTCCAGCAACCTCTGGGCGGCGTTGTTGTTGTCTTTCAAAAAGCCGTCAGACTTAAAAAGATGACAGTTATTTTAATGGGGTTATAATATAAAACTATTTATGTTGGTTTGACATTACAAGTCAGCTTAACTTTCACCACCGAATACCAACCAGAAACTCCACAGGGATACAATACTTTCATTGTGAATTTGTACAAGTGGCTAGCACAACCTTGCTAACTAATATTAGTGTTTGACATCCACGCTTTATAGCATTTGGGTTATGATTTGATCCAAATGTCAATGTGTAGCAAGCTTTGCAATGGTGATGACATCTACAGACAACCAACTAGCAGCTTGTTGTAGCTAATCTGAACACGCTAGCATTTCATTTTTCACATGCCAAATCCATAGGGGGCAGCGTATTTCAGGTGTAACAATCAAGGATAGGCGAACCACATATGTGTGAGCTAAAAGCTAAAACTCTTGATTTGACAGGCAATTTTTTTTTTTTTTTAACATTCATGTACAGTTAAAACCTTTTTTTTAAGTGATTGGGGGAAAAAAAACAAACAAACCGAATGCTGAGGCTGAAATGAGTGTCTTCTGTAAACTGGCTGATCTGGACTGCTGCTCTCATGCACTGTGCTGAAAAGCACTGGGATCCGAATCGTGCATAATGCCTTCACCACGCTAAGTACAGTCCAAACTTTTCTTGTAGTACCGCTTTGTTCGTCGAGATGTAGTAGCAGCGGTGGGGAACCTGGGAAAGCACGCAAGCAGTCATGGCCTCCATAATCTAGCATGGTGAGGTGGCACTGGTCCAGACCAGCTGGCACTCAGAAGAAATTCAGTCATTTCATTCTTTTCGTCACGAACCAAAGCTTGTGACCACATGTGAGTTGAGAATGTTTTGCTGTCAGCTTGGGCTAAACAAGTTAGCATTTTCTTGTTTGTTACAATAGGCACGGACACCCCGACTAGCTGGTAATACGCTGCCCCCTATTGACGTGTGTGAAGCACTTGCTTTCAGAGATCAGCTTCAAGTTGTGCCTTTGACTGAAAATGCTGCATTCTTCCGATTATAAACTGTTGGAATCTTGGCTCGGAGCTTTCGTGATTTATTGGTTTGAGCAGAATCTTGTCTTGGCCTTACCCCTGGCCAGATGTGCTGGATCTCTGTTCTGACCACTGTTTCCACTGGGTCCTGGTTCCCATACCAGTACTGCCTGCTTCGGTAAATCACTGCACAGTTGGGACACTCAATAACATACCTGCAGACAAACAGTAAACTCAGTCACAGCTCAAAAGACACAGACATTGTTGTTTTGGTGCTTTTTTTTTTTTTTTACATTAAAGTGGTAACTCGGAACCAGTTTCTGTGTGACTAAAGGCCAACTGTAATACATTTGTCATCAGCTGCTGGACTCACCCAGACCAAGCATAGATGGCCAAGCCAAACCACGGTGAGTCAGATGAGGCTGTCGTTTTTGGAACCACTATTACCTCCTTCCCTCCCTCATAGCAGGCCTGAGAAGTTCAGCAAACACACACACACACACACACACACTCAGAGCCTCGTCAAGCAGGATCACTAGTGAGTGTGCGAGCTCGTACTTGCCTTGCAAGTATAGATGCGGTTGTCGTACTGTGCGGAGTAGCGGCACCGATGTTTGGCTTCGTGGTCCAGTCCTTCCTTGAGGTGATTCATGCTTCTCTTACAGCCTGAACTGAAAGACCGAGTCCACCCGATCAAAAGTCAGGATGATGCTTGCTAATTTTGAGCATTTCTTACGTTGATTCTTTTGATCCAAAATTCAAGAAATCATGCTTGATTATAATGTTCCGTTATCTAATTATAATTATGACTGAATGACTGTGATCACCAGCGTTAGACTGTCTGTCTTTGAGCAGGATAACAAAAAAAATTGATGGGTTTTGATGAAATTTAGCAACATGATAAGACTTTGGACGAGGAATAATTAAATAGATTTTGGAATTTATCTGGAGCCAGATCCTGTTCTGATGACTGTTGTAGACTTGTCTTCTTGCCAGGAGGTCATGTTCTCAGTGCTGTTTGAATGTTAACACAATTACACAAAAAAAACTACATGAGCAATTTCTGGGAAACTTGGTGGGAGGGAAAGGGAAAGCCGATAAAAGGGTTGATCAGGGTTATTTTCAAATGACTTTTGTTGTAAATACTTTGTTTGTTGGCAGGATATCTCAAGGATTAATGAGTGTATTTTGAAGACATTTGGTTGAAGGATGGGTAATATAACAAGAAATAAGTTTAAAGATTAAACCTTGATTTGCTTGCTAAATATCAACCAGCAAATCGAAAAAGTTTATTATAGCCACATCAAACTGACACCATAGCAGTCCTGAGTGTGAGCAAAAGGAGGAAGATGAGCTGTAAGCTACTGTGTACTGTGTCAAACACCTTCATGGTACCTGAGAAACGTCTGAGAATGCTGAGCTGAACCAGAGTCAGATTTGGCTTTTTTATTTTTATTTTTTTTAGTATTGTGGGCTCTAAATGTTGCAACAAAGACAGTGACCTACCCACAGCTGAGGCAGATGCAAGAGCAGGTGAAGTATTCATCAGGAAAGAAGGAGTTACTGGTCATGTGTTCGTCTGGAATCTCCCCGCTGAACCTCTCGCTCAGTGCCTGAGGGGAGGGGCGACAGCAGGACGGAAAGAGTCGATAACCTTTTTCTGTGTGACATAGTGAAAATGTGCGGCCACATGACCGCGTTATTCGTACAAACGTGTCACTACCTGGAGAGCTTTGTAGATGACGCAGGCCGAACGCGGTGAACGGGTGGTGTTGTTATCCAGCTGTTGCTCCAGGCTACGCAGCAGACCACTGAAGTCTGTGGGAGGGTTGTAGGTTCGGGTTCCACGGTACTGGATGGAGCTGAATGCTTCCGGAAATAAACCCAGCTTCCTGAAACGTTCCTGGAGGAGACGATCCGCTGACTCGGATGGTTTGTCTGAGATGTGGAGCAAAAACAAAGTGAACGACAGGGAGGATGAATAAGCATCGTGGAGGACTTTCATGCCCCTGAACTTCAACAAGCTCTAATTTGTTGTACCTGATCCTAACAGCTTTGTGTGGACTGTCTCGTGGAAGATGATGACTGCAGGACCCAGAGTGGATAACGGGACGTCTAAACCGCAGCGGGTGGTTGTCGCTTTCAGCTCTCTGGAGAAATGTTTCAGGTAAGCGTCTGAAGCGTCACCCAGGAACTTGAAGAGATCGTCGTGGAGACGGTCAGCGTGGGTTCGGTAGATGATTATGTCAGAGACAGCCAAGACCTTGAGGAGAAGCCGGGTTCGCTGACCCTGACTGGATCCTGATTACCAGCAAAAGGAGAGTGGTAAATGATTGTTACTTCAACTGGTAACTGGGAAAACACTACAAGCTATTTTGTTACCGTACCCGCTCCGAGCAGCCCCTCCGTGTCGATGACTACCACTCGATGTACAGGGTCCATAGCTGCCCACACCCCCACGGTGCAGGACTCCTGGGTAGGGGAAGTTTTGAACACTTCTCTCCCGAGAAAAAAGGTATGGTTAAGGGTGTGGGACTTTCCTTCCCCTGTGTTTCCAAAGATGGAGACCACCTTGAGGAGTTCGTCAGTTACGCAGTCAAGTCGGCTCACAAACTCCTTCTCATCCTCCACCTGAGGTTCGTTACAGGATTAACCACAATCAAGATTCTCCAAAGAGTCGAGGTGATGATACAGATTTAACACTACAACAGTATTTTCCCAGATATTTTAGGAAGGACCTACGTAAGAATAGAACCATAAAACACTTGCGATCTCTAGGGAGGTGAGCAAACAGGAAGTGGAACCACAGAGGCACAAACCATACAATACTAAGACACTATTTTGTACAGGAAAATAATGTTATTACACAGGAATTCTGCAATAACCAATGTATTTCAAAACAATTATACATGACAGCGTCTTTGTGACAAAAAAAATACCACGAGAAAACAATATACAGCAAAATGAATGGTCTGTTGGTGAGGGCATCTACAAACATACACTTAAAGCAAACAACTTGTCAAAATGGAAATGGGAAATATTTATTTGCCATTGGGAGCAGCTATGGAAGATATGAAGGAGGCTGGTGCTTGGTTCTGAGTGCTGGAAATGGAGTATGATCAGGCAAGTTCAATCAGGTTTAAAAGATATTTCCAGAACTCACCTGCATCTCCTCCTTTTCATCTACCAAAAGGAAGCTGCAGACCTTGTCCAGCTGGGCTCTCAGGACCTCCATCCCCGACTCCCCGGCCATTCCGCTGTTCTCTTGGGGAGCTTTGGCTGGAGGGTACAGTGTCAGGGGGTGTTTCCTCTTGTTGACTCCACCGTGGGTGCGTTTCTGGCAGTCCAAACACAGGTTGATCTTACAGCCTTGGCAGCGCACCACCGCCCTGAGTCGCCCGCCATTGACAGAGCTGTCCCCTTTACATGAGTCACAGAACGGAACGTGTCCCGGCGCAATCCGAACACGGTCGTGATTCCTCATCCGTTCCTGGCGGTGGAGCTCCAGCTCACAGCGGGCACACTGCAAGCTGCCGCATTCATCACATTCGAAGGCAGCCTCGTCTGAACCCCCACAGGCGTAGCTCTCCTGACACACTAATACCGTGTTCATTCCTTTATCTACAGCTGGACCTTGACCACTCATCTCACACTTGACAGGTCAGGCTGTCCTTGGTGTGGAAAACAAACCACTACCAACACACGACTACGGAACCAAAACAACAACAACAACCTGATATAGTGTTAACCCGTTTGAAAGATATTTAACGGAACAGCAATACAGTAAAAAAAAATAAAATACTGAAAAACATTCAGATAAGCACCATGAAGAAATTTGGTAAAAGTCCAACAAGCCAACCCGATGTTTTTACACTGCTAGCTACCAACTTTTGTGTCACTTAAGTTGAAATAAAGAGTAATTTGATGCCAATTTACTATTCGAAAGCAGCACAGCGCTCATTGCTTTGGCTGAAAGATTATCTAGAAACTCAACAATAAAACTGTCATTAGCTAAATTAAGATGCATAAGGTTATTTCTGTGGAAAAACAAAGATTCAATCTGTAACGACTAACCTAGCAGCAGCTAACTCACCAGGAAGACCGCCGATGCCTGACTAAACTGCTGCCTCGACAAAGGCTAAAACCGGACACGTACACCGGCTAATAACATACCGCCACACACGGCTAACGTTGATGACAAAGTTAGCTAGCCCTGCTATTTTGTGTCAGACCTCAGAAGATGTTGTTGCTTTTACATCAGCTGATCGGCTTGTTTTTATCCAGGGGGTTAAAAGTCATTCAAACACGGTGCATTTTGGGAAATGCAGGCATAAATTATTGAAAGCGATGCCATTATGTTTTACATAAACCACCACATCACTTTGACTGTACATAGTCAAACACACGTCCTCTACAACGTTGAAAAAGTTTACTATTTTGAGATTAGTTTCATTGCTACTTTTATATAGGATGAAGTAAAGTTACCAAGAACTTCACACTGATTTACCATGATGCTTTGCGGCTTCCAGCTGCTCAAGGGTCCGCTTGAAATGATAACCAGCGTACACTGACGTTGCCGGTGTGTTCGGGGAAAAACTCCAGATATGAATGTATATCAAACATCGTCAGTTGAGGGTTTTGGGGTTAAAAATGAATTGACGCTTTCGGGGTTTCATTCACGTACACCCAGTCCATCCTCACTCGTACTTTATTGTAACCGTTTCACCTTCACCCACACCGAGCCGGGGCACACCGGTGCTAACAGCGACTTAACCATGCGCAACGCTTCATTTTCGCTCTGTTTTTACCCTGGAAATATTCAGTGATTAGGCGTCACGTCTTCTTGCGTTTAATGTGTATTTTATAGCGGACGTGGCCTGTTTAACATGTGTGAGTATATTCTTCAAACTCGCGTCATTGAGAAAGAGCTTCTTTTCCTCTTCATGTGACCTTGCCCTCTCGCCTTAGCTTGTTGCTAACCTAGCTACAGTGTTAGCACCCGAGAATTCCCTCAGTGCTCGCTTTCGCCGTTCTCTTATCGTTCGTGATGGAAGATGAAAGTTACACCGATATTAACGGCAAACCCATATCCCTGGACTGTCAGAGTCACTCCAGCTTCTGCAGGGAGTTTACGGTCAGTTCTCCAAAAGTGTCCATCGGCAAGGTGATGGTGTACACCTGCACCGTGTGGCTAATAGCATACGTCGTGTTCTTCGTCACTCAGGTAAGAAGGCACTTTTGAGTAGCGGTTAGTGTCAATTTGTTTTCATGCTTAATTGAAATTAAACGTTTGTTTGTGTTTTCTAGTAATTTCCTTCCTTTGAAGCTAGTGGCAACTGAGTTATAATGGTGTCGTACTGTATGGAAGCACTACTTGTCTTATTCATGCCTTACTAAATATATTATAATATTATATTCTAAAACATTCAGTAACAAAATGACATGAGGTGTTATGAAAATAACATTAGGAAAAATATTAGAACATAGGTGGATTTTTTAGTTATAAAAATGCATCGTTATTCTTTTTTCTTTCACTTTTTTCACATTAAAACGCGAATAAAGCAGTTAATACATACAAGCTGGGAGGAACAAAACATTTAAGAGAGACTCAAAAACACTCAGTGGGCTTGACTTAACTTCTTATGAAATATGAAACTCAGAATTCTGTCTAAATTGAAATAAACTCTTGTTTTGGACTTTTCTAAAAGAAATAAATAAACAAAATTCATGTGGCCCTTCATCTGTAGTAATGTTATTGTTCAATCAAAAAAAAAATGGAACAGACTGGATGCCTCTTATGCTTATGTGACCTTTCAGCATATCATTTTTACAGTAAGTTTTTTTTTTTTAAATTGTATGAACACAAACTAAACCTGCACCTGCATGTTTTCCCCTCTTGTAGAACACGATGGTACTGTCCAGCGCCATATTCGTCACCCTGGTGGGAATGATGCTTCACATCCACTTCGTGAAGGTGGACCACGAGTCCCTGCTTGTTATTGGCTCCGTAGGCATCCAGGTGTCATCCAACTACGCCTCCGGCCGTGAGACGACCACTTTCATCGAGATGAACAAGATCAAGGATATTGTCATCAATGAAGCCATTTATATGGTGAGTGACATCATTTGTAGTGTTTTTCCTTCTTACTTTGTTTTTGGACATGTGCAGGTTTTTATTGTGCTAATATTCTATGCAGCCTGTGCCTCTGTCCTAATTTTTTTTTTTAATTTGTGGATTTATTTAATTTCAGCATAAAATCATCTACTACCTTTGCATACTGCTGAAGGACCCCTCAGGCCCTAACTCAGTTTCCAGTGTTGTGCCATTGTTCCAGGTGAGGTGAATTGCAAGATGTACTGATATATATTGAAGAGCAACTTGGTCTAAATACTTAATTCTAAACTACATGCCCTTTTGTCTCTCTTTCTCAGAGTTCAAAGCCAAGACTGAACTGCTTGGTTGAAGTGTACAAAAGCTGCCAGGAGATTCTCTCAAAGTGTTGACAACAAAACTGAGATTATACATTGAACTCATGATCTCACAATTCCCTCACAAACAGGATTTCAAGTGAATTTGTCATGCCCCCCCCCCTTCCGTACACCATGGGAATGTAATCTCTGTATTACAGAGGAAACACACTGGTTCCACACTGTTGTATAGCTACATTTAAAAAAAGGTATGAAACATTGTCTTAACAGCCAGTCCATTGGAAATGCCATTGTAACACTCTCCTATTTATTAATTTAGATAATTAATGTTTAATATGGCCTATATTTTAAGCGTGATCACATTGTGTTTTTTGATAACAATTACATGTTATTTAAAATAAAAAAAATCTTGAGATTATATTTTCTAAAAATGGTCCACACTCTCCTGTAGGGGGCAGCACCACTCAATTTACACTCTTGCACATTGATGTCGTCAGTTGGATTGTAACCCCTGACAAAAGCAGAAGCACACTTTATCTGTTTTATCCACATTGGGTGACTTTACACTGACCATTTGTATTTTTTGAAAAGAGGTTTATTGAGGGAGTTGTGAGAGTACGCGATGCTGTGTACAGTACCCATTAATATACATCCACACCTCCTTAAATGCCTTTTCACTTCCTCATAACTGACAGGGTTTACCTATCCACAAAATATCTTGACACTAGACACTTGTTTACGAGACCTGTTTTCAGAAATGTCGCTGAAGGTGACCTCACGGCTCCTGTGACGGGAGTAATGACAGTGGGCAGAGGATCAGGTCTAGACTGACTTGTTGGGCAGAAATTATACTATTTCCTCACTTGGTCTCAGCTTCTATTTTAAAAAAAGTTAGTCATTTAAATTCAAAATATAACCGCAACTGTTAATAAGTCATGGTTTTGTGTAAGTAATACGGACTGTAAAGGTGTTCCAGTTCTTTAAACCAGCTTTCTGTCTTAACGACGAGCTGTTTTGGGGTCAGTGAGAAAATTACTGTCATAAGTGAACTACAAAAGTGCCGGAAGGGGCAGAAGTTAACGCTAACCCAAAAAGCTAATGGGGTTTCTTATATTGGATCTTTTTTATCTTTGTGTACATGAGTTCTGTGGCACGAAAAGGTGATGTACGTATTTGTCACAAATGAACATAAATTTTATGATTTTTGAAGCAGTAATGCAATTGTTAGTACAGAGCTAACGTCATGCTACGAACAAACTGTGCCGAGTGGAGACAGGACCCCAGCATCAACTCTTGAGCTTCTTCCATTTTTGGTTGGTTAAATATCATTGACAACCTCTCGTCTCGTTTTGCTTCTTTGCTGCTTTTAAGACAAACAAAATGCTTTGAAATTCACAACTGTTGAGCGAGACATCTGAGAAATCATGAGCTTGTGTCAACCGCAGACCTTAGTTCAAACGTTTTACCGAGAACTCGTTGAAAAATCACATTCCACGTCAATATGAGGGAACTGGATAAATGGCTTCCAATTTGGCCTGAATCATGTTAGAACCCCATAAACAGCTCCATTCTCTAGTCTAAATGTTGTCCTATTCGGAGCAAATAAATTAAGATGGTGACTGTATAAATGTCCAACTTGAGGCTTGAAGACGGGAGTCCAATGGGTGATGTGACAATGGCTATGTCCTTTGGTTGTATACACTCTGTGGTAAGAGGTGTGCACCCACTATGAAACACTATGAATAAATTATTTCAAGCAAGGATTTAGAGTAGTTGTTAAAAAGGCTCTGCCAGGAGAATATTCCACTCCTCTTGGTTGGAACTAAAATCTAACAATGTGTTGAAAGTTTAATAAGCCTCGATTGTCAAGAGTTTAAGTCTCTTGTTTTCACCAGCGTCTGGCCTGAGTTTCCCCTCCAGCCCTCCTTTTTTCCATCCATCCCAATTCTCGATGACCACCTGCAGCTCCCGCTCAGACCTGTGTTTGAACTCGCTGCTCCACGGGCCAACAAAACAAGCAGAAGGGTGTGATTTTCACGGGGCGAAGCGTTACGCCACTGTGAAAAGTAGCCGCTGACAAGATAATAGTCCCTCCTGGAGCTGCAAAACAGCCAGGAACCAGGCGCAGGGGGGGGGGAGAGCCGGGCTGACACCTTGGGGCTTCTGCAAAGGCCTCATAAACCAGCAACCCCCCCCGTGCGTAAATCATAGGCAGTGAAGATGTTTGGCAGGCCAGCAGCACAGTGAGGTTTTCCTCAACTAGGGGCGTGGACTGTTAATTACGACCACTAATAACAGGGTTGCAATTGACCAGAAACCTTGTCACTTCATTTATTGTATTTCTTTATGTTTTGGATTATTACATACTCAGTGGTATCGGTTAAAGTCCTGATATGTTTCCTGTTCCCCTTAGTATTATTCCATTTGTGTCTAATGCCACCCTTTTATCTTTTTTTCCGGGGTGGTTCTAACCCCAGGTTACTCAACCAGAGGACGCACGAAATGTGCTTACATTATTTTGGGTGTGAGAATCTCGAGAGGAGGGTTTAGATCCCCACTGAGCTGGGAGTTGTCCCTTTACCACCTATAGTGTGCACACACACACACACACACACAGACGTATCTCGACATAATCATGAAACCTACAGGGGATACCAGATAAGTTAGGTAACACTTTTACATGGTAATAGAAGTACATGTATACACACGGAGATGAAGCTCACGTTTGGTAACGGTTAAAGCTTGTCAATTGGTGCAACAATTGGTTCTGCTTTAACGCCTTTTATTTAAGGTATTGTGTCTTTCTATTGTTGTTTTAGCATATTGAGTTCTTGGCTGAAAATGATATTCAGTAAACTGTGTCCATTTTTTAAAATCTTTCCACGGAAGTGCTTCAGGGGGTGACCTATTTTTGCAGGGCAACCCTGAAGTTAGCATAGGGTAACCTTGACAAAAAGCCTAACTGATTTTTCTACAATGGATTTTGAATTATACATGTTTTTTTTTTTTCAAAACAAGATAATCCTTGTATGTTTTAGGATATTTGAAACGTAAACATTATCATTAGCAGTCCAAAGCTAACGTTATGCTACTACCCCACAGAAGTATTCAACATCACAACAACTAGCTTCATTCCTCCTCTATTTTCTGGAGTTTGGTAATGAAATAAGTATTCTATTCTGTAGAATACAAAATATGGAGATATTATGAACTAGTTTAAACCACTTTCCTTATTTCAAGCATTTACCCCAAAAAACTTGTTCAAATCTGCATTGGTTTGGACAGGGCTTTATAAACGAGGCAAACTTCTAACTTAATGTCTGTCTGTTTAAAACTCAAGGGGAAAAAAAATTGTTACTGATACACTGAGAGACATTCGATTACCTTTCTATACTGAAACTATCGTCACAGACAGATTCTGAAATAGTGCCCTAATAATGGCCTTGTCATTATTACACCGTCCTTGTTTGGACAGAACCAACAAAAGCTAGCATTCTGCTAACTGAGCTTGATATTTTACCAAGCATTCTGGCGTCCTCCGACAGAGATGCAGTGTTTCCCTCATTCATGTTGTGGATAAGCTTTCTTTCCGTCTTTTTCAGAAACATCGATTTAGCGCTGTGGTTTCTGATTCAGAGGACCCATCTATCCCTTACACGTCTGCGTACTTTTACAGAAACGCTGACATAAAATGGCACAAGAGCCCTACTTTGGTAAGGCTGTGTGAAGAGACGTGTGTGTGATGTCACACTCTCTTGCCTGTCTCGCAATGGTGAGGGACAGTTTGTGCATCCTTGGAGCTAACATTGAACATGTCCTTCATTAGCCCCATACTCCACCCCTCCACAAAATGTAGTTGAAATCAGTACAGAAGTTGTTGCGTAACCCCACTAAGAGACAGACACCAGCACTCGGTGGAAGGTCGTCATAGCAGTTGCGGGATTATTTGTTTATTGATGTTCGCCGGCTGACGTGATATAATACAGCGCTGATTACGTTTGCAAATTCACAGAAAACATCATCTATTCATGTTCAACAGTGCTCAGCCTCCCCCCACACCAAACTCCAGTTCAGGCACAAAGCAGCATTTATCAAACTCTCTGGAGGGTTTTGTGGTAATATGATCTACTGTAGCTGCGTCAGCTTGTTGCGCAAACGGACAAAACCATCGACATGAAATATTCAAATGATGCAACTGCCACAAAGAGTCCCCACGTGAAAGTTGGTTACATTGTTTTTGGTCCTAAAGCAGAAATTTGATTTTTGCGGCTTTAATGTTTCTATGCTTAAACTGCACGACTATTCCATTGGCAATAGTTAACAAATGTTTGCTCTTGGTTACTGAAGTGATACTTTGACTTTGATACCAGCTCCACTATACTTATTCTTACTCGTTAGATACGTTTTAACAAATTTCATTATGATACAAATTTTCGACTTTTCTCTTCCTTTTCATTATTTTGTTGCATATTAAATCAGTTAATAACATGGAAATATAACCCTAACTGAATAACTTAAACTGAATTTAACTCTGTTCATGTTATTTGTTTTATGTTGCAGCATGCTGGTATTTTCCCACTCAAGGCAGTTCTACTATTTGGAGATCTGCTACTCAGGTATTGAAAATGGCCACGACAAGGCATCGATTCAATACATCACAATATTAAAGCAATGTTTGCTTTGTTTTTTGTTTTTACATTTTCCATGACTTTATTTTTCTGTCATCTGTAAAGTATCTGTATTTTATTTAATTTAATTTATTATGACCTTGCCAATAAATACCACATTCCCTTGAGTTACATCTCTTGATATATTAGTTTGTATCTGATGTAGGCCCTGTCACTAAATGAACTCAGATTGTTTAGACGTCCTTTTTATTATTTGTCTAAAGACCAGTTTCCTCCCTGGGCAGGAAAGTCCACTGCTCTCCCTTTGTCTTTCATAGATGACAATGTTGAACTTTGAGGTGAGGGTTACAAAAATAAAGTCTTAATGACCTCACCCAACCGGCTTACTGCTTGGAGAGCAGCTCGAACCAGAGTATGATTGTTACTACAAGGTTATATGAGTTGATCGTTCTCAACCTATGAAACGATGCCAGCCGGTCTGCTTCCGTCTTTCTTTTATCTGGCTTTTAATGCAGAAGTTGGTTTGAATGCAAGTTATTCAGTGAACCAGGTGAAACCAACCCTCCCGAGGCCACGCCCTCTCGCCGTCACCTGGCAGACGTGAGGTAAGTGAGACGCACGACTCGTCAGACCAGCTGGCAGCAGATAAGAGAGCCAGAAGCTGGCTCTACTGGTCTGTCGGGAGGGCTGACGGCGGAGAGAACTCCCTGCAAACGCACATCCGTTTTTCTCTTCTTGTCTCAGAGGACAATAAAACCAAAAATCAACGAACAAAACACACACCGCTCAACCGTGGCTGTAAGTGTGTTAGAGCATATGGTTCATGTTTGAGTGTGTTAATGTGTGTGTGAACACAAGTTAAAACTGCTACATGCTCCTATCTGTGGCTGCTGTGATGCCTTTATTAGTTATTGTGTGTGTGTGTGTGTGTGTGTGTGTCACGTAGTTTTTTCCCCACTCCCTCATCAGTCATGTACACCACTGCTGCGTGATGACAGCTGCACAGTTTCTTCACTCTCAGTGGTGCCGGAGTGTCTGAAACCAACGATTGAGTCAGAAATAATGTGGTTTCCATATGATGTAATAAATTAAATGGCCAATCGGCAAACAATTGTTAATTTATACGGCGTTTATGTCATTTTTTGTAATTGTTTTTGAAAAAAACCAACAACAACAACAACTCATGCTCAAGAAAGAGACCACAGAAGAAAAAAAAATACTGGCAGTGATTCTCTCCCGTAATCTTTTGTGGCAGTCATACAATCATCCAGAGTGGTCAAAGAAAGAAAGAAAGAGCGGGAGAGAAAATGGATGTGGCCACAAGACGGGAGTTGTTCCCAGAGTTTTATTAATCAGTGGCCATTACACAGAATTTCATCTCAAGTTTTGATTAATTTGTGGCCATTCGATATTCTTTGTTGTCAAGGTTTGATTTGTTTCGCCACGACGTATGGCCTGCTTCCACGGATGGACTTAACCGTGGCCATGAGATGGAACTTGCTCCCAAGATGTGATGTAGTTGTGACCAGGAAACAAAATCTTTTCCCACAACAGAATTCATTTGTGGCAGTAAGATGAGACGTTTCCTAACAATTTCATTTATTTATGTGAAAAGATACGTTGTTCCCACAATCTCATTTATTTGATAAATGAGATAAAGCTTGTTCCCAAGATTTGATTGATTTGTGGCAACAAGATTGAACATCATTCTCTCTACAGCAACAACACATGGCATATCTCATGGCCACGAATTAACTAAATTGTGGGAACAAGGTTTAAGGAGCCACTCTGAGGCGCTGTACTACACCGAAACCCCTGGTGTAGTAAAGGGAAGTGTTTTCCTCACGCCTTGCAACAGACACACATGCACGGATAGTATTTGTTGTGTATTCCTGCTCTGTAATCAGCTGCTGCAGAGATGTGGATGTGGAAGACGTAACCCCACACACACACACACACACACTCACATGCTTACCACATACCAACGGCACGTGCTCCACACGCGAAATGACATCACATTCCAGAGGAGATGATGAGTCAGCCCTCGTTCAAACTAGAGTTTGAGATGTTCTTTTCATGAAAAACCTGAATATTAGATATATGTGTGTGTGTGTGTGTGTGTGTGTATATATGCTCAAAAGTTGCGCCACAAATCTTTTGTTGACATCTTTTGATGATTGAAAGGGAAAAAAATGTACAACTTCATCACTTGATTTCATTTTAATCTTTGGTTTGGCCTAAATTATCAGCGAAGGTCACATGCTCTGGAAAGTAATGGCTCATTCTGTTGTCATTCTCCAGACTATTGGGAAACACCGAAGCACATTCGCGCTATGACACATCCGCGCTGTCTCACGTATCTCAGCAGAAGGGCAACCGTGAGTCTGAGCCGCGCCGCCAGTACAGTTGGAGAACATTTATTTACGCTAAAAACACGGGCTGCTTACAGGTGGTCTGCTGCTGCCGTGTTTATGGTCTGTTACATTTATGAGTCACTTCAGTTTTCATTCATGAGCCTCCTCTTGTTCTCCCGGGGTAAACAGTTGTGGTCAACGGGCTTGTGTTGACATGGAATAGATGAACACTGTTTGGCTAATGTCACAGCACACACACACATGCACACACACATGCACCCACACGCTGTAATCTCAACTGTCTTCTTTAGACATCCTCGCTAATCTGTTAGCAGCTGTTGCTATGTAAAAGCATAAAAACTCTACCCTGTGGTATTTTGCTGTTGCAGCTCTGTCTGGACTGGTATTTTTTTAAATTTCCTTTAAGCTCCTCCTCTAATGGGCCTCCTGTATTTTTGCAGTCTGTATTTTTAGCTTTCATTGAACCATTTTAGGTTGCTTCCTGTTTTATTTTGAGCCGCTCGTCTCTCTTCCCCCCTCCATCTTGTGTCGTATCCCTATTGTAGTCGTTTAAGTCATTTTGGGACTGAAAACAGACAAAAGGTGCAATCTTATACCAAACGGTCAATTTACAGCCAATAAGAGGCAATTTTTACTGCAGTGATTTTCCAGTCTTCTTTGTTACTTTTATCTTACTTACTTATCTTAGCCATATCTCCTAATTCCATGAAGGATCTGAACACTGTACTACTCATAAGGAAGGAGTTCTCTCATTTTATTCGATTACTCAAGTACACGTTTTACTTCTTAAATTTCTCTTACCAACTTTGCATGTTTTACATTCTATGAAAGTCTCATATTAGCCTGAAACTGCACTCATAGATTGATGGAAATATTTGCACCAGTTTTCTTCACAAGTGTATCTATTTTTTTTTCAGTAATTCTAAAAGATCATTTCGTGATTTCGTGATTCCTTTCCTGCAGCCTGCCTCCGACTGTCATTTTTCAAGACAGTACTTTGACTTAAATGAAAAACAAAAGGGACACTACTCAGAATACTGTAATAATGCTTGAAGAAACTGAATTCGTCCAGAAAGATCTGTAAAATTGATGCTTTCACAACATTCTATATAATCCATGCTTCTTTTTTTTTTTTTTTACTTTTTAGAATTACTGTATTTTTTACAGATAGTGCTCCAGTGATACAGCCAGATTTTTAAGTGTTTGGGTTTTTTTTTTGTTCTTAATTTTGAATGCTCCACTGCCACTAGCTAATAAACAATTAATTATAAAAAAAAAAACCTAATTCCTGGTCAGAAGAGCAGCTTGTAACTGATGTTGCTCCAGCTCATCCTGTAGCGGGATGTCATTTTTATCGTTTTTTTTTTTACGGTTTCCTTACATTAAGAGGTCTGGTGTTGTTCGAAAATTCGGATTTCTTTTCACGAGTTTCAGTCCCCGCTCCTCCTTAACTAACTAAACTAATTTAAGTCTTCACAGACACACTTCTTTGATGGTGACACAAACAGACTGAGTAATCCGATTTAGTGAGTTGTGAGTAAGCGGACAACAGCCAGTCACTCTGTCAGGAACAGGTCCCGACACACCTCCTCAGTCGCACAAGTAGACAGAAACTCACAATATAGTATCACTTGCCAATCAAACGACATCAGGTGGTGGCAAGTACTCATTGTGTGAACGTGTATCTTGAAGTAATATGAATATTATTATCATTTATGTGTTTATTTGTACTTGTGTACATGTGCGTGCCGTGTATCCGCATGCGTGTAGGAGACGGTGCGTGGGACAATAAGAGTTGTGTCGACTTGCATCATGCCCTTACTTGCTTCACCGCCACCATGTGTGTTGTGTGGATGTCACAACAACCCCCACCCTCCTCATCCCCTGACACCACTGTGAGAACATTTCACCCCCTTGATTCCCAGAGGTGCACACACCCAAGCAGCGGGATCGCAACCAATCGCGTCCCACACCTCTCGTATGCAAATGAGTGACGACTTCAACCAAAAAACTGTCGCTTTTCAAAAAAAACAGAAAAGCAAACAGAGATAATCATATTGAAACAGTCTTGAATCTTCATCTCTCTCTCTCTCTCTCTCTCTCTCTCTGGATTTAGATGCAACATGAAACCAAACTCAGGGTTACTACAGGGCAATGCAGTTCTTAAGCCGTTCAGACCAGATGCATCACGTAGGTTGTTTTATTTGTTTGATTGCTCATTTAAAGGGAGCAGTGTAGCGTTCTCTAACTCTCTCTCCTCCAGACCTGACGTCCATGTCGTTCCAGATGTTCTGTGCTGAATTTCAACGATATTTCGTGGACAGAGGGGACCAGTCACTTTACACACAAAGCCAAAGGTGTACGCTTATTTTGTTGTTTTTTTATTTCAACAGAGAAATAAATGTGTCAGTGGACGTTGACACGTTCTTCACAAAACCATCTGGAATTGAAAGGTTATCTGCAAAAATGCCACAAGATTTTAAATGAGTTCACTTCAAAGTTACTCTGCTACGGCACTTTCTGTATACTTCTTTGTGACAACGGACGACCGATATTAAAACATTACTTCAACCAAATATTTTGTTTTTTAGCTCGAAAAAAGGGTTGTCTTTTTTCCCCCCCTCCTTGGGTCACTTCTTGACTCAAGGATGCTAGAAGTGTCGGTCACATATAGTTAGCTTGAAGCTGCAGCCACAGAAACAAAAGAACGGTAAATGTACCTCAAAAATATCAGTTTGTATCCTGTCAAGATCATCATCCGTCATAATCCACACCTTCTTCATCCAGCTGTATCCCCAGTGATGATAACACTGAACTTGAAGTCTCAAATCAAAATGTGGAGCATTGCTGATCCTATGTTTTGATAAAGAAGGCACGCATGATTCCGAACAATGCACTTTTGGCCTGCTTTTCTGTTGTTAGCCACCAGTCACCTTTAGCTTCAAGCTAAATATACATAGCTGGCTTTTTCTGCATTCTGGAGTCATAAATAAGTGATGCGGAGGGGGGGGGGGTGGACTATAATACAACTGTAACTTGTAATCCAAAAGTATTTTACCAAGAAAAAGACTAACACATGAAAAAAGGAAGAGGCTTTTTTATCGGCTGTTTTAATCCACAACTAACGTGTGTCCCACATTTGAGGAGGATGGCTATTCCGTGTCAGGCCCTGCTGTATCCAGAGGACTTCTCACAACATTCTTTCCATTCAGTCAGGAGGAAGGTGTTAAAGTCTGGCCTGGATGAGAGCTCCTGCTCTCTATTCTGGAGAGATAATACAGTCGTTTAGCGCTGATCTGTAATAGAATGGGTTGGCTGAGGTGTCCTGCAGGGAGCACAGTGTGGTGATAAGATTGTGACGTGTTTAGTGAGTAAAACATCACTCACTGTGTGTGTGTGTGTGTGAGAGAGAGAGAGAGAGAGAGAGAGAGATGTGAGATCTGTGGTGTACTGTGGATTGGATGTGATGGTTACACAATAAACATCAGCTATGATACTCTGTCATAAGTAAAAGTGAATGATAAATGTGTGTTTAAGCAACGTTGCTGGAAAGAAACCTCACATTTTTTCCTCAGCTTGAGTATTTTGCATTTATCTGAACCCAGCGGTTATAAGTCACTTCAAAGAAGAAGATGTTGCATCGACGATCCGATTTATGTCCTTTCAAATTTGAAGCCAGCCAACCTCAAAAGAACACAATCAGAATTGGAACACATAGCACCCTTAACTTCTAAAGCTCAAGTGTTGGAACACTCCCGAACACCTGAATACCAAACATCATGCAGGTCTATTATATCAAACTCTAGATTTGTGCAACAGTAGATAAAAGGTCAGTTCTTAACTATCATGTCCAATCTAGTCTGGTTTTAATTTGCCGGCCTTTTTCTTAACTGTGGTTTTGTGAACCTTGTGTCAAATGTCCTTGAAAGTGTTCATCATATTTGGTAATAATCCTGCTCCTATTTTTATTTTCTCAAATTTTAGATGAGATATTAGAGCCTTGGGCAGCACGGCGGTGAAGTGGTCAGCACTGTTGCCTCACAGCAAGAAGGTTCTGGGTTCGAGCACAGGATCTTTCTGTGTGGAGTCTCCATGTTCTCCCTATTCCTGCGTGGGTTCTCTCTGGTACTCCAGCTTCCTCCCACAGTCCAAAGACATCAAGAGGGGACGAGGCTGATTGATACTCTAAATTGACCGTAGGTGTGGCTGTGAGTGTGAATGGTTGTCTGTCTCTATGTGTTGGCCCTGTGATGGACTGGTGACCTGTCCAAGGTGAACCCTGCCTCTTGCCCATAGCTACTTGTTTGACCCTCAGTTCCTCCAATGGGCGATAACGTGACCGGAGTCGACGTGTTTGAAGTCTTAATCACACCGTCGTTCCCTGTGCGCGACTCTGATGTTCCCACCTTAAAAGCCGCATCTGGTTCTTCTGCTTTGATCAGGAGATTTCACCGAGGGTCACTCCGAAGTCATCAGTAGCTTTTTGATTAAGATAAAAGTGACAAGATACAAGAAGGAGAAGAAAAAAAAAAAAACAAGCTTTCTGCTGAGGCGTTAATGGCTCAGATGTTATTCAACCTTTAGAAATGACATGAAAGAAACACAGTGAAGGCGTTTTGTGCTTGAGGTTGTTTGCATTTTTACCATCTGTGTGTTACTTAAGCGTATGAGTGACTAGCCGAGCAGATTCAGGGGACAGAAATAATCGTTGTTGCCTGCAGGCAGTCACACAGTCACAGTCAGGAGCTGGAACGATTCTCACCGGCTCGGCTCTGCAACATCGAAACTGGCAGTTTATGTTTTGACGGAAATAATCAGGCGGCTTTTGTTTTTTCATATTATCAACAGCTGCGCACAGTTTATGTGACTGATACGCTGTTTTTTTGTCCTCGTGCAAATGAACTGCGTGTCAGTTGAAAAAGGAACTAGTAGTAAAGGAAGTAGTTGAATCCATGTGCGATTGTGTTTTACATGGAAAGAACTGTTTATTTTAACATGTTTTAGCTCTAAAGTACCATGTTGCTTGTACATGAAAAGCAAAATTATAAATATTAAAAATTTTATATATTTTTTTTTGTGTTAAGGAAATTTCCCACAATAAACTGCTGTCCATTTCAATCTTTTATTTAGTTAAACATTTACGAAAATTAAATCCTTGATTGACTGGGGGTAATACAACAATAACAACACTAAAAGTCACAATAGATTGTGTGAGAAACAGACTTTACAAGTTTTGCAAAGTCCTCCCCAAAGCGTAACTGCTCAAGCTGCCACTTTGGTTTGGCCGGGAAGCCAGCAGGCTTTGTCCGGGGCCAGGCAGACCTGTCGGTGCACCTGCTGATTCCCAGGCCTCCTTGCCAAACTTTGACAACAGTGAAACCCGGAGAGAGTGAAACTGGCCCAGAGCCAGAGGAAGAGTTGGTTGACTACTCCTGACACAATCGCTAGAAGCAGGGGATCCTGGGAGAAGAGCCGGTGTTGAGGTTGAGAAAAATAGATGACTAACCATGAGAAGAGGGAGTGAGGAGTAGGAGGAGAAATTAACTGCTGCGACTCTGGGAACCTAAAACCTGTCTGACGTGGCTTCATCACGGCTTCGACATTGCTCAACGCAGCACACACTGTTCCTGAGTCTGTTTGCATCACCAGTGAGTCGATCGCTACCACGTGCAGTCGAGACAATGGAAAGCATCTGTTTTTTTGTCCTTGAGTGAAAGAATAAAAAAAATAGTTTCAAGGGAACAGAGTAATAAATAAGACCTGACGCTGAAGTCTGGTTCTCAAATGAAGTCTCACAGCCAGACTTGACCCACTGCTGCTGTCTCTCTAGATGTTTATATCCATTGGACTCCTGACCCTCACCTTCCCTCCACACACACACACACACACACACACACACACACACACACACACACACGCACGCAGTTTAAGATTCCAACATTTCAGTGTGTTCTCTCCATAATTTGACTGTATTTTCTTTTAATTACAACTATCATTTACAACTGTTATTTCCTTAATTTTTCATTTTCAAAACAACTCCTCTCTAACCAGAATATGACTAAATATGGATGGGAACCTGGCAGTGGCGCTACAACTCATTCTCACAAGGCAAGTTATATAAAACTGGTCCAAAACGTAATGATCATGTGACCCCCTCCATGTTTCCCACCTTCCAAATAGAGGCTAGGCTTTGTGACAAGAGCGGTGTAACTGAATCAAAACTGTTTGAACGCCAAGTGACATCTCACTACGTGCAACAACTCCCACATGACACCTGGTCATTTGACCTATCGACCATTAAACTACATCACAATCGCCTCCGATCACTGCGTCTCCCATCCAGTGGTAGTTAGCATGCACAGAAATTACAGGTAGACCACGCAGTTACATCATTGGAAACAAGCAAACCCAAGTTATGATTGTATGCCGACAGCACAGATATGACAAATCAGAAATGCATTATGCAGAATTGACGATGGTAACTGCAGGTAATTGATGGTATGTTAAATATTCAGAGTGCGCAGAAATGACTCTGATATGCTAACTGTGCAAAACAAGATTGATATCATTCATATTCTAACTTTGAATACATTATTTTAGGATAGCAGTGGCCCAAACTAAAGTTGGTATGCTACTTTTGTAGAAATGATGATGTTGTGCTAACTGTAAAGAATTGACGGTACAGGAACTGCGTAGAGGGGACGTTGATATGCTAACTGCAAAGAAATAGTAGCATGCTAATTGCACAGAAATGAACTTGTTATACAGAGCACACATGGCTTTGGTACAGTAACTCTGCAGAAACAACGTTATGAACAGCTGGCTAACGTCACTTCAGCCTTCCTAGCTGTGCAAATGCAAACACAAAAAAAAAGCTCTGGAAGGTTCTTGGGGAGCTCCCGTAGTGAATACTTCCTCTCAACATTCATGGTCGGCACCAAGTGGTCCCTGAGTTCATCATGGGTACACGGGCCCCTCTCTGGTACCTCTCCAAACGAGGTCATTAGCCCGAGATGTAGGATGTTACCTCATTGATAACAGGCGTTCAAACAGAACCCTGACACATGGCTGCGTGATGGATGGTGCTCTCTGACTAATGGCAAACACATTGCTGATGTATTGGAGGGAATGTGTTTTTTATTCTTTTGCTCATCTGTGACTCATCCAACCCGGTTCAGAACAAATGCGCTGCGGAGTTACTGGGTCCACTTGTGTTTTATAACCCCTCACGCGTCTTTCTTTATGTCTCTCGCTAGTTACAAAGACTCCTCTGTGCATGTTTGGTTTCCCCCAACAAATCCAGCAAAAATCCAACTTTTTTTCTGACCAGTGATGTTTTAAAGTTTCATAAACAATGTCCTCACCCCATTGTTGTGGTACGGCTGCATGTGTATTCTCAATCATTGATCTGACTCAATCAGTCCCTCTGTGAATACCTCTCCACCATCCACTTCAGACCTTTGGAAACAACACAGACACAGCAATCAGTCACAGCGTGGCACTGCCAAACCTTTTCGGCAGTCATGTGGATTGCATTAGAATTGGCCGGCCAGAGGCACAACTGGAGGCGAGAGGTTAATTATCATATGCTTGGACCCAGAGATGGTCCAGGAAAGGTTACCCATTGAGGCCTTGAGGATTATTGAGACTCCCTGTTGGGACCGATCCAGTCTTTCTTGTGTCTCTTTTCAAAAACTTCTTCCCTGAATGTAAAGTAGCTTCTACTGTCAGACAGTTGTGAATTGTACTGCCATGACATCTCTCACATGCTGTTCTAAAAATATACATAACACAAAGGGTATAATTTGCACTTCATTTATTTGCATCACATCACTCCCACATGTAAATAAAGACACACAGGTTAGAGGAGAGGATGGTCAGTTACAGGTAAGTGAGACAGTTAATGCATTTTAATGTCAAAATAACTGTTTTAACAAACAGAATAGTGAATAAATTCAGCTGACTTCCACAAGAAGCATAATAAAACTGGTTAATTACTGTATATCCACCAGGTATTCTTTAGACCGGAGAAAAATAAGACTTTCTTTAGCAAAAAAGAAAAAAAAAATGTCACAGAGCATTTTAAGTCCTTACAATGAAGGAGAGGCTGCTTAGCATCCTCTAACTGTACACACACACACACATGCGCGCGCACACACACACACACACACACACACACACACTGTTATAAAGGAGTGTTCTGAGCTTCTAAACAAAGAGAGGAGAGTTAAATGCCTCTCTGGCGGCGGTAGTGAGAGGTTCCTCAGGGTGGATGTCGAGGCTCCTGGAGAGCTGTCCTTTACAGATGCAGATTGATGTGAGACGGGAACAAAAAGCCAAAGGTTACTGCTCTCCTGCAACCTTTCACCTCAAACAAGGAGGTTTTCTGACACGCGGTTGCGCAAATCAAAAAGGACACGCATTTGTTTCTGATTTGCCCCCCCCCCTCCCCCTCCACCTCCCCTAATACCTTTTTATAGAATTTCAAAATTAAAGTAGGAGTTGATAAGGCTATCAGAGGTGCTGTAAAAACCAGCCGGGGGAGCTTTCACATTCAGGTAAGAAAGTGGCACCTTCAACTGTAACCTGGGTTTTTGCAGCTGCCGTATACAAACAGCGACAGAGAGGTGGCTAACGTCCTCCTCCTTGTCCTCCGACGCAGCCTCGACACGTTCCGCTTCTCCAGCTGAGCAGACCATGCAAATCTCTATCTGCCACCCTTTTCCTCGCCAGCTCAACAGTGGCTGGCTAAAACGATCAAACATTTGAGTAGAATGTAAACAAGACTGCAGTCCTGAGTCTGTCTGATGGAGTTTGAAACCCTGCCTGAGATTGTCCCACAATCCTCTGCTGCTTCCTAGGATCTCACTTTTTTTGTCACCCCCCCCCCTCCCTTTTTGTACCATTTGGCATCCCAGAGTAAAACAAGGGTAGGATGCTAAATGGGAGCAGTGACATCAAGCAAAAGAGAAGCTTTATTTTGAAATAAATTAAAGTTTTTGTTCACAACCCACGGGGTTGACAGTCCGAGCTCAGACGAAGCAGAAGAACTTCTTCCAGCTGCACCTGGAAAAAGCTTTGGTGCGCCGGTCTGATGACCTCCTTTTCTTGGCTTTGCGAGCTTTGTTCTTAATGGCTGCAAAAATGGCTGCGTCAAAGGCTTCCTTCAAGTTCTTCTGCGTTAGTGAGGAACACTCGATGTAGTCTGTAGCCCTGATCTTCTCGGCCATGCTCCGCGCACGAGAGCTCAGCACCGGCTTGACGTTAGATCTGTCCAGGTTGATTAGAACATTCACATCCAGTAAGAGGTCCGACTGAGTCCCGACGAGGATGATGGGTGAGGACGGGTTACACGCCCGGATCTCTGGAACCCACTTCTTGGTGATGTTGTGAAATGAGGTGGGGTTGACCATGCTGAAGCAAAGGAGGAAGACGTCGGAGTGGGAGTAGGAGAGGGACCTGAACTCATCAAACTCTTCCTGATGGAACAAAGAGATGAGAAGCAGATGTTAGCGGAGCAGAGGTGACCAGGGAAGTAATGAGTTAACTGGAAGATCCAGGAAAGTCATTCCACGAGTGCTCAGGAGGGAACGCTGGGTAAATCAAGGACGTCACAGGGTTCGAACATTCAAAGTGTCTCCCTCGTTATAATGCTAAGAACTGGAAACCCATAAAGATCATGTCTCGATATAAAAATAGGAATTCATTAAAAAAAACGTTTGCAACAAAAATATAAACAATATGAAATGATAAATCTCTTCGGGAACCAGTGATAGACGCATTGAGAGGAAAATAAAACTGAGATTTTGAGATTAAAATCGAAATATAACACAGATAATATAGTTATTGAGGGAAAAGTTCCAGTTGTACTTTTATTCCTGTAACTTTATGACATTCTTGTAATATAAAGAATTTATCATAGTAATATGACTGTCCTTTCAATATTGACCCTTTCTTGTGCTTGTAATCTAATTAATTTACTCTTGTAACATTACATTCGGTCTAATATATGTTATTTCTCAATAAATTGGGGTCTGACGTTAAATTACTACTTTATTCTCATGATGTTACAATATTGTCAAGGTTCTTTATTAATTTGTGCCTGAATGTCCACTAAAACACCACGGTAAACTACAGTTACTTTTTTTTTGGGCGGGGGGGGGGGGGGGGGGGGGTAGGAAAAACAAACTGGTCTCACCTGCCCGGCTGTGTCCAGAAGCTGAACTTTGACTGGAGATCCATCGACTTGGACTTGTCCTGTTGGATTAAAGTAACATGAGTCAGTCAGTTTTAAACCAGCTCACTTTATTTTAGGGCTTTTCTTTTTAAAGAAACATGGAGGAAAAAAAAATCAGTTGATAGTCCTCACAAAGATATTAAACACGTAATTATTGATTCAAATTTTCTTTTTAAATTTCCTTCTTCTTTTTTTTTTTTTAATCATACTGACTGGAGTCCAGATCTAAGACGTAAGTGAGAATCTCACTGACCGGAGAAGACGTCAAAGCCCGTCTGTCTGTACTCTGCTGGGTATCCATTGGAAGTGTAGCTCACTATCATACTGGTCTTCCCGACCGCTCCGTCCCCGACCAGCATACAGCTGATGACCCCGGGCTCCAGCTCGTCCTCCCGGGTCAGCCCGCAAGCGGAGGGCACTCGGGACTCGTGGGAGAAATAATCCATGTGAGGTGGCATGTCGGGCCGGACATTAAAGGTCTGAATCCCTGCTGTCAGACCTCTAGAGAGACGAGAGAGGAAGCTGACGAACGCTTCTGTCAGAGGCTGCGTGTCCTACTGGGGGAGTGAGCGTGCTGGCCCGGGCGGTTTTAGGGCAACGTGGTGCTCAGGCAGGTTGTGATTTGCATAGACACGCCTACTGAGACCACAGGACAGGAAGCCTCCATCAACCGCAGGAGAAGACTCTGAGTCAGACATGCACTGGATAAGAGGACAGAGTAAACACCGTGTGAGGATAATCAGAAAAAAATGTACTCAAGAAAGTAAAAGAAGTTTACTCAATACAGAAAAATGTTCCCTGTGACAGCTGCCGCTGCACAGTGCGTGCATTAGTCATGCATTCATGTAAAATCAGGAGAATATCATATTCTTCTTGAATCGATTCATAATCAGTCACAAACGTACTTAACTTTAACTTTCTGTTTTAATTGAATAATTTCGTAATTACCCAGTTGTTGCAGCTATAATCACATTAAATCTTGAGTATGATATATAATTTTTTTATATAAAAAGTGTGACCAAAAGAACGATCAAAAGTATTTATCACATTAGTTTTTCCCCGCCAAAATAAATATGACAACTCAATAAAATTACCCGCAATATTCCAATATTCCCCAATTATTCCTGTCTCTTTTTTGGCCTCATCCACCTGTCTGTCCTCAAACGTTTCCGCTTTTTCCCACTGATGTTCCTGTTGTTTTGTTGATGCTTTTGTAAAATGATGCGATTGTATTACATAATTACCGTAAAATATATCAGTGGTTTGCATAATAATGCGTTCTGTGAGTACAAATCTAAATTGTAAGTGTTTAAAGCTGTCAGATAAATGTGACAAAGTAGAAATAAAGAATGACATTGAAAGCGATTTATCTACAAGCATCTAAAGTGTTCATTTTAGTAAAGTACTACAGTAAAAGCACAGAATTTCAATCCAAAACTGTATTTGTTTTTCGGAAATGTTTCGACACTCACTCTAAATTCGGTCCTTTAGCGACCCCCAGTGCTAAAGATTGGTACTACATCAACCCTGATCACATGATTCTGTCACCTGATTCTTCGGTTCCACCCTGTTTTGAACACTCGGAAGCTGAACTTGTGACGATAACGTGAATGATAGCGTTTTCTAATTATCACCAGTATATGCTACAACTGCTAAACGTGAAGTTTTCCTCTTAATCAGTAGCAAAGGTGCATGTTGAGAGAGGAAATACGCTGTTGAACCCATCACGGAGCAAGCTGATCGCTAGCTAGCTAGCTGGCTAGCTTTATAGCCATGTCGTGTTAGGATTGACTTCTCGTTCGCCGGTGTATTTATCAGGAAATAACAAATTTACACACAGAAAGTCCCCGTAAATCAAACCATGGCTTCTATTCTTGATGAGTATGAGGACTCGCAAAACATCAGGCAAAGTGCGCAGCAGCACAGCCGCCTGTCAAGTGCCAATATCGGGCTAACACATTCAGGTAAAGCGGGGGTGCGTCGGCTCGGCCACACGCATTTTAATTTTTTACAGTTGTTCTCCCTAACAAACGTCCGTTTCCTTGTGTTAGGTTTTGTGAATGTGAGACTTGAGGAAGAAAAGCCGATATTTAACAAGCAGAGGATCGATTTCACACCACCTGAGAAGATCAACCATCTGTCCGTGTGCAACAACCAGCTGTGCATGAGTCTGGGGAAGGACACACTGCTGAGGTGAATAACATAAACTTGTCAGTAACGTTTGCATACGTTTGATTGGATTATTTGTGGTTTAATGACTCTATTCGCTGAGATTAGTGCTCAACAGCTGAGTGATTGCTGCGTATTGTTACCTCTTAAAGAGCTGTTACAGAAGATAAAAGATGCTGATACAGATGTTTACTTGTTCTGTCTGGTTCAGGATCGATTTGGCCAAGCCTGATCAACCTAATCAGATTGAATTGGGAAGGAAAGATGACAGTAAAGTACACAAACTGTTCCTGGATCCCACAGGTGAGAAAGCCACCAAGATGGTGTGTCAGCTGATTCACATGTTCCTAAGGAAGCATTAACCATAAAGTTTCATTTGATGAAGACCCCTTTATGGATTTTGAGTGTGCGCTGATGTTAAATTGTGCTTATATTCATCCTCTTATTCTGTGTTGTTGTTGTGTTTCAACTTTAATTTTAACAAGTTATATTCTAAGTTGTAATGCAATTTTGATACAATGTTGAGTAATTGTACTCCCTTGATGCAGGATTACAAGAGTACTACTTCCTGGACTACATGAGCACTGCATGCAGATCACATGAGTGTTAGATGTTGGACGACATAAGTAGTAAATGCTTGGGTGCATGCAGGGCTACCTGTGGTACTGTATGTGCAGTACCTGCTGAATATAGGATTTCTATTTGCAGATTACGTGAGTACTAAATGTTGGCGCACATAGAGACTTGCATGCTGGACTAGTACTACATGTTGGACGAATAATACTTGCAGACTGTGAGTACTGCAGTATGTGCCTAATTACATGCAGGACTACACATGCATCAGAAGCTGTACAAATACTGTAAGCAATACTTCATGAGTATTACATGCAGGATAGGGCTGAATGATTTGGAAAATCTATCCACATTCATACACAGACAGGTTTCTTGTTAGTCTCAGAAGCACTGCCTCCTCAAACCCCGGAGGTGTACTGCCTGATGGAACGACACCATCAATGTGGTAGTGAGATGGTCATGACCTCATTAACCACATCAGATTCCCCCTCCTCCATATTTTCCTGCTGCAGGATCCCATCTGCTGATCAGCATGAACACCAGTGAGTGTTTGTACCTCAACAGGAACACCCAGAAGGTGCGTAGTCTGTCTCGCTGGAGAGGCCACCTCATCGAGAGTGTGGGCTGGAACAAGCTGCTGGGTAATGAGACGAGTACAGGACCCATCCTGGTCGGCACTAGCCAAGGCATCATCTTTGAGGCAGAGATCTCTGCAACTGAGGGAAGTCTGTTCAACACCAATCCAGACCAATACTTCAGACAGGTGAGAGTGTGGCAGATTGTGACTACAGTACAGTTGGTTTGTGGTGCGCGACAAATGAACATAGTTTGACATCCCTGGATTGAGTTTCTTTTAAACTAGTTATTACTCTGTCAGCAGTGTTCCCAGAT
This sequence comes from Aulostomus chinensis, assembly GCF_037954235.1. Taxonomy (NCBI): domain Eukaryota; kingdom Metazoa; phylum Chordata; class Actinopteri; order Syngnathiformes; family Aulostomidae; genus Aulostomus; species Aulostomus chinensis. The sequence continues at coordinate 19,107,904 of NC_141339.1, forward strand.
CACCTAAAACCTCAAAACTCTGCCCTAAAGAGTAACAGTCATCATCAATATCCCTGTATTCATAAATACTTTCTGGCATTTTATTTCTTCCTCTCAGGATTGAACCAAAGAATGTCATATACTTATTGTATTGCAGGTCCACTCCCTGGAGGAGGATGGGAAACCAGCACCGGTCTGCTGTCTCGAGGTGGAGCGAGGCCTGGAGAACAAGTACTTCATCATTGCTACCACTCGTAAACGTTTGTTCCAGTTTGTGGGTAAGGTGGCCGAAGGCTCTGAGCAGCAAGGCTTCAGCTCAATCTTCACCCAGAACCAGGATCATTTGCCCAGTTTCCAAGAGTTCCCAGCCAACATGGGCTACAGCGAGATCACCTTTTACACCTCAAAGCTTCGTAGCAGCCCTAAGGCATTCGCCTGGATGATGGGTAATGGAGTTCTCTATGGGCAGCTGGACTATGTCAGACCTGATTCACTTTTGAGCGACGTACAGGTAAATACCTTTACGTGTGAGAACGTCCAGAATAACAGAATAAGGGGGTTGCCAGTAATGCTCCTAGTGGGCCTCCACACTCCCATTTCTTCTCTTTTTGTTGTGTACCTCTGCGAGGGAGGTCATGTTTGAACTGTGTTGTCTTCATGTAATTTACAGCAACATACTGTACGTGTTTTTAAGTTCCCACTTGTGAATACAGGAAGTGATATTTGCATGACATCACATGCACATTACTCTGCTCCTTCATGCAAAACCCAAATATTATCAGGGTCCACCAACCTCTCCCTCTGTGGAACAGCCACACACAGCGACATATTCAGGGGTGCAAGGGGCCACTCACTGGGTGCGTCTCAAATTATGGTCTAAGTATGAGATTGCTTGGGGCCAGATTTCACCTTTGCGTAGGTATTAAGTCTCTGAACTTTCTTGTTTTCGATATTTGTCTTCATACTTGCTCTCCTTGTGTCTAACAGGTATGGGAGTATACCCCAGACATTGACCTTAGTTTCAACAAGCCCATCTCCATCGTGCTGACACAGTTTCACTTCCTGCTCCTGCTTCATGACCGAGTTAAGGCCATCTGCACTCTGAATGGGCAGGTGGTATATGAGGACATGTTCCCAGATAAATTTGGCTCCCTCAAGAAGATGATCAAGGACCCAGTTGGTGGGTTGGTCTGGATCTATACCGAACGCGCAGTCTTTCGTTACCACATCCAGCGTGAAGCCCGAGATGTCTGGCAGATGTACATGAGCATGAATAAATTTGACCTGGCTAAGGAGTACTGCCGTGACCGACCCGAGTGCATGGACATGGTGCTGGCCAAGGAGGCTGAGCACTGCTTCCAGAACAAGCGATATCTTGAGAGTGCCAAGTGTTACGCTTTGACACAGAACTACTTTGAAGAGATTGCACTCAAGTTCATCGAAGCCAAACAAGAAGAGGCCTTGAAAGAGTTCTTACAGAAGAAACTGAATAATTTGAAAGTGAGTGAGAGAACACAGATCACCTTGCTTGTGACCTGGTTAGCAGAGCTGTACCTGAACCGGCTGGGCCAGCTGGAGAGTGATGGTAACACCATCCTCTTTCAGGAGACCCGCGATGAGTTCCGCCAGTTCCTCAACACTTCCAAACACAAGGAATGCTTGTTCAACAACCGCAGCACCATATACGACCTACTGGCCAGCCACGGCAATGTAGATGACATGGTTTACTTCTCAGTGGTCATGCAGGACTATGAGCGAGTCATATCTCACTACTGCCAACATGACGACTACAGCGCTGCCTTGGATGTGCTCTCCAAGCACTGTGACGAAAAGTTGTTTTATAAGTTCTCCCCAGTGCTCATGCAGCACATTCCCAAAAAAGTCGTAGATGCCTGGATCCAAATGGGCAAGCGACTAGATCCAAAGAAGCTCATCCCGGCCCTAATGAACTACAGCCAGATGGGCAGCACGCAGCAGATCAGTGAAACCATCCGCTACATGGAGTTTTGTGTGTACGAGCTGAATGTGATAGAGGAGGCCATCCATAACTACCTGCTGTCTCTCTACGCCAAGTACAAGCCGGACTCTCTGCTCTGGTATCTAGAGCAGGCGGGTACACATGCCTCAGAGATCCACTATGACTTAAAGTATGCTCTCAGACTGTGTGCAGAACATGGCTACCTCCGGGCCTGTGTTTTGGTTTACAGAATCATGGAGCTGTATGAGGAGGCGGTGGATCTTGCTTTACAGGTCAGTGAAACATGAATGTTGGTCAAAACATTTTTTATTTTAATTGAGACGTTCCAATGTGTATGTACGGGTCAGAGTTATTGAACTGGTCATAATCGTCAATAGGTCGATGTAGACTTGGCCAAAACCTGCGCAGACCTACCTGAGGATGACGAGGAGCTGAGGAAAAAGCTTTGGCTGAAGATCGCCCGCCATGTGGTGCAGGAGGAGAAAGATGTGAAGAAAGCCATGAACTGTCTGTCCAGCTGCACCCTGCTCAAGATTGAGGACATCCTGCCATTTTTCCCTGACTTTGTCACCATTGACCACTTTAAGGTGAACGATGATGTCTTTTTGTTGGCAAACCCAGAAGAAAACCACCACAAATTTAACACCTCTTTTATGATTTTTGAAGGGTAAAAATAGTTGCCAGAAGCGCAAAGCTAACGTTACGGCATAAGTGAACTACATCACATACGCATGATTTCAGTGTCAACACAACGAGCTTCATGGCACAACAACACAACAAACAATCCCGTTTATCCACTTGTTAGAAACTTCCTTTTTTTAATCCATGTAAAAAGCCTGGAATTCATGCATTTGGTATTCACTGATGTATTTTATGCTGTGTGTGTGTGTGTGGGGGGGGGGGGACATTAAAATATCTTAATCTAGTGTGAACCACAGACCTGATTTCAGGAAAATATTTGAAAAAATTATGGGGGAAAAAAAGAATCCAAAAACTTTGATTTTGAGATGAAGTAACTGCAACCTGAACAATGTTAACTGAGGGAAGTACAGTAGATGACTACCTTCACGTGATACCGTGTATTCAGTGCAGTTTCAGTCAATTTAAAAAAATGCTGTCCGTACGTGTAGCATTAATCTCGTTGTATCTCATTCTTTTCAGGAGGCCATCTGCAACTCCCTTGAGGAGTACAACAAGCACATTGAGGAACTGAAGCAGGAAATGGAGGAGGCCACCGAGAGCGCTAAACGCATCAGAGAAGACATCCAGGAAATGAGGAACAAGTACGGTGTCGTGGATTCCCAAGACAAGTGCGCCGCTTGTGACTTTCCTCTGCTCAACAGGGCCTTCTATCTTTTCCTGTGTGGACACATGTTCCATTATGACTGCCTGTTCCAGGTAACCACAAGGCTGCTTCTGGATGATTCACAATAGAGTGGTGTAGGACTGAGACCTGAAACATGGAAATAATTTGGGATCGTTGTCGGCTTCACTGGTCTCAGAGTCAGTGGGATTTTTTTTAATGGACTTTCAGTTAAATGGCTTCAAATTTAATGTTAACATCCCAAGGGAACCCACAGCAATGCTAACTTCCTCATTAACATACAAAACATGTTTTCTCTGCAGCAATATTAAGATACCATGTTATTAAAAAAACAGCCTCTGTTTTTAATTTAATTACGTCCCTTTTTTTTCCCTCCTAGGAAGTGACCCCTCACCTTTCAGCCTATAAACAAAGTCGTCTTGAGGAGCTGCAGAAAAAGCTTGCCGCAACCACACAGTCATCCAAGTCTCGCCACCGCACGGCGCTCAAGGAGGACTCAGACACTGCCAGTCTGGGAAAGGGCAATGCAGGCACAAGCCGTGAGCAGATTAAATCTGATATGGATGACCTCATTGCGTCTGAATGCGTGTACTGCGGCGAACTTATGATCAAGTCCATCGATAAGCCTTTCATTGATCCGCTGAAATTTGAGGAGGAGAAATCTAGCTGGCTATAGATGAGCCCCGCTTTCTCTCTCTTTCTCTGGAAAGATGAGACCAACATCTATATTTCAGAAGCTGCACCACCCACCGGACAGACCCATTAATGGATAAAGATGTTAACCTCGATAGTGACTACTGTTGAAACTGTATCAAGTTAATATTTTTTCTCCACAGGATTCTCTTATGTTGGTGGTATCTGATGATAATTGAATATCTTTGCACTTGAATGACAGTATCTACTGAATTGTGTACATGAATTGACATTGTTGGCAGTTTTACAAAATAATGTATAATAATGCCAAGGTTGCACTGTGTTTATTAGTGCCTGAACACCTGACTATTGAAGGAACACAGCAACTTTTGGGGGGAAATTTACTTATTTTCTGTCCTATCCGGAACTAGACAAGAATATAGTGACCTTTTCTCCTTTGTGCATATATGAGGGAGCGGAGACTCAGAGAGACCAGCTAACACCTAATTAGCTTAGCGCAATAAATGGTAGTGGATAATCAGGTTAGCATACCTGCGCCTTACCTGTGTCAGCTCCCAAACTGGTAGTTCTTGCCTTTTGTATTCTGGTACAGACAGATAAAGTTCACGGAATTAAACCTCCTTATCCTCTTTGCCAAAGTCAGCCATAATTAGTAGTAGCAGTCCCTCTTAAAAATAACAAATGTTTTGTTTGCCAAAGTTTAGAGGTGCAGCATCAGATCATTGTATCTTGTTAGTAAAGAGTGGTACTAAAATTACAGTATCTTGTACGATTTCTCAGTGAATGGAGCCTTTACTATCACAGTGGTGCTTTGCTACACCTATCCACTGCAAGTCATTGTGTTAAGGCAACTAGCTAGGAAGTGCCTTTGGGTCTCAGTGCCAAAATGTACACGCAGAGAAGAGAAGGGTATTTATCCTCTTATCCGGCTCTTGGGGAGTGACAAGAATGTGTAATTACCCAAACGTTGTCATGTTCCTTCAAGGTTCAACATTTTCAATCAAACATGCACTATGTATCTGTGAACTACAATAGGTTATGCATTTATTTGGTCCCCCCCCAAAAAAACCCATAACCTGTTACTTGACAGCATCTTCCTCTTTGCTCATCTGCACTACAGCTCTGTGTTTGTCTTAACAGTTTAACCACAGAAGATTAACAAACTGTCAAATAAAAGCTTGTCATTCCCGATGGACTGGTCATTCTCTTTGTTTTGATATTTCACAAAGATCTTACAATTTTTTTATCAGTTGCTGCTAAGAGAAAATCAATACACTCTCAGATTCTCAAGAGGGGGACTGCTGGTGGAGTGAAACTTGCACGTCACTTGCACTTGGAGCTTAAATGTGACATTGGGCAGAGATGTACTGCAATGAAGCACAACACTCAGGCCTTTTTATAACTGAAAACAAAGGTCATCCATGAATGCACCCAAAATTTTCAAATCCACTTTTTTGTCCACCATTTCAGACCTTGATCTCAGAATAGTGTGGACTGTAATTTCGACGGGGTTTATTTTAGGACACCCAGCTGCATTACATTTCAACCTTGAAGGTGCATTACTACACAGACATTAATGTTGACAACCTTGAGCCTTGGATTTCAGCAATGGCTGGACTTTCAAACGCAAGAGCATAAAACGTTCACCTTCTAGTTTCCATATTGGTTCCTGGACCTCTTTTGTATAAATGCAGAGTTTCACATTTTGACAATTCTTACTCCATAAATTTGAAATGATAACGCCTATTTTTTCTGTCCATATGAAAGTGTACCTAATAAATCGGTAAGTACAGAAAAAAATAATCATGCAACTTGGCAATTGGTTATGAGTTGAACTAAAATACATTTTTGATTTTAGGCTATGGTGACACCTGTTGTCATTGTTTGGATCCCTGCCAGCTCCATGAGCTAGCAGTGCTGGTAATTTAGTGTTTATATCCTTCTCATCACAATAAATGTTCATTCCTTCACCCCTAAGAGAACTGCGACTTCCACTTTTTGTTGGGCTGACTGTCAACAGATGGAATTAGAGAAAATAATTTATTATTTATATAACATTTTCCTCAGGGTTTCCTACTACCTCACTTTACCTAAAACGGAGCTTCCTTCTAATGACGTAAGACGTAGCTCGGCAATCTTCGCAATGAGCAGCAGCCACTAATAATCGACATCGGAAATTCATCGATACGCTACTATTACATGTGCATAACCGTATAAAAATGACGTAAATGTTAAAACACTCGCTTATTAAAATAAGCTACAGATACCTTTAGTGTGTACTCTCAATGGGGTTACTACCGGAGATGAAAAAAGGAGCTTCCCTCCCTCTGAGATTGATTAAATTGCCTGCTCCTTGCTGTACCTCCATGGCGTCGTGTCTCTGCTCTCTCAGTAACAGAAAGTGGCCGCCTCTCCGCTGTTGCTGCCGACTCAAAGCTCACGGACTCGCTCGGCGCCTTTAACCGCCATTTTGGAGTCAGAGAACCGAGAGTCGGCAGCAGCGACGAGAGAAACGAAAAGGGGACACGGGGCCGAGGTGAGAGACTCCATGGTGGATGTTATGGCGAAGGAGCAATGGGGGAAGATGGCCGGGAGGGAGAAAAGAATTAAAACATGGGGATCATTCGTTCACCAGAGTCCCCGCTTGCGTCCGCTACAAGGACACGAGAGGCGCGGGCGGAGGGCCTTGGTTGTCGCTGCATCGCGACTAGCAAGCTAAAGAATACCATTAAACCTATATCATATCTAAATAGATTGTTTAGGCAGGAGGTGGTGGCCTTAAAGAGACAGAGCCGATTTGAATACTTCATATTAATGGTGTGAGAGGACGTCAGTGTCAAAACGCCTTAGTATTTCATAAGCTAGCGTTAATGATGAAATGCAATATTAGGCAACTTAGCTAGGAGGCTGTAGTTGTGTATCAAGGGTTGGATGTGTAGGGAAAGAACCACCAGCAAAACTTTGAAATGTCAAAAATTTTGTACGTAAAGCAGTAAGCCGTCAGCGTGTGTATACCACTACCTTGACCCTTAACTATCATTGATCTGAGCCAGCGCTGCTTGAGCTTATATAGCGAGGCGGCTAACGGCAGTTAGCTTGTAAGCTACAAGACAGTGCTTCACCCAAGGTTAGCTAGAAAAGCTAGCTAACGCTAGCATAGATTTGTTAACGCCAAGCTAATTTTAACCAAACGCCGCGACAGTAAAGGGATGATGTGTTTTTTTTTGTAAGATAACACAGTCCTTACTTTCTTTTCATTACATAAATATCAAATTCTTTCTTGACTTTTTTTTCTTGTCAACCTCCAAGACACGAGACATTGAAGTTGTCTGAAAAAGTCAACTGAATATGTAATGAGTTTTTGGAAGGGATTCGGTTTATTACGGCCAAAATAATGCTGTAATTGCAGTTTTAAAAAAAAGAAAGAAAAAAAAAGCAATTTTAATTTTCATCGTAGAATTAGTAAATGCAAACTATCTAAAATTAAATATTAACATTAACAGTCTTCAACCTTTTGAAATGAACACAAAATTGGCTTGCATTCATGATCCAAATTTAGGAAAAGATCTTTGTAGACAGTTGTCTCACTTCAATAAGATATGAGATAAATAAATAACTCAGTAGTATAAAGAAGTAGCAGAGGATGTCTCTGACAGAATAGGTAGAAAATCCTAGTGCAACTGCGTGAGTAAAGTATGAACAAAATACATTGAAGTTGTGCAGTTGTATGCAATTAAAAGTTTAGTGTTTTCATGGAGTGTAAATAAACCAAAATTAAATCCAACCTGTTACTAACAATATGAGAGCATGAGACCAAATACCATTGTTTTGTCTGTTTTTGATTGAAGATTTCTTCTATCGTAGGGGTTTTGACCTTTGTCTGATCACGAATCTTGAAATCAAGAATGACATTGCTCCCTGAAAAGGTAGGTCCACCAGAAGTGTATGTTATTTGGTACGTTGAACCTCGTGCTTGCAGTATATTTCATGCTTTTACACCAGAGTGGGCAGATCCTCATCTAGAAAACTGTTGAGGCAAAATACTTATCGACTCAACTTCTCTTGATGGTACTCATCTCATCTTTAGTCATCTACTGACTTCTTTCTGTTTTTGTCCTCTGCTCCTTAGTAAACCTTTCTGCCCAGCTGGGTAGAGGTATCTGGGCTGTATGGCGTCAGGGCAGGGTGCCTGGCTGGAGGTTGGAGCATCGGGGAGCTCTGGCCTGGCTAAACCTCTCTACCTGCAACGCTTGGAAAGATCCCTGAGGCTCGACAGCTTCCTACGCCAGACTGCCACCATTTTCAACAGAGACATAACCAGGTACGGGTGGAAGGGTGAGGGGTGGGGGAGCACTTGTTGCTGGGTAGTAGTATATTTTGCAGTATAAAGATGCATCAATCTCTACATGCTGTACATGCAGTTTTGTTTCGGAGGGAACCAAGTGCAGTCAAAGTGATTTAAAAATGTTAATGTGTTGTCACAATCTCCAACTGTACAGCAAGCTGAAATTCAGTGTCCCGGTACATAAAATCGATGATATTATGTCTCTCAGTGACAAACATAATACTTACTCTGTCATACACATCCGTAAATAAAAGAATAGCTAAATAGAAGATGCTACATTCCCTACGTTACAGTGACGACAGTGACGACAGCGATGGTGAACTGGGGGCAGGGCTTTCCTTGGACCCCTCCTCTCAACATACTTCTTTGGCTGTGAAGAGTGAGTCATGTGAACAAGGGGACGCGCTGGCGGAGGGCAAACCCCTCAATGGAATTCTTCTGCAAGGTAAAGGTAAGATTTCTCTCAGATCTCTTCATTCTGCCTTGCTGTCTGAAATATGTGTGTTCAGTCTGTACATGTGATGTCACCCCCCCCCCCCAGACCAAAAAGCAGATAAAACAAGCCTGTACAATTTCTCCAAGCTGAAGAAGAACCGGAAATGGCTCAAGGTATTGAACGTTTCACTGCCCTGTCCTTCCACAGCATTTATGTCTCCCCCTCACAAACACCTTGTAGCTACATTCATCATGTGTTTCCTGCAGAATATCTTGTTGAGTGACAACACCACAGATTCGGACACAGACTCCGATGACTCTGATTTCTGTTTGTCGCGGGAGGAGTTGCATGACATGCTGAGACTGCACCGCTACACCAGGCTGCATCAGAGCAAGTTCCACTCTGACCGGGAGGTACATATACTCCCACGTGTGTGCACAGGGCCCAGTGATGACAGATAATCCTTTATATTTTTGAGACCATGACATTGTTTGCGTTTCCGTCTGTCTGTCCCGTAGCTTCAGCAGTACCAGTTCTACAGCACTGGACTCCTCTCTACTCAAGACCCCTTCTATGAGCAACAGCGTCACCTCCTGGGCCCAAAGAAGAAGAAAATCAAAGATGAGAAAAAATTTAAGGGTAAAAAGAATTTTTCTGAAACTCTTGAAGTTACTATGATAATGCAGCAAAGCTAAAAGAAAAAAAAACAATCTGGTGATTACTGAAATATGCATTTCTTTATGTGGGCCTCCTTTTTTTTTCCTAGCCAAACTTAAAAAAGTAAAGAAGAAGAAGAAACGGGGAGAGGGGGAGTTTCCAGATGAAGGGCGCCCTTATGTCACCAAGATCTTTGCTAAGTTTTCACATGATGCGCCGATGCCAATGGTTAAGAAGAAACATCTCACCGTCGAGCAGCTGAATGCACGGAGGCGCAAGGTCTGGCTCACCATCGCCAAAAAGGAGATCCCTAAGGTTAGTGTGCACAAACGTAGTCAACGAGGTTGATTGATTTGATTTGGAAGTGTTCACTAGCATTTCTCTAAGGGTTATCAGCCTCACTTGTCCCGTTTCTCCGTTTTTGCAGTCTTTCAAACAGAAGACCTCTGCTAAGAACCTTGTATTGACCAATGCTAGAAAGGTAAGCAAAGCTGACACATTCCAGTGACATTAACGTGACTTCAGAATAATCATTAAAAATGAACACTTCAGTGGCAGCAGAGTTTATTTGGTTGATGATTCTCCCTCCCAATTGCCCCAGTTGGCTCACCAGTGTATGCGAGAAGTCCGGCGTGCAGCTATCCAGGCCCAGAAGAACTGTAAGGAAACATTACCTCGGGCTCGCCGCCTCACCAAGGAGATGATGCTCTACTGGAAGAAGTATGACAAAGTGGAGAAGGAGCACAGGAAGAGGGCGGAGAAGGAGGCTCTGGAGCAACGGAAACTAGATGAGGAGATGAGAGAGGTAGGTGAAGATCTCCGGAGAAGTCTGACTTCACCCGCTCAAAATATCCTGTGGCAATATTTGTTTTTAGGGTTGCAAAATTTAGGAACATTCATAGTTGGAAACTGCCTGTGGGAATTAATGTGAATAACATTGGACATTTTGGAGTAATCACACCAACTATATTTACGTAGTTATACACAGACATAAAAACTAACATGATGTACTCATATGCAAATTTATAAAACAACACATGTACAAACAAGATCCAACCAGTATAAAATGAAATCAAGGCCTCTGAAATGCACCCCAATGTATGGTTTATTTCTATTAATTTACATTGATTCCATCAATTCCAGTGTATTACCGTAGATTAAAATTAAAGTTTCCAACTCTTTTGCAAAAAAATATGTAAAAACATTCTCAGAATTCATGCCCAAAATTACGATTACCTTTTCACTCCTTTGCAACCCTGATACCAACACTTGAGCCGTCTTCCATGGAAAAACAAAGCCTTCGCTTTTTTTCCATGTCTTCATTTCAGGCCAAGCGTCAGCAGCGTAAACTGAACTTCCTCATCACCCAGACGGAGCTGTATGCTCATTTCATGAGCGGTAAAGCTTCCATGGGCGGACCAGGAGGGGATTCAGCTCAGGAGGAGATTCTGAGAAAGCTTGAAGACAATGCTGCTCAAAGACAGATTGACATTGGTGGTGGCGTGATGGTCAACATGGGACAGGAGGACTACGGTATGAACACCGCGGTCATATACATCTGTTTTTGTAGCGTATAGCCCAATTAAGGGTTGTCAAAACTGGTTGCAAATGATTTTCGATCATTCTAACAAATGGGGGTTTGACAAAGTGGGGAACTAGAAGAGAGTTAGAACGTTGGAATGTAATGGATTTCTTTCCTTTTCCTGGTTGTATGTGATTTCAGATAGTGAATACTACAAGTCTCAGGCCTTGAGAAATGCTAAAGAAGCCTACCAGATTCATCAGGAGAGAGTAAGTAGAGGCTCATGGTGCACAGAGTCGTACCCCAGCACGCAACCCCAGCTGAAACTACTAACCGCTGGATTTCTCCTTGTAGACGCGAATGTTTGACGAGGAGGCAAAGGACAGTCGTAGCGCGTCTCAACACGCAGCTGGTGCATCATCTTCAGGAGCCGGCTCTGGGTTTGGTGAGAGCTACAGCCTGTCCAACCCCTCCATCCACGCAGGTGAAGACATCCCTCAGCCCACCATCTTCAATGGCAAACTCAAAGGTTACCAACTCAAAGGCATGAATTGGCTGGCCAACCTTTATGAACAGGTACGGTAAGACTTTGTTTTTGTGTGTTAGGATGAGTGAAGGTTTGAAATGCTAAAGCTAATATTCTTATAAAAGAATTACTGATAATTTGGTCCTAGAATATGGTTTTGTTTTGTAGTTGTTGCAGCTTGTTTTTGGTGTTCAGAGATGATACGGTGTGTGCTGCCTGTACTGATGTACACACATTGATTGACAGATTTATGTTTCCTGTTTGTTGCTTTCTCTGCTGTAGGGAATCAATGGAATCCTGGCAGATGAGATGGGACTTGGAAAGACAGTCCAGAGTATCGCTCTGCTGGCGCACCTAGCAGAGGTGGGGGAGAACATTTTTAATTGTCTGAGTTATTGTTGAACTGAAAGCATCTCAAATCCAGATGTTTTGTGCACTTGTATCCTTTAATAAGGTTCACAAACGCAGGGTCACTCATGGGAGATTTGACTGGGTTGGTCAAGAAATTCCTTGTGTTTTAAGATTCATAGCTGCAGTACACTGTTAAGCCACATGAGGGAGCCTGGTTGTTTTCTTGCCGTCATTCCACAGATTCTACTAACAGCAAAAAGAAATTGATGCTTTAATTAAAAAACAAGAGCTAAACACCATAATGCGCCTATCATCTTGTGTATATGTAATTCAAATTTAACTGATGTTTGTAATTGTTAGGCTGGGAAGAGGTAGAAACAATGTGATAGTGTGTTTACTCCCACCGAATACATTTGTTTGGCTCAGTTTCTTCATTAAGAATTTAATGGAGGTACATTTTTCAACAAATGTGCGTTGAATTAAGTTTTGATTTGTAAAAAAATGTGTGGAAATGGCTGGTTCACCTATTAATGATGATAGAAACTGATGCAGAAGTGGTCGGAGTGAACGTTCATTTATGCACACAAATCTTATGATTTATTTATAATTGAGGCCTGTTTTTAACTGCTTTGCGACGGTTTGCTGCTGTCTCAGGTGTCGGAATATTTCACTGAACGAGTCCCTCAATTCAGAATTTGAATTCTAGGGAAATGGGAGGTTTTCAGGATTGCAGTGTCTCTTCCAGGAAGATTCATGCTCTGGTCCTGCAGGACACCCTGTTATTGGGTGCTCATATCATCCACACATAAAGACCACCTGTCTTGGCCCCTGATGATTTAATCTCTTCTCTGTCCGTGCGCAGAGGGACAACATCTGGGGTCCGTTCCTTATCATCTCTCCTGCATCCACCCTCAACAACTGGCATCAGGAGTTCACCCGCTTTGTCCCCAAATTTAAGGTGAGAGTCCGTGGCGCTGCAGCGGAAACACCTGCACCACAGCTGGAATGACACATCAGAGTGCAAACCTCGCTGAAACTGCTCAACAGGGGGCAGTATTGTATTATCATAAAAATTTGAGCACAGGAAGCTACCTCGAATGGCTTTTCAAAAATATTTTTGCATCCTTTAACTGACCCTCTACAGGTTGTGCGCATTCTTGTATGCTGAAGAACATTTATCACATACATCAGAATTTGCTGAACCCATTTTCCATACTACTTTCAAAATAAATCAATCCCAGTCTGTTTTGCTAATGAGGTGTGAAAAGACCCTATTACACAATTTGAAGATAAGCTTCCTGAACACTTGAAGCAAGACTGACTGAAAACAATGGAATACCAGGTTGTGTTGAGTGATGTAATGATGTGAAAGTCTTTACTCTTCACGTTCTACATCAACAGGCGAAGAATTGAAGCAGTGAGTCATGCATGATGCTCAGCTGAAATGTTTCCTGTGGGAACATCATTGTTATTTTGTTCAGTGTCAGCTTTGGTGTTATGAAGGAGCAGGGTTGGAATGTATGTTTGTGGAGAGTGATTCACGGGAGTCATTTCAGCCACTCCTTTAAAACTACTAAGGATCCCCCCCCCTTTTTCTTTTCTTTTTTTCTAATCTTTACTTTATTGTCTATCAGGTGTTGCCATACTGGGGAAATCCTCACGATCGCAAAGTGATTCGGAAATTTTGGAGCCAGGTAAAGAAGAGCTGATGATGACAATGATAGTAATGATCGTCGTAAACACTTGCACTAAGTTTTTGCTTCTTTTCAAATTTTTGGGGGGATTTTCTTTCATAGTTTGCTGCTTTTGTTTGAGCTCTTTGTTGAATACTTAAAGTTACTCTGGGTTCTTAGAAAAGCCCTCTAGAAATGTGACGAACTATAATTATTAAAAGTAAAAATCATTCCGTTGCTTAAAAGATATCATTTGGAATTCAATAGCAGTCTAAATCTGACTGCTTGCACTGTCAGATTTGTGTGCTTCAGCCACCTCTGGGGTTAACGGGGTGTGAGAGGCTATGGCACCTTCATCTTGGGTTTTCAAAAATTTGGGATCCCTGTTTAAGTGAATGATTGTTTCTTCTCTGCCCTCTCTCTGTGTAGAAAACCCTTTACACTCAGAACGCACCATTCCACGTGGTGATCACCAGCTACCAGCTCGTGGTCCAGGACGTCAAGTACTTCCAGAGGGTCAAGTGGCAGTACATGGTGCTGGATGAGGCCCAGGCATTGAAAAGCAGCACTAGGTAAAGCGCTATTATGTCATTCCGTCTTCCTAAACACATTAGAGGACTCCTGTGTAGTCTAATATGTTGATTCATTATACAGTACTTGATGTTAAATTGATACTTTTCCAAAGTTTTCAGTCCCTCACTGTCAGTCAGCTCTTAATATGCTAATTTCCAGATGTTTGATGTTTTTAACATCATTTTAACTCAACCAAAAGTTTCAGTAGATAAACTCAACATTCAGAAGTACTTTCCTGTATTGATTTAACCTGTAATTATTTAGCTCAGGGGTTCTAAATCTGTTCTAATTCAAGAATACTGGACGAGGGCCCATTAATTAGCTTGGCTAATCCATTTTAATCTAATCTAATAATCTGTGTGTTACAGAAACCCAACACCACTATTCTCTGTTATACAGGCAGGAGCCCATGAAATCAATAAATGCAATAAAAACAACCAAGTTCTTTAAAATTGTATGGGTGTGCGCTCCGAGAGCTTCTCTGTTATTCGCTACACCATAGTCAAAAGCTAGTGGTTAGCTCGCCAAACTGAGTTTCACAAATTGATGATGCTGTTTGAAGATTCATGTTCTTGCCATCATCTTCATGCTGTTGAACATGGACTTTATGGTTATATTTTTATTTATACAAAAGAATATTTCCCTCACAAAAATTGCGCTGATGACCCACTCATGGAACCCCGGACCGGTTGTTGAGAAACACCTTAGTTACTACACAGCAATAATTTTGACTAAAGACGTAATAATAGAGATTTTTCACGTCTTTGGAACCTACAAGGTGATTTTAGTCGTTTACACTTTGGTCCTTGGAGCACAGACCTCCACTAAAGCCAGTTTGAATAAAAAAATCCTGCTCTTTGTTGTTTTAAGCCTTATTGGATGGGCTCTTCCTTGACCCGTGCCACACTCCTCCACAAGTCTGGTGAGAAATCAGCCTGGTATTTCAGTGTAACCCCGCTGACAGACAAACAAACCAGCAGACGTGGGTGAAAACATGACCTCCATGGTGGAGGTGATAAATCAAGTAGAACACACAATTATGATAATAAATTGTAACGGATGATAAAAATTTAGAAATCAACAAAAAAAATTTGAAATCTGTGGAAAATATACTGTTCATGAATACATGGATTATACCCTTCATGGCTCCTGTTGATTAAAATCTAGTCAGGAGTTGTCTTTATAAGTTGGTATGTTGAAATGACTAACAGATGTGAGTGCTGTGTAGTATTTATTAAATCAAGACAGTTGATTATTGTACTTGTCATGCTGGGGCTTCATTCATCATTTCTTGTTGTGTTTTTAGTGTTCGGTGGAAAATTCTCCTGCAGTTCCAGTGTCGAAACCGACTGCTGCTCACCGGGACGCCCATTCAAAACACAATGGCTGAGGTGAGCTGCTGTATTTTGTGTGTGTGTGTGTGTGTGTTTGCGTGTGCGTGTGCGTGTGCAGGTGTGTTTTAAGTCAGTGCGTGTAGGACTGAGCATCTTTGTTATTGCTGTCTTTCAGCTGTGGGCCCTGCTTCACTTCATCATGCCTACGCTGTTCGATTCCCACGAGGAGTTCAACGAGTGGTTCTCCAAGGACATCGAGAGCCACGCTGAGAACAAGTCAGCCATAGATGAAAGTGAGAGAAATGTTTCCTGTTTCTCTTTTATTTCTCAGCTCAGTGTTGCGTGTGATTTTTTTTTTCTTCTACAGCTAAACACTGTTTCATGTTTATGTTTCAGACCAACTTTCCAGACTGCACATGATCCTTAAGCCTTTCATGCTGCGCAGGATCAAGAAGGATGTGGAAAACGAGCTCTCAGACAAGGTGGGAGAGAGCTCTTGCTTGGCTGTAGATTTGTGCTAAGCTAACTGGCTGTTAGCTGGGCTCTGTGGGTCACGGCTAATGCAGCACAAAGGAGAGAAGGATATCTATCTTTCTGGCTGTGAAGAGTGTGTGTGTGTGTGTGTGTGTGTGTGTGCGTGCGTGCGTGCGTGCGTGTGTGTGTGCGCGCGCGCGCGCATGTGTGTTTCTTTACAGTTCTGCATTTAAAAAGGTAAGACAGTCAAAAATTGAAGCACATTTGAAGAAAGTGCAGGCTCATGGTTTTTTTCAAGCCTGAATGTGTCATGGTTCATAATGACATTATTTAGTGTTTGCAAATGCAATATCATCTGTCACAAGAGCCAAATAATCCTGCGCCCCTCCCCCCATCCGTCTCCCTGCACAGCTCACAGACACACTGAGTGTTGTAATAAGCCTGTGAGTGATGCTTGTGCTGGCAGATCCTCCTGACAGATGTTGGACTAAGGGTCTCTTGCTGTCACACACAGCGCACACATACTCACTCATTTGCTGTGGGAGTCTCGAAACACAGTCGAGGAGTCAGACAAGCAGTGGAGGTCACCTCTCTCCCCACATCTGTCTTTTTCACTTTTCATTGTACCAACAAGTAATCGTTCCAGCTCAATTTCTTTTCCTCTTTTCTCTTGCTGGTTTTTTGCCTGGATACGGAAGCCAATTGTGACTAGGGAAATTCACCCATGGTTCATGGATGGGTTTAACAGTCTGTTTTTATACTTTCATCCAACTTTTACTGGGTAAAACCACATGTTCAGAGGAATGTGAGTCAAACATTATAGGAAGTCTGCTCCATAAATTCATGCTGTTTTTTTTTTTGTCAGCATGTTCTCTGACCTATGTAAGGTAATAATAATTGAGATATGTATCATTTTTCCTCAAGGTAACTCAATAAAGACATATTCAGTCTATTTCAAATACAGAAAACTTAGGAGATTTATACCACTTCACTGTTTTTATAGTGCCGATCTTTTTTATTTTACCGTTCTTAAGAACAATTGTCCTGAACACTTGCATCATCACTCAAATGTATATATGTACTGGATATTTGTTTGGAAATCCCATGGATGAGGAGGCTTCATTTGGGATGGAACTGGAATAGGCGTCTGTGGAGTGCTGGATGGGACTGGAGTCAAAATCTGCGAAATAAACCTCAGTTTTCACCCCAAGCTGTAGGTTCGGCTCAGTTTAACATGGAGCGTTCAGACGATTAACAGGCAAAAAACCTACAGTACTGTTCTCATACCCTCTTCGCTCTGCAATGACTTGTTATGATGTAAATCGGGACCATTCCACGCTTTGTTTGCTGCTTACATCCCCGCTTGTTTTCCACCTGCCTCAACTGTGCCAGGGCTGTGGGGGCGTAACGTACCCAAACATGGAACACAGCACTCACACAACTCAAAACAAACTGGACTTTGGGGGAAAGTCAACAATGTACGGTGGCGCCTTCCCACTGAAATATTTTGCATTCTAATCAATCAATTTATGAAGAATTGAAAACCTAAGATGAGTGGAAATTTGAGTTGCATTCCACTGTAACTTCACTGTAACTCCAAGAACTTAAATATGAAGGTAATGAAGCATTTCAGCCCTACAGTCGTGTAGGGCTGAAATGCCGTGCTGCCGTGTAGAGGAATCTTAATGACATGAATGCTAATCAACCCCACTTCCTCTCTTCACTCTCCCTGATCAGATTGAGATCCTGACCTATTGTCAGCTGACATCCCGGCAGAGGTTGCTCTACCAGGCCCTCAGGAACAAGATTTCTATCGAGGACCTGTTGCAGTCGTCCATGGGCACAGCGCAGCAGGCCCACAGCACCACCTCCTCCCTCATGAACCTGGTCATGCAGTTCAGGAAGGTACGATTCATTCATGTTGGATTGGAGCTTAAGTTTCAGTTCAGAATTGCAGCTAAGGATCCTTCTATGAGGTGTTAGTATCCACATTCTGATAATCGTCACATTTTCATAATCATTTTGCTGCAATAATGACCCCCCCCCCCCCTGGCATCCTTGATCATCCTCCTCCTGGTTCCTCGACATGTTTTTAAGAATGTTGTCTGTGTGTAGGTGTGCAATCACCCTGACTTGTTTGAGCGCCAGGAAACACGCTCTCCTTTCCACATGTCACTCAAGCCCTACATCTTGTCTAAGTTCCTCTACCGTCATGGCCTCCTCCACGCACACGGTCAGGCCAAGAACAAGTAAGTCATACCACACACGTACGGTACACAAACTCCCACTCACGTTTACATGGACTCGAGAATCACGGTGATGATTGCGTTGTTGTGTTTGTGAACTATAAATACCATGTCCCTGTATCATAAACCAGATAATCAACTGGTTTTAACACATTTATGCCATTGTGCTAACAGTATTCAGAACAGGGACGAACCAGGTGACTGTCATATTCATATCTATGCATATTTATAGATGTCATTATTATTTGTATTAAAGAAATATATGATGTTCACATTTGGTATGTACTTCAAAACAGAGGGTTGACACAGTCTGTCTCTTCCTCCGTAGATCACTTCAAGTGCTGTTCTCTCCCTTCTCTCCAAATCACATCCAGCAATCTCTTTTTCACAGGAAAGGTGAGTGTGTACCTGGCTTAGTTCCCAGATTCACTCCTAGATCTCTGTACAAGATTTTATCTGGGATTAAACTCCAGTTTCTCTGATCCTCCTCTCATGTTTCTGTCATTCTTGTCTAACAGTTTATTCTCGTTCTTGACTAAGAATCCTTTTTTTTTAACGGATGCAGGTGATGACAGTGGAAGTTGTTTTTCCTTTTTACGCTTCATCGACGTGTCACCAGCTGAGATGTCCAATCTCATGCTCCAAGGCACTTTGGTCAGGTGGGTGTTTTATTCTCAAATACGTCTCTCTATTTTTGTTTTACCAAAGAAGACAAGGAGACGCTGTACTTATTTTACCCTCTGTCCTCCCTATAGCGAAGGTCAGTGATTAACTAGAAGCAGAGTTCATGTTAACTAAATATTTTCTGTCATTGCCTGAATTTGTTTGACAACGACTGACAACTCTGAAGGTCGCTTGTCTTTTTGACTAATTAGAGTTCAACAGAAGCAGCCCAGCAGATGGACCACAGGCTGCATGATTTGCCCACTTTTACGCGCCTGATTGCCTGCAGGTTCGGGAAACCCCCAAAAAATCGTTGTGATTTTTAAACACTTCCCTGGAAAAAAAACAGATCCCCTCGACTTCAGAACTCTGGCTGACTAAATTGGCAGCATTGCACAGGTTCAGCTTTCAAACCAAAATCAACCGCACGGTCCTCGTCTGTTCGTGCTTTAAATCCAGTCTTGTGATGAAGTTATTTGTAAATTGAATTCAGTTGAATAGACGATGTCTCATCTTTTTTTTTTTTTTTTTTTTTAAAGTGACATTCAAAATGATGGATAATTACAAATAAAAGCTGAATTTTTATAATCTTGTCCAATTAACCTCTAAGTAGAAGGTCACAGTGCAGAGGACAGACCTCCACCAAGATCAATGAAAATTTAAAAAAAAAGAAAAGAAAAAAAGAAGTGTTTTTGTAATACTGAATGGATCTTGGACCTCAAAAATTTCATGGGTTGGTCCTTGGCAGTGCTACACCCCTCCACAATGATTTGTGAAAATTTGGCAGGTATTTTTCATGTAATCCAGCTAACAGACAAACATTATCTCCTTGGCGGAGGTAATAATGACCATCTGTATACAATAATTATGGTGCTATCAGAATTCTTTATGAAGTTCCGCAATAAAAATTCTTGACTTCTTAACATGATACTTCCTGTTATTCCCGCTCACAGATGGTTAGCCCTTTTTCTGTCGCTGAAAGCTGCATACCGGCTCCACTGTCAACGTGTGTTCAGCCTTGAAGAAGAAGAAGGGTGGGAGGTAGCCAGAGAAGAGGAGGGGGACAGAGGGAGGTCATGGCCCACGACCAAGCGTCTGTCTCACAAGGACCTGATTCTATGGCTCGACAGACCCACGGCCTTCCCCAACACGCACACTAGCCCTGTCCTACAGGTAAATGCAACTGAACATCTATAGAGGAACCACAAGTACAAGTGCAAGTGTGTGTGTGCGTGCGACAGATAGCAGGGGGGAAACTGCAGGTCCCTGATGGTGCTGAAATTTCCCCCAGAGTATCAGTCAGTGTTTGGCCACACAGCGTGCTCTCTGCCCCAGGCTTCCTGTCCTCTGGAACCTAATCCCTCTGTAGGCATGTGACCCAGAAACACTGTCCGCCCTGGTTCTTAATGTGACCCGGGCCTTTGCAGACCCACATCAAATCTGTAGAGGAAACATCGACACCTCTCAGCTGGATAAATTATTTTTTAAACACGCATTGAAGGTTTTGTAATTGTATCAAGCAACTCACCTCAATAAGGAACCCCCTTTGTTTTTTATTTTCCTGTTCCCATAGTGAAGCACAATGCCAGGCAGCCATTCAAATCACACCATTTTCCTCTTCTTTCTTTTCTTTTCTTTTTTGTGTCAATGTTATGGTGTTTTTTTGCTCTTCCACCAAACCATTCAGAGTTCTCCAGCTCAAGGACAGTTAGTTCTGAGGGACTCTTGGCGGAAGTTGGAGCTTGTGTTAATTAGACAAATGGATGTTGTGGTAACATTTTGGCTTCTGGCTTTTATCACACACAGACAGTGAGTGCGACTTATTTGAATTTCCTTTAATCCACCAACCATTATGGTAGCTTAGCAGGAGTGTGGATGTTTTGCATCCCCGTTGCTTCGATCTGATCTTAAATGCTTTCACATGTGCTGGATCCTGCAGCTGAGGGCCAATGGGTTACATTAAGACAGCACACATTTCCTCATATTTTTGTATTATTTAACGAGATGGAAAACGAATTGTCAGCAGGAAGACAGAGTACAAAGCGGAGGTCCCAGTTCAAATTCATAACAGGTGATGGCACCCGACAAGGTCATTGCTGCACGACTGTTGTTGTCATTCTACTCAGTTTAAGGGCTTTAAAAACTCTTCCATCTCTCTCCCACTTATGGATTATCCTTTGGCAGATAAGCATGATATTATCATCCTCCAGTATTTTTAACTTCTTGTGTGGAAAACCCTGATGTTGGTGTAATTCTATCCTCCTCTTCCTCTTCTGGCTTCATCACACTTAAGTCAGTAAGCTGTTGAGAGCTGTAGGGACAAAAGAGAAGAAAAATATAAAGAGCAAGTTCAAATCTTAAGACAGAGGGTCAGGGAAACTGTAGTGTATGACAGTGTTGACCCCAGACTGCCCACTAGAGCGTGTAAAACATTCTCACCCCCCACAATTTATGTCTTTCAGCTTCTCATTTTTCTTTTGAAGTGGTGTGGGGCTGGCACACGGTGCCTCTTCCCTCTGCTTGGCTCATCTCTCTCTCTCTCGCCGCACTCTTGACAGTGTTGTGGTTCGTATTGCTTTCAGTTTCCCTGCTGCTCCTGTTAAGGAATTGAAAGACATTGAATATCTCCTCCTCTCTGTGACTTATGTTTCACCCATACGCCAGCGAGCTGCAGCTTCACATGGCATCTCCATCTCCATCTCGCTATCTGTGTTGTTTCCTTCCCAAATGTTACGTTCAGAGTAACAATCTGATTGGTTCCTGCTTGTCAGATTCACTTCCAAATATATCAAGGAGGGAAGAACTTCCAGAGTTTCACCTTTAATTATTCAGAGGGCCAGTCAACAAAAGATTAAGAGAAAAGATGTAATTTATTGATTCCATGAGGGAAATTCTTGTGTTACAGCAGCTCAGTCAAACTTAAAATGGGAGCAAAGACCACTGAAAAGCAAAGAAGAATAACAACACCGCAGTTGCGTCCATGTTTTTGCAATATCATCTGCCATGCTGAGCATGACAGCCTGTACATGGATGGATTTTGATGGATGTCTGTCTGATTCTTGGTGTGGACAACGCTCGAATCCTGTTCAGAGCTCATGTCATTTTGTACTCCTGTCAATAGATGGCACTGTGTAACCACCACATACAGGCACTCACACTCTGATGTTTTCACATTTTCCTTCACCACTAGTTTGTTGTCCATTCATGTTCTCGTCACTGACCTTCGATCAGATCTGAAAACTTCTCTGGTTAAAAGATTGCATGCTCAGGCATCCAGTTCATCCTGTGTCAGGCACTGTTCTAACCATCTAAGCGCTAGTAATCACATTTATGTAACTTTTGGGCTCTTAGCTAAAATAGAACACAACATTTTTGGCATATAGTCACCACAATGTTAACTTACTGAGTTTATTAAAAAGTTGTGAGCGCTGCACTTAGTAACCTCAAAATGCATCTGTTGGGTTTCTTTTGCATCACAGATTATATATTCTGGCTTTTATTTGCATTTCTTTGCAATTTGAGGATTATGTGTCTCTGCCACAAATCAAAGCTTTTTTTTTTTTAAATTATTCAAAATAAAGTTGATGTGTTGGCTTTCTGAAACACTATAATCATTCCTTTTGTGTTTGTGTGTGTGCTTCAGAGTCTAGTGTTCACAGCCCTCTGGCCTGGCATGGTGGGACACACAGATGTGAAGATCCACAGTAGAAACTCTGCCACTTCCAGGCTGCGGCCCTGCCTGCCCACACTTCCACCCAAGTTCCTCCTCACTGCCACACCCAGGGTATGTGAGTGTGTGTGTGTGTTTGTTTTTTACAGCCTTGTTTAACTTTGTTTGTGGGGTACGAAACCAGGAGCCCACAATAGTTTTGGGGTACGACATTCTTTGTGGGGCAAAACTACTGGATTGCACAGATGTAAATGACCATGTTTGAGGTTTTGAAGTTGGTTTTAGGTTCGGGGTTGGAAGAAGGTTAACTTCTAGTAGTGTGTGTGTGTGTGTGTGTGTGTGTGTGTGTGTGTGTGTGTGTGTGTGTGTGTGTGTGTGTGTTGATGGGTGAGAGAGACAGAAAATGAGGGTGAGCAGCAAGTGGTCAGAGAAAGTCCTCTTGCAAGTCATCTTGGGTGTTTTGATAAAGAGAGAGAGAGTGTGCCAGCATGCGTGCGTGTGTGTGTGTGTGAGCACGGCACACTGACCTGTGTAAAACAGAGAAAGACTTGGGTGGTCATGGAAAGGGAAGCCCTGTGCACATTGCCTTTTTAGGCCTGCAACAATGACCAATTCTTATCTTTGAAACATGTGTTTGTGTGTGTGTGTGTGTGTGTGTGTGTTTGTGTGTGTGTGTGAGACTCTGTGTGTGGTTTGTGAGTGGGGATGACAACTGTGGCTTCCAGCTGCATGTAAAACAAATAAAGCCTCAAGAAAAGAGCTTCTTGCTCAGGTTATCCTCCATTTGTTTGGCTTCCCTTCTCCCTCCTCCTATGCACACACAAACACAGAGAAGCTGCTGATTCAGCCCCTGTGTAGATGCCACCCAACTATCAGACACGGTTTCACTCCCATCTAGTTGGATGCATCCACAGGGCACCTTGGTGTCATTTTTTTAACACTCTTGCTAGCCTTTAAGTGTCAGTTTTCAGCGTGTTGGTAGTCTAGAACTCCCTCGGCATGTGAAATAGACACCCTTAGCCAAATGATCCCTGCTGCATTGAAAGTTGATGCGAGGCGTCCTGACCAAGCATCATGGTAGTGTGTTGTTCTGTCTACAATATCCAGAGTAAACTTGTTGGTTTCATGCTCTCTGAAATTTATTTAACAAAAGAAATTGCAAATGTGAGCATATTGTCTTCTGTTTCATATGTAGACAACCCTATCTTTATATTTTGGTTTCCTAGGTGACAGCGGTTCCCATGGAACGCTATTGTGACGACCGCAGTGCTGAGTATGAGTGGCGTGTGACTCGTAGTGGAGGGGGCCCAGTCTTCAAACAGTGTTTTCTCTACGGCTCCCCTGAATTCGCTTCAGATTGGCGTTTGAGGGCCAATTCTTTCTTCCCACAATGCGCTGGGGGTGTGATGGCCCTCTACCCTCAGCATGGATGGTCGTACATTCGGATACCTGGTAAGAGTGTAGTCTCTCCCTCCACTTGTCTCATTCTGCCACAGGTTTCATCTGATGAGTCACTGCTTTAAAACTCCTGCACGAGCACTTCTACTAGCCTGAACAGTCTTTTTAACATTATGGTGTTTCATTTTTACAAGAAGCTTCTAAGGAGGAAGAAACATTTCCTGCATTACATCTAAACTGCAAATGATGATCCAATAGAGCCAGTTCAGTTAAAAGTTTCAGATTTGTTGTTACGTGCATCGAAGGCCTCTATGAAGCACAGGCCCGTGGGAGAATCCGCATAGGGCAACTCAGGGGCAGAGCAGGGGCATGTCACTCTCCTCTGGCACTGTGTAAGTTTGTGTGTCCACCAGGCACCCGAACCTTCACAATCGATCACGCACAGCTCTTCACTTTTTCCTCAACGCATACTAAAAGTTTTCTGCGAAGGTGTGAGTCTGTGAATATGTGTGCGTACGTGTGCTCACAAGCACTTTATCAGAAGAGCTCGGGTTGCTGAGTTAAGGGTCAGCAGGAGCAGAGAGGGAGCTGATTTGCTGCCAGGACTCAGATGACTGATGGATCTCAGGGGTGAGAGGGGCCATTCCAGTTTTACAGACAACACTTCCCTTCTCACTGACCTGCTCAGCCCCTCTACCTCTGATAAATTGTCTCTGTCATGGATGGATTATGATGACTGCTTGCTTTTGTGTGTATATGTGGGACAACAGACGTGTCTCAGCTGAGAAGATGAATTTGTCTGGTACTTAACTCCATTTTCATTCTTGTACCTCAAGACGACCAGTGGCTTTTGATTAATTGACTAAAATAATAGTGTCCCTAATGTATAGCTTTAATCCCATAGACTTGGCTTACAATCTTTTTTGTTTTGTTTCCCTACTACCCATCCGTGAATGCATGTGCTTATATGTTTGTGTAAAAGTGAGAAACAAAACAAGTATTTGTGTGTGTCTCTGTGAGAACAGTCTGAAAGCTCTTGTGAAGTTATAAGGAGGCAGACAAAGCGAGGAAGTTTATCTACTGCTCATTGTTCAAGTGCTTAGTTAGGTAACACTAATAGATGGTCTGTGTGTGTGTGTGTGTGTGTGTGTGTGTGTGTGTGAGTGTGAGAGAGAATGTGTATATGTCCATTCAAGGGACTGTGCAGCTCACACACAAGGTGTCTCTCACCTCTCCTCATACACTCTCCCACGCTCGGGGGGTGTCGCATTTCCCCGTACGCAGACCGAGGATCTAGTCTAGGCTCCGTCTCTCCCACTGACCGACAGAACCGCACACTGATCTGGAATCAGTATCTGGCTTCAGCCTCTCAGTCCGTCTGGTCTCCCACTTCTTTCTCAGCCTCAATAGGAAGGAAGTGACCCAACACTCCTGCACCCGTCCTCCGCTGAACACATTGTTGCCACATCAAGGCTCAGATATGTACAGTAGCCCAGCTGAAGTTTCCCACCCTCCCTTGCCTCCGCACTCCCAGCCCCACACCTTTAGAACAAATGGCAGAGCTGAATAAGTGTTTGTTTTGAGCGCCATGGCGTGAGTACGGCTGCCCACTTATATCGACAGGAATCTAATCAGAGGACTTATTAGGAATCAGGCTACAGAGGAGGAAAAAACAATTGAGGCAGTAGAGTCTTGGGATTGTTGGTTTTAATTTTAATGGGACATCAATTCATGTCACTGAAGGAGGAACGTTTCTAATTCAGAATGCCCTGTCTAGTCATTTTAATATTGATCATGACTTAGTTCCAGGGTGAAACGGAAACAAAGCAACCTTTTGCACTGAATCCTGCTTCTAATGTCCCATCAGTGTGATGAAGTGATCACAGAGAAAACGTCAACCATGTTCTGTAAAAGAATAGATCACATGCAGTTATGATCTGGACAGACCTACCAGGATGAAGCAAGAGAGTAAAAAGAGACATTCCTGTT
This sequence comes from Aulostomus chinensis, assembly GCF_037954235.1. NCBI lineage: Eukaryota > Metazoa > Chordata > Actinopteri > Syngnathiformes > Aulostomidae > Aulostomus > Aulostomus chinensis. The sequence goes on from NC_141339.1 coordinate 19,133,696, forward strand.
TGTGGCTGCAGTTCCTCAATCACCACTTTACCCTGGAACCCTCTCATAAAGATGAGTTTCAGGGTTTTTTATATATTCAAATGGGAAGGGTTCCATGCAGAGGAACATTTTGTGTCAGGTTGGGAAATAGATATGGAAGGAAATAGTTTTGAACTTGCGTGCTGAAGGATTATTTGCAGAACATTCCAATGTGACACAGAAATAACCTTCCTTACTGCGTGTGTGTGTGTGTGTGTGTGTGTGTGTGTGTGTGTGTGTGTCTCCCGTGTTGCAAATTAGTAGGAACTGTTCCACAAAATGATGGGGCTCCTCACTCCAGTGCCAACTCTTTAAGTGGGGAACTGACTGTCACCACTGTGTGTGTGTGTGTGTGTGTGTGAGAGAGAGAGAGAGAGAGAGAGAGAGAAGGAATGATGAGACTAGAGATAAAGGAGTATGCTTTTATGTATTTGGGAAAAACTTATTTCTTAATGATTGTATTTAAACATATGTGGTGAGGTGTGTGTGTGTGTGTGTGTGTGTGTGTGTGGCGGGGGGGGGGGGTGTCTGTGCATCAATCAAACTATGAGAGATTCAAGAGCCCAGACTGGTTTGGCCCAGCAGCCCACATCAGGCTGTGGGAAATGCAGTTCTGCCTTCCTGTCCCTTCAAAGAAACTCTGCTCTCCAGCAAAATGGCAGGAAGCTTCCCCAGGCGTCTGATAGACAGGCACGAAACAACACAGATGGCCAGAATCACCACAACACCGTCTGCCCTTCTCAACCTGGCACCGGTAACAGTCTGTGCAGTTCTGGGTTTTTGTTGTGATTTTTTTTTTTTGCCAGGACTAAAAAAACAAAGCATCCAGCCAAGAGCGTAAAGGGGTCCATTAATAGCTCTCTGTGTGATACTTTAGAAAATCAAGAAGTAGACTGAAGGGGGAGACATTAACCACATTATATCTCTGTAGGACATGGAAGTAATAGCCAGCTCCCTTAGCCATCTAGCCTTCCTCTGTGGTGTATACTGAGTCAGTGCTCGCCAAGGGTAACTAGCAGTAATCTATTTTAATGACAGAGTTCACAGTGGGCCAGTGTGGTGTGGTGAGGTCCCCCCCCCGTGAGTCTTCATCAGACTGTCTGTCTCTTGCCCTGCCGAACGACTCCTGGAGAACCAAGAGAAGTGCTCCTTTTGCATGTTTGAGGGGAGACTGATGTATGTGCACAACATGTTCCATAAAAACACACACTTGCAATCTATCACTCACTGTCTGGCACACATGGTCACACAGATACATTTTTTAGGGGCCTTCCCCCCCCCCCCCCTCTCTTCTCTCTCCCCCATTTGGCTTTAGTTCCAGAGTGGAGATCTTAGAGATCCCAGCTCATCATTTGCAAACTCATAACAACAACCTAAAGCTCCCTTTTTCTCTTCGCTGCCTCACTTTCAGCTTCCAAAACATCCCGCTGGCATCTGGCTCTTAGCTATCCTGATGCTGCCGTCGCAAGAAAATTAAGTTTAAGTAAGATTTTGTCAATACATGCAAGAGAAGCAAAGTAGTGCCAGGCTAATATTTCCATCATCAGCACTGCTGAACAAGTGTTGCCCATTGACTTATTGATTGTGCAGTGTAATGTATCGTTATACAGTGAGGGGCTGACGCTGGCTTCGATCGTAGATTCGACCTGTTCTCTGGCCCCCCATCTGTCTCTCTTTCTCACATAACCATCCATCCATCTTCTTTTATCAGAAGATCCACTCTCATCTTCGTCCCCTCTCCGTTTGAGCGAATCTGGCCCACTTCCCGCCCTGTTGAGGGGTAATCTCACTCTTGGCTTCAACGGCAGAGGGGAAGGGGACAGCACAGGACAGAAGACTGTGGTGGTGTATTAATGAAATTAGCGCCGTGGTTGGTTTGGGAGTATCAGGCGCCAGGCACCAGGGCTGGGCCGAGGTTAATTAGCTGGCAGCAGGCCTCTAATTGGGTCAGGACCGTGTCAGGCCTCTGGCTCTGGCCCTACAGGGATTGGATTACACCGTCAGGGGACAGACAGAAGGGGGAAGGAGAGAGGGTGTGTAGGGGGTGACGAGAGGGAGATTTTGTAGTAGTGGAGGAGGGAAGGATGGCGAGGAAGCTGGAGGGTGCAGTGGATGTAGTAGCGAGGGGGAGAGAGGAGGGACAGTGGCGTGTAGCCTAATCTGCCAGCAGGAGGTGAGATAGGAGGAGACGGGGAGGGCTGGCTGAGCGAATACCGCTGTTAGACTGGATTGGATCGAGGTGGGTGGGTGATGAGGGGGGTTGGTGCTATGAAAGGGGGGCAGGTGGTGTAGCTTGATATGTGTATCCATAGCAACAGCAGAGTGGTGTGACACCACATGGGATTTGCCTGTGTTTTTGGGGTGTGGTCTTTACACAGTCCTCATCAGTCCACAATTACAAAGTTGTTTTTTGCCCGTATTGTGCTTTTTAATCACAAATGTCTTGCGAGGCATTGTTCTTGAGAGGTGTTTGAAGCGTTTTTTCAGTCGTCATGCGTCAGCTTGCTGGATGCCTGGGTCGGAGGTAGTGGTGTTGTTAGGATGAGTAGCTGGGTATTTGCAGGGACCTGCCGCTCACACTGCCATTTTATTTATTGAGACACCACATTATAGTGATAATTCAATAGACAAATGGAGACAAAACTGTTATATTTAAAATTCCCATTCCAGTTTATTAGTCAAAGTCATTTTTAATGTCAGTTCAGCAGTATGCACAGGACATACTGAGGAGCGAAATTACAATGCTCTCAGACCCAAAAAAACAGATTAGATTAGGACAATATTTGCAAATTGGCATAGTTGCACACACTAGATATTAAACACACGAGATATATTATATCATAATATAATGTCATACAATATCGATACATTATCATGAAAAAAAATACTGTGAGTTGTGCTGAATTGATTTTCCTGAGTCGCTCCACTCTGACCTTGGTGAATCTCAGCTAAATTAAACTTGAAGCAGTCAAATTAAAGTGCCACCCAAGTTTCGATGTATACATGTATCCATTTTAATCTTGTAAACCATCCATAATTCATTTTACATGCCTGGTTCCCACATCCAGTTTGCTCACTGTAATGACCAATGGTCATGCATTTCACTGCAGCCACATATAATGTAAGCCATAAGTGTTATGTTGGAATGAGACAGACCACCAAAGGCCTCTCAAATCGCAATTATTCATTTTCTTGGCGTCGCTTTACAGGGGATGGCAGCAATATTTAGAAATCAGGATTTTCTGTAGGGCTGCACGGTGGTGCAGTGGTTAGCACTGTGGCCTCACAGCAAGAAGGTTCCGGGTTCGAGTCCCGGCTCGGGCACGGGATCTTTCCGGGTGGAGTTTGCATGTTCTCCCTGTGTCTGCGTGGGTTCTCTCCGGGTACTCCGGCTTCCTCCCACAGTCCAAAAACATGCAATTGGGGACGAGGCTGATTGATACTCTAAATTGACCGTAGGTATGAATGTGAGTGTGAATGGTTGTTCGTCTCTCTATGTTGGCCCTGCGATGGACTGGCGACCTGTCCAGGGTGAACCCCGCCTCTCGCCTGTTGACGCTGGGATAGGCTCCAGCCCCCCCGCGACCCTTAATGTGTAGGAATAAGCGGAAGATGACGATGGATGGATGGATTTTCTGTATGTAACACTAAATATTTTGAACTCAGCCACCTCCCTCTTTAAGCCACATCGCTGGGCTTTAGGCAGTTTGGATGGTTGCAGGGGTGTATCCCCCCCTTGAATATTTAGCATCTCTTTTTGGGACGGATGATGCCCCAGTAGATGAGATGCCATTGAGCTTCAAATAAATTAGTGATCAGATGGTGCTGAACACAAGGACCATAATGTAGGAGATGTCATCAGACCCCTGAAGTTACGGAGAGCAGCTCTTATCTGTATAATCTCCTATTTAATCCAGCCATAAACAAAAGGATTACCCTGACTGACATGATTCTTTTTTTACAACAAATTTATAATATTTTAGTGCTTAATATGGGATTGTTCAGATTTACAGTTCATGCCCTTCAAGAATTAGTTAAATACATTCAACATTTAGGCCTGTTTGACCACAAACAGCCTCGGATAGGGGCTTGAACCCTTCTTCCAACATGACATTGGAGTCTGAAGGCTTTAATATAATCTACTAAACAGAAACAGATTGGTGGCAGGGCTTGAGCAATACTGCTTTATATGAGCATTTGCAAGTTTGCCAAGAGGTGGTTTGCATCTGGGTGGTTGGCAGTGTGTCCTGCAGTGCTGGTTGGTGCCCTTGACTGAGGAGCAGCTCTGGTTAGACTGGCACCTGCGGTGTGGAGACCCTGTCTGATCTAAACCACAACATCACCACTGCCGCCGCCACACTGTAGCCGCCACCACAGGCCCCCTTCACTCTCCCTCTGTCGCTCTCTGTCTGGACCGTTTTCTTTTCTGCCCATGTCTAATCCTCTGCTTGTCTCTACCCCCCCCCCACTTCATCCATCCACTTTCTTGACGCCAGCACCAATTATAGGTCTTTGAAGTCAGGAAGCAGTGTTTGTGTATGTCAGGGTTTGTGGTGTGCTGGTTTCTTTGTCACCACAAGTTTTAACCACAGTAATGTACAACAACTGCCTACCTTACAGAAAACTTAATTGTTCTTGGCTCAGATTTGGTTTGTCTCTTGCTTTATCAGTATCTTCCACCATTTCTCTCATCTTCCTACCCTTTTCTTTTTGAATTTGCCCAGAAGAGAGTCATTTCTCATTAATGGGATTGTAAAATGAGGGCTGGCCCCCCAAGCAAGTCAAATATACCTTCCAATCCAGTGCTCGACCAGGAGATGGAGGCCTGTGCGGGAGCAGGACTGAATGAATCTGACAGGCTGACACCACTCCAGAGTGACCTGTCGTTTAGCTGCCAATACCTCCCCCGAGTGTTTCCCCTGTTCATCTGTTCTATTAGTTCCTCTTTAACACCTCTACAGGTCCTGACCTTTTTTGGGAGGCTGTTCTTAAAGGTCACAGGTCGGGGTTCAGACTGAGTACACATTATCATAGGGTACTAATACTTAAGAAAGATCCAGTTGGTTTGGTGGATTCTTTTGGGAGTGTAATTTAGCACCTGTGTTTGTCTTTTTGAGATTGAATAATTGGAACATTGATTTAATCAACACAGCTGCATTGACAAAGCCAGGAAATGCTGCTTGGAAATATTAAAAAAGCTCAATTTTAACTCTCTAAAAGATCTTGAGTGCATGATGGCCCAGCCTGACTCTCCCATAGGGACTCTCTTGTAACCCTGGCCCGACCCTGTCACCTGACCCTGGACCTGGCCTTAGGTTCTGCCACTTAGGGCCACGACCCCTCGGTCAAACACCATAGTGTGCCTGTCACCGTGTCGATGGCATCCACGGCCCTTTTCTCACTCTGCCATTGTGCCAGATGACGTTAATTCCTCATCAGCTGAACACAGATTGAACCTCTTGGACTGCAGACCCGCATTCAGATCTCTCCCCACTTGCTCTCTGTGGTCATCTGAGGGCTGTAGAACACATGATGATGGTGTTGGCAATAACGTGACCAAGACCAACTGCCAGGCCTATTTATTCACCTTTTGTGCCGCTGAAATAGAGTGTAAATCAGTTTTTCTCACACTTTCTCGACCTTCTCTCGCTCGTTCTCCCTCTGTGCTGTCATCAGCAGTCCAGTCAATAAGGGCGCATGCTTTATTTAAACAATCACCAGATCGGGGGCAGATTTAAGAGGATTGAACCCCAGCTTATCTGCTCTGCTGAAAGGGTCTTTATCCAAAAAATACACCTTATTGAAAACTTGTATTGATTTCTTGAAAATTGATAGCGTTTGAATAAAGCAGGTTGCTTTTCTGTTTTCTGTGCATAAGAAGCTTGTTGCCTGCTAAGGATTCTGCATGAAACATCAAATATACGTATATGGTATTTTTTAATTTTGTAGTACATTTTGATTTTGTAATTAATTAGTCAAATTATCATTGCTCTTTCTCAGATAAGGAAAGCCTGATTACTGAAAGTGGGAAGCTTCACACTTTGGACATCCTGTTGAGTCGTCTAAAGGCCCAGGGACACAGAGTCCTCATCTACTCCCAAATGACCCGCATGATCGACCTGCTCGAGGTATAGAGACACACATACACACACACACGCACACGTGCACTCATGCACTCACACACTCAATTAAGCACATTGTCACATAAATGCCAATCAGCGATGCAAAGGTATGTCAGTTGTGTATTTGTATGGTCAGAAATTTGCCTTGATGACTCCTGCCATTTCCAAAACGATGGCATTCACAGAAGGTACTCGCCAATGTTCGTATGTTGATGTGAAACATGTAAAGTTTCAGGAATGTGTGGGATTGAATTTTTCTCATTGAAGATGTTGGGTTAAAGGACTGTAAGACTTTTGAGTAGCTGAGGTTTTTTTTAAGGATGTTTTTTTTTGTTTGTTAACTATATACAAAAGATCAGTCGCAACATAAATTTAACATCAAAAACGCATGAGCAAAGTGTTCATTTTAAACATCGTATGAATATCGGTCCAGAAATCGGAACGTCGTTTATACAAATTGCCAAAAAATTCTGATTGGCAAACACGGCTGTTCTTTGGATGACACACATGCGATGGGTCAGAAGCGTACTGAGTATTTCTGGTTCCGAGCCAGGTGCTCAACTGGTACACTTCCACCGGAGAAGTATTGAGCTCCAGCACTGCGACTCATCCTGCCTGTTCCTCGTTAGTACCCTCATTAGATGGCTAATTAACAGGTCAGGGCTAATTAGCGGGGTCTCATCTGCAGGGAGGGAGGCAGCCAGATGGGAGGCACGTCTAGAAATGGGTGAGGAGGGGAGATGGGGTGGTGGTGGTGGTGGTGGGGGGGGGGGGGGGTGATGGGAGTGGCAAGAGCCTTGGGGTTAAAGAAATTCTGCAGAAAATTTGAAGACAAAGCTAGTTGAAGGGAGAGACATGAACATTTTCTGATGAGTGTTTTTTTTCTTCTTCTGCACAAAGGCAGAAATAGGAACTGCTGGTTGGGTTTTGGGAGCTGATGGTCAACAACAGCGGTGCTTTTATGGCTGGACACAGGCTGAGTGCTGTCGACTGAGTCAGTGCAGCTACGTCATAGCTGTTTTAGCAACAGGAACTGATAAACCAATACTGAAACCATCCTAAAGCAAAACTATCTTTTAGCTGCAATCTAAGTTGAATGTTGAATGCGGTTAAAGTTAAATAATTGGGATTTAGACTGTAGGATAGAGGTGTAACAGCTGTGACGACTCATTTCTGTTATAAAACAATGTCGGAGCCATTCTGTCAGCAGTAATCGGGCCTATTGTTGCCTCCATGTTTGTTGCACGAAAGAGCCAAAATCCTCTGGCATGATGTCATCGGGAATTCCTTCTCCATTCACGGAGCACAGCGCCGTTTCCATAGCCAGATCTTCTGATGGCAGATGGACCCAGTCTAGGTGGTTAAGGACTGTCTTCCTGTATGTCTGGAAATGCTAGGAATGCGTTGTGATTGAGGCCGTAGTAAAACAACAGAGCTCAGACTACAGTGCCAAACATATCTTAGAGGTGACCTCATACAGTAATGGGGGGTGGTGACATCACCCTAATGGGTTAAAGAAATCCACGTTTCCAATGATATATTCAACCAGTCTGGCTTGACTGTCCCTGGATCATATTATCTTTCTCACTGGTCAGAGATGAAAATTCTGCAGATGGAAGCGATTTCCTGCACGAGGCTAAGAGAAAGAGTGAAGGAGAGGCTGATGCTAATCTCTGTCATTAGCATCATTGTTTTTGTCGCCGGTCGGCCGCTGGTTCTTTAAGTGACATCTCATTGCTGGGTGATGGATCGTTGAGATGTGGGTGGCCTGAAGAAAAATAACATTGCGAGCTTTCTTTGGCAGCAGCCAAGAACGGTGCAGGACTGCTAAGTCAGTGCCCTGCTACTCAAGTGTCTGTGGCTGCTTTGACAACACCTTATTGAATTGTAAGTCTGCGGCTTAAACTTGGCAAGAATGCCCACACTTACTTTTGGGCAGCGCAGCCAGAAAATCAAGAAGATTGCATGAAGATATCAAGATCAGGGATGGAGATCTGTGACTAGGCTTGCCTGGCAGTTCCCCTTTCTCTGAATAACCAACCTGATGTGGGATCCAGTGACCTCTTAGAACTCAGAACAAATCATGGATTTACATTTTTCTATGATGCATGTATAAAACATTCTGACACATTTAATACATGTCTGTGACGCGGCGATTGTAAATACACTAGAAAATGTAGAACTTGTGGCAGTGAATGTCAGCTTAAACTTAAATGATTTAGGGATTAGAGGAAGTTGAGTTTCATTTATTGCAGTTGTTAACTTTGAAGCCATAATGAATGGATCATGTTTCAGATTTTTCCAAAGTTCAATAAAGGGTTTATGAACTTGTTTGTACTGAAGGTACCATACTTCTACGCCCTTAGTGTAGTAGTGTAGTGGTAGTAGTGTGTACTGAAGAGTGCGCTCCCACTAAAAGAACAAAGAGATCCTGCAGTTGTATTATTTTCTTAATTTATTGGGTAATTATTGCTTGGAGAGTTGAGAGTGACCTGGCTGCTATTACTTGCTTTTGTTGTAAGATTATTATTTATTTTTTATTTTTTTAGCTGTACATGAGAGTTCCAAAGCCAAATTAAAAGTCAAAGTACAATTTAAACAAACATCTGAAAGGAAGCAAGGAATCCTGTGAGGTTTTTTGGATGAACTCCTCTCCTCCTGCCCTTCAACTCTTTATATTACTTAACTTCATTGTCAGGTATCGTAACTTTGAAATTTGGTTGGATGAAAAATCCTCCTGTGCTTATTTTGACTGATATTGTGATATTGAAAGGTAAAAATGTTAGTAGGCCAAGACTTCACCATAGAATGAAAACTGCAACTTGGATATCTCACTTGCTCATATTGCAATTTTGATAACCTTTATGAATAATTGTTCAGTTGTACTCTGATTAAATGTATTCCAGTATATATATATATATATGTACAATTTATAGTAGTCTGCTCTCAGAAAAGATAAAGATGCCGTCATTTAACTCGATTCGGGATCTTGGAAAAATGTTTCATCAATCAGTGGAATTAATGCAAAATGAAGATCACGTTCTCAAACAGGGGCGAGAAATTTCCTGCTGCTGAGACAGATTGTGGTCGGTTATTAAGACGATTCCTCACTGACATTAAAAATGTGAAGCATGTATTGAACTTTGGATATCCTTAAACTTGAATAATATTTTCACTGGAAAACAACATGCGAAAAGAATTTAGATGAATAAAACACATATTTTTTGATGGTGCAGACCCTGCTGGATTTTAGGGGTGGGGGAGAGTGCGATTCTGTGATGGAAAGGCTGGATTTTTACCTTAACAGACACAGCGAGGCACAGTTATCATTTTATCTTCGTAATCTTGTATTGATATTTCAGTCAAAGCTCGATGAATTTCCTACTTCAAAGTGGCATCTGCATCAGAGTAAATCAGCAACATTTACAGCTTCAGCAGGAACTCAGCAGGCTTCAAATCATAATCCTCCTTTTTTCATACTTCTTTCAGATCATTTAGACGTCAATAACGTTTCAATTTAAAGAAAGCTTACAAGCAGAAGTCCTCTATTTATCTTGATCTTACTTTAAAGGAATTTCCTTGCATTTGTTGTATGAGAGGATTTGCATTGACTGATTATTTTAGTTCTCACAAACAAAAACACATTGTTGAGGTTTTGTTTTTGGACGATTTCGAGACACATGCTTGGCAAGACTTGCTTTGGTTTTTACAGTGAATATTTGCAACATCCTGCGGGCAAGATATCAAAAATAAAATCGACAGGGTTGGTAAATTTTTGTGAGGGCTGTGCTAATGGTCTTAAATGTAGTGTTGGCTCAGAACAGATGGGCCGGTCTGGAACAGAGCCAGATGTAGCGAGAGGAGCGCAGGCCCTACCGGGACTGAGGTTTGGAGGGTCACAGAAAACACAGTGTCAAATCATTGATATCATCACTAATGATTTTGTGAGGTGAGGTTTGATGTGTCCTGACGATTGTGACCGACTCGTTGGTTGGCGTGTTTCACGCGCGCGGGGGTCAGGGGTTCAAAGCGGTGCTTAAGGAGAGATCAACATGTCACCTCATCACTGCTGCTGCTCTGACCCCTGCTCTGTAGGGCCCCTCCCATCGGACCAAACACACACACGCACACACACATGCACACACTCACACGCTGGCACCAAACAGCTTGGCAGACGTTGGGAGGATAGAATATCAAATTCTGCATCTCTTTGGGCAGGGATTGAGGTTTCAAGCTCAGCAAATGTGTTCAGGAAACGTGAGATTTTTATACCTCAGACTAAGTTACTGTCAGACCGAAATTCTTAAGTGAAAGATTAGTATTTTTGGAGCCTTCAACTTTAACTAGTAGAACTACAGAGCTTATCCGCTCTTTAGAGAAAGACCCAAAGAGTGCATTTTGGAGAACTTATTAAATGCAGTGTAGTCACAGAGAACTATTCACTGCGTGGACGATCACAAAGAATTTCCCTCCTTTTTTGACTTACGCTGCTGCATTTGGAATTAGATGGAGGCAGGAGTCAGGATGAAGATGAGCTAGATGGAATGATACTAAAATGGAACTAGAAGAAATTGCTGAACTCTGCTCAAGCCAACAGCCCACTAAATATTTCCTGAGAAATTAATAAAAATGTTGAGGAAAAAAACATCCCAATTTAGTAACATTAAACAGCATGCAAAATCTTCCTGGATGTGCAAGAACGTTTCATGGCCTCTTCTTTGCCCTATGCTCCTTCCCTGCATTAATTTTAATGGAAACTGGCTTGTTAGTTTTTATGTAATCCTGCTCGGAGGGAATAAAAGGAACTCCTAAACGAACAGGGAACAAAAACAAAGCCTTTGATGAGTTGCAGTCATGAAGAGAGGACGCATAGAGGACTTATTTCCTGAATTTAGAGATGATGCAGAAGTAAATGAAGCATAATTTCAAGACTGGATAGTTAGACAATCTTCATTTGAGAGTCCAGGAATTTTTTTTTGCAAGTTATCTACAAGAATGGGGCAAGATTCGTTGAAATTAAGTTTGTAAGATGCTGTAGTGGCAAAACACAACAATTCTCATCGAGACAGAGTTGCTAAGGTCAGTTGGGGAGATAGATCAGTTTGTGATGTGCATATCAGTGGTAAAAACATTTTTTTTAATTAATGTGGCCTACTGAGAACCTAGAAAGAGAAAAGGACAATACCAAGTATAGAGCCTTGGGGGACACCACATGCAATGGAGACAGGAGAAGAAGATGAGTTGCTAATTAAGTCACTGAAGGGTCTTACGAATGAATTTAGAGAGAACCAATTTAAAGCTGAACCCGAGATCCAGACCCACTGCTTCAACATATATGAATATAAATAGATTTTGGCTTGGGGAGGATCAATAATGCTCTCTGCAATGCAGCCTGAGAACAAGCAGGAAACCACACAAAGTGAAATTGCTCCTATTTACTACTTTTTTACTTATGGCATCCATTTTCCTTATCGTACATAATTCTTTATCCACTTTTCCCAGGAGTACATGGTTTATCGTAAGCACACCTATATGCGCCTTGATGGATCGTCCAAGATTTCTGAACGCAGAGACATGGTGGCTGACTTCCAGAGCCGGTGGGTAAAGATATGTGTGTGTGTGTGTGTGTGTGTGTGTGTGTGTGTGTGTGTGTGTGTGTGTGTGTATAGTATGCATGAGTAACCAAATTCCTTTTGCCAATAACTGACTGTAAAATCCACATTTTTTAAAATTGCTTCAATCAGTGAACAGTTCAATCTTCCATGGGCAAATTAAAAATGTGTGTGTGTCTGGGAGGGTGTGTTCGTCTCCTTGTGAGTCCACAAGTTCTGGTTCATATTAGTGCTCAGATCTGTGGCGCCGGTAATACTCTGGTTCTTGTTGTAGAGGCTGTAGGTGAAAGAATTTTGAGTGTATTACTGTATTGTTCCTTACTCATTGGCATGAGGTCCATGGTTCATGCTTCTATTTTCTTAAAGGTTTAACAGCACATGGTGTCATTGTGGATCAGGCCCAGTTCAGCTGCTGAGCTGGTTTTGGTTGACATTGATGGGTCTTAATTTACATAACTTAATTATGCTGTTATATATGAATATTTGCACTGTAATTGCACTTGACATGATACCTCTCAATTTCCCATCTCCCCCTCCCCCTTTTCTTTTTGCCGCCCCCCCCCCCCCCACACACACACCACCCCCCACACCCCATAGGACGGATATCTTTGTCTTTCTGCTGAGTACAAGGGCTGGGGGCCTCGGAATTAACCTGACTGCTGCAGACACTGTGAGTCACACTGACAGAAAAACACTTCATGAACACAATATCAATGTGTAGGAAACTCTTGAAATACCTTTGACTGATCAAAAGCCAATATATTATTAATACTACAATCCGCTTGCCTGTTGCTTGCCTGGTTGCAGGATTGCACAAAAACTACGATGCTGTTTTTCACCAAACGCGGTGGAAGGGCGTAGCACGGGCCAAGACAGAAATCCGTAGATTTTGGGGTAGATCTGTTAAACATTGCCAAATAATTGCATCATAAAATACACTTCAAAGTTTGTCTCCCCTCTGTAAATACGTTGCGCCGGGTGGTAATCGGCAGAACATAAAACATCCAAGGGCACACCGTTCTGCGGCGAGACATACCTGAGAGGCCTTTATTGTAATCACATGGCTAGTCTGAGCCTTCATCAGGATGAAAGGGGAGTGACAGGTTTATGTGTCATTATATAGTGACCTTAATTATGATTTGCATGAAAAAATCCTCGTCCCCAAAAATAAATAGACAAAAATATAGAAATGCGCACATCCTGATCGTATAATTTGACGAAAGATTGGAATACACCTCAGTGCATTTTAAACTAAGCTACATGTGATGCAGGGAATAGGATAACAACTGAATTTAACAAAGAGACGTGGGAGAGACTCGCTCGTCAAACAATTGCATGTTTTTACATTTGGCTTGATTTAGGTTGAGCATGCATACATGTGATTATCCCTGCATCGTCTCCCTCTCTGTCGCTAATAGTCCAAGTGGGATGAGCTCTCCGAACGCTGACTTGATCGTTAACACAGAACATCCGCCATGTTAAAGTGGGCAGTCAACGGATGTCACATAGTTGTTGTTCACCTCAGAAACGACCCAGAGGGTAGAGTCCATTTCAAACTGTGCTGAAAAATAAGTTACCTGGACTTAAAGCACTTGTTCCTCCTCTAAGAGAAGTGAAACAGGCTTCCTCCTCCTTTCTCTTCCTCCAGGTTATCTTCTATGACAGCGACTGGAATCCCACCGTGGACCAGCAGGCCATGGACAGGGCTCACAGGTTGGGTCAGACCAAGCAGGTCACCGTCTACCGCCTCATCTGTCAGGGCACCATCGAGGAGAGGATCCTGCAGCGGGCCAAAGAGAAGAGCGAGGTTCAACACAATAAATATCCCTGCGTGTGGGATTTACCATCCCAGTGCACTAAAATAGTGATTTTACATTGTTGACTAGATACTGTGAAGAAGGCAGGTGACAGCTGGAGATGACTTTTAATATTTTCCTACTTTTTATGATATGAACAACATTAACTCCACTCTTTTTTTTTTTTTTTTGACTTACATAAGTCAAGTATATGCATGCCTCCATTCATCTGAACGCAAATAGTGGGTTATAGTGGGGAATCAGTACCAGTACAGCAATAAAAAGAAAAGAAAAAAATTCCATTGACTACAGAGTTGATTGATGCTTTTTATGTTCCTTTGTAATAAGATCCAAAGGGTGGTGATCTCTGGAGGCAACTTCAAACCGGACACACTCAAACCTAAAGAGGTGGTCAGCCTTCTGTTGGACGATGATGAGCTGGAGAAGAAATGTGAGTGTGTATAAGCAAGCAAGCGAGCACACACACACGCGCGCGCGTGCGCACACACACACATGTACAGGCGTGTGAGGGATCAAAGCAAAAACTGGATGAAGTGTCATAGTAAAGTCAAGGAGATCCCAGAACCATGTCAGTACACCTTGGCACATATCGTACAAGTCTACTGGAGAGGTGGAACAGCATTCTCCCTAGGGTTATTTTGATGTTGACCTTGGAGAGCGTTGTCTGTCTGTCCATCTCGCCATAGTTGTTCCATTTCTGTGAGTTTCAGTGACTTTTGATACTCTTCATACCATCCAATGACCGCTGATGCATGCTTTTTTTTTTTTTTAACTCTATGTGACCAATAGCACTGAGGGTTTTTCATTTTCTGGTCACCGAGAGCTGAAAAATGTTCGGCTTTTGGGTAGAAAGCTGCTGTTTTTTTTGGTTTTTTACCCAGCCGTCCAGTCATTTTTGAGAAGGGGTGGGGCTACAGCTGCACAAGACAAACCATCACATCCCACACATCATCACATAAGAGTGCTGAACAACAACAGAGGAGCTCTTGAACCAAACAATTGTACCTGTCAAAACATTCCCTCACCCACAAACCACACGAACCAGCAGCTCTCTCTTCACGCCTCTGCGGTTCAGTCTTGGTTTCAATCGAGCGAGGACGAGAAGTTGGTTGAGTGCTGACATTTTTACATCCGAATTGAATCCATGTAATAGCAACCACGTGCGGATCCAAAGCCCAGCTTAAGCCCAGCTTTGGGGGGAAAAAATGTTGTCATTCATCCGTAGGTGTCATTGTTTTGATTTAGTTTCTTTTACACATACGGACTTTTAAGTGCGACAGTTGGCAAAAAGGAATGTTTAAAAAAACAACAAGAAGAAAACGTTGTGCCTTGTGTCATAGTGCGTCAGAGACAGGAGGAGAAGAGGCAGCAGGAGGAGAGCAGCAAAGTGAAGGAGCGGAAGAGAAAGAGGGAGAAGTACGCGGAGAAGGTAAGATACAGCAGCAGAAAGGACTCTGCCTCTCCACATGCTGGGCCCCAAAAATGTAAAATAAAACGAAGACAGGAACAAATCTGGGTGTAAAAACAGGAGAGTGCAGGTTTTGATGGCGTACCCTTCGTGTGCTCATCTCTGATGATGGCAGAGAACCTTGGATCTGTCTGTCATTGATAAAACTCTTTGGCTAATGTGACCCCTCGTGAACCATCCTTAAAGGCACGGGAGATTTTCTCGAGTGAAATTCACGACAATGACTGATCTCAGATTCAAACTCAAGCTACAGTTGGACGGAAGATCAGGAAATCAGTCAAAATCCTTTTGGGGGTTCATAAATCATGGCAGTCTTCTCAGTAGTTATTGAGTCTTCTTCCTCTTTCATGTACTTCTTTTCTACTTCTCACACTCTCATACATGTGGGCTTTTTAGGGTCCAAGTAAACCTCTTAAAAAAAGCAGAATAGAGCTTCCTCCCTCATTGCAGACAAATGCCAGATGTTAGCAGGTGGCAGCTGTGTTTTTTGGCCAGTAAAGTGTGTGAGTGTGTGTGTGTGTGTGTGGGGGGGGGATACAGACATCTTGAGACTGTGAGGAGGTGAGATCGAGCGAGAAACGAATGGAATGTGTTAAACCATGCCCCCCCCCTACCTTCAGAAGAAGAACGAGGAGTCTGAGAACAAGAGGAGAAAGGACGTGAACTTGGTCATCTCACATGCTCCTTCAGCCGACAACTCCAACCTGTCCGCAGACGGAGACGACTCCTTCATCAGCGTGGAGATGGACTCCGCCATGCCCAGTCCCTTCAGTGAGGTGAGGCCATCCAGGACAACAGTAAAAGCCACAAAGCAAGATTGTTTCAGCTAGGCAGGAGGAAAATGCTGTGATTTATCTAGGAGGTTCACGAGGTCCCGTTCACAAACTCACTGTCTTATTCTTCATGTTGTGCTTTTAAATTCTACTCCCATTCCCATCTTCCTTTTCACATCCTCTACCCCTTTTATTTGTTCATTGATTATTCTCTTATTTCAATCTTTCTGTCACTCTGGAATTTCTTCTTTACTGCCCTCATCACTCACTTTTCTCTCCACCTGTCTATCCCATCCTTCACTTCCTCTTTGCTTTTGTTCCTCTTTTTGTTCCTTTCATTCCACCCCTCCACGCCTCTTTATTGTACCGGCCCTGGTTCCTTGCTCCCTGTGGTGCTGACTCCCAGCCTGTGTGTATGTCTGTGTGTGCTCCTATGCACGGTCAGATCTCCCTGAGCAGTGAGCTCCAGCCCGGCTCGTTACCCCCCGACGCCGATGCTGACGAGAGCAGCAGTGACATGTTGGTCATTGTGGATGACCCCGTGTCGTCAGCGCCGCAGTCTCGTGCCACCAACTCTCCGGCGTCTGTGTCCGGATCCGTCTCAGACAACATGAACGGTGAGTAAGCCGACCTTTGACCCTTGTCTGCCGCTATCGTTTGCTCCTGTTACAGGTCATTATTATTATGGCTTTTGAAATTTAAATCATTTCGTATGAGGATATATTTTTACTCGCCCCGAGGAAAGACGAGATCAACATCATGAGAGGCAAAAAGAACAGGATGTTTCAAGGGGGAGGTAAGAAATTAAAAAGGAGATCTGTACCTTGATCAGTCCACCTATGTTACAATGGTGCAGTGCTCCGCCAATTCTCTGGTCAGCAGATTAGAATGCACCAACATCCTGCACTTTACCACTTTGCAGCGGCTCCTGCTGCTTAGCACAGCTACATAATGCTGCTCGAAGTTATGACAAATGAAAACCGCGTATTTCCTGATTTTTTTCCTGATTGCTTCACAATAAAATCTTTTACAAAAACAGAATAATATGCAGCTTGAAGTGTGGTATTTTTGCATTTTTATGCTGTAGAATGAAACTTTCAAATATCTCAAGCAAGCATGAACCACAGACCTTATTTCAGACGTTGACATTGAGTGACTTTGAGACCAGAGAACTTATCCTGCGGTTGAACACTCCTGCATCACTCTCTTGGAAAGGTAAAGCAGTGTTGCTGTAGGTAAGTTCTTTTTCTACTGGTCCTCACCAGCTGGAATTTGGAGTTTCTGGCAAGAAGCACAAAAGTTGACCTCGCAAACAGAGCGGTCTGTGAGACACGGTCACCTATGACGCACGCAGGACACAACGATAGCACTGGTACATGCTCTTCAGTCCAAAACCTCCAAATGTTCTAAACCAAGTGCAACTATCTTTGTATTATGACGCTGGGACATGAAATCAGTGTGTGACGAGCCAGCAGGTCGCTGGTGTGTTATGTTCCCTTGTCCATCAGGGCTTGTTTTTGAAGGAACCTGCCTCCACTGAGCCGTGTAGACTGTTCCATCACACACGGCTTATGATTGTGATTTGTGAGTGTTTTATTTTGGCTCTCAATGCGTTCTGTACTTTTTGGGATCCACAGCGAACCTATGTTTAATATCGCTGCTACAGATGACTCATGCTTAAGGTGCGTTGCGGTAAAAACTCCCTAAATATACGCCGCTTCATTGAAACTTGTTTGTGATCTTTGCTGCCGTGCGAAGTCTCCTCCTGCCTGAGAGGTTATTAATGGCTCCTGCTAACCAGAACTGGGAAAAGTCGGTGCTTTCAGAGATGGAGATGACGTTATAATGAGCAGTTTGGAAGACAGAATGAGGGAGCAATCGGTTAGTTGATGAGTGAAAAAGGAGGAAGAGTGAGGTTAAGTGCTGAAGGGAGGGTAAGGGTGAGTGATTTAGGAGCGTTTTTCATCTGGGCCTGGGTGTTGGTGACAGGGTGGGCTCATCTCCCCCCAGAGAGAGGTTGTGTACCGCAGCATTTGGATGGAAAAGAAAATGCAGACTAGTGTGGAGACAATGGAGTCTGGGAGAGGGGAGAAGGTACTGGTGTATTAAGCATAATACCAGCAAGCTCTGTCTCTGCTAACAGTGTAGAAAATGGGAGCACTGTTTCCCTTTGAGCCTGCACTGTAAGGATTTAGGTCTGATAATGAATCTACCACACAGTGAAATTACACCTCAAGCATCTCTGAAGTATTTAGGTCGAGCTTTTAAAATCGACACCGCTCCTCAAGAGTCGGCAAAGGCAACCGTTTCAAACAACAGCAGCATTATCAAAGTGTTTTTTTTCCCCCTTCAGGTGTTTCAGCCTCCGACACCATCAGTCCGGGCAGAGGCAGGCCTGGACGGAGTAGAGGACGCCCTAAAGGATCAGGAGGCGGGGCTAAGTCAGGAGGGAAAGCTCGTGGGCGCAAGTCAACAGCCGGCAGTGCAGCAGCGATGGCGGGAGCCATGGCTGGAGCAGCGGCCGCGTCAGCTGCAGCTTACGCTGCGTACGGCTACAGTGTTTCTAAAGGTGAGCAAGTTCACTTTAGAAACACTTGTGGGCTACATTCGTCCCGGTCTGAATTAAACGTTTAGCACTTTTTCTTTAGCAAGGTTTTGTTTCATAATGCAAATGCTGCTGCTGGATCTTCATCGGGTCCGGTTCTGATCCGATTAACCTCATCAGATATCTCAAACGCAGCTTGTTCCCCAGGGATGAGGTGTTCAGCTCTTAAATTCAGTGAAGAGTTGCCAGAGTGCCTCAGGTTGATTTATGCTTCCTTTGTTGAAATCATCCCCCTTTTATCAGGTAAACTTTTAATTTCCTAGATATTCAATCCAAAATATTATCAAAATGGGCAAAGCTAGCTTTAGCACACAGAGCTGAAGGGAGAGGCTTTGTTAGTTGAACTGTCGAACGCTTGTTTGTTTGAGCTGCATCGCCATGTGTTGTCTTTCCTGCTGACCTGGCTGGACGTGGTTCTCAAAGCTTCTTGTGCTGTGGTTGTGTTGTTCTGGCCAAGGGCTTCAAGTTCAAATGAAACACACCAACTTTTTAGGAAACAACCTTCTCTACCATCGTCCACAGAGCCAGAAATAAAGACAGGTGCCCTTCTCTGCTCTGCTCGGCCTCTCCCACTGGCAGGAAACTGATTTGGTGATCGTTTGTGAGCCTCATTTTGATCCAATCTGAGTGAACTCAAACACAATTAACACATTCTGAACATTTTATGGACAAGTGTATTCGATGACTTTTGACAAAAGTACACTAACACTTCCCACCAACTTCTCTTCGTTATGCTAAGCTAACTAGCATTCAGCTGGTCTCCATGGGTCTCCCTATCCTCGATCTGTCTTCTTGTCTGACTCTTGGAAAGAAGAGCAATAAGCATATTTCCTAAAATGTTCCTTTACATTTTTCTGGATAACACCCATCACTCATACTGGCGTCGCCCTGTCTGGACAAATAGCTAACAGTGTCCGTGTCTGTCCCGACCCTCAGCAGGTCTCTCGGTGTCCAGCCCCCTGCAGCCTTCCCTGGGCCGGTCTGGTACCAGCCCCGCCTTTAACCCCAGCAGAAGCTCGTCTCCGCAGGCTAAGGGAGGCACCTCCACCACGAGCCCCAACAAACTGCTGCCCCACCACCACCACCACCATCATCATCATCATCATCATCACCACCACAGCGGCCACACTGCAGTCAAGAAGAGTAAAGGTCCTGGTGGCCCTGGGGCTCAGTGACGCACTACTGCATACATTTGCTCTCACTACAGAACACACACGCACGCACACACACACACACACACACACACACACACACACACAGCTGACCTACTCTCACTGTGATCCCCACAGATGCCCTGTGCCTAAACTAGTACATCGGGAGTACAGTATTTGTATGAACCGAGGCCCGCTAACTGCTGACTCGGCAGGTCGAGGGACCCAACACAGTCTTTTTTTGAGGTTACAGTCCCTACCAGCCTCCATATCTCTTTGTTTTACTTTCACATGTCCAGACGGTTGGACGAAATCTGCCTTCAGTATTTTTTATTTGCTTGTCAAGAAGACGGACTGTACTTTTTCTATTCACGACAGGAAGTTCCTTGGATTCGTCCCAACACAGAAGTTTTAAGGGCTTTCAAATCTTTGTGTTGCCAGAGAAGTGGGGCGAAGGAGTTTCTGTCAAATGCACTGAGCCACGTCTTCCCTTTATTTGTGTGCGCTGTTGATTCTCATACATGTACATGATGTTATTTAATTGTATGATATGATACCCTCAGTGTCAACTGGTGGATGATTCTGCATTGCAATGTGAACCCATAATTTACCAAACACAGCTTTTCTACTAAAGCTCTTATTTTTGTAATACAAAAAGGTGAGCACCAACATGGCAGGTCTTTACATTTTTGAAATGTGTATTCCAGCACAGCAGGAAATGATTATTCTATTTTTGTCAAATGGAAAAATGAGTGGATAATGTAAAAAGGAGAAAAAACACAAAAAAACAAAATGAGGGTTACTGGCTGATACGGCTATGCTGCTAAAAGTAAATTTATGAATTCATTCAAATGATTAGGTTGTCTAATATTTAATTTATTTGACTTATGTTGAAGTAGGCTAAGCATCATTGTGAATAGGGTTTTCACCTGTAAAACTGTACAAATTGAAGCCATTTCTTTTTTCTTTTCTTTTTTTTTTCTTTTCCAAAAGCTTGTTTTTGTGCTGAGGACTCTGTGGTTCTCTTTGGTGTCATCGATGTTCTTAGAAGGTGGTCCCGTCAGTGTCCTGAGTTGAGCACTACATCCGTTCTTGAGCTTTGTTTTGTGTCAATAGTGTGATTATTAAAGTATGATGTTCTATATTGATGTACATAATGATGAGAGCAACATTTCCTCCGGGCTCCTCCCCCTCCCCTCCCCTCCTACTTGTCTATTTTTATAGGTCATGTGTACATACGAATAAATGCATCTGCCATTTTACTAACAGGATGAGCCAACTGAAAAATAAAAGAGTGCTAAACCAGGTAGCCGGGTTCTCCGTCTGTCACGTTTCGAGGGAATTTCTTCAAGCTTGGCACCAACGTCCACTGGGACTGGAGATGTTTTGGTGGTGAAAGGTCACTGTGACCTCACGTCCCTCACAGTCCCCTGAACTTTTAACTCGCGCTGGAAATTGAATTTTATCTGCCGTAAATCTCCACGACACGTCACCACACGCAACTCTTTTATTGCAGGCACAGATTTTATTGTGATTTTACTTTTCATGTAGTGGCAACAACAACAACAAAAAAAAAAAACACGACAATTTTGCAATATCCTGCAGAAATACCTCAAATACACCAACGTACACTTGCAATCAGACACCCAATTGAAACTGAAAGGTCAGGCTAAATACCCTCATCAAGTCTTCAAACCACAACCTTCTTTTATTTTGGAAGACGCCGCACACGGATCTCTTCATTCTGACAACAAACCCGCGGGTCGGAGCCAGCTCTGATTTTATTTGCGTCTCTTCAGCGTTCAGAAATTACATTTGAAAAATTCAATGGTCTCTCCAACCAAAATAGTTCAGTTAATATGGATTATTCAGAGAGAGCTGCGGACATTTTAGAGTGGAACTACTTTCTGGTGAAGAAATAGTGCCAAGGAAAACAAATGATCCTGGAAAGAAGAGTTGATTCTTGAGCATTGAGAAACTCTCTTTTGTTATTTGGATGAGAGCGTAAAATCCTGGCACATTAAATATGCCACCTACATATTCATGAAACTGACACTTTGACCCGCACAAAGGCGATGTGACCTCATCACAGGCTGGGGAAAGTGGTGGAACATTCTGATCACCTGACCTGAATATTCTCAGTATATTTTCACATGGATTAGCGAGAGACCGCTGAGATTTCATCTAGATGAGCGCTTCGGCATGTTCTTCCTGGTGCACTCTGACATGTTCACAGAGCCGACTGTAAACACAGGACTTCCAGGTCTGGGCCTGTTCCCAGCCAGGGGTTATATAAGCCCCAGCACCTAGATACCCTTCTTGATTTGACTCGCGTCCAGGGTACAAGCTGCTCCCACCCATGTTTGGGAGTGTCCTTGGACCGCTTCCAAAAAGCTGGGTAACTGAAATCGGAAACCTCGTCAAATCTGAGTTACTGTTACTCATTGACTCAGATACATAGACCAAGGCACGTGCGGCACGTGACGTGTGACCCGGCGTCGTCGTCCTGGTTAGTTCCTACTTAACTCTTTTAACTTGTTGGGTTTATACGCATTTGGATGATTTTTTTCCAGGCCTTAAAGGAATCATACATCCTCTGAAATGTTTGCATATGCATATAAAAAAAGCAATCTGTGTCAAAACTGACTATAATGAATGATGCACGTTTGTCTTCTCATGTTGTGGCTTTTTACATTCTGGCCTTATTTATCAAAAAATTTAAGATCCCCCCCCCCCCCCCCCCCCAATTCTGTAACTTTCCACGGTTGCTCGTGTGAACCCTGAACTCCTCGTCAGAACAAAACGATTTGAATGACACTCGATGTCGTCGATGAATGATTTTTGTGTCAAATATGTTTGAGGGAAATGATGCGTAAGCGGCAAACCTCTGCAGCGCAACAGTCAATCAGGGTTTAGATGCTCATGGAAAACCTGGGAAAGTCATGGAATGCGAATGGCGCAATGTCCAGGCCTGGTAAAGCTTTTAGATGAAGCAAGAAAATCTTAGTTTTGTAAATTTGCTTCAGCGGAGTATCATTTAATGCATTTTTTCCCAGCATTTGTAGCTTTGATGTTAAAAAGTAAATTTGGGATTTGGAGAGGATGCACGTTCATGGAAAAAACAAATGTAACCATCAGTACGTCGAGGAATGGCTTGAAACGGTATTCTGACACAATCAGCTTTCAATATTGTGCCTTATAGTAATTCAAGTTATGTCACGTAAGTGGCAGAATTTCTTGGATCGAGGCAACAATGAGTCCTTTTCCTCCAGAATGGGGGTATTTGCACAAAACCAGACAGCATACACACGTCTGCTAATTTCTTTTATTGGCGTTTGCCTTCAGGTTGAATGGCAAAGGTTACCTTTACAAAATCATGTCACAGCAGGCGTTTGGGAGATAGAGTTGTCGCAATGTGAACCGTCTGTATGGACGGAATCTGAACTGTGCAAATAAAACAAAATGTTCGTGTTGGCTTTCAGTAACATACAGACAGAGGTCGAGAGGAACAGCCGAGTGACTGTCGCTGCTGAACAAACTTCAACCAGGGTTCATTAACATTAGTGTGACAGTATTTCAGAAAATAAAAAAAGTACACGTTAGTGTGTCATGCGTCACTATCACTTCAGTAGCATTCAATGGTTTCAAGTACACTGGATGGTAGTTCAGAATCTAGACTACACAACTAATTGTAGCTGGACTGGCGTGACTGATGAAGAGCCTCAGTGTTGTGTCTTTTTATGTCTTCATGCGCTAGAATCTGGATGGACGAGGGTACGAGCTACTGGGCTGCTAACAGATAGGACACCACGGTGAGGGCGGCTGCCTCAATGGAGAACAGGTGGTGGTCTTCAACTTGAGGGCAGCTGCTCCTCATGAACTTGGCCAGCTGGAGCAGGTACTCCAGGTTGTGACCCGTCTTCCCTCTGCACACAGCGATCTGGGCGCCGATCTCCTCCGGGCTGGCGGGCCCAAGAAAGAGGGGGTTGTCAGATGTGGCGATGTAGACCAGAGCCTGAACTGGAGGCTGGTTCTCCCCCTGGGGAAAGAAATCCAGCATTTTGGTGGTGTAGCCACCGCAGGCTGTCTCACGCACATCCAGGTACCTCAGGGACTCTTCCACCTGAGCACCGGTCACCTCAAATGCCACCCCCCAAGTGCTAGCCTGTGATAAAACACACACACACACACACACACACACACACACAAAAAAAGTGTAATTCAGGGAGGATATAAAAGGAGGACGCGCTTCCGGTATCACTGTCGGGCTTTCCACTTACGTCATCATCCTCTATCAGCGTCACCACTCTTCCGGGCTGCAGAGGGAGGAGGAGAAGTGGGTCAGAGACAACGCCTGGTGATGCGCTACACAGTCCCAGCTAACAGTAAGCCAACGTAAACACACATCATGAGTGGAAGCACAACAACAGTGAAGCATCTCACCAACTGGTCGTTTCCGCGGTGGAAGTTATCTCCGTGCCAGAAACGCCTCTTGTAGCCTTGAATGTGACCGACCTTGCTCCTCTTGTACTTGAAGTCCGGCTTCCACACCAGCGACCCGTACCCGAAGATCCACAGGCTGCTCTTGGCAGCGATGATGTCTTGAGGCTTCATTTTTGATCGGTAGTTTTAGGGCGACGTTAAAATGAATCGATGGAATATTTGTGTTTTAAAACAGGATGTTAGCTTGAGGCGACTAGCTGGCTAACGTTAGCTTCCTCCGGTCCAGTAGCAGCGGTACCGGTTGGCTCGCTGGTATACCGCGGACGGTATTTGAGCCCAACTGCTTGGCAGTTGCGAAGATGGAATTGCGCAGTTGATTTTGCCGTGCACGATGCATTGCCATTGCATTACAGGTGCCGCATTATGCCTTAAAAATCCATGGCAGCCGTTTCGGCCCTCCGACTGGTTAAAAAAAAAACGCTAAATGTTTTCGCCAGCTGCCACGCCGGCTGGTAGAATTTGATTTTCTTAAGCTAACAGATGAAATGATCGAGGTTAGACCAAGCTAGCTAACGGTTCACACCACCGAGCTGTCGGGGTTTTCTTTTTCTACGGCTAGAAGCGCTTCCTCGATAACATGGCGAAGCCGAGCTCCCAAATTTATACAGCTCGCACCAGGTGGGCGTACCCAGGTTTCTATTTTCAACCAATAGGAGTGAAGATATTCTCAAGCTCTCCAAATGTTACCCAATCACTTTTCGGTGCGCCAAATAGGGCGGGGTTTTGTGGTAAACTCTTCAGGCTATTGACTGAAATTTCACAAGCGTACCACGCCCATCTACTCACTGATTGGGCTGGTGAACTGTCAATCAAAGCGAATCAACATATGATTGGTCATCTGTCTCGTCAGTCTTTGAAGCGTTCCCATGTTTTGGTCCTTAATCGGCTGATGCAACTTCCAACTGCATTTCAAGGCAACATACCAAGACGTTGCATCAGATCTGATCCAGGACCAGACATTCCCCTAATTGGGTGGTGCATTTTCAACTTTTTGACAATGTACCATGATACAACAATTTAGAATTAGAGATGATTCAAATATGTCCCTCTGATGCCAAACACTGGCCGCCACTGCTGGGCGTGGGAGTCCATGAACACCTTACATGGTTGTTTACGTGCTCCAGAGCAGCTGTAACTGAGCTGTGTAGATCAAGTGGCTCCAAAAAGGACCAAGGATCACAACACAACTGTAAAGATCATGTACTGTATTTGTACACTCGAATGTATTACGTAATGTAAAAGTAAAGGTTTGGAGAGGTTGTTTTTTTTTTTTTTCCAAAGCGGGTGAGGTCATTTCTACTGAACTCATATCGTGGCTCACCCTTTGGTCAGCTAAAATATATTTGTCTCCAATAAGTCCACCTTCATATACACACACAGACACACACACACACACTGTACCGCTACTGCCAAATACAGGATCGCTAATAGAATATTGGATGTAAAAGCTCACCCAGTCAGCTATCACATTACCAGTTTGCCTCCAAATAAATCCACCTTTATAAACACACACTGTCGTCTTATTTTATAGTCAACAGTCGCTGTGCCTGGACTGCCAAACACAGCATCAAGAAAGGAATATTGGAGTGCTGCCTTTATCCCAGGCGTGGCTCTTGGAGGGGGGGGGGGGGGGGGAGGCTGCATAAATCTGTTCCTTCCACTCTTTCTGCTCTGTTCCCCCGCAGAAATGAAAACGAAAGCAGGTTTGTTGGGTTGTTGAAAGGAAAAAGAAAACCAAGCGAATGAAACTTGCTGCCACTGTACACACGAGCTTCCTAACATGAGACAATGCTCTGAATGAGACGCTGACATGTCAACAGCATTTTCTGACTCGTCCAATTTGAAAAAAGAAATGATCAAATGAAGACGTGGACTATTTTGATCGAAAATACGGAGTCCCGAAAGAGGTTTTGCTGCATTTTGTGATCACAGCAGTCAAAATCCATGGTTGAGGTTGCCGTGTGTGCTACAAACTCAGTTCTGGGCTCTGTTATTCTGTGTTATTAGGAAGAAAACATTCAAAATGTGTGTGACAAAAATAACACGACTTTGAACGGGGAGTCTAAGGTCAGCCTCTTGTCAGCCTGCGCTCTTTCGAACATGGCGCAGTTATTCATTGAACATTGTAACTGATTTTTACTTTTCAACTCTCCTCCTGCTTGCGTGTCATACATCTGTCACTAAGTCGTTGGTTGTTATTTTAACCAGAAAGACAGAGGGAAAGTTGCGATTTAGAAGGCAGGGATGTGATGCAGCATCTGACTTTGACTCTGGAGCATTTAAACAACGTCAATGTCAATTTATTTATGCAGCACTCATACAAGTCAATGCAACACGTAGTGCTTTACATAAAAGAGAGTGGTAAAAAAACTGATAGTGATCATTCAAACATCAATGTCAGTAAGACCAAGGAAGGAAAACATAAAAATCAAAGTAAAAATACAATAAACACAGCAATACGAGCGGCATATTCTCACGTTAACGCCTTGTCTGCCACATACATCTTGTGATGCAGTTTCTTGGACACATCGTCATTTATAGTACTCGGGGTCACTGGGGGTTTCGGGTCTTTCAACTTCAGACCCCCTCAACCAGGCGACCCGACCGGGAGCGATCGGTTCCCGGCCCCCGTCCAAGAAGCGTTCGCTCGCTGCCCCTCCCTCTGTATCCACAGCCATCACGTGGCTCCCTCTTCGGCCTTGGAAGCTGTACCGATGGCTCTCCTCTCGTTTGCTCCAGTGATGCCCTGGAGGCTGTAGGCCTTGCAGAGTGACTCTCCTGCAAAGCCCCTCCCCCCGACCTCAACGGGCAAGCATCTTTCCGTCAGCTTTCTCCTTCTTCCTCTCACCGGCTTCCTCCATCCTCTCCTCCCACAGCACTGTCAGCTCCAACAAGATGACCTGCTAGGGTGTCTCTGAGAGCAGGATGATGTCTGGTCTGAGGCTGGATTCCACGATGTTTTCAGGGAATTTCAGTTGCTTTCCCAGGTCCAGCCTTAACTGCCAGTCCTTCACTGTTCCCAGGAGGCCTGTTTGGGCTTTCAGTCAGGAGGTGGTTGTTCTCCGGATCGTACGAATGAGATTTTGCACCTTGGTGGTTGTAAGCTCTTGCTTTGGTCGATGGCAGCGCTGATTGGACTCGGCAACCTTAATCTAGATGATATCATGTTTAGAATAACGTCATATTCAGATTATTGCCATCCATGCAAATGCGTCTCTTGGCGTTGAGTGGCAGCTCTTCCTCCAGAGCGAGAGCCCCGGATCTTTAACCCCTTGGTCATGTCTGCAGCTCTTATCCTGCCGCCCGTCATGCCCTTTAATAACCTCCAAACACATTTTTGTGTTCTTTACATTCTTCCCAAACCTGTTGAGTGACAGTAAGCATGGAGCTTTCCGGGCCCCTGGAGCTCTGGGATGGTTTCACACTTTACCCAGATGGCCATAGTTTCAACTGAGGACATGACAATATCCAGATAATGATCATCTGTTAGTCTTAATAAGTAAAAAAAAGGAAAAGAAGAAAAACGAGCAGAACTCTGGCAAAACTGCAGCAGAGAAACAAGACAGAAGGATGATCAAGAATGTAGAGACCTGCTCAAACTTATTTCCGCTCCTGCTGGATCTGATATAGAAGCGGCAGCTCATCCGTGCTCAATAAATAGATTATCTATAAATAGCTGGCATTATCTGCCTTGATAAGAAGCCGGCTCTGTATCGGCTCTTCATAAATCTAAAGCACAATTCAGTCCAGGCCTTTGACTGACCCTGTTCAGTGCACAAACTTCCGTTCCATCACGTGGCCTTTCATGGCCTTCCCTGCATTCCTCAGTCCTGCAGCAGCAGCGGAGGAATCGCTGAGCTTCCCGCTTCACTGACAGCGCTCCCAGGAATCTCTGCTCCCAGCTAGCAGGGAATGTTCCCACCACACTGGCTAACATTAGCCACAAGTCCTAACGCTGTCAAAGACGATCGTGTGCAGGAGGTTTTAAAGATGTGAAATCGTTTCAATTCATCTTCGAGGTCGAGTGTTTCTGAAAGCAAGGCATTTTAACTGCAGCATTCTGAGGATGTTTGGGATGTTGTTGAATATTTAATCCATAATCCGATGCTTCAACCAACATTTTGGAACTATTTAAAGGTTTTATTTTGTTTGGTCGTCCACCCGCATGACCCACGTTTCAGGAACGCCTTAAGTGTATTTCTGACAATTTGTTTTTTTTAAAAAAAAAGAGTCCACTGGGACTCAAGGATGAAGTGAAAAGATTTTGTTGGTCAAAGGTTAAAGGTCAAGGTCACCAACACCTCAAATGCGCGTGAGATCTGCACCAATTTTGGAACACATTGAGTGATTATTTTCATATTTGGTTCAAACATCCACAGGGACTTCACGGTGAAGTGAAAAGATTTGGGGAGTTGGAGAAGGAAGAGCATTCTGGGAAAAAAAAAAAGAATTAAAAGCTTCCTACCAAACACTTGAATGTCAGAAATCTTTTTGACAGAAAACACCCACAAAGACAGATTTGTTGATCTGTTGTTCCAGGAGCCGTCTAGAGATGGAAGAGTTCCCCTGGAGACCTGGATCAAGATACCCCCCCCCCCCCCCACATTGCTCCTGATGCGTTGCCTGGTCACAGCCAAGTAAGTGTTTTAAAATGAAGGATGTTGAGGTCCTTTTATTCCACTGCAGCCAATCAGTTACTTGTTACTTTGATAGGTAAGATTTTGCATAGAAGACCCAAAGATGGAACACTACCAACACACGGACATCATGTGACATGTGTACTTTTGAGATGTACATCAAGTCAGGATCAAATACTTTTCTGCCTCACTAGAATTTTGAAATGAGGCCATTGTTTCAGGCGGAGTATCATCTTTCTGGGTATTTCTACTGTACTTCAGTTTACGTAAAGGAACTGATTACATCTTCCACCATTGCTCCATAGTGTGTGTGTGTGTGTGTGTGTGTGTGTGTGTCTGTGTGTGTGTGTGTGTGGCAACATTCCAAAGTGCTTTGAGTGCCTGAGAGGCAGAATGGGTAACATAACTTGAGTCCGTTTACCAGTTTATCATTTACGTCCCACATTATTGGGTGTTTGATTGTATCTTTTATTCATACGAGTTAGAATCAAATCATTTGCAGGCTTTAATTATGGCGCTCCAGACTTGAATGTTCCTGTTGACGACATGACTCGGTGTGTTTCCTGTGTGGGTTTCTTACTGACACCTAGTGTTAATTAATGAGACGACTGCAAGTTCAGCAGGAGGCAAACACACGCACGCACGCACGCACACTACACTGGACACCTGCATCACATCACACATCACGAGTGATTTCACTTTCTGCATCGGGGCTGTCAGATTTGTCCCACCCCATGTACAAAAAAACCCAAATACATCATAATAATTCTAGAAATATGAAAACAGTAAGTCCAATAAAAAGCCTATGATAAAATATCAAACACACTGTTTAAGCTGTTTTCTATTTTGTGAGGTAAAAAAGAAGCTTCAGTAAATATGGATGATACTGCACAACACGGCGGATTTGTTGGAGTGAAAGAAGAGAAAAAATGGAGGCAGAAAGCAGTTCAACAGCACGGTCTGTGTTGGAGTTTTGGCCCTTCGGTCCACCATGAAGTTTCAGTTTCGGTCCTCTGAGGGACAAAGTTTGCCCCCCCCCCCCCGCCAATGAACATTGAGCAATACTGCGGTGCGAGGTTGGCCTGTGTTTCACGAGTTTATTCAGTTACCATCTTATTTTCGTCCTGGATACGCAGTGAGCTCACACAAACCCGAGGGAACGTTACGCAGAGTTTATTGGGTCGATCGATACAGATTTGTTGTTTTGCCTTCCTTCTGTTTTGCATTTGTTTACGCCGTGTTTGGGCCACGCGGAGAAATGATTTCCCCACGCGGATGATTGGATTACCAACTGAAAGTTGTGCATGAAGACGTGAAGCCCTGCAGGGTCGCAGCGAACTAGCAGCCTTCATCTGCAATCACTCAGTCCTGGAGTGATTTGCAGAGGGATTTCCACATTGGAATTCCAAATCTGCTTCCTGATTTTCCATCTTATGACATCAATTCACATACACCCCCCCTCTTCAGAATAAATAGTGCTGATTAGGGTGTTTATCGGCTGGTTCAGTTGTTTTGAGGTTGCTTCCTGGAAATCTACGCGAGAAGGCGAAGAAAACGATGCGTGAGAAAATTAGATGGCCTGCGCCGGCATTTTTTAATCAGGGAGGAAACAGGAACTGATATCACTGGGTCACAAACAGGATGCTGTGATTAAAACACAATGAAAATGCCTGGCTACGCTATGGAGACCGAGAGGCTGGAGAGCGGAGACCCAGCGTGTTTGCCACTCTGATCGATACATAGTGAGATCATAGTGGGAAGAAACATCACTCGTTAACAGGCTGATTAACAGCCAGAGAGGTTTTACACAGGGAATCAGTCGCCTTGGTAACGCGTATCTTGAGCAAAAGCCGGAAGCACCTTTTCCAAAATTTGTGCTACTTCTGCTGTGTTTTTCACACTTTTACTGGAGATAATGGGGTCATTGGGGTAACGGGATGTGAGAGTGTGTGTGTGTGTGTGTGTGTGTGTGTGTGTGTGTGTGGGGTGCTTGCTGCTGATTAGGGGGTGTTGACTGTCGCAGGATTTCTGTTAATTGGAGGAAGGAGAGGTTTTGATCATGCAAGTGACACTTCGTTTCCATTAAAAAAAAAAATGGATTTGCAATCGCACAAGTCTGCTGCTGGGAGCGTAACTGTAAAGAACAATAGCATTTTCTCGGAGACAAAAGGAGCAAAGGGCAACAACATTGATCACTTTGGTCTGACAAGTTTCCTAAATAGAGATTTTTTTTTTTTTAATGTGGATTCATAGCAGATCCACTGGCTCCCATCTGGTTTCCCCTCCCCTCTGGTGCCAGGTCCTCTCTCCCTCCAGCTTTGTTTACAGGAGTGGGTGGTACAGAACCGGGGCATTGAAATATTGCTCTTAACCCTGAAGGGGAAGCAGGCAGTTGGGGAGCCTGTAAGTGCTCGTGTGTGTTTTTATGGGCGGAGGTCTTTGCACTCGGGGCGAGAGACCTGGCATATGCTGCTGTTTTTATGGCACTGCACACACTCGCTCCTTGCTCCCCCACAGCATCTGTTTGGTTGGTTGTGTGTGCGCAGACGCGTGCATACGAGCATTATGAGAGGTGGGGGGGCGTTCCCCTTTGCCCTGCGCCTGGCTTTGTTTCGCCATTTCCAGCTTGAGGGGGTGGTATCCGTGGAAACGGATTTGAATTTCAAGCCAATTTGGGGCCAGAGAGAGAATATGGGGTGGGCGAATGGGATGGGAGCCAAAGGCGTTTCCAGGAATTACTCAAAGTAGTGATGCTGCAGTCAGGAGGCTCCATATCTGTAATATCCAAACATACACATCGATAAAGGGGAGCAGCTGGATCCCGTAGACCCGGCTGGGCTGCATGGAAATCATCCTTGATAAGACGCAATAAATACAGGACACGCCCACTCATCATTTGTACTCAATTTCATTGTTTTAAAAACACCCCGAAAATACGTTCCATTTACTGACATCAAATTAATTTTCAGTGAAGTTTATTCCTCAGAAGTTTGGTCCTTATAAATATGCATTATATACAAAATAATATTATAAAACATATAAAGAGCAATGTGTCATATTTAAATTAAACTCTGGAAATAATCATTTTTAAAAAATTACATTACTGGTTCTGTAAGTTTGGAAATTTATAGGCAGGCAGTGGTGTGACAGTCTTTTTTTTCCTTTTTTTTTTTTGAGATTTCAGTTGCATAAAAACACTTACGCATACTTTTTCTTGGATCTTGCTGGCACAGCACTGACTGCTGCGCTCCTGTGGTTTTTCTCTTCAAGTCCTCGTTGATTGAGAAGAATTTTCCCCCACATATTTTTTTTTTTTTGAAGGTGTGTAGTGCAAATGATCCAAGAACAGACAAGGGCACAAATTTAGCATTTAACCCCCCCCCCACCCCCTGCCCCGCACACTGTTAAGGCTTCTAGTGAATTTGGGCTGCATATAACCTTCACCGTTGCATGGAAAAGTCCAACCAAGTCATTTTCACACGATTGAAGATTTTTTTTTTCAGACATTCATTGTGAGGTTGGATTGTGATGGTGGGTGAGTTCACTCATCTCGACCCTGAGTCTTGCATAGCAGGCGAAGGTGGCAGGAGTGAGTGTCGGGCCATTCGGAGGGGTCAAATCTTAGGCAACTTTTTAACTGATTGGTTGGCTGTAAGAGTCATGATTATCACACAAGGCCAGAAACAAGTGGCAATAATCCACCTTCACCTCCTTTTACTGTCCAGGAGATTATAAATTATTTTGTTTTCCCCGACGTTTTGACAGTCTTTGCGTCGTCAGTCTGTTTGCCAGTTTAACCATTGTCACAACGGAGAGAGGTCCTTCTCTGTACATGTTTGCATCAACAGTTCTCAGTTCGGTTCTTCCTCTCCAGTTCTCAAGTGTTCCAGAGCAGCAGTGGACATCTAAAACAATCTCCAGTCTCTTCTCAGCATTTGTAAACAATCCAGAATATTATATTCTGCTTCGATTGTGTGTTTTTCCTTCTTCCCTCACTTTCAGACCGCTCACAGTTTATACCTGTAGGGGAGAGGACAAAAAAGAAAAAGGAAATAGTGAGCGGAAATACTTCAAAATAAATCTTTTTTTTTTGTTTGTTTTTTAAAAGAAGCATTCCTAAGTGTTTCAGCAGCGCTATATGCAGTGCAGTATCGCCGTTATATTTTGCTTGGAAATGAACATCTTAAAAAATTTCCACGGAATGCCACGGCAGTAAAACATCGCACCTTCGAGACTAAACGGAGCCAAACATATGTGAGGAATCAGTAGAAGTTCAAAGTTAAGGTCATAACATAGCCAAGATAAAGAATAGCCAGTGTAATTTACGGAGAACAATCAAGCGCGTGGTTATGTTCCGCGCGGTTCGGGCTCATGTTCTACCATTCAGTCCTTTACTGGTGAGGCTTCACAGTAAAGGTTCATTAATAAGTTAGTTAATGCTGAGAACATACAAATATACACGGAGACGGTTGTTGAGCCAATTCCATGAATACAGGAGTAAGAAGCCCCACCAGTGCTCAGAACCCGGCAGAGATTACAAACATAAATATGGCCATGAAATTGTATTAAATAAGCCTTAATTAAGTATAATTAACCACTTCTTGATGTTCTTTGCCACCATTATTGCAAAGGGAGGGAACCCTGAAGACACACTTCACCCTAACCCTCCCTCCATCCATTGGAGGAGTAATAACTGATTACATTAGTAAGCGAACTAACGGTTACAAAGTATTACTAATGCATTAATTAACTGTTATAAATGTACTCTTTCTGGCAAGGGAGGGATCATGCATCCCTTAAGTAACACTTTACCCAAACCACCCTTAGTTTTTCCATCCATCTTTGTTGTAAAACCATAAAGAAATGATAACGAGGCACAGTACTTGGCATTAATTAATCATTACTGAGTGTTATAAATGATTAACTAAGCATTAACTAACTGTGATTCATGCGCTCTGTTAAATATATGGTCACCTTTAAATATAATGCACTCTCTTAAATGTTGGTGAGGGATGGCGCATTTGGGACGAGACTCAAATGGACGATGCTTCATTTCTTCTTTGGCTTACCTCTGTCGCTATGACGCATTCCCTTCTCTCCTCCGCTATAACAAATACCGACTGGTACATGGAGTCTCTCGAGGAGCATATCGTTGATATCCTACACTCTGGCTTTTCACTGCAAACACAAATCACACCGTGTGTTAACACAAACGAGAAGCACATGGTGAGGTTATGAATTAAACACACATGTATACACTGAGGCAGCAGGGAGGATGGAAGCGGCGTCAAATCTATGTAAAGTCTGCATTTATGAAGAGCGGCGTTGGCTCCCAGGGTGAAGTGAGGAGAAAATCCTCTCAGCAGGGCTCCATATAAAACTACTGTGTGAACACATTACATGGGCGAGATTTACGGACGTTTCCGAATATTCTTGACGTCCAATGTTACTTTATATTTTAGTATCAAAAGCAAATACTTAGATCGATCCAATATATGTTAAAATAGGGCTTTCTCTTACCTGTACACTCGACTCAAGGGCATTTTATCTTCTAAACACTTGTCATAAATAAGACTTTTGTCCTCTTGCGACTTTTCATCCTTGAACTCCTTTGATTTTGAGTTGTAAGGGTCCAAGTGATAGTTTTTATGGATAAAGTTCGATTTCTCTGAGTCACAGTCGACCTCCAGGCCGATTTTCTGGTTGGTGTTTTTCAGCTGGGACGCTGGGATCAGGTTATCCCTCTGAACATTGGACAAGTTGTTCATTGTCTCTGCGTCGCCTTGTTCCCTTTGGGCCTGTCGGTGGATGTGCCTCAGAGCCAAACCCACCATACACAAGAGTACCAGCAAGGCCACCAAGCCTACAGCCAAAGAAACCGCTGCCCACTGGAAGCTATCCTGAATCTCTCCACTTTGTTGAGTCACAGCGGCAAAGAATTCGCAGTTTGGCCCGGTGAAACCAGAGGGGCATGCGCATGTAGCTGGGGGCTTGCCTGGCCCTCCGCCTCCAGTGCAAAGACCCCCGTTACGGCAAGGATGAAGGGAGCACTCATCCAGGAGTCGGTCGCAGTTGCGTCCACCGTAGCCTGCAGGACAAGCGCAGGTGTAGTCGTTGATTCGGTCTAAACAGGTGCCTCCATTGAGGCACGGGTTTCCAGCGCACTCATTGATGTTGATCTCGCAGCGTTGGCCAGTAAATCCCGCACGGCAGCTACACACACGTGCGCCGCCATGGATCAGGCATTGACCGCCTACACAAGAGAGAAGTGCACACATACGTTAGACAGAAAATTCAAACCGACAAAGGCACTTCAGCATCTCCATAATCCTTCCCACGAGACCCCGTCAGTTCACACATCTCTTTCAAATCAACACAGTGACCACAAAACTGTGTATTGTTCCCCCAACAAAGAAAAATCCCAGAGACTTCCATGTTTACAAGAAGGCAGAAATCGAGCTAGGCTGGATATTTATCCCCTTTCATCAACAACTGCGGCGAGCTGTGGTGACATTTACAAGCTGCTGCTCTGAGCTGTTGAGTGTTTATACGCAGGACAATAGACACCAAGTTCCCACCAATTCCTGTTGTTCCACACTGCTTCCAGTTGCAGGAATTTCAGGGGGGAAGTTGAGAAAGGGGGGTCAAAGAGGGGAGGAAGACTCTACCATTAGCGCATGGAAGCGACGTGCACTTGTCCACTTTCTTCTCGCAGTTGAGTCCGGTGTAGCCACGGGGACACTCGCACATGTAGCTGCGGCTATTGTCCTTCTCCCAGCATTTGCCGTTATGGAAACAGGGGGAATCTGCGCATGTCAGCAGGCTGTGTTCGCAGTGGGATCCCTCGAAACCCTTGAGACATGTGCATTTGTAGCCGCTCTCGAGATTCTGAGGAGATTGAGAGACGAAGTTAGAAATTGTTGGCAAAAAACCCCGCAAACAAAATAAAACAAACAAACATATGACTATTAAAATATGTTTCCGACTTACTGTGCATATGCCTCCGTTCCTGCAGGGGTTGCTGTCACACTCCTGCATCTCCAGCTCACAGTTGACCCCTGTGAAACCTGGAAGGCATGTGCATGTGTAGCTGCCCTGTCCTGTGTTCATACAGGTGGCGCCATTCACACAGGGATGGTGATGCGTGCAGAAGTTCAGATCTGAGAGAGAGAGAGGGAGAGACAGAGAGACAGACAGAGAGAGAGAGAGACAGACAGAGAGAGAGGAGTGTTTGTTTACGGGGATCCTGCAGGGAGAAAAGAATCTATCTCTCCTGGATGCTTACGAGTGGAACACTTTAGAGGAAATCTAATTTACTAATGCTTTCAAGTGAGTTCTAATGAAAACACCGCACTCAGCAATATGAGAAGATCTTTTAAAAAGGAGGTGTTTGTGGGTGTACCTTGGTCACATAATAGGCCTCCCCAGCCCTCTTGGCAGTTGCACTGCCACGGCAGCTGGCAGGTACCGTGTTTGCAGGCCGGGTACTTCTTACACTCGTCACAGAAGGTTCCCTGCCAGCCGTCTCTGCACCTAGAGGGGGACAAAATATGTCATTAATCAGTCCTCCGACAGTCTCGTGAACGCCACGAGAAACCATTTCACTTCTCTCGACGTGAACTTGTAGCCTTTTCGACGGATTTGCTGGCGATTACATCATCCAGCAAGATATAAATAGCTGCTTCACCGTTGGATACAATCGTGATAGCATTTCACAATCATGTGATGGATGTGGTAGTAAACCATACATCAACGCTGTTTTGCAGGTAACCATAGTGAATAATGCCGACATTACAAATGAAGGGAACACTTTTTTTTTTTTAAGAAGAAGAAGAAGAAGCCAAAAGTTAAGGTGTAAAACATCAAGGAGTTACGATGTAAATAACGATAATACAGCAGAAATATGAAATATTACTTTTCAGATGTTTGGCAGGTCTCCAGTGATTTTTTTTTCTTTCCTGATGTCTCCCATGAATATCTCATTTCTCAGCAGAATGCGCAGCAACCTTGTCAAACCGTGAGATTGTGCGACTTAAGATGTACTTTTAAGGTTCCAGCATTTTTTTGGCTGAGTGAGCGGAGACATGGGAGCAGCTTAGCGGTGTTGGGTATCTAAAGGGTTTAACCTCAATTCGGGTCAGTTCCAGTGCTGAGAGTGATGGATTTGTGTCTAAAAAGAGGGCAAAATATGATCCAGGAGGACTTTCTCATGGCAAGTGTGTGAACTATCTTTCGCCGCTGGTGAAGGCTAGTGACTGGGGGGGGGGGGGGGGGGGTATGGGGGGAGGTTAGTGAGTGAGGAAGGGAGGCAAGGAAGAGGATGGAAGGATGTTGGTTTGTGAACTCTCTGTGTGTAAGAATATCTTTAAATGATGAAATATAGTTAGTATAGTATAGTTAGTTCATAAGTTAGCAAAAGTGAGCAGGAGCTGCTGAGAGAAATATGACAGCGAACTTGAAATGAAAGTAGAGTTTAGGCAGACTTAACTCGCGCGGGTCACACGCGTGTTACAACATCGATTTCAACACTTCATCACGGATACCTACACGCACTCGCCAGGTTTGGAGCAGTTTCCATTTCTCTCGCTGCAGCCTTCCAGACAGATAGCTGAGGAAAAAAATAAACATACAAACATCCAGTGAGTGAGCTGGCAACCACATCGGCCATGACAGTGCAAAGAAGACACAACCATTTTCATAAAGACAGAACTACCACAGTAGAAGCCCCACTAAGAAGCATCACTCCACAGGAGGTAACTGAGCTGCCTCCTCAGAGGCTCTTTTGATCTAAACCTGTCCACCACACCTCCCAGCTGCCACCGGTGGAGGAGGAGGATGAGGAGGTGGGGGACAAGTCAGTTGAGGGGTTTGTTTGTCCTGTTTTAAGTTCACCGGTCTCACATGACTCTGATTCGCGGGACAACATAGCCTATCAGGCGTCTGCCGGTAAGCGGCCAGTTTAGTCCGGAACAGATGCTCGCTCTCAATAGCAGACAGCTGTCACTATTGTTGTTTGTGGTCCGCCGCAACCATATTTGCAGCTGCTACTACCGCGCGCCCAACAATGGAGGGGACTAAACATCGGTGGCGCGTGGCGGATAATAATGCCGCGATTAACCTTGGCGCGTGCAGCCGCCCAGGCTCCTATCAATGCCCGCGCACCCACCCCCTCACGGATTAGGTTACCGGGAACGCGCTTTACTGTAATTTGTGCAGGTCTTTTTTTTCCCCCCCGAAACTTATTTCTATGTAATGAACAGGGGTGTAGATTCTCTCTCTCTCTCTCTCTCTCTCTCTCTCTCTCTCTCTCTCTCTCTCTCTCACACACACTCACACACACATTAACAACACAACAATACATTCACGCCACACTCCATCAAACCATATCAGCACATACGGGTACATCACTTGCTTTTACTGTATAGGAAAAAAAGCGGATTTTACATTTTATTATGTTCTTGAACTGTTTTTTTTTTTAAAATCTAGGTTTGATTTCACATGCTTTTTATTATCTTGAAATGACTGTCGCTGTTCCTCTTAAAGGTGCAGTTTGTAAATTTCCCCGTGGGACCTTCACCTCTCTGTTGGCTAATTAAACAAAAAGCTGAGCTCATGTGCATTTCTTTACTTTCTGCATCTATGCATAACCGGCTATGTGCTTCTTAATTCGTTCTTTTAGCTTGTTATTTGAATTGATGATTTTGGGTGTGTGTATGTGTGTGTGTGTGTGTGTGTGTGTGTGTGTGTGTGTGTGTACCAGAGTGAGAGAAGGGAAATTATAGCGTCTGAAAGATTCTCAATCTATCTTTCTTAGTATATTTTCTGTAGTCACTAGTGATTGATGTGTCTGTAATTGCAACACGTCAACCCCATCTGGTTAGGATTTGGCGCCGCAGTCAAAATAGCACATGCCAATTTCTCTCTCTCCCCACCACCAAGTGACACGGATGACAGATCCATTGTCACCCATATCCAGCACATGGTAACTATTACTTTCCTTGGTACCTCCTTCCAATCTACTCTTTGATTAATTTGTTTCAAAGGGACCAGTAGTGTTTTGGAGCCAAATGGCACTGAGCCTCCTCTCCTTGGCCCATTCAGAGCTTTCCAAAAAAACGTGGGAGTCTTGATTTGGCCTAATTGCACAATAAGACTGTTGTCATGCAAAGCTGCGTCGAGCAATATTCAATAACAGTTCACAAATGCGGCAATGTAAGATGTTCCGTATCAGAAATCTCAAGTAATTCTTAATCCTCTGGCCTTAAGGAGGATGATCTTAACATCTGTAGCCAGTGCATGCCCACGCTTCTTTTCACTTACGAAGGCAGAAACCATAAAGATGGAGGACAAAGTGTCATCAGAGCTTCCTTAAGTAGTCTTTAAAGCCGAAAGCAACCACCTACACGTCACTCTTGTGTTAGAGAAAGGCACGTAAAAGAACAAAACTCCTATTTCAACTTGCAATAAAAGAAGCAAATACGGCCATTGTCTTCTTTTCTTACGTTCTTCGCAGTATTTCCCCTTCCAGCCAGGCAGACAGGACAGCTGCCCGTCTCTGGTGCAGGTGTAGTGGCCGAATCGGTCGTCCCTGGGCGTGCATTTCTTGGAACAACTTTCTCCATAGTAACTCTCGTTGCAGATGAAGCGGTAGGAATATCGTAGCTCAGTCTGCTTCTCGATCTGTGTATCCTGAGACCAGACAGTCCCTACACCCAGCTGTCTTTGAGTGGCAAAAAAACTGATCAAAAAGTCTGTATTACTGCTATCTGGAAGAGGAAAAAGAAGGAGGATAAAGTCAAGAATTAATAGCCTGTTTGCATCCTGGAATGATTAGTGTATCATAAATGGCTCTGGGTTCAAAAGTCATCCACTTCCACTTCAATAATCTGCTCAGTAGCCCTAATACGCTGCATCCCTTATCAAATCCCATACAGCTTAGATGAAAGATAAACTCAGGTTTGAAATTTCCTCTTTCTTTCCGTCAGCAAAAACATTCCCAGGCCCAGTCCCCTCTTCCAAAGGGCGGAACAGAGTAAGGTGTAAAATACAGGAAGATGTAGTCAGGGGTTTTTGGCAGGGACTGTGTATTCTCACCAAAGCCCACAGCTCTTTCCCACGCCAAAAATAAACCAGAGGAAGTTCAATTGTATTGGGTATAAGAATGAAAAAGGTGTTCAGAAGTTCATAACAAAGAGGGGAATGGACATAAAAATGCGTGAAATTATTAAAAATATTATAAGGAGTGGAAATTTCATGGAGAGTGGCTGAACCGCGGTTGATTTTGTTTGTTATTTAAGCGAATAAAAAGGTAATTCATGTGTTGAATGTACTGATAGAGCTCCCTCCTGTGGTACAACAACGCTGCACTTACCTACAGGTAGATTTCCATAAGGAGAATGCCAGGCTTCAATTATTAAAGAAAATGACCCCTGAGGAGAAGAGACATTTAATTAATTAAAAGAAAAACCCATTAATACAAAACCTGTAATTAAAACTAGAACTTTATATTCTTTAATTTTAGGCTGCACACTTCAGGAATAAATATGTGTCACACTGCACAGCCAATCTGTGTGTGTGCGTGTGTGTGTGTGTGTGTGTGTGTGTGTGTGTGTGTGTGTGTGTCGCCACAGTGTTACCTAATGATATGGATTAGATGAGCACACCAATAACCGGTGAGCTCCCAAAATGCATAGCAGCTCTTTAAAAAAAAACAAAACAAAAAAAAAAAGATCGCTGCTATTAAAACAACAACAACAAACCAAGTGGATGCGCAGCGTCCACGCGCTCTTACCGGCCATCCAAAGTTGAACG
Organism: Aulostomus chinensis; assembly: GCF_037954235.1. Lineage (NCBI taxonomy): Eukaryota > Metazoa > Chordata > Actinopteri > Syngnathiformes > Aulostomidae > Aulostomus > Aulostomus chinensis. The sequence continues at coordinate 19,174,213 of NC_141339.1, forward strand.
GTATTTGAATCGGTCTAGGTAAAGTGCCAGTGTCCTTGGCGCTGAAAGAGTTTGTCCCCAACACTGGCGTCCACGTACTCCCAAAGATGCAATCACCCGGCGACACCACGGCCTGATAGTTCTTCAAGCAAATCCTAAAATAAGTCCTGCAGTTGGGTTTGCATGCGTTTCCATTTGCCAGCAAACCTTTGTGGTTTTTAAATTCGTGGAGATCAAGCTCAAAAACACCGGATCCGAAGACCTAAGAGAGACAGAGGGGGACATAGGATTTGTTGTGGTTATATGATAAAACATACTCATGTATTTCAAACCAGCTCTCCGTTTTCTTCCCCCCTTAGAGATCTCAGGAGCGCCTTCTTCATACCTGCGTTAACAACGTGGTGCTGAACGCGATGGTAAAGGTGAACCAGGCTGCCATCCTTCTTCTCCAGGGGCAGCCGCGTCACCGGCCAATAAAGCAGCAAAAACCTTCCAATTCCAAAGTACTGAAGGTGATAAAGGCTCTAAAACGCGTATAAATCCTTCAACACTCCCGGGGAGTTCACCGTAGCTCCTGGTGGATGTGCGTCAAAAGCGTCCATAAAGAAAAGCAATCTCCCAAGTTATCCAAATTGTGAGTTAGAAGAGCAATATCCAAGCCCCGTCTGTCAGCAGGGGCCCCCTCCTCGCACGGTCCTGTACTCCACAATGGTCCCCCCTCCTCCTCCTCTTTCGCTGCGTGCGCGCGGCTCAGAGCTTGTTTTGGTGCTGAACTTGGTGCGTCAGTGCGCCGCGGATGTTCATCACTGGTCTTATTACTACTGAATGAACCGTAGTGTGTCTCCTCCCAGCTATATAGACTCACGCTGCACCGCTCATTACATAAACTGCCAATCACCGAGTCCGTTGACACCGCCCACTTTACATATTCAACCCCCTTCCCTTCCAACCCAACAACAAATATCCAGATTTAATACGCGCTGGCACTGCGCTGGCTGACCACCATGGATACCGGGCGATTATTAACAAGCAGCAACATCTGTTGGCTTATTTTTAGCGCACAATGTACCGGACGCACACTTACACATTATGGGCAGAGAATGAGGACAATGAAGGAGAGAGCTGAAACTTTGAGAATAGAAAGATGGATTTCAATTAGTGGCCGCGCACCCTTTTTGCCCTCGGTTCCGCTCGATTACACGCCTAATTATCCCTCAGCGCGGGCGAGGGGCGCGACCCCTCGCTCGGTTATCTCCCTGGCTGCGTCGCGGACATATGAAAATTAGATTATATGTATGATTATTGCTGACCCACATCAGTAAACAAACATAAATGCATGTAATTGCGCGTGGATGCAGAGGCCCCCCGTGCGTTCTCCACCCCCCCCCCCCTTTAAGCGTCTTATTTTGGGTGTGTTTTTATCTCGATGGTGGCGCGTGTGCCCCTTCACGCCCACAGCAATGCGTTTTACAGTTTTCGTGGCAGCGTGCCTCCTATTGTTGAGGCGCGTGTCCCTCTCTCGCCCTCATGCGGGTGCAATGTGCGGGACGGTAGACATAACAATTCAGCTGTATGCAAATGAGGTCTCTCTCTCTCTCTCTCTCTCACACACACACACACACCTGCATTAGTTAATTTGCTGCATTTAACTGGCGAGTTCCCTCTGATTGGAATGAGGTAAACAAACAATTAACCCTCCGACTCATCACAAGTAATTTGATTTCTTCTTCTTTTCCAAACAGGTAGATGGGCCCCTACGCTCGTTACAAACATGACATCACAAACTACAAACTGAGTCCTTAGGAGAGCACATCTGATCATAAACGACTAAAGAAAAGCAGCAAATCTTTACATTTCAGAGTCCCGAACCAGCAATTAATATTTCACCTGTCAAAATGACATAATGAACCTCTTCCAATCAGCTGATTAACTGTTGCAGCTCTTGAACTGTATGTTCTCCTGTTTTATTTATGCTGTCAAGTAAAGGAGGCTAACGCGCTGGCCATGCTGACAAAAAATCCTTCCTGAATGATGTCCTTCTCTGTATAATGAATAATATACAGGCTATAAGATGAAGCAGCTCACGGGCCATTAGAGTAAACATAATAAATACATTCCGTATCGCCAAATTATGTGAAACATATGAAAACTTGGTAAATAATTTCATTTCCTTACTGTTCTTCTTCAACATACATGGCTTTTTTTTTTTTTAATCGTCTGATTGGTTGAATTTGTTTTTCAATGTCTCTCTCGTTTACCATCTGGTGAGAGACTGGCAGCTCAACACACCGTCTTCTATCGTCTGTTCATGGAAAGAACAAGCCAATTTCCTCCAACCTGTTCATCTAGATTCTGTCTGGCGTCCGTCGTGCGTTTGTCAGAATGAACCACAGTCATAATGATAGGAAGGTTTTATTTCTCTGAGTGTGTTGTAGGCGCGATGGGACTATCACAAGGATCTTCACACCGCATGAGGAGGATACAGTATCACCTAATTTAACAATATAGTCACTGGAACCACTTTCAGGCAACAAGTATAAATGTTATTTTTTATTGTTAAAAGAGAAAAAAATATATCAACTTTTTGGGAAAGAAACTTAGTCACCATCCTTTCCAGTGCCAGGCAAGAGGATAGATACTCTTCTCTCCTCTGTGAGTGCAGTGGTGGCCCACGGAAATGCGGCTGATTGCTAGTTAGCTTAGCACAATGAATTGTTGTGGATGGGAAGTGTTAGCGTAACTCCATCAAAGTAGATACAGTCCAGGATCATGGTTTGTCCAGAGGTAATCCTCCATGTCCTCTTTCTTAAAAAAAGTCAGCCATAGTAGCAGTTGCTCTTCTAGTTGTCAGCAAATGCAGTGATTTGAGGTACTGCGTCAAATCACTACACCCAGTCAGGAAAATAGTTCCGACTATGTGTCTGATTCTAAAATTGACGGAGGTATGCTAACACTTTCCATTCACTTCCACTCATTGTGCTAAGCTAATCTGGCTAGTGTTTGGTCTGTCTCTGTGCGTATTGTCTCCCTGTGTGGCGCTGGGTAAGATAGCAAGTAAGCACATTTCCTAAAGAGTTAGCATCTTCTATTCAGGTGATTTAAATAAAGGTGTGTGTAGATGATATACTACCAATAGAAGTTTGGAAGTAGGACAACACTGTAAACACAACCACTTACTTCTTATTACTCTATCATTTACTAATTTATAGCTACAAATTTTGATAGCTGTACAACAACTATTGGCTCAATAATAAAAGGGTTACTTTTATTAAAGACACCACATCACGATCCTCCCCCCTGCACATTATTTTCTATGAATTACTTGATGATTTATGATTAGAAAGTTGGTCGCTGGCAGGAGGGCAAACAGATTGTTACGCTTCTGATTTCTCCGCTGAACTCCGCATTATCTCTGAATGTTTGCCTTTCAGCTGTTGTGTTTGTATGGTAGCTGTGCGCTGCTGAGAGTGAAAAACATTTATTATTTGCTGATTTATACGAAGCAGCCATAATGGAGTGGTTGAATACTCATCATATTTACACACCTGTTGTGTCTCCAGTGTGTCCACAGAGACACAAAGGCTTTGGCTTTGGCGAAGCTGTGTGCCGTGCACTTTTTTTTTTTAATGAGCCGATATGAAAACTTTATTGTATACAATGTGAAAATTTGCCTTCTGTTTCTAAACAAGACATCAATAAAAACATAAAACACATGCAAGACGCGTCATAAAAGCGTAAAAACACCATGTGACGCGTCGTAAAAAACACCCATGCGGCGAAAATTTGTCTCAGGAGACACATTTATCAAGAAAATACCACTGACGAACAACATACATCATCTCAGAAAATTAACCTTCAAAGTAAAAACTCAAGAGGAAACTGTCGCCCTCGGCTACCAGGTCCGAATGGCAAGGACGGTCGTATTTTCGGTGTTTTTGGTTAGACTATCAGCAAGATTACAGAAAAACTATAATCCCGACTTTCTCCACGGATGTTGAATGGGCCAAGGAAGAATCCATTACATTCTGGGGCAGATTAGTCATAGCGCCACCTGGTGACAACAATGCAATGCACTTTGATGTACTCCTGCAAGAGGGTCCATCAGATCCATCTCAGATTTGGTCGAAACACTTTAAGAACTTGGTGATGGGTTTCCATGAGGACTGGGAGCTTTTGGTACCGTGTCAAGTTGGGCAAATGTAATACTTTGCCTTAAAACTCACCGCTGCAGTTTCGTAGAGTCCACATGGTCAGGTCTTTTCCAAACTTCCCATTTTTCATAGGGGGTTCTGGCCTGAAGACACAAGCTGAGTTTATGTCATATTGCCACCTAGTGGTTACAGGAAGTAAGTCTGGTTTAACCAAGTTTGTTTGATTTTGTGAAAAATGGCTCGTGAATCCGGCAACATAATATATAGCGAGAGAGCATGTCCCCATAGCGCCACCAAGTTCAACTCTTAGCCCCACCTCTAAAAGGGTGTTCTGAGTCGCCACAATTTGAAGTACTCGGAAAAAAAAAAAAAAAATCAACAAAGTGGCTTTTCGGTGATGCTATTCCACGATGATACATGTATCCCACGATAAAAAAAGGGCCACAAAAAAAAAAAAAAGAAGTCAGGTCAGAGGCAGGTTGTGCGGGGATGTGCACCCCGATTTATGAAGCTCATAGCACCCAATATGCCATCTGAATCACTCAAAGGACATGTTTGTAATGAAGCATATGGATGGAAAAAGGTTTGGGCCATCATAAATGTATTTTTCTGCTCTTATCTGTGCTGGGATTTTACTCAGGTGAACTGAGATGTGATTCCGGATTCGACCTCATTACTGGTCTCTAATGGTGAATAGCGCCCATCTTATCTCTGTTTATAACAGTATGCAATAAAAAAAAAGTGTTACCATCGCGGTTTATAGGTGCCTCAATGTGTGAGCACAGCTGATAACACAAAAGTCTTCATCCCGAGAGATAGGGAGGGACACCTGAGCCGCTCCGTTCTTTTCCACATGGATGAAACAACGCACACTTTATGACGCTGCTGTCAAGTTTCAGATGGCTTTATTAAACTGCTTAACCTCCACGCTTCACATATCTCGTGCTTTGTAAAGCTCTCTGTTTTCTAAAAATTAAATATGAATGGCTTCATATAAAGATGATTACTGAAACATTCAAAAGAAATAAAAGCACATAATTGGAAAAAGTACAATTTAAATCCATGTGTCTTGATGTCTGCAGCCACGTCCAATAGAGGATGTGAGGGGAGGCTGTGCTGCTTTCAACAAATGCTTTCTGTGGTTTTATTTATATCATCCCTCACACAAAAAGCCTTGTATTATTACACTCTTATGCAATGCCAGGCAGCAACTGGAGACTACAGCAAAGCAACTGCTCTGGTGCGGCTCATACCGAGGCTATTTGGACCCCGTCTTTAAACCACAAACTGGGACCCTGCATGTATTAAGATGTTGCATCAAAGCTCGCTGCTTTCCAACAACGCAGCAGGGTCTGGCTGACCAGACTTTAGTTCACGCTCCAGCCTTTGTCTGAAAGCTTTGATGTTTGCATGTGTGTGTGAGTACAAGCTTGTATGTGGGTGTCATGGAAGATGAAGAAAGCATCATGTGTCCTCTGCCCCCCCACCCCCACCCCACCTCCCCTCCTTGCCTGCGACTCTTCAGGGAGAAAAACCCACAAGATCCCGATCAGATTGTTCCGTCTGCTCGATGGATGACTTTCCAGTTGTTTGCAGATTTGTAGGATGCTGTTGAGAAAGCCGTGGTTCCTGTTCTCACCATTCTGGACCGTTCTCATGAATAAACTTTGATCTTCTGACAAGCGAGTGTAAACAGGTTGATTGGTCAGAGAGCGGACGTGAGGATATCTATTGTTGTTGATGGAATGTGGAGAATGCCGCCGTATGAAATACGAAGCAGGAACGCCGCTGCAGGACTAAAGGCTTCTGTACACACTTTTTGTTGTTGTTGTTGATAGGATACAACTATAAATCTACAGCCCTGCAATGAATCCTCCCCTCATGAGTATTATAATGTTCCATTTTTATTGAATAACGCACACAAAATGCAAGGAGATCCAACAAAAATGGAGCAGGAGCGCATAAAAAAAAAAAAAATCCTGATGAAGGCGAGATTCATGTTCAAACCGCGACAGATTCTATGTGTCTTTACAGTACATTTTACTAAGTCACATGTCACAGAGAGGAAGCACTCAGAGCCGGTGAAACAGATTCAGACTGCAGTTCATAAACATACGACAGCAGCAGACAGAGCCGGCGCTATATAATACGTCTATGCGGTCAGACATATTTATCTGATCTTGTTAAGCTCTCTGATGGGCCACCTGTTATATTGATCAGGAGGCCCCTGGTCCTATTTGCTCTCCCCTGTTGCTTCTACATGCAGCTTGTGTTTGAAGTCCAGCTGGGCTTTATAGTAAAAGTATTATAAATCTTGATTTAAGGATGGAGGTCAATATGTTTCTGTCGATTGGCTGTGACGTGTGACGGCAGTAAGACCGGAGGAGAAAAGTAGATTTATGACCTGCTCCTCAGAGGCGCAGGTTCACTTCCTGGCTGTGCGCCGGGTCCCCCCCCCCCCCCTAGCCACACCTGACGGAGCTCCCTGAAGGAAGTCAGCAACATGAAAGAGAGTCCAAGAAAACCCACCATCAGGTTGTAGTTTCTCTGCGTTTCTCATTTACTCCAGTTGCAGGTGAAGGAAATGACCTGCAGGAGTTGAGTAGTTAAGATTTGTTGGTGGATTTGATGAAAGCCCAGTGGAAGTAAAACCTCAGGTTCTTTATTTTGTATTTGATCTTTGAAAAACGTGTTCTTAACAACCAGCAGATCTTTGAATGGAAGAAACAGAATGTACCGTCAAGGAATCCATCCATTAGTATATAATTACAGAAACTCCCCCCCACCCCAAAAAAAAGGGGAATTTGTAAAAGCACAATTATATCAGGGTTTATTTAGAAGACCGTCTGATTTTGAGAGGTTCTTTTCGTAAGATTTTATAGGGGTTTTCAGGTTTAAATAATTGATTCACAGCAACTCTCATTTTACAGTACTTTGGATATTTGTTTGAGACAACAGAGAACTAATTCTTGACCCAAAAAGTTTTTACAAGTACTTCCAAATCATTGCCTTGAGCTCCTGTTTCACTTCATTGTGGCAGAATTCAGAGAGAGCTGGCCACGTACATTTAGCCTGAAGCTAATGCCAACTTATGCTAACAACGACGACAAAACTGAACCCATCCGTTCGCTTCATAATCCACATGCACTTTGGTTTGAACTAAAAACACACTGTTCGGTGCTAGCTCCCAGTAGCGCTAGCACATTCGGCCAAACTGAAGGTGTAAGAGTTTGTTATTAGCGGTTGCCATGGTGATGCTCTTGTCCTTGTTCAGACAGTATCCAGATTGATTTTAGATATCTACATATACATTTACAACAAAATGACAAAATTTAAAACAAAACGTATGTCTTTGACATTGTACGAAAAAAAAAATATATAGAGTGAAGAAGACGAAGTGAAGCAGACATTTGTCTCCAGTGCGCGATGTCAGCCGCTCTCTTCGTTGTTTCTGCCTCACAGTGTAGACAAATGTCAAAGAACGCCAATATCCACCAAGTGATGGTTCAAACTTGAACAGATTCTTCCTTGGCTCATGCGTCACTCTTCCACCAAGTTTTATTAAACTTGAGCTTAGTAGTTTTTGTGTTGTCCTGCTAAAAAAAAAAATGGCGGCGAGCATTTAACCTCTTTGGCAGGTAACAAGAAAGGTTTGACATGCAGGAGCTTTGACACTGGGGCTTCACGGGAGCATAGTGCCCCTTAAATCTCATCCGTCTGCCTTGGTCATGTTCTCCCTCATGCTCTGTTTTGGAACTTTCTTTTCCTTTCTCTGACTTTTTTGGTGTTTACTACAAACAGCAGTGTACCAGCACTGACCTGGCCTTTTAAACGAGTACACTGGCAACATGAACCGAGGTGGTTGTGTCATCGTCCTGCACGTTGCCAGGAAGGACTTGACATCATTCATTCTTCTGTAATAGAGGGGTCAGAAGGGTGCAAATGGTGTTTTTTCGTTTGTTTTATCTTTTGTTTGTTTGTTTGTTTGTTTGATCATGCTAAACACAGTAAGAGATAAATTAAAGGCAAGCCTGCGTTTGGGCTGGCTATGTTGAAGTGAATGTGAGTTCAAATTGTGGATAAACTTGATGTTTGATGGAAAATTTCAATCCGTTTAACATCAAAAATGTGCCTTTTCTGAATATTGGTGGGCTTTGTGGGTTTTGGAAAACCCCCTTTAAATTAGATAATGACGTTTAGAAGGGGGGGGGGGGGTTATACAATGAGACCCAGATGGAAAACATTCATGCTGTCATTACCGACACAATCTCATAGAATATAGGTTGTATAAATTCACTGCTTTCACCACTCTAACTCTTGTAGCCATGGAAACACAGGCTATATAGGCTAAATATAGTGACAGCAGCTCCCAAAGTTGATAAAAGCACTGAATATCATTCAATATGAGCCCAGAGGCTTAATTATTCATTCAGATAAGTGGCAGGACTCTCACCACTCTCTGATCATTAATGCTTGTAAAGCGTGTCCAGTGTCAGGACCCAAACTAACGTAACGTAATCGGTTTACTATCATAACATCGGGCCTAATATTAAAACAAACATAGCATTATTCTTTTTTGGCACGCCTAAAGCAGTTTTATTTGTCCTTACTTAGCTCACATAGTGGTCTTTTAGACATGTCAAAATCACGTCAAACCACCCAGAAGATGAGCAGCGAGTAAGAAAATCCACTACATAAATCCCTCCTCGGGCACAAATGCTGGTGTTTGGGAGTGAGAGTGAAGTGGGTGCGCGCAGTCTCTCCAAAGCTTTAACCACAATGAGATTAGTGTCAGTCGGCAGCATTAATCCCAATAGTCTCCCAGCAGCACCAAGCTGGCCCACCATTAGCTGAGGAAAACACCACAGGGAGACTGGAGGGAGTGGGCTGTAGCGACTTAACCAAATAATGGATTAATCAGATGCAGCTATAGGAGGAGGAGGAGATGTCTTCTTACATAAATATGTGAAACAAAACAAATGTCAGGGATATAAAAGGAGATATTAAGGGTGGCGAGATTTTTTTTTAATGAGGTGGGTTGAGTGGTACAAAGATGCCTTTTGATGTTCAGTGGTCTGCATCACCTGCAAACACATTATGGAAAATGCTCTCAGCTTTAGCCAAGTCCGACCTGCAATTATCACCTTTCTGTTTGTTTTTTTCTCAGTAGATTTAAACTGCAAAGTTGTTGTTTTTTTTGTTTTTTTTTTAAACATGTCTGCGCTGTAAAAATCTACCCACTGATTCCCCACCAGAGACATCCCCCGGCTCCTGTCCCCTCCCTTCCCCTCCGACGTTGGTACGATCCAAAAGCCCGGCGGTTTGTTTGCTTGGGAAAGGAGAATATCCTCTGAGGTCAAGTCAAACAGGATGTGCAAGAGTGTGGTCCTTCGTTGCTATTGGCTCTTTGTAATAACGCTCTCAGTGGGACTAACACACACGCACACGCACACACACACACACACACACATATGAACGCGTGTGCACGTGCAACACCGTACCTAACAACCACAAACTTGAGAAATGCCGATCTGACAGGCTATCCAGTTGTATTTATCTTAAAAGTAGGGTTTGTGATTAAAGCTGTGTGCTGGGAGCAGACTTGTTTGAATAAGACATTGCGTTGGGAATATGTCAAGCACTAAAACTAATAAACAGAAACTGCTGCAGATGAAGATGCCACTAAGTGAGAGCGCAAGCCGGACAGGGCAATCGGAGGAGTCGCTGCATCAGCAACTGGTTATGGCTTCCTTGAAATAAGAGATTCTTTCTCTTGGAGTATAGTGGAAAAGTTTGTCAAGTGTATCCAAGCAAACATGACATTTAGTTCATTTCATCCAGCGTCCCCTAAATTGTAATAACCTCAAAAAAAAAAAAAAAATTCTTCTTCCCCTTCATATATTGACAAAATAATGTTTCATGTATTCTTTTTATTCTTCAAATCATATAAAAAAATCGGTCATACTGGTTATATGAAATAAATATACTATAGATACTGAAACCTTGACTAATAGGGCTTTGACCTGAGCTAAAACTATTCAGGAATGCAATGATGAAATGCGTCACTCATCCAAATTTCAAATTTGTTTGAGTCATCCTATCTCGCTCCTTGCCCTCGGGCTTTATTGTGAAATTCTGAAGTGCAGCGGTGAGATTTATGACTCCAGTCTGAGGTATTTGTCAAATTCGCTCATTGACAAACAAATGTAGAAGTAGAAGAATGAATAAACAGTCACAAGAACAAACAGAAGGGGCCCAATCTGGAGTTGCCATAAGTAGTTTAATTACCCTGATGTCATATTGTGTTTACATGCACACAGAAAGGAGTCTGATGTGGGCTGAGCTCTTAATAGACCCATCGGACATGTTTCTGTTATATACCGTATTTTTCAGTAGATTCCCGTCATGGAAACTCACCTACAGCAACAGAACTCCTTGTTTTAGCACCTTCACTTTCTGGTCATTGCAACACTGTGGAGTCACCAAGGAGAGATGAAGGATTGACCCCGTGGCTGTTTGGTGCGGCAGTCAGCCTGGAGCCGAGGACACGCTGGCCTGAAGGCAAAATAGTGGTCACATGGGGCCTCTCACTGAACTGAGTTCAGCCTACTTCAGTGGTTTGGTGGATAAATAATCATGTAAGCTGAAAGTAGTTAGATTACATAAGAAAGCTGAAATGAAATTGAATAGTCTACAACTGTTAGACCAACAAAATACTCCAGAAAATACGAGAATGTGTGACATGGTTTTTGCCACCTACTCCTTTTCTGCCATTAAAACGTCAACTGCAGAGACAGGGTAGAATGTGCCATATTCCAGAAACCACGTCCACTGGAGGGGAAACAAAGCTTCGATATGCAGAAAGATTTCACTTTCGACGCAGTATTCAGGTTAATTATACGTTAGAAAGCTGCGTTAATACTTTTCTGCTTTAACGGGAACAATGCTTAGCTGCCACTCAAAGAGCTAGCCTGTCATCACTCAAGCTTCAGGCTGTCTTAGCGCCATGTTAGCAAGCTGCTGTAGTAGTTTTAATACGAGACCATTCACTTATAGTGACAAAATGCTCGTTGACAACTGCAGTTTTCATATTCATCGCGCTGACGCCTCATTTTAGCACCGTTAGCCATAAATTCTCACTCCTCAAACTCTGTTTTTCAGTTCAGGAGCTTTGAATAAACAGTTCTGGGTATTTTCAAATTTTTCTTGCCAGAAGTGACACTGACAGACCTTCATGCAATGCAAAGTCTGTGTTTGCGTTGCAGGGGCTTTACATTCCCACATCCTTTGTTTATCTGCTGAGTGCTGAAACCAGAGTGGCTTCCAAACCTTTTGTGATGTCACAAATTCGGCTCATCAATCATGTGACAAACATGCTTCCTTCTGTAATAATCAGCACAGAGAAGATTCAGTCGTAGGAACAAGAAGAAACTACTTAAGACCCCATGACGTATTTGTCACAGTAACCTTGACCTTTGACCCTCAAAATATTTTCGGACATTTCTTTTTTTTTTTTGAGTCCCAACAAATGTTGGTGCCAAATTTAAGGAAATTCCATCCCAGGATTCCTCAGATATCTTGTTGATGGGACGGATATTCCATACAAAGAGCATGAGGTGACATTAGCCTTGACCTTTGACCATCGAAATGGTTTCAATTCACCCTTGAGTTCAAGTGGACATTTGTGCCAAATTTGGGAAAAACTTCCTGAAGGTGTTCCAGAGGAATCGTGTTAACAAGAGTGGGAGGTACTTAATTATCCACTGACAACGACCAGCCAGTGGCATGTTTGCTGTAATGAATTGATCAAATATTAGAAACAATACAAAACACAGTTCAACAGCACAACAAAAATTCGCGCCTCCAAGCAGATCCAGCAGAATTCATGGTAATCCTTGTGTTCTATGACGAGGTGAGCGAGTTTAAGCTGCTCTTCTGCTTGTTGATGTAACTTTTACAGTGGATATGGACACAAATCAACTGGACCTCAGACAGTTTGGACACTGACTCTCCCTTCAGACATTGTTGCTGTGTGTTGTCACTTCGCTCATGGGAACTGGAGTTCATTCAGTCACCAGTTGTTTCCATTTAATGCCCCAAATCCACTGCTTGAGGTGAACAAATGATGTCACCAAAAGGGTAATGATATAATTTACAGGTTAAGGACATTAAAAAAAAACAACAAAAACTGGGACAAACTTAGAGGGAGGTAAGTGACATCACATCAGGATAGGATGACAAAGCCTGCAAGATGATTTCTCCCAGGTGGGAGATTTCTGAGTTTTCTCAAAATGTTGTTTCTTTCTCTCTTGCTTGCTTTCTTTTCCCAAAAAAAAGGAATGTTTTTTTATGGCGTCCATTGGAACACCCTAATAGGAGGCCAATGGCAAGGAAATTGAATCAATTAGGAAGAAGAGGTCAGAGGAAATGACCTCAGGGTCAGTGAGCACGAACTCTTGGCCACAGGAAGAATGCTACCACGCCGCTGTCCAGTAGATCAGACAAGCTAGTTAATTAATGTCTCCTGAGGGAGTTGCTGTCAATTATTGTCTCATGAACATCTTTGCGAGCTCACCAATTTATGTCAAGTCAAAGTCAAGTTTGTCAATTGTACTACATGAGATATGGAGGATGGAATGCAAATGAAACTTGTTCAAATTAGAAAGAATGCCTGAGTATCTTTGGCCTCACGTGAAACTCACAAGAACCCCTTGGTCTCGTACTCCATTTGGACTCTAGCTAACCCACTGAAGCAAAAGCGAAGCTAAGCTAGCCCCTGACAGAGGTGCATGTTGTCTTTGGTCAAAGTAACTTTACTTGTGACACCAGTATAACGTTTGACAAATGAGGCGGAAACGTTATGGTGGACTAAGCTGAGGTTTATTAAGCAGAACAACAACAAGCAGCGGTGGTATAGTGAGGGAGACCCGCTGTGAGAAGCTGATGAGAAATTGTGACTGTTGCATTGGCAGTTGAATCCTTTGAATTGATCTTTGAATTCTCCTGATCACCCCTCATACAAACAGAGAGTAATGAGGTCTTAAATAAGCTACACTGAAGGGCAAGAGGGCAATGAAAAGATAAACGAAAAAGTAAGAGAACTGCAAAAGGATCAAATACAGGAAATGGTATGACATTTACAGCAGGACTAATAAGAAGTTTGAAGTGTTCCTCAACAGTGGGTGTTTTTTTTCCTGGTATTTGCAGTTAGGACTGGTGAAAGAAGCTGTTATCCAGTCTGGTGGGGCAGTTTTGGATGCTACTATATTATATGTCCTTCCCAGACAGAAGGAGACTGAAGAGGCTGTGAGATGGGTGGGCGGGTTCGCTTGCAATGCTAGTTGCTTTATGGACCATACAGGTTTTATAAAATGTCCATGTTTTGATCTTGTCTTGTTTTTTACTTCGTCTATTGCTTCACCAAAGGATGTTTTTTCTTGTATGCATGCAATGTCAACAAAATATTTCCTCTTATCTTACAAGATGTTAACAAATTATATTATTTAGAGGATCTATAAATGATGGAAAAGCTTGCTTAACGAGTTCTGGCAGCTCAGACCGGTGTGACTAGATATTTAAGGTCCCATGAGAACACAAATCACTGGGACCCATCAACTATTGAGGGTATGTTCTGATATGTTTTGAGGGAACATAAGGGGAAAACAGAAGGACTCATCCCACACTGGCAGGGGTGTGTAGTCTGCTCTGCTGCTGACGGGCCCAGCATCTCTAGTTAGCTCTGATCAGTTCATGGCTTCATGAAGTTCAAAGTCAGAATGAGGAAGACAAGAAACAAAGACCTGAGGAGCAGTAACGAATTTTTAAGAAAGACCCGCTGCTACGAACAGCAAGGCTGCAGAGACGAGGACTCGAGTCGGAGACTTTTGACACATTTGACTGGACGGGACTACTTACGCCTTTTGATCAGCATTTTGGGTGTAAAGACAAAAATCACTGAGTGCAAACAAAACACCTTATAAATGAAATCTTTGTGATGTCAAGACAGGATGCTGGATAAACCACATCAAACTTCATCAGGCACCTGAGAAGACAGTTGTGGCTGTTGTTACTGTCATAATTAACACTGAGGTAGCAAACATGCTTAACGTTAGCTCAGCAGCATTAGCTTTACGTTAGCTTCCTCCTAATTTTTGGGGACATTAACTTGATTAGATTCACTCAATATTTTAAAAGCTTGAGTGTATTCCAGTGCTGATTTGTGCCATGACAACTACAATTTATCCCTGTTCCCGTGCCTCCACCAGCTGGCTAAAGCAACAGACAGACATAATTGAGGAAATTGGCTGTTAAATTTGGAGAAACAAAATTTGGAGAAAATGAACAAGGCACTCGAGACTTCACTTGCCCCACAAAGACTTGAGTCTTGGCTTGTACTTGCAAGAAATCACTTGTGAGCATCTCTGAGAGGATGAGATGAAGGAAGCATGTAAGAAAAACTGTCCTGAGTACAAGGATGAGAGTAATGATCTTTCTGTTTATCTGCGGAGATGGTCCTGAGGTATTTTTGGATGGCTGCTGTTTTTTCCTCCGTAAATTCCAGGTTCCGGCTGTTTTTCCTTCTCCTTGTTCCCAGCCTGTGAATGCAGGGCCGCTTCCTCTCCCTGCTTCCTATTCTGAGCCTCTGATTGCATGGAGGTGGGGGTGGTTAACAAGATAGGGTGTAGATGTGTGCGCGTATGCGTGTTGAAAATCTGGGAGGAGGAATGTTGCAATATGTTTTTTTTTCCTCTCTCAGTTAAACTAATGAAAGCTTGTGTGTTTGAGTGTCTCTGGTGTTGGGTGTGGAGGATGTAACCATTAAGGAGATCAGCGTGTCAACTGTTCCCCAAGTGCTGCTTTCTCTGATCCAGCTGGCGATGGGAGGTGTGTGCTTGTGTATGTGTACGTGTGCGTGTGCGTGTGTGTGTGTGCACTCTATGCCCTACACACTCCTCTCAGCACGGAACAGACAGATGGATCTTTGCTTTGGCCGATGCTGTCTGGCTTCTGATCTAACTGTACAATCCTGCTGCAGGCCAAATTACTCTGCATCTTTCCCTGTGAATTAACTCCGCTTTTATCTCAACAAGCGTCGCACTGCTAACACCCCGGAGGAAATGTCGGCGATGCATCGTTACATATGAACACGGTTAATTTTCTGTGCATTGAAGCAACCTGACATTTAGTTTGCACTGCTTTTCATGTAGCTGCATGTTAAACAATGAACATCGCTTTAACTACATGATGTATTGGTTTTATTGCCCTTTGGTTGCCATGCAATTACACATGCTGCTACAACTTCATTATAAATCATGTCCTTTGACTTCTGGCATCTTACCTGCTGATGTCTTAATTCTGTGTGTTTTACGAGCTCTCAGAAACACTGATGAAAATACTGTGCTGATCGACTTTAAAAAGCGTTTTGCATCAGATTATTTTGTAGATGAGCATGACTTTATATGGAACTCTGTGGTTTTTAAAAGCAAAAAAGCGCATTTTACACCCCAAAGGGTTTGACTTTAATGGACGTCATGTTAATTCTGACTTATTCTGAGGAGTTTGCTTCCAGTAAACTTTTTTTTTTAAAAAAAAACTGCTGAAAGTCTCAGTCGCTTCCAGGGCCTATAAACTCCTTTTTTTTTAAATTGTTGATATTCCTAATTTTCATTATGCCACGTGAACCCAAGCTCTGATTGATGGCTTTATTTCAGTGTAAGAGGGCCTTGTGCTGAAAAAGGAAGATGAACATCTATATTTGACTCGAATGTTACGGCAGAAAAAAAAAAAAAGTGCTGCTGGTTTATTTTGCGCCGTTTCCAAATTAGAAATGTTTACACATCAAGTCTTCATACTCTGTCCAGCCCTTTCTGCTTGACCTTGATTCTGCATTGCTGTTGTAAACACTTCAAAGAATCGAGTCGGACAAAGTTTGCACAGAAACACATTTCTAGTCCTCGGCTGTATGAGCTCGCCGCCTCCGCTATGTCCTGTTGTAGAACGTAAAGAGGGACAAATATAGCAGTGTCGCGATCTTACGTAGGATCCAAGTTCAAATGAATTGGTATTTCAGTGTCAGGGGAATGAATCTGATATTTAGGTGCAGGAGTGTAGCAGAACCAGCTCATTTTTCATCTCTGATTTTCGTAGCGTGCATGTGCTTCACATCTTTCATGTCCACGCTTTTTTCTTAAGTTGACTTCTAGTTTTATCAAATGATTTTCACAAGCTCTGTTTTATGGGAGGGGGGAAGGTGAGACGATAGTAGGTGAAAGGGAAAAGACAAAAAGACGTGTGTCCTCTGGTCCTGGAGATGAACAGCTCAGTGTTGACATGAAAACAAACGCACACTGCAGCCTGCTTCTCTGTTTATTGCACAACAAGCCACCTAAACCACCGCCAAACAAGTGCTTGCGGCTCCGATGACTCCCCCCCCCCCCCCCCCCGGTCAGACCAGCGTGTAGCTTGAGTTTTCACCAGTTCTGCTCTGGGGATCATTCAGCGTCTCTGCAGAAGAAAAGCGCACTGTAATAAATTTGTAAAACGATCGCTTGTATCACCCCCATCAATCTCTCACAGTAACTCATATGTTGGCCTCGTCTGTTTTCTCTCAGGGAGTTTCAGGGATATTTGGATGGACAGTTAAGATGCTCCAAATCTTTTCATTCCACTTCTATCTAGGTGGGAGATGGACGATGTATCGTTTGCTGGGGATTATGAGCAATGTCTTTCTTCTAGATAGACAAAATCCTGCTTCTAAAGATTATCCTCTTCTGCTATCGTACGGTTGTCTGGAATTTCCAGCTGAAAGCGAAGTGATAGGGGTAGCCTTATCTGTGTTTAGACTATAAATGTTTATAATTTGGAGTGTAGCAAACAACAGAGCTTGTGCATGCATGCGTGCGTGTGAGTGTGTGTGTTTAATGTATGTAAGTGCGCATGTAGGCCAGAGCAATACTGTCAGGCTAGACACGGATAAATAGGCAATGCTCCACTAGCAAGGTTTGTTTTCAGGGATTGAAAGAATTTGTCTTTTCCTGGACTCATACATCAATATGGCAGATGTTTCCTAAAGGATGGATCGTGAGGCCTTTCAGACGGATTCACAAACTACCTTAATTGCTGTTTGTTTTGTCTCCCTCCACCCGTACTCTTTGTCTTGCGTCAAACATCTGAGGAGCATTTTCAAGAACAAAAAGGAACTCATATTGCCGCTGCGTATTTGGCTCTCTGTCACACGGGGAACTGGGTATTGTTTCCACGCTTTTATCCATTGACCATTTGATCTCGGGCTCTCATCCACAGTCCAATATGTGCTCGAGCCCTCGCGTTTTAACTACCACCCCATTCATGTTACTCATGCTGTTTTTCCACGCCTGAGATGGGTATTGGGTGCTGATAGGATATCAAGCACACCTAAGTGCTTCCCTTTCCTCCCTCTCCTTTATTTTCTTTCCTTTTCTCATCGGCCGCTGCCTCTCTATCAGGCCCCCCACACATGCCCTATGTCACGTCCTGTGGTGAACCACCTTCCCGGGAAGGCGCGTTGATCACTGCCATAGATCAATCCCCTACATGGAAAGCTTGAAGAAAGATTTACTGCTGACATTTTTTTTAAGTCGTGTTTTATCCCTCCAACCCTCATGATTCTCCCTCTCCCAGTCTTTCTTTCCTGCCCCCCTCCCCCAGATTTGATTTGAAGCATTTAAAACTCCCTTTCAGTTGTCCTCACCCTCCGTGTTAATTGACCAGCAGCCATATTTTAGCTTCCGTCATCCCACTGTTTGTTTGTGTATGTTGTCGTGGTAACAGGGGATTCTAATCTACAGAACAGACCCCAAAGCTTTGTCTTCAATTACAAAAGAATTAGCTGTTTTAATATTTTCTGACATGTCATAAACTCAGGCATATTGAAGCGACTGTAACTTCCTCGACTTGCAAGATTTAGTGCATGAATCTTAAAATGAGATTCCCATTCAAACGCAGTGCAATTTTTTTTAACCACATCTTCAGAAAATGGCGAAAGAATATCTCTGTTCATTTCCATTTGGTGCTCCCGTGCGGACATTAGGAGTTGGCTCATTGAGATAAACACAGTTTCTCTCCCCTTCCTCTTACAGAGCCAGACACACTGTTTCATTTCCTCATTTAGTCGGTCCATATCAAGGCTTGTATCGTGGGTTTACTCTCAAAACCTGGATATTGGTTTGTCAGGACTTTCTGAAGTCATCCTTGTTAAGTCCTTCGTGGAGAGTTTTGATTTCCTCCGGCAACGAGAACATGTGATCCCCAGGATAACACATAGAGCTGTGGATGGATTTTGATGACATTTGGTGGAAGGAGAGAATGTACGTTGAGTTGGCATTCAGATTAGAGAACTGATCCAAATCCACATCTGATGACATAATGTCACCTTGGCCGATATTTGCACGCTACCAGTGTCCTCCAGGCTGGATAATAAAACACATTTATTAATGGAAAATCCTTATTTATATATATATATTTTTTAACTCCACCAAATAGTTCCAGTGATATTTCATCCGAAGTATATTTTGGCACAAATATCCACTGGGATCTTTCACGTAGTCACAAATAGGTGGTCTTGAATTCACTAAGACGTTTCTGCTCCATCCCTTCTTTGAGACTTTGAGAGCCAGCTACTTATATTTGGCTTGAAGCTGCTAGCACCCAATGGCTAACGACAGTATGACCATCAACTAGAAACAACAGTAAAACTGTCCAAAATGTCAATTTTCACACTCTTAAGCAAATCGTCTGGGGGGGGGGAACGGATTGTAAACTGATGGTTCTGGGCAGTTTTGCTGGCAACATTAGCTTCTAGCTTCATGTACGTGGCTGGCTCCTTCTTCCTTCTGAAACAGTCGTTCAGAAGTGAAAAACCTCAACACGCCTATCTATGAGCACTGGAAGTATCACTTTAATGTGCTCTTCAGTGTCTGTTTGTCTGTTAGTAAGCGAAATCAAAAAGTTGGAAATGGATTTTGATGAGATTTATGTTGGATGATGCAACTTATGTTGAGGAGCGATTGATTTGATTTGGGAACTGATCCAGAGTCAGATTGGTGATGTTTCCTTGGTGGGGGTATCTCCTCCCAAAGTGCCCTGTAGTTTTGCGAGCCTCATCTTAACTTACTCACGAAATGGGTGTCCTTCGCTCATGAAGTGAGTTACCTCTGTTTTGGAAAATGCAAAAACTAGATCCTCACATCCATAAGTGAGGATGATTAAATTTTACTCTTTCAATCAAGAATTCAATACGTCATAATGTGCATTAAAATACGGTAATGGGAACACGGCTATTGTGATACCTCAAACTCACGGGGCACATTATCCACGAGCTGTTTGCTTCTAAATCCTGTCAAACGCTATGTTTGCTATGCTGAGAAGGCTTGCCAACATGCCATGAACAGGACTCCATCCTGACTAGAGTCTTGAGGAGAAATGACCTCATGCAGAAGTGACTCAACAAAGTTCTACGCTCTAACATGGAAAGGAAAATTAGTAAATGCACAATGTGACTGACTGGCATTGCTTTACATGGCACCAAGGGAAAGAAATTAGCTCATTGTGCAGCGAAAACCATACTGAGTAATTTGAGAGCACATGACTTTGGATCATAATATATAGCTTCTGCCAGCCCCTCACCCTCACTGTGGCAGCGGTGATTCATGTGATTGAGAAGAGTGTGGGAGGGGAAGTGGGGTGGAAGTGAGGCAGGAAGTGGGGGGGGGGAAGCTGGTCTATCAACGAGGCCTGATAATGGAGACCCACAGGAAACCACTGAGGAGGATTTTCCACGATGTCGCACAGGAGCCCTGGCACTTAAGCAGACTAAGGCACACGTGCACGCACGCACACACACACACACACATACAGAGGCATTATTTTACCCCTTCCCCACCCTCACTCTCACCCTAATCCCACACTAACGGGGCCACCCACACCCACATGTGCGGCGTGTAACACAGCAGCGTCCTGTAAGCCAAAAGTAGCCTTGCATCAATCATCTCAATCAGAGTTTTAAATTGATCAGCCGATCTGTCAGCATGTTCTCCTTATCTCCTATTCTGGCTGCACCTGCTCCAGCAGGGCACCGTGCCAACCCCCATCCCAGGCCTGTCATTGGCTGGCAGCTCTCTGGATCACAGAGCAAAAAAGAACAAAAAAAAAACCCAACAAAAACAAAAAAGATGAAAAGCAAGTGTACACAAAGATAGAGGTGGCCTTCATATTTTCCTCTCAAATTGAAACGAGATGGTTCGGCGCTGCGCTGAACTCGCATCAAAACGTTTGCTTCAAATATGAGAAAAGAAAAAGGTGTCCAAAAGGAACTTGGCTTTGCTCCAAATCAGCCTAAAAGGAGAGTGAAGAGGAGTGTGTGTGTGTGTGTGTGTGTGTGTGTGTTTGTGTGTGTATGTGAGTGTGTGTTGAATGTGTTTGTCCCCTACTCAAGCAGGGAGGGGTCCTTGTTTTCCTTCTGCTCTTCCCTTTGGTTACACTGTTGTTTCCCCCACCGGCTACGACCCATCCCATTAGAAAGGCTGTTGAGACGTCTCACACACACACACACACACACACACACACACAGACCCAGGAGGAAAATCAATGCTGAGAAGACCTTGCCTCTCTTCCTATGGCGCAGTCGGTAGGGAAATAGAGAGGCAGTTCCATCTGCGTACGCCTGCTGCTGCTGCTGCTGCTGCTGCTGCTGCTGCTGCTGCTGCTGCTGCTAACATCTTTAGACCCTCAAACACCGTTTAGGTGCTCTCTATCCAGTGGCCATGGTTAAAGCACTAGCATGACAGCATTTAGATGTATTTCCCCTCTAATTTGCATGAACAGCTGCTTTTTGAATATTTGACAGATGGAGATTGAACTGTTGCAATGCCCTAGACATTAACGTATCAATATTTAATGTCTTTTTTGATGGATGGAACATTTTCTCTCCATGTTCTCATTAGTCGTCATGCTGCTTTGTTAGCCTGTAGTGGTTTTTATGATCATTTTTATTGAACACAAGCCCTGTGTTGTTGTTTTTTTTTCTGGATAGTTGGTCTGCTGCACGTTCCCCTGTTCAGGAGCTCGCCATTCTCAGGACGTCCTGTAGAGTATCCCCCCTCCCCCCTCACCTAAAAAAGAAAACACACACACAAACAGACACAAACATGCATACACATACTTCATCCCATCGACCCCCATCCTTCATTCTAACAGCTCCAGCTCCTTATCTCCAGCATCCAGGCAGCTGTGTGTGTTTGTGAGAGAGGGGTGGGAGAAGGAGTGTGTGTGTGTGTGTGTGTGTGTGCGTGTGTGTGTGTGTGTGCAACCATGTGTGTAAGGCAGAGAAATAGGTGTGAAGTACAGTCACCGAGGTTGCCTTTCAAGTTCTCCTTCCCTCTGTGATTGTGGTCAGTAGTCTGAGTTATGAAGGCATTAACAGCTGCAGTCTGTCCACCACAGACGAAGGAAGGACAACGTGCCGCTCCTATTTCCTGAACATATCATAACCAAAGATCCGTCAAGCACACAAGAGCAAAAGTAGTTATTTTGGTCATAATCTACAAATAGTGCATTGCATGTGCCGTGACCTTGACCTTTTCACTACCAAAATCTTTTCAGTTCAAACTCCAGTGAATGTTTGAAAAAATACTTCAATAAATTGTGTTCATGCGAGGTGAGAGCAACCTTTGACCACCATAATCTGTTCAGTCCATCCGTGGGTCAAAGTGGATATAATGTCAAATCTGATGAATATCTACATTCCCAAGAATTTGGATGATACGTACTTGCGGTCAGATAGGGATCTGGTTCTGGATCAGCTGCAAAATCGGACTTATTCTGCTCACAGACAAACCAGTGCTGGTGATTGCATTTCCTCTTTGGCTGAGCTAATGAAAGAACTGACTCTAGACAATCAACATAGAGACTTGAGTTTGGACCGGGTGTTAGAAATATTCAAGACAAAAATCTTTACAACTTTTTTCTTCATCCACCTGAATTAGACATCATTTAATTTTGGTGTCTTAGAAGCTTGTGGAGGTTAAGGCACCCATCATGAGCTACAACATCCTTCGTTAGGGTCTTTCTGGAGACCATCTACATCGCATGGGATTTCCCATAATCTCCATCTACTGTCTGATAAAAACACAAACTTGTTATGAGTTCTAAGATCACAAAAGTGATGTCTGGGCTTTGGTAGAGACAATAAAAACTTTTTTCCTTCCTCTTTTACGTTCTATTTTATTGTAGCATGAATGGCAGTATAAAAGGGCAATTTCAAAGAACAGTTTGACATTCAACAATTGAGGTGAAGTAAACAGAGAGAAGTGCGATACAACAGGACAGTAAGATTGAGGAGAGAGGTTGAGGGTAGATGAAGATGGAGCAATAACAGATAGTGGTGGGTAAACCCAGTGTTAAAAGTTGTAATTTAAGGTTTTAAGTAGTGTGAAGTCAGGACATTGAGACGGCGGATGGATGACTTTGTCAAGGTAATTTGAGATATTGGATAATGGATCAAGAAGTTAATTTTTTTCTCATTGTGAAGACGGAGGGTTTTGTAAGAACAACATGTCATCAGCATATAGACTGACCTTGCGATGTTTGTCGGGTTTTTGGATACATACGTTGATGTTTGAACTAAATCCCCCTGCTAAGGTTTTGATGCAAATGTTGAATAGAAAGATGGAGGATGGAAATCCATCGGGTCCCACTCTTCAGCGTGGAGATTTGTGAGGGTGATGTTCATCTGGGGCGACAATAGTCCAAAGGGAGGTGCACGCAACAATCGATTGACCGAATGCTAAAACAAGAACTGAGGAATACTGCGCACAGACGTTTTCTTTCAAGTTGCTGTGAATCTTCACAGTATATTTCTCTCCATGTGTGTTTGTAGTGCCTTAAAACATGAGGTCCAGCTGTTTACAGGTTCAAAATGCACATGATTGTGACGGACAGATTGGGTGGTCAATGAGGGACCTAACTGATGCAGCTATGCTTGCCGCACTATCTGTGTTTATGCTGTTGTGTATTCCTCTCTGCACACACAATTCTTTCTACATGTCTAGATTGTTTAGGTTTGCATGTCTTTGATTTTGTGAATTTGTGAGTCTTGTCCCGAGCTACAAGGTTCTGCGTGTATTTGGGTTGTTTGTATTCCTCTCATGTGTTGTTTTTGTGGTGGATGTAAGTTTGCGCGTTGGTGCAGGCTTGTTTGTTCATGTTATCTGTCACTTAGTGTCTTGCTGTGATTTCAGATTGTTTGTCTGTGTTTTGTCTTGATTATTATGGGATGCAGCTTGCTGCTGAGCTACTTCCTGTGTATTGCCCCTCATCCTGGCCCCGGGATCATCACTGACATCACAAGGTTTTTTACGGTGTGGGAACCAAGGTGAGTTATATTTACCAGGAGTGTGAAGCCATTGCTTCACCTTCGACCATATAAAGGTCAAATGGAGTAAATTTTATATTAAAATGGGGGCAACTGGGAGCAAAACATTCCTGTAGATGCACCTTAATTACAGTAGTGGAAGATTTAAATGCTTGTCAGCCTTCAACATCTGTACTTTGACCAAAAAAAAAAAAAAAAAAAGTAGTTTGCTCATTCAATCATCCACGCTTCATGAAGTTTATGAGAATATCCCAGAGTGATTCGTTTTACTTGTCTGAATCGTGTTCAGACGATGTCTGGTGTCTCCGATTAGCTCATAAAGTTGCAAATTCTAATTCTGAACAATTATCCTGCCTGCGCGGTACAGAGTAATTGTTTATAGACCTATCACTGCATCCTCTCTGGGTGATGAGATAATCAACTCCCGATGTATACCTCGATGGTATGGCTGCTTGGCGCAAGAAACGTGCTAACCAATGTATAACCCTACTTGTAAATATTATTTTGATAGGTGTCAAGGCATTCAGGCAGTCTGCAGCCAGCTTTTCATTCTAGGGAGACCATAACTGATCTGAGCCCTGTTTACTGCAGGATGAAATAGAGATGTAATGAAAGGGAGTTTGGTCGTGCAGCATTAATTCTGAGGCTGAAGCAGAAACTCGAGGGGCAGTTTAGAGATTGTTATCGCATCAGTGCCAGTCAAGCCAGTGCCTCCAAGAAGAGTGAGGTCCTTAGGTGCCTCAATAATACTCGGGGCCCTGGGGCTAACAATTCTATATTTAGATAATCTACAACACATGTCTTTTAAACTGTTAAAACACTTGGCCCTCAAGCATTTGATGCTTGCCCAGTCCCTCCAGTAAGGCACACCAATTCAAATGGGTTGTCATTAGTCTCTAAATTAACCAAAGGGGTGTTTTAAGAATAACATGAATTCAAATCATCAGTGTCATCTTGCATTGCCTTTAGCTTGAAGCTTGGCACTCTGATGTTAAATGATGGATTCAGCAGTGTTGAGAAACTAACAGTTTTCTGTTGCTGATACAAATAGTTTCTCACTCGTCCGCCTCAAGGAATATTTCAGAAGATAAAAGCTTAAATGCTTCCTGTGTCCTCTTGAGTTTATCACTGTATTTTTTAAAATTTTTTTTTTAGGTTTGTTGCCTTAAAGTTGAACAGTATGAGCTGCAGGGATGTTGCTGTGTGCATGGGAACATTTACAAAGAACGGAAACAGCTTCTGTAGTCTTAGCAGTAAATGGTTAAATACCAACATATCAAAATATATAATATAAAAAATTTATATAAAATATAAATATTTTTTTTATCAGTAGAACACACAATAAAAAAAAACAAAACCCTTGGAAGTCTCAGGATTGACAGTCTTTGACCCTAATTGGTAGATTTGAATAGTCAATGACCTGCTAGTGTTCGGTAAATATGCATTGTATATTTGTTTATCCTGTTATCCAGATGATTTGGAGGACGCTACAAGGGACAGTTCTGAGACTGTGACCGAGTGTTGTCATCGTGGCAGCGGGTGGAGGCTTGAGACTAAGTCTGGTGCTATTGGTGCGGTGCAGGCTGGTCCCATTTTCATCCCGCTCTTGTTCCTCCTTCAAGGTCCTGCTTTAATTCCACTTCCTTTTAAATCACAGCCAACCTCCTTTTTCATCTCCTGCCTTATCCTGGTGGCATCCGCCTCAACTTTTCACGCTGATGTTTGTGTACAGGGAGGAGTAACACATTACTTTTTAATCCGTGTGATGCAATAATATATACAATTTTCATGTATTTATTCATTTATTGCAGCGATGGGATAAAAAGAAGAAGTTTCAGAACTGCAGTAGAAAATATTAATCCTTTTTCTATTTACCATAACAAAATACCACATCATTGTCTCGTATGTCTGGACTGTGATCCCCTTATTACCCTTATTATTGTCCTGATCAGCATGTTTCATGGTCTGCCTCTGAAGCGTGTGGTTGCTTTCAAGCCTGCTGTTCAGGTCACTTTGACAGCGGAAAAGTAAACACAGAGTTATTAAAAAAAAAATTTTAGCGGGATACAGCAAATTCATTTTATCTCTCTGTAGCACGACACATGGAGGAGAGAGCCGTGAGCATGCGGTGCCGTAATTTCTTTGCATTTTTTAAATTTTTTTCCCTACAAAATCAGCTGTGGGGTTTTTACACAAACACCCCTGGTTCACAGATGATATAAAATGGTTATTGGGCAGCATATACAGCACGAGGGGTGTAATGTTCCTGGCAAAGCTGTAAAAGACACACAACACATAGTTTTGTGGCTGCTGTAAGTGAATTATTACCTGCTCATACTCATCGTTTCTGTGTGGTTCAGTATTTCGGTGTCGCTTTATCCCTCTGGAGACAAGAAAAGGAAATGGAAATGATAGATTCTATTGGATGACAAACATGACTTAACACAAGTAGAAAACTGACTGACAACAATTGATTTGAATTTGACTTAGTTTTATTTAGATTGCTTACTCTCTGGTAAGATTGACGAGACACTGGAAAGACACTGCTGTGTTATACACGGAACAAATTCAGTCTCGTTTTTCCAGTTCCAGCCGTCTCTTCTGCACCGATCTGTTGACCAGTCTTTCTAACATCTGCGAATGTTTCTGCAAAAAATTCTGTACATAAGGTCTGACAGGGGTAAAAGTAAAGGCTTAGACAATCATCCAAAAGTGTTTCCAGATCATCTTAATGACTATTTTGAAGTAAAACCAAAAGTATTTGCTGTAATGGCTGATGGATGTTAAGAATGAGCCAAAGAAACAGGAGAAATGAGTGCTGAATGGATGCTAGACAGTTTGCCCAAAGGCTACTTTTTGCTTCTCTGCCATCCAACACAAGAGCAGCGTATTACTACTCCTACTTCAACTCCTACTACTACTACAATTACTACTACTGCCCAACTGGCTACTCGAGGGAAGTAAAGCATTGCGTGCTAATATCACATCTTTTGTTGCAACTGCTGATTAGTTTTGATACACTGAGGGAGAAGGGGGCAACAATGTAGTAATGAGCAGTGGGAGTGAGAGGTGTGGCAATGCAAGAAGTTTTTTTTACCTCAGTTAGTACTCTGTCTCTACTCCCTGCTGGTTGACATGACTGGCGTGATTTTTAAGCCACGCCCCCTCCGCCATCCAACTAATCAGCTGCAGCTTACAGTGGGTCGCCATGGCTACAAATGAGCCCGGTAGCACAGGTTTCCTATCACCTACTCTTACATCCCCCTCTTTCTCTCTCTGTCTCTTTATCTCTCCCTCCCTGCACTCGGGCTTAAACCTCCAAGCCTGGGAGCGGAATTCTGGGAACATTTTTCCATGTGAAACAGCGAGGGTCAGCGCAGGGGTGTGACGCCACGGCATTGTTCCCGCTGCGAGGAGAGGAACCGTGCGCCGTGAGGGCAATTCCTGTCCGCTCCAAAAAAACAGCCACTTTCTCACACCGCTTTCCTTCCTCCGCCAGACAGCTCAAAACAATCCCAGAGTGTTTGTGGGTACAAGATACAGTAACACAAGCCAGGGAACAAGCTAACAGAGATGCAGAAAAATGACATTAAAAGAGGAGGAGTTTATCTAGACTGTTTATGGGCCATTGAAAACAAACAAAGGGGGAAAAAAAAAAGATCCCACTGTGCCCAACTGACACTCGCTCAAACAAATACAGGCTGACTTTATAACACTGTAAGTGGGTTTGAGCAGCCGGCTGCTAACCCGCCCGCTTGGCTCTCGCCATAATCTGTTTTGTTGTAAAAACAATGAAACATTCTTGTCATAAAAAGTGATTGCAGCTCCCTTGGCTATGAGTTTTTCCATTTTTTTTTTTTCCTGACACCCACATTCTCATAAAAAAAAAAAAAATCTGTTTATATTCAAATTTTTCCTTTGGGCAAACTTTGATTAAGCTGAGCAAGAGTGTGTGTGTGTGTGTGTGTGTGTGTGTGTGTGTGTGTGTGTGTGTGTGAATGCATTCATGGGTGTGTGAGAGACTATAGAAATGAAGCTCTCCAGAACATTGTCGCATTTCGATGTCGGCCCCTTTGATTTGTGGCCAAACTCATTTTGGCCCATTTTACCATAAATAGTCCCCGAAGAGCCAACAACTGGAGCTGCTGGCCGTAATCATATCCTGGAGACGTTACCATAAACCCCAAACTAAACGCTTGAGCCCTATTTCTGTCAAAAGCAAAGCTACAATTAAAGTTGTTGGGGGTGACACACATGCTCACAAACACACATACACACAAAAGGATAGACGTCAGTTATTGTATATTATTAGCTGTTTCCTATGATTCACTGAAATGTAGCTCTGGTTTTTTTTGGGGGGGGGGGGGGGGTTCCAAACTTCCATTGAATTTTAATGAATCCAGAGAGGTTTTCAGTCAAGAGTCGTCACTCCGGACATTTGCTAAGTTCCAAACCTGATTGTGTGTGCACTATGTGTGTACTACACATGCGCCTCTCCGCAATTCTTGTGATTAACCTCGGCCATCGCCTCTCACAAACCCTTAAAGAGAGGAAGAGTTCTGTTGTTGTATTTTTCTATGCGACCTGTACACTTCTACGGGCAGAGTGGCCTGTCAGGGCTCCCTCATGCTGTCCTCGACGCATCCTTTCCTGCAGACTGCAAGGAGGAAACGTGATAGGAAGGATGAGCCATCCAAATCCCTCCTGTAGGTATAACAGTCCTATTTTGGTGCTTTCCTTTTAATCTTGAAGGTTTATGTGACTTTTTTTCAACGTGCCCCTGTTTATTCATTTTCTCAGTTGTGTGTGTGTGTGTGTGTGTGTGTGGTTTTTTTTTCCCCGTCCCTACCTGTTTTTGTCCAAAATGGAAACTGAGAGCATACAGGAGGAGACAAAATAGCTGCTCTCTAGAATTTCCTGCCTGTTGTCAAGCTTGTCTGCGTGCGTGCCCTGTCCTCCGTTCTCCTTGGCCTGCTTGTCCCCCCAACCCCCCCATCCCCGTCTGAGGATGCATATGTGTGTGCGTGGGCTGGATGTCTGGGAAAGCCTCTGACACAGCTGAGGAGTTGAGCAACAAGCCTAATATAGTTTGTAGGTGTGTGTGTGTGTGTGTGTGTGTGTGTGTGTGTGTGTGCACGAGTGTGATGTGTATCATTAAGGAAGCACCTGTCCCGTGTGACCGTCAGTCCTGTTGCGTTTATCTGACCCCTCTCACATCAGGTGGCTTCCTGGTTTGCGTCAGATGCTGCTCCCTAAGGTCTGCTATGATTGGCTGATGTAAGCTCCTCCTCTTCCTCTGCTGCTGTTCATTGATCTTCAGAGGATTGTTGCTCGTCTTTCACTTCTTCTAAAGCTCTTTAATCCTTTTACACACTAGTTTAATTTTGAATGGTTTCAGTATTCAAAAAAGTTAACACACTACCTTTTTTTTGGGAACAATTATACATTTATTCTGCTTTTATGTCCAAAAATAAATACATCCATTTCAAATGATGACTGCACCTCATGTGTCCATAGATCCGTCACATTGTCATGGGTGTTACACAACGGGGAGCTGTGCAGAGTTCAGTTTTTTTTTTTGTGACGGTGATGATGAAGGAGAGATTGATAGAGACAGAGGCAAAAGAAGCACCGTAGTAGATCAAACACATTGATGTCACATCATTAATACGTTTAGAGTCTCGTATCAACTTGTGATGCCATTTAAAAAAAAAAAAAAAAAAGTCGGTTCTGATTCTGCCGCTCCATTTGGTCCACATCGCACAAAATGAAGGCACAACACATTTTAGTTGTTGGAAACGAGTGTTAACATCTGTGACGAGGTAACGGACGCACCAGAGCAGAGTGAAATGGACATATTTATATTTGTACTCAAAAGCAGCATAAATACACTTTAAGCTTTGAGAGAAAATGAACGCAGACTTCAGGCTGAAAGACTTTTTGTAACTAAAATTGAACATAAATGATTTAAAACCTGCTCAGGACAAAGCAGTGACTTCCTTGACCTCTCCATCAAAGTCTGTCTTTACCTGTTGAACAGGAAGCTCCCCTTCCCATCCCTCTGTTGATTGCCCTGCAGTCTTGGTGTATTTGGGTGTGTGTTGTTTTTTGTTTTTTTTTAAGTATCTCAGCAACAAAAGTTGATTGGAATGGCAAAAAAACATTTTTGTAATAAGTTGTGAATCTTTGACCTGCTGCAACATTCATTTCTGTCCAAGATGGCCTCTTCTACTCTGCTATAACCGAGCATAACTTCACCGCCATTTTGCATAGCCTACGTTTTTGTTTCATTCGAGTTGAAGCCAGTTTTCCAAAAATAAAATTGAATATTTAATAGAAACCCTCATCATATAATCCCCTCTCTTATCTTTCTTTCTCCTCTTGCTATTTTATGGTTCCGTCCTTGAAAGCCGCCACAGCGTCCTGCTCAAATGAGTCCTGCTCACAGCAAAATCTGCCCTGCGTTTTAACCTCCGGCCAGCGAGGGTTTGAACTCTGTTTGTTGAGCAGCAGGAATCTTTTCCTTGATGCCTTCAAAGGAGGCCCTACTGTATTCTCTGATCCAAACCCAGGATCAGAGCAGCTGGATTACACTGAACAAGTCATTTGGGGAATTAAATGAACAGCAGACCTCCTCCTTCTTCCCTCCTTGTTCCAACCCCCACCCTTCAAACACAATTACATCCTTGTCTGCTGCAGAAACCGGAGAAATATGCACTTAATAATCACATTTTATTGATCCCCCGGATGAAATTATCTTACCTTTTACTCTTGTTTGAAGGCTGCAAAATAACGGCGACAGGGTATTCATGAAGTGCATGCGAAAACAATTAGCTCATGATATTCGAGTTATTTTTTAAGTGTTTGCTCTGTTCTTTTGCTCTTGGTTTGTTGAGCTTCAGGCTTGATATGATGCATGACTTCTAAACAGGCTCTCCAGCTTGAAATAATTTCAACACCAAGGTCATATGAGGAGATGCGAGCAAGTCATAATACTTAAGTTGGAAGAGGCTCTTTTTCTTCACCGTCCTTGCCTGGACAAGGACAAACTGCCCCTTCCTACCAATGTATAAAAAGCCACTGCGAGGCTGTGTTTTGACAATAACCGTTCAATGACAATCCCACGTTTGCTAAATTATACCTACTGTTATTCCTTAAGAGCATTCCGACTGCCGCTAGCTTGATAAATGGGCCCATAGGACAGTTTCCCTGAGAGCATTTATGTGGCAGTAATAATATGGCTTAATATAATATGGCTCAAAGGAAGGGATTCAATTACTTTTGTGTGTGACACAGTGTACCCTCTCCTTTTCTCTCAGCCTAATGATACGGTGCCTGTAAAGAATGCAGACCGAATAGCACTTAAGCAAGACAGCAGGATCTATATTTGGGAACTGGAGAGTGCTTTTCAATAGTCTAAAGTGCTCTCAACCTCGTTCGTCTCTCCCATTTTAAAAGAAGACCCGTGTGTTAATTTCCTCTGCGTATTGATCAAACACGGACACGTTTCCAGGTTGTTGCGTTAGGACAAGGATATTGATGCAACTGTGAAACTGACACAATAACCACGGTTGTGTACGGATTACCGTGCATAAATTTAGGTATCGCTTTTGAAAAGTGTGATGGAAATTGGAAAATCTGGAAAAATCTTTTTTTTGCCTTTTCTCAAGAAAGGCCAAACGGGAAACACAAACCCCAAAGTGAAACTTTAACTCCCACAACTTCGCAGCTGTTTCTGCCACGGTCGTCTTGAGGGTTATTCCAAAACGTTAGCATCGTGTCCTGCCAGCAGCAACGTAACAGCTTGTACCCGAGGACAACTTCTTCAACTGAAGGTAATACTGCGTTTAATTTACTCCAGAACTCGTTACGTCAGAACTGGGAGTGACGTCACCCAAGATTTGACGGAATTCCAGTAGAAGAAGTGGGGAAAAGAAAGACATGGTTTATGTGTCAGCTGTTAGCAATAGCAGTTGATATTAACATAAGCTGTTTTTTGCATGTTGTTGCAGCAACACGTCGACTTCCAGTTGAAATTTCCAGCTGGGAATTTGAACATTCCGCTTGCTGTGAGCAGGACTCATCTCCGCTTTTTTCGTTTGTTTTGCTAATAGGCAGCTCTTCTTCTGCTGTTCTTTCTTTAGCGAAATATTTACCTTAACCGCCATCTTCTGACGGTAGCTTACTTTATCCTCTCCAGACCGGTTGAAACACACTTTCATTTGCATTTCCTGTTTTTGTGAGAAGTGCAATTTGCATAAAATTGTCTTGACAATAACATAGAGCCATGTAATGATCACATCTATCTTTGATCTGCTGAAGCAGCTGTTATGTGTGAATTTCTGTGGTAGGTGGCTTCTCAATGAGAAAAGAGTTCCAGATCAGTGGGGCTCTTTTGTTGTGTAGCTAAAATAAATAACACATGTTCATGCAGTCAAAGGCAGAAACCATCCGTCTCTTCTGTCCGATAATAATTACACTTACTCATATTGATATTTCCTTTCATTGGAGTTGTGTAATCCAGACCAGGCAGATTCCCAGCATTTCAAAAGGGAAAGTGATTTTGATGTCTGCCTGCATACGGTGCAGGGAGGAGGGTATAATGGCATAAAATACTTGTATTCCCCAGACAGCCTGTTGTAGTAGATAACAGTCATAACACTATTGCAGCAGAGACAGAGCAGAGTCTTATCACACTGAGATAGTTTCTGACGTTGTCACTACAGTCTGGTTTGTAACAGACACTTGGAAAATCCGCCCCCCCCCCCCCCCCCCCCGCAATCACAGCAGCTCTTAAGTTTTGTCATCAGTCAGAAACGTTGCGTGAGATGGCCGTGCCGCTTTCTGTTTCGAATCAAAAACAAGGATACCGCGCATGGCAACAAGCAGGTTAAGTCTGTTTTAAAGCAAAGCATTCTGGGACTTCCTCTTGTTTTTATCAAGCAGGTGCTGCACACACACACACACACACACACACACACACACACACACACACACACACCCCATCCCCCATCCCCCAGGCCCCTGCTGACCTCCTGTGACTCCAACTGTACTCAGTAACTGTTAAAGGTGGCCGGGTCCCTTAAGGTACCCCCCCTCAATGCAGAAGAAGAAAAAAAATAATGAGCCTAATTGACTTGAGGATAATTTTCTCGCAATTTCCTTTTTAATGGGCAACGGTTTGATGCCATTTGTTTGGTAAATGGCATGTGCCCTTAATGGGCTCTGTGGACCCCCCCCCCCCCACCCACACACACACACACACACACACACACACACATACACACACGCACTTCTCTTCAGTCCAAGCGATCTTCAGGTCCTGAGTAAAGTCTAATTTAAAGCTAGGCTGTATGCCCACTTGGGACAACAACAAATGTTGGAGTTACTGCTAATTGTGCGCATGGAACTGGCTCGGGATCAGGTTTCACTACGAGCTGATTTGGGGATTGGAGGCCTTTGTATCAGTTTATATTATTCACCTCTACTGCTTGTATTGTCTGAAAAGACACATTGAAACGTGATCAAAATTGGCTTTTTTTCATCCAGCATTTTTGAACAGGCGCTGTGTTGTTATTGTCTTGTGTGACGTTTGGGGGTGGTGGAGGTTTTCTCATCATGGGCTCGTTTCCCAGGGTTATTTTCTCCCTGAGGCACATGAGTGACATTGACCAGAGTTTGATTTGGTGGGAGAAACACAGCCTCTATATCACACAGTGGAACACATGGCCTCCGCACACGCTCTCACACACACAAACACACTGCCATCTGGGTGAGGCGAACATCAATTATAACCAATTCACCTCATGTCGCTCAGGAATTGAAGTCACATTGTAGTTTTCTTTGAGACAATAATTCGTACTGCATTGCAGGGATAGATGCATTCTTTTCCAACTACTTGCATAAAATTCCGTTCATATTTACATACTTTAAAGTGAAGTAGGCCTACATCTATGACATATGGCAGTAATATATCATCATGTTCCCTCTGCATTTGACTTGAAACCTTGTCAGTGGTGTTTTCTTGCTAATTGTGGGGAATACTGGGAAAAGAGCCCAGTTTGTGACACTTTTTGGAAGCTGGAGCGCCGTCATAAATCAGTTTGACTGCAGTTGAGTTGCACAATTCTGCAGAAACTCCTGTGTAATGCAATTAAGGTGTACATACATGTCTACAACCCACTGCAGTACTCGGACTAAGAGCGTAATATTTCCTGTCTCCATTCAGTGCTTACTGCGATTTCAGTCATAAGAAAATACTGTTGCATGACACTGCCTTATTGAGAGTATGGTCCAAATATGCAGAAATGGAAATAAATATAAATATTATAGTTCGTGACTCACGCAGAGGAAATTAACATCAGTCTGGTCACGACAGTGGAACTGTTGTAGTTGCTAACTCAAATATCTACAAATAATTCTGCAGTTAGAGACAAACACTTCAATATCATTTTTTGAGAAGTTTTCTCGGGTGTTCTTGCAGGTTCCGGAGCAGTCAGGACCTGCGCAGGCCTGTGCTCACGGGTCATCTGGCAACACATATGACATCAAGCAAACCTGTGTGATAAATGTGGTGTAGTAACGGTGTAGAAGTGGTCAGGGGAGTTCAGGGCAGAGAAGTGATGTCATCGGAACTCCACAGATTTAGAACGCTGCTGAGGTTTTTTTTTTTTTTTTTTTTTTTTTTTTTTAACGTGGCCATTACTCGCTGAAAATGAGTGAGATTCTTAAGCCTCGCTTTAACCTGAACGGCTGCATATCTCTCTCGTCTCAGCAGATCAAAATCAAGATAAAAGTCACTGTTCAGCTTCTCATTTAAAGAGAATGTTTTTTTTTTTAATTACTGGCTCATATTTACATCGCCTATGGGTTGTCTTTACATTAAATATAATGCGGCAATGTCCCTACGTCCTTTTAAACATGTTAAAATTATTTTCTCTTGAATGCTTTTGGCTCAGGAAAATAACGTGAACATGCCAAAAAAAAACCTGCCAACAACAAAATAGAGCCCGTAAAACACACATTCTACCTGTACTGAGAGAAAACATAGGTTTTATCAAAGCTAAAAATTAATATAGCAGCTTTGCACATTGCGCGGTTTTTAAAACAACTTAGTGTGCATTGGAAAAACACGATTTACTGCTGATTTGTCAACTCCCTGAAGCCTGCTGAGGGGAAGTGTGCGACCTTATAAGGACATCTGTTCAGAACCGACGTAAGCTTGTCACAAAAACGTAAAAAACAAACAAACAAGCATACATTCACCTCATTATTGTAAACTGGCAAGGTTTCTCCTGATTGTAACTTTATATATGACAGCCAATTAGGAAAAGCATTGTACGATGGATCTATCCAAGCAGTGATTAGATGACACTTTTGAAGTCAATAAATGATGATCCCAAGCTAATGAGCAAAGACTGCACATTGTTTCATCTCAAGTTCTGTGAAACTGATATCAAAATACAGTTCATTAATTCATAATAAATGCCGTTTTTATGGTTATTCTTTCTCCTTCAGATAAACCAATATTGCGATTCATTGTAGATTTATTTTCTTGCAGGATATTGATTACCCCAGAATTGCTGTATTGCTAAAATCATGTGCAAAGTACTGCAGTGTGGTGTCAAATAATTCTGGCATTCCCATCTTTAGAGTTTTAAAAACCAAAACACCAACAGTTTCATCTGCTTTCATTCAGCATCTGTTTGGCACGTGGATGCACTTACGCTTGCAGGCACACACTCCAGTAAGGATGCAACGACTCTTTAAAACTAACAACTACAAGCTGACGCGCTGCTTCAATCCTCCAGCCACAGTTTCCACATCACAGCTGCCGTCGTGCACCGACTTGCACCGCGTCTCTTGTGACAATCACATGGTTGTTTGCGTGTGATTGATCGTAGATCATCGTCAGCGTGCTCTCCTTACTCCTTGTTTGGTTACAGTCCTACACATGCAGCACCGTGTGGACACTCACCCTATCGCTAACCCTGCATGTAGGATCTTGTTTTGAGCATTCTTATCTGTGCCGCTCTGAAACCATGTACTGCACTGATCTGCTCACTGCTTGAGGGATTTTGTGGAGTTGATGGTATGTCTCAGATGAGTAATTCAATTAAGTGCGGTGACGGTGCTGTGTAGAGCTGGCGTGACAAGAAAAGGAATCCTCTGTATTTGGGCACGCTGGTAAACACGTAAATCCAATCCATTGTCATTTACTGAATGCTACTGTGTGTGTAAGGTTTGTTAGTCCTGCAGTAGAAAAGTGAACTGGAGCCTAAATGAAAAGCAGACTATCGTCCTGTAGTTTTGATTCTGGCCCGAATCCGCTAACTCAAAATGAAAAGTCTACTTCCTGTCTCCCTGTGGGGTTTTCTGTACGAATATTTCACACACTATTATGAGTGATATTGTCTTTCTGGAGCCATTATAGTCTGATACCTGGAGTCCGTTTGAGCTCGAGCCAAAATGTCACTAAAAAGTCATGCTGTTTCGCTGTTTTTCATGCCCCCACCCCTCCCACTTGACCTTTTTTTAACGTGTGAAATCAGCGAGAGGTTTTCAGACATTCCAGAGGCTGAAAGAATGACAGCTCGCCTGGTGATCGTCTGGATCTGCGTTTTTGAGTGGAGTTAATCTGAGAAAAACATAGCAGGCCAAAGAGCACCAAGGGAGGAACCTCGAAAATGCATATTTGTCATGATAAGAAAAAAAAGAAATATATTTCAGTATTTGAAGGGTCACACAAAACATATATCACATTATGCATAAATATTTAGCTTGAAGGTGCAGATGGGTTAAACATACTGCAAAAAACTTAAAGGAAAAAGCCAACTTTTATGGGATATGTACTTATTTGCTGTCCTCCCTAGAGTCACACAAGAAAATAGATACCCTTCTCTCCTCTTACAGAGCTGAGACCCAGAGAGACAAGTTGATTACTAGTTAGCTTAGCGCGTTGAACGCTAGTGGATGGAAAGTGTTAGCAAACCTCCATCAAAAGCACTCAAATAAACTTTCTTCATAGCATTCATTATGAGCTAACAATTTAAAATTATGAGTTGTGACTCCGCCATAGTTGGAGCTACTTTCCTGCGAAGGCTGTTAGGCGTAGGGATTTGATAGCACACGTCACACTCAAGTGAAACTCTGGCCAACAAAACCAAATATTCAGGAACAACTAGAGGAGGAGTTGCTAGCACTAATCATGGCTGACTTTGTAAAAGAGGATGAGGAGGATTTTGTAGACTAATTAAGTTTCTGAACCTTTTATATTGGATGACCTTTAAAAAAATAGCCAACACTACCCATCCAATATCATTCATTGTGCTAAGCTAACTGGCAAGCAGCCCGTCTTTGTAGGCGTCAGCTCCACTCACAGAGGGAGAGAAGGGTATCCATCTTGTCTGGCTCTGAGATGGATGGCAACAAAAAAAAAGTATGTTTCTCAAAAAGTTGATGTGTTCTTTTAAAGTCAAGTGTAATTTCTGATCAGAGTATTCAATACACACAGCAAAGTTGGATCAAAGTGAACGGCCGAGGTTGAATGGAATGATGTCATACTGCTAGAATTATGTAATGTGATGCAAAAACAGGAAATCTGTTTTTGCCCGTAAGAAATAAACATATTTTCAAGTGGAACAAGAGACAATTTGTTATACTGTCAACAAAACAAGTAAAATGCTACTTGTTATGTTGTTGTGTCTCATACTTTGCTGTGTACTTGATAAGATTCTTATCGTTTTTTTTCTCTCTTTCTTTCCAGCGCGTAACTCCCTTGAGATCAAATGAAAGACTACCTCAGGGAAAGAAGAATTTAAGAATGTCCTTTTCTCTTGCGTGACAATACGTTTTACAAAACAACACGTTGCTATGTGTGCAAGACTTTAGAACAATGGAACCATCGATTTAAAAAAGTTATTTCAGCCTGGATCTATTATCACCGCCCAAAAGGTTTCACACGCTTGGAGAAATATAAAAGGAATTTCCTAATAGTCAAATACAGCTGCCCAGAATTATCGGGGTTCATTTCAAATATTCCTGTTTTTTTTGGGGGGGGGGGGGGGGGCATAGAAATTATCGAGTTTGTATTTACACCTGACGGACACTTTAACTGAACCACGTAACCGTCTGGATGAGACCTTTAAATAGTCGCTCAATGCTTTCCAGTGGCTGATAGAAAGAAAAATAAAAGTAGCTTTTGGCTCACTAATCTGTATTGTGAGCTCTGCACAGCTGCCACCGCTGACATCACCGGCTGGATGGTCATTTCTGTGCCTGTGTGTTTATTGAGAACAGTCCAAATAGTTTACATGGTTCCTTATCGAAATATCACATGCGCATTTTTCGAAATGCTCTCAAAAAACTGCCTCTTGTGTTCCCTTGTTCATTGTCGTTCTTATCTTCCTGACACCATGCCCCCTGAAACAAACAGACCGTGGCACAATGAGAATAAAAAAAAAGAAAAGAAGAAGGAGGAAAAAAAAGAGTGGAAAACATTTGTGATCTTTGGGTGCCATTGTAAACTGATTTTGTGTGTGTGTGTGTGTGTGTGTGTGTATGGGCGCGCATGTATTTTGCTGTCTGAGTATATACTACAGCGTGTTCACGTGTGTGCTGTACACCAGCATCCCTCGGGAAGACTACAAGCCTGTTGACGGTGATGACAGGTCAAAGCATAGTTTATTTTTCCACTATTTTATTGTAAATACAGCTCGGGGCTGCTGAGAACACACTCTGCTCCCGCTCAGAGAGTGAAAACATAAGCAGGCACCTGAAAGCAAAGCAGGAGGAGGGGTGTGTGTGTGTGTGTATGTGTGTGTGTGTGTGTGTGTGTGTGTGAGTGAGGGATGAGGCGTGAAAATGTTCTGTTCCATCAAACAGCCAAAAATGCACCTCGGTTAATTTGAGCGGTTTCTGGCAAACGCAGATTGGATTTCGGCTTATTGGTGTATTATACACAGATCATAAAAGCTTCGCCTTAAACACCTTTTTTATTGTGCTTCCTATGCAGCTGAAGTTTGAGGGGAATATTGACCTCATCTATTCTCAGGTTCATTCTCTTCCCGCAACTGAAAACTCTTTATTCTTTATTTCAAGTGGCTCTCCTTCTGTTTAAACCATTAGTCCAGAAACTGGTCAGCGGGCGCCGTGGGACACAATGGTGCCTACATATGCAGACGATAATAGAGTGATTTTATACAGAGCTCTCTCAGCCCCCTTGAAACATTTTAGATTGTAAAAGAGGAGAGATCTCACACATGGAAAGCTTAGCACAAAGCTCAGTCGGCTTAGAAAGTCTCACATGAACATTTTTGATCTTTAAAAAAAAAAAATCTGGAAACCTGAAGCCTTTTAAAGATGTTTTAATGCAACGGGACAGGTCAACACTCCCATGAGGACACTTATTTCTATTTTAAAGGGAGGAAGGGGGGTTGCAGTTTTGTTGAGTCCTTGAAAGCGCTGCCGTGTTTGAAGTGTTACCTGTGCCTGACCTGACTGACGTGCCCAGCAGTAACCTGACGCTCCAGCGCGCGGTTCAGCTCTCATCACTTGTTAGGCAACCTGGCCTCATAAGAGACGCTGCAGCTCATGATCAGGCATCAGAAGCTGTCTTAAATAACAAGCTGAACAGAGCAAAGTTTGCAAAAATCCCAAGAGGTTAATCAGGAACATTTGGAGAAGGACCAGCCTCTGTTTTTTCTCAATACGTTTCGTTTGTGTGTGTGTGTGTGTGTGTGTGTGTGTGTGTTTTTCTGCAACAAAGCAATTCACTACATCTAACAACATGATAGAGTTTCGTGACACTCGTAGAGACATCACCCGTGGGTACTGCACGGGTTCTCAAGTGAGAAACATTCTTCCCACATGGGTCCTGTTTGGAAGCCATGAAGGAGTCCGTCATCCAACCATCTGTTCATGTGGGGCCTCCATGGAAAGCGTTGTTGGCTGGGGCCCCCGTTGCATATTCCAGATGAGCCCCACATGGATGTGCTGCTGGCTGGTTCATCA
The DNA here is from genome assembly GCF_037954235.1 of Aulostomus chinensis. Taxonomy (NCBI): domain Eukaryota; kingdom Metazoa; phylum Chordata; class Actinopteri; order Syngnathiformes; family Aulostomidae; genus Aulostomus; species Aulostomus chinensis. The sequence continues at coordinate 19,213,762 of NC_141339.1, forward strand.
TTTCCCAAAGACTTGGGGTGATCCCCTGATTTCTTCTGCCAACCTCCATAAAGTTCATCTTTTTGATTTTTCGTGAATTAAAGAACCTGTTGAAAACGGGCTAGAATGAATCCAAGTGTCCAGGTTTTATTATACATCTGTGGCGGATCCAGGCGGCACGCTTATGCAGTGGTTAGCATTGTCAATGGTGGCCTGGACCTTTACGGGGCCAAAAGCAAGAATATGATTTCACCGCCGCTCATCCTCGATCCTTTTCTTCTTTTTCTTCTGGGCACCAGAGGGATCCATCGTCATCTTCCGCTTATTCCTTACTAGTAAGGGTCGTGGGGGGCTGGAGCCTATCCCAGCATCTACGGGCGAGAGGCGGGGTTCACCCTGGACAGGTCGCCAGTCCACCAGAGGGATACTTCCTTTTAAGTGTCATGCTTCACATTAAATTAGCATCTCTTCTAAACAAATCTTGAGCTCGCAGTGTCTGGCAATGCACACGACGAGGTGTCTCGTTGAGGCGCAGCCTCAAATGGTTAAATGGTGTTGTCACTTCTTTAAGATATTTAATATGTCTAAAACAACAACAACAACAAAAAAAGCAGAAAAGACCCACTAGATTGGGGGCCCCAGTAGGGGGCCCCAAGCAGCTGCTCAGTTCGCTTATGCCTCAGGCCGGCCCTGAGCACTGTCGCCTCACAGCAAGAAGGTTCTGGGTTCGAGCACAGGATCTTTCTGTGTGGAGTCTCCATGTTCTCCCTGTTCCTGTGTAGATTCTCTCTGGTACTCCAGCTTCCTCCCACAGTCCAAAGACATCAAGAGGGGACGAGGCTGATTGATACTCTAAATTGACCGGATGGATGATGTGGCGGTAACCATGACCTACCATTGCTTCAGGAGCATGTTAGCATGTTGTAGAAAGAAAAAAATAACCTGACTCACTTCTGAGATGTTGATGCAGCGGTGAAGCTTCACGTAACCTGGCAAAAGTCTGTACTTTAACCCAAATAATACTTCTCCCTACATTTACCAGACCAGATCATAATACATGATAGAACATAAAGATATGGAAGTGGTCTTCTAAGAGTGTAAAAAAACACAAGCACAGCAGAGACTGGAAGTATGTGAATAAGTTACACACATTCTACTCACTAAAAGCATCACGTTTGCGCTTTGCACCTTTTAAAAAATGTTTTAAAGTCGATTTTATTTTCAAGTTCAGTGAACCCTGCATTCACCACATGCTGCTTCTATAAATATTCCACTAGATCCCTTGAATTGGTTTAACACACACAGTAAAAGCAATCAGGAGGTTTTTAATTGCTCTGTATTTAATCCCACAAGTCGTTATACTGAGCAGGAAAATGCGATTGATGCATGGAAACCGCAAACACAACACGAAAGCGTTCGTGATTGTCAACAATTTCCATTCTCCTCCAATATGAACCTTTTGTGTCTCAGGTACTTTCCTCACCCTGGGTCAGGCGTCCTTAGAGGTGTATTAATAAAAAACAGATGCCGATTCACAGGGGAAACATTTGAAATGTCTTGATGCTGAGTGTTTGTGACACAATATCGATGCGTCGGGCCAGTGAAGCTAGCGTGATGTGTTTGCTGTGGAAGAAAAAAAAGAGCAAAATTGGTGACATCTTCACCTTTCTTCAATATGGAGGATGAAGTTTTGGGTGAGAGTGACGTGCTACAAACAAGCCATGTCCAAAAACAAGCTTGAAAATAATTGTTTTTGTTTTTTACTGGAAGAAAGGATTACTGCAGGTATAGTCATGATATTAAAATCTGCACTCAGGTTTTTTTTTTATATTAAAGTAAATCTCTGGAGCCATGCTTGTTCAGTTTTTTTTTTGGATTCTATTTCCTCTTTTGGGTGGGACACTGTGTGTGAACGCTGAGAAAAGCTATTTGTAATGTCTGCATCTGTGTTTTTCTGTTCCTGCAGCTCTGTTTGTCACTTCAAATTAACGTATTTGACTGAGGGTTTTATGCCGTATTCTTGGGTGAGTCGGTCAGATTACACTACGGGTGTTGCTCAGCGGTTGCTGAGAGCATTCTATCATCAAATAGAAATACACATTGTTCTCATTTAGCTTTGCATGGGAGACTAGAGGCTTGGCAGCGGAGGTTTTGTGTGTTGATATAAAGAGGTAATTTAATATAATGTTAAGTGACGTTTAACCGGAAAATTTTGACCAAAAAGACTTGTCAGCATGGGTAAGTGATGATTGAACATTAAATGACAACAACAATATTTCTTTAGCCAATTTGTGCACTTTGCCTCAGTCTGCATTAGAATTGGTGATACACAGCTGGCTTCAATTTGATTCACTTACTCTCAATCTAATCCGGGAAATGATTTCTTTTTTTACTCATTGTTTTCAGTATTTGACTCAAGGCTGCTTTTAAATATGTCCACCACGTGAACGGTTTCTCCACCGTGTGATTAGGACCAATATGTATCAATACAACACTTAATATTGAAAATAAGATTTTAATGACTTCAAAGTTAACAAAGAAAACATGGGAAGAAAATGTGTGTAAAGAATTAAGAAAGTATAATCAGAAGAGGCAGCGTATCGCTAAAAGGGATGGTTTGGATTTATTGAAGCGGGGTCGTGTGAGGCACTCATCCTGAGTGCGGGGCGCCGTGCCGTTACAGAACCAAAAATTAAACATCGAAATAAACCACCTACATAAAAGGCAACATCTGTATCAGTTTACTTGTATGCAACTTTGCCATCCGCCATCACACGGGCCTTTTTTTTTTTTTTTTGGCCCTACTTTTTTGCAAACTTTAAAACGTGTTCCTACACATGTCGCATATTGTATTACTCCGCAGTCGGTGGACCTCTTTAACATTTTGTTCTAATTCAGTTCTATCTCCTTGAATTCTTGTTCATTACTTGCATAGTGTTAAAAGTGGAACTGATTTTTTTTTTTTTTTTTAAAGGAACTGGTGGAACTTTGATATAATTTGCGTTATCAGGGTGGTTAGAGGATCCTCAGTAACGAGGACAAGACACTGAGCTGCAGGATATTTCAATATACAATATAAGCACAAAAATATATAGACGGAGGCTGTGACTTTTATTGCCTCGATGTTTTACTTCGTTTCCTCTAATTGTTGGAAGACCTTCTACAACAAGAAGATGAATCTGTGTTTGCCACCATGTGGAGTAGTGGTCTATTTGATTGGCTGCTGAGCTTGCAGCTACCACAGGGGCCACTGAATGTAATTGAGTGGAAAAGCCGGTTCATGTAGGACTGTGGTGTGCTGACAGGTGAGAGCAGCAGGAGTTTATCTCTCAGTCGGGGCTCGACTCTTTTAACGGGTATTAGTGGCCCGCTGCTGCACCTGTCCCTGCAGTGGAAAACAATTACAACAAAGTGTTTGCAAAATACTGACCCATTACGTGTTGTGTTTGCGGTGCAGCTCTCCCTCTCAGTGTAGGCAGAGAGACATTTGTGACTGAGACAAAAATATGCGTCTTTTTGTTCATTAGCTAAGCCTCAAGAGCCCAAAACAAATAAAACCAGGCCAGGTCACATCAAGTTAAGACACGTTCTAATATTTCATACTTCAACTGCACAGTCATTGTTCAACGTTTTGTGAGCTAAGTGTCATTACCTGGGTCATGATACTCAAATAAGTTCTAATGTGTTAAAGGACCCATTTGTAGGATCTAGTTACATCTAGAGTTGATCTAATGGGCCTGAAGGAGTGAAGCTTAGATCAAAGAAAGATCCCATAAAACTTTGGAGTGAATCCAAATCAAGAGGGGGACAGAAAATACTTTTTTTTTTGTGCTTTCGTTGACATTGCAAGGGGGCTGGAGTAGGAGCTCTTAAAGCTCACTGTCTGCACTGGGATTACACATTATGAATATTGGCATTTCTTTATAAGTTTTTAAAAACCTAAATTTCTTGGTTTGGAAATTGTTCAACACGCCATCTAGTGTTTTAAATCAGCGCTGAGTCTATTAGGTAAATGTTTTTGGGGTTTCTCTACATCGTGGTTTTTCACGGAACTGTAATGCCTTCCTGTTGGTTTTCCATGGCAACAGGAGGACACACTCTCATAGAAAAGTGGCAGCTTGAATAAGTTACTACATGTAGAATGTAAACAGATAAGAGCCAAGCATGCTTTCAGGCCAGGAAGTTAAGCTCGGCTGGGAACCCTGCTATTATCAGCTGACAATCAGCTGTTCCGAGCACGCCCACTTCAGCCGCGGCCCACTTACCCCTTCCACAGACTCTATTGGCAAATGCCATTCAAAGCTCCTTATTGAAGATGCCTCAGTCTGCCTATCCCTCATGCTTCCTCTGCACGGCATCATACAACCCCAACTCCTCCACCCCCGGGGGTCTTTGCCCTCATGCTGTCCCCCCAGCATAAGGCCCTCCTTGCCTCATATGGGCCTTCTGTTGGAAGGCCCATATGAGGCAATACCGGATTCTCAGTGTTTGGGCTTTCATTGCGCAATTTTAAGGACTCGCCCAGCCCAGAGCAATGGGAGTGGTGGCATCGGTCCTCATGCCTCCTGGTGATTGTGTTGAGATGTCCCTGCCCAAGACACCGAACCCCTAATTTCACAAGGCTTCGCTCAGAGTTGTACTTCCAAATTAAACTCAGGTAATTGCAATTAGGCTTTCTTTCTGACTAATGTGTCCTGTCCTTAAGTACAGTATGACTAACAGTATGAGTAACAGGGCAAGAAGAAGAGCTGGAGCAACATGGTTCTGCCATGGAAGAGGACACATGCTTTCATTCTAACAAAAAGAAAAAAATCATGCTTTTAATATTCTAATTATAAGAATAATTTTTTTCCACCATTGCGTGAATGTTTCCTGCTCAAACTGAAACACGCATTGGAACTTGTTGCAGTGGTTGAATCTGCTGAGACGGGCTCATGATCCCAGCCAAGAGGAGGAACAGCAGGGAGGATGACGTCCATGGCAGCGGGGAACACTGATGAGAGGATGTGAAAGAGGGTACAAAAAGCTCTCCTCGCTGATGAAATATAAAGGGTGATATTTCCAAAACATCCAAGTCATGCCGACACATTCGAACATCTTCTATCAGCAAGCCCCACTCTCAGTGGCACAGCAATGTAAACATGGCCTTTGCTTCACATGTTCCAGGGAGTGCCCCCCAAAATAGTTTAGAACTCTTTGTTGTCCAACTGGCAGACAACAGTTGGCACTACAGACCCACAATAGTACAATCTGTCCTGTCCCAGTAAACCGGCGTGAGGTCACAACGAGGGCACAGACGGCTGAGAGACATGGTCTGCTTATTCACTTAACCATCTTTGCAATACACCCACCCTTCTGATTTAAAGCTACTGTGTGGGAATGAGTTTTTTACTGGTTACAGTCGTGTCATAATGTGATTTACAGCTCGAGTGTAAGTACGGCGCACTTGCTAGCACTCCCATTCCTGCGATGTGACTGTTGTGCTGGGATTAACAGGGGAGCTGTTTGCTGTGGCACCACTCATTCTAGCCATTGTTTCTGCGCTCTTAATGACAGACTCAGCCACAATGGAAATCAGAATTGAGACTCTGTGCCAATGTGATATGCATGCAAAGTGCAAGTTCTCGGGGACTTACCCGGGCCAGAGGTGAGGAATGGGTCTCTGAGAGGATGAAAATAAATCAATAACAGTCAAAATTTTGCATATACTTTGCTACTGTACTTTTTAAAGGTAGTATCTGCAGCATTTTCCCTAAAAAAAACAAACAAAGAGAGTAATTAATTTGGTACTCTCATCACTTATGGGCCTGTAGACGTGTGGTGGTGACTGTATCCGCAGAGCCACTGGCTTCTGCCTGGAGTTTTCATTTTTGTTTTTTCTGGGTCTTTCTGGGTGGGTAGTGGGTGCATTAACCCCCCACACCAATGACAGTTGGCAAGTGATGTTGTTGGGCATGGATAACAGACAAAATTCATTTCTGGGAAAATGGCGGATTTGTATGGATAGTCATTGGTAAACACCGCCAGCTTACTTGCGCTAACCATTTGTTAGCTTGTCCTTGCCAGCGTTTAGCTTGCGCTAACTGGCTGATAGCTTGTCCAACTGTAGTCTAGCTTGTGCTAACTGGCGGGTAGCTTGCCCAACTGTAGTCTAGCTTGTGCCAACTGGCGGGAAGCTCATCTTAGCTATAGTTTAGCATGTGCCAGCGGGGGGGGGGGGGGCGTACACTTCTCTAGCCGTTGAGGAAGGGCCCTGTTTGAATTGATGTTGTGATTACAAGCCCTAATGAACCATGCCTCATACTCAACCCTAACTTTGATTCCCTACGTTTTAAATACACTTTAAATATCTTTACCTTCTACTCTTTGAATTTCAAGAATGGGTTTGTTTCTTTATTTTTTATGCATGACAGACTAAGAAAAAAATGCGGGAATGTAATTTAAGAAGAGACACAGACGAGCATTTAGAGGTCCAACAAAGACAGCAGTAATGCACTGAAACGTTGGTTGCAACTGGTCAAAATATAAAAAGAAAATTTAAGATGTCCAACAAACATAAAGAAGTGTTAAGAAGACACCTGCCACATTCACATGTTAAAAAGACAATATCTTTTACATTGAAGACATCTTAGAGCAAGGGTTCACAGCAAGAAGGTTCTGGGTTCAAGTCCCAGCTCGGGCACGGGGTCTTTTTGTGTGGAGTCTCCATGTTCTCCCTGTTCCTGTGTGGGTTCTCTCTGGTACTCCAGCTTCCTCCCACAGTCCAAAGACATCAAAAGAGGACGAGGCTGATTGATACTCTAAATTGACCGTAGGTGTGACTGTGAGTGTGAATGGTTGTCTGTCTCTATGTGTTGGCCCTGCGATGGACTGGTGACCTGTCCAGGGTGAACCCCGCCTCTCACCCAAAGGCTGCTGGGATAGGCGCCACCCGTAACCCTTAACAGGATAAGCGGAAGAAAAAAAACTTTTATTTGAACAAATAAATTCAACGCGTACATTGTTTCTGTTTTTATACAAGCATCCGTACAAATGTCTGTATTATTGCCACATCAGATATAACGTGTTTCTTTTATGAATCATGAGGTAACAGATGTCTACTTTCTTCCTCTGAGTGATGACAATAATTAGCCAGAGCACTGATTGACCATGTAATCTGCTCTGGAATATCTTCACCGCCTTATAAGTGAATCAGCCATCACATCTGCAAGTTACTCAGCTGAACAATTTCATAGTTTCTTTTCACTGCTGTAAACAATCGGCGGGGATTTCTAATGAAAATTTGTCATTCGTAATGATTGACAGAGTCAACAAATCTATATATTGTAACAAAGTGTCAAACCTTGTCTTTGTATTATTATGTATAACAGCTCAACCATTGCGCTGTCAATCAAAATCTCACGTATTGTCACTCCACATAAAGAGCAATAACTACGTTTCAATCACAGTTATTTGCCTGTCATGTCAAGGCCAAGTAATACACTCTGAGGTGTGACTTTCTGTGGGGAGTTCCTCTATTTTAAGGCTATTAAAATCACCCGTCTGACAGACAGGTTTTTAGCTGCAGGGCTTGTCAGTTACTCGGCCTGGTCGTGGTTGCCAGCTGCCGATGGAGCGCCAAAGCTTACAGAAAACAAGTGGTGATTCGGAAAGACAGGTTCCAGTGACCTGCTGTCCTTTGTTTCCTGGTAAATCAGACTCGAAGAAGTGTGGAATGGGGGAAGCAGGGGAAAGGAGGAGGTGCAAATGCTAGCCAGTAGATAAAGGCATGTGCCAAAGCCTGAACAAATAAACAAGGGGATGATTGTTTCAGCACACACGACTCGGCTAATTCAGAGTGAATTAAGAGTGCCCCGGCTCAGAGCCCTGATAAGCCATCCCCTGTCGCTCTCAGCCCTTGCCTCTGTTTTCTTAACTAATGCCCTCCTCGCCGCCTAGCTTGGACTTTATAATCAGTTTAAGATCGGTGTTGGATACACTCACCATTCAGAAATTGAAATGTCACAACAAATTATCTGAATAAGCTTATTCTCACGTCCTCTTCGTGTGTTTATTGTAGCTTTCCTGGTGCTAGTATGACAAGCTAATGAAAGCGTTTTGTACAGTCTACGCTTTCTACGAGCTATTTTTTCTACTTAGTGTCTAAACAACCCCATAAATATTACAGGAACAAAGAATCTGGGTTTATTTTATGAGGTGAAACTTTACAAGCGTGTTTTGGACACTTCAATGTAAATTGTGATTCACTTACTGACAGCCAACTATTCCTCTGAATAATCCCATTAATCCTCGACTTCTTTGGGGGAGAGGAGGATTAATTTTATTTTGCAACTCATTCCTAGCAGATAGCTTGCAGATGTTTCTTCGTCAAGACTCATCGTGGCCTTGCTCGCAGCTCTTGGGTTGCAGTTATTTTCTCATGCTGCGATGGAGCTGAAGGTAGATAAAAGACCAAGTGTTATTCTATGATTAGAGCTGGAGCAGCTTCTTAATGACCACCGCAGCCGCCCCTTCCAGATAAATCATCAGCCGTCTGGTCTCTCTGGCCAGCATCACGTAGACCACAGAACTCTGGTCCCCATTAGTGACCCACCCCCCTTACGGTATCTCTCAGTCCGATGGTTAAAAGACCCAGGCAGGTTCCGTTCCGCATTAGTTTTGTCCCGGTATCTGGCCTCAGCAGTGTGTTTACGGCGGTGCCCTGCAGCACTTCATGATGATTGAGCGGTGCTGAGTTTCCCCTGCTTTGATGACCAAAATGCTCCCCTAATACACCTTTTCAGTGACTATATATTACCGAACATTTGCACTGACTAAAGAATGTGAAGTAAACATGATATATATGCTTTTATGCCTTGATGAGATTCAATTTGCGTGTGTCTTTGTGTTTCTCGTGTGTGTTTTGCCGTCGTGCTTCAAAGACACTGAGTCAGAGGAAATAAAGAACAGGGGAAGTGACTGTGTGACTCAGGTCCTGTTCCTCCTAACGATGCTGTCACCTAAACCGACAAGAAACAAATAGGAAGTTATGACATCATCAGCGCAGACATGAGCAACGTGCATCCACGCCTTGATGGGATCTGAACCAAAGCTCACATCTGAAGGAGACATGATTATTTATTTTACTGTGAATTATCGCTTGTTAAATTCCAGGAATACTGAGGTACTGAAGACTCACGACTGGCTAATATATAAGGGTAAACAATAATTTATCCTCATTTTGTTAAGATTTTGTTTGCTTTTGAATTTTTTTTTTTTTATCAGACCATCTCTCAATCACAGATGGATTTCTTTAATGCAATACACTGTAACAAAAAATGTTCTTTACTAATAATTTCACAGATCATATGAGGGAACACATGGTGTTATTTCATCATTTATCTGATATGCAAATTGGGCAGAAATATTAACTTTCCTTCAGTTATTCATCCTGATAATTCTCCACTTTAACAAGCTGGTCAAGCCAGTATTTATAAAACTGCATATTTGAATTGTTCTATTGCATAACAACAGTATTTGTTGCTGTTGTAAGTGGCATTGTCTCAGTTGGTCAAAATAGTAGGACAACCAATCAGAAAGCTCCCCTCTGTCTCTTACCATCCCTGGAAATCTGCTGAGTGACAGTGGTCATGGCAACAGCCCCGGCTCGCTTGTACCCCTGCTGTGCAGCATTTGACGGCGTTTAAATGTGTTGTGGAGTAATTGCATCGTGGATTGGATGAGATATGTCCGCTAAGGTGTTAGAGAATGTGAGAAACAGAGCAGGTGGTGGAGGCCCAGAGGCTCTCCCATAAAAAAAAGAAAAGAAAAAAAAGTCATCCAATGGTTGTTTCCTTATCATGTCGCTTTCACATCCTGCCTGTGTGACAGCATGGAAAGTGCACATATCTAAAAAAATAAATCACACTGTTGTTGACAGAATACAGTAGTGCAATTCATTTCGATGAAAAATGTAATATAAAAATGTAGAAATTATAGTTTGCAGAGACTAAAGGAAAGGATGTGTTGCTGCTTTCTGCTTGAAATTTCCCTTCTGTTGTCATTCATATTCCACATTCCAAAATAATTGTGCGCGCCCTTCTTGTAAGACACAAGGAAATGCTAACTTTCTTAGCATGAGTCAAAGGCAGAGAGTTTACATTCCAACCCTTACTTGTGGTCACAAGTCTTAGGTTGAGGCCAAAAGAATCAGATTGCTGAGCTCCTTTGGACAGGTGAAGAGCTCCAGAGAGAGTTACCTGCAGCTGCAGCGCTGCAACGTGCAGTAACATGACCAGGGAGGTGCAGGTCAGGCTACATCGAAGGCTACAGTGCGGTGGCTACGTAAATCTACAGTTCGCCACTGCACATTTTAAACTCGACTCCTTTGTCGGCAGATGATTACGTCTCTTGCATTTGGAAACTTGACTTCTAAAACAATGTGCTTGCACAGTGTAGATCTCAGGAGGATAAAAAATGAAATTCGGACAACTTTTGCAGTCGTGTTTGAAATATAACTGTACTTGGTACAGTGCTACTTTTGGAACCCAACAAAGTTGCAAATGTGCTTTGTGATTCATTACTCACACATTCCTCTCTGCAATAGAAAGTCCAAACTTTCTAGCCAGCATCTCCACACCTGATCCAATGTGTTTCCTACGTCCTGGCAAGTAAAGAGTGCTGTAACTGAGTAGCTAAAAGCCTATCAGCGTGTGTAGAGATGACATCAGATGAATGCCATATGAAAGGATCCAGCTGTCACACTACACTTGTACCAACATCGAAGAACAACACCAAGGCCATGCCAAACATGATCAGGTGTCCTGGTGGCAGCAGAGGCAAGCCAGGAGCGTCACATCACCGAGTGTCACAGTGCAGCACACAGGGGTGACGCCAACCACTTACTGGTGTGTGGTACAGCCGAAAACAAGAATGAGGGATGATAAAAAAACAGCGTAAATGAAACAGGTTCAGAGATTTTAGGGGTATTAGTTAGTCTACAGGTTTGTAAAAGATTAAGTCAGATGTGAATATAGCAACAGCATGGTTGGCAAAGAAGTTGTGGCAAGAAAAATAAGATGCATTACATAACTTCTTCCAACTATTCTTGGTGCCTCGGTTGGGGGTGCATCCTAATCAGATGCTGAACCACCCTGCGTCCTCCGAATGTCTGAGCTCCTTACTGAGTCCTTTCTCAGGATACCATCCATTCTGAGGAGGAAGCTTTTACTGCAATGTCATTTGTTGGTCACGACCAAGTGACGCACCTACTATCATGTCTGAAAATACCATAACAGAAAGAAAGTCACCACAGCAAATCCATGCAGGGTTAAATAGTCGTCCTCTTCACTTGGAACAAGAGCTCACATGCAACCAGAAGGGAGCAATTCACCATTTTCATTCATTTCCAGCAATTCCGCAAATGTTTCCATGTTCCTTGAAGAGTTGTAGAGAGTTTCAGGTCTCCAAAAACTATTTGAGAGGGGAACCAGTTGCTTAGGGCACTCACAGCTGGTAGACACAAGCAGCCAATGATGAGGCGTCACGCTAGGCATTGTTGGGCTATAAATAAAGATTTAGTGATGGTAGACTCATATAAACACTGCATAAAACATTGTTGTCTCTGGGTATGCAGGCATGTGTAAGGTTAAGGGATACAAAGGCAATGTAAAGGATAAACAAAAGACTCCCAGTTCCTGTGTGTGGCACCATAAATCGAGAGTATGCGGGGCATGAAGGAAGTATGTTTAAATCATCAGAGAAGTGCTGCCACCCATTCATAGGGAAAATGCATTTAAATAGAACCCTAAAGGATACACAACTACTGAGCTGAGTGGGACACAATGGTGTGAAATTGTACCCTGGTGCAGGACATCTAGCCAGCATAGCAACAACACAGCAGAGCGCACCAGTTAGAGGGATTATGTTGTTTTGAGGCCAGCATTTACTGAAGGAGCTGCTACAGGTAGCTGATGATGCGATGGAGTTCCTGCTGCACTGACAAGACCCAGGTTATACTGCGTTTGTATTCGTGCGTTTGTGTATGTACTCCATGCAGAAGGGAGTTTTCTTGCGAATGCGTGTGTGTGTGTGTATGCGCGTGCTTACGTATGGGCTTCTGTCTGTTTGTATACACATGGTAATCTGAATCAACTGCGAAACCTGAGCAGGCTCGCCCACCGTGTGTTTAATTATTCAAGGTGCTTTGACTGAAAACTCGATCACCTGGAGCATCCTTTCTACTGCCACGAGTGCCCCCGCACGCCGCTGACCTGTGAGAGAGGGGAGGGGGCAGAAAAGGAGACCACTGCAAAGGAAAGAGGATACCGTAGTTGCTCTCTGTGGTATGTTCACTTAAACTGGCAGAATGAATTATCCAAAGATGGGGTATAATACCCCCCTGCAGGAGATGTCGGCTATCTACAGATTGTCATGTAGAAATTATCACAGTAACAACCTTTCAATATTCCTAAGTTCTTTCATATATTTTGAGAGCAAACAAAGATTTTTAAGACGGCTGATGGTCTGAATTTCAACATCAATCTCTAGTAACCCCTAAGCCCCCCTCCATACCCCAACAGCTGCCTTGATTCCAGCCAATTTAATTTGCAGGGGAAACAAATTGTGGGCATTTGACCATCTGGCCCTACACCTTTCCCCCAAAGTCTTCCTGCCTAGTAAGGGGCCCCCATTTTATTAACAGGATTGGGCAAAGTACACCCAGGAATTATCACTCTTCCTAAGTATACCATGGGGGCAAGAGCCCCGGCCTCAGGAGGGGAAGCCAAGCCATGAAAATAGTTATTTGTTGTTGTTGTAGCTGTGAAAGGCGTCTTCCCAGGAAGCGTAGTCATTCGAAGCCTCCAACTGGCAGGGCATTACTTGGTTCAGTAGAGCAAGATGGTGAAGCTGTTCATCTTTCTCAGTGCCATCCAGGCCTGCAGGATCAAGAAGCCCCATGTGGGCTAAAAACGGCCCCAAGCTACTCAGCTTAGTTCCTGGCTACTCAGCTAGGTAGCACTGTGGGTTGATGAAATTCTGTGGTGAAGGTTTCCCAGACAAAAATCAGGCAAAACCAGACATCGGGAGCACTGGAGGTTTTCCTGATGTCTTGGCCTGCTAAATAACCGGTAGGCTGTGACCCAAATCTTTTTTGAGGATAAAGTGTTGTGAATGCTGCGATGAATGAGTCCAATAGAAATAAAGAAGCCAGACTGGCACGTTAGGCCATAGTGATTACATTACTCAAATGTAGCATGAATGTAGCCATTTGTAGGAAAACCAGCTGAACCTTGCGCTTGATGGATAGCAATTAAACGAGAGAGGATGGAGCAGATGGAGGAAGAAGAAAGGCTAACATAGCTAAAGCTATCAATGCAGGATTATCTTCTATAGTAGCGCAGAAGCAAAATGGAGGTGTGCAACATTAAAAGCTGTGCAAGGCAGCAATAAATATTGCTACTTAAACAGCTAAGTAACCACTGGATTTGCCAGGGTTCATAAAGTACATTTCTATTCAGAAACCTCGAAGCCCCTGCTGACTGCTGATATTTCTCAAGGTGTTGCTTCCCCTGCCAAGATGGTGATAATGTCTTTTTGTGTAAAAAACAGTGGCAGTCATAGAAGGGAAAAACTCATTCTCTGCTGTAAGAACCTCCCCTGCCTGCATGTTTCATTCTGGCCATCCACACCTGTAATATCATTGGTAGCGACATATATTTGGTTTGTGTTGCTCTTTTAAATTCTTTTTTTTTTATTGGTAGTTCATTCAACTGATGAGAATATTGTGCTCTTGTTCTTGTCTTCAAGTGAGTGGAAAGCGTACTAACTGTACAACAAAAGTAGACATAATACAAATACACTTTTGGTTTGTAACTGTAACTTTTCACCTAAACCACTTCAGACATTAGCTTAAAACCACAGCCTCGGGTCTGGCTCACCTTAATTGAATGCAGTCGTCATTAATATTGTTAACGCCATCTGTTCCTTTTCTGCATTGAATAAATTGTCCAAAAAAAAAAAAAAAAACGCCATGAAAAGAGCCTGTTGTTGGCTCATTATTTTTGGGATTCACATGCACTACAAATTCCTCTCATTGCAGGAAATGAAGTTTTATAACATAAAAAGTAGTCTGACGGGGTATTTCACGCTGTATTTTCCGGCCTGAGTGAATTTTCCAGTCCAGCCTTTGGCAAAATTGTGTACGTATTGTATTGTGACATTTTATTAGAATATTAGAAAGGCCTAAAAGTTCATGGTTTTCATTTTCTTTCAGACAGCATCCCCCAGGGGCATAGAGAAACTCTGCAGTGATTACGAACCAATATCCTGTGGTATGAGGTACCATTATTTAATGGTTTCATTGAAGCAATGTGTATGACACAATGCTATAGTGCTCATAAGGGACATATCCTAAACACTTGCTACATATTTGCTGGCAATAAACTACACCTCGTGTGTTTAAATGGGCCCCTCAGCCCGGCAACACAAACATTGGTGGAGCCTCTGATTATCAGGCCAGTTTAATGAATATTCACACTCAGCAGACTGATTGTGAAGCTGAGATAGCAGCTGGGACCCAGCGCCTGGGGCCCAGCCGCCCTACAACTGCTCGTTGGAACAGACAGTATTCCTCTGGAAATGGCCTCTCCAGCCAAACTCCTCAACTGCTGCCAGGACTGGACCAGTCATGGTAAACAGACAAGGGCGAAGCACGGTTAGGTCATTTGGAGTAATAGTAGAAAAAAAAGAAGAAAAAAAAGCAGCTGAAACTGCTAAAACTAAACGTTCTCCAGTGAGAGTTTGAAGTATTAATAGAATAACCTGTTACCTGTATAGTGGGCAAATGCTTACAATAAGGTTAATCAGTCCGTTGACCGGATTGGTCGAAGTTAACCCATGATGGATGATGAACAAGCCTCATTTTCCAAAAAGTTTCTAGGAGCGACTCATTTTTGTTTGCGGGTGCAAATGTGATCTTTTTTTTAGTCAATACTTGGATATTTTTGGTACTTGCATCGATTCTGTTCCTAAAAACTCAGCTCGGAAGAATCTTCAGCATCATTTTGTTCTGTGTTTGATCAAGATTTGAGATCAGTGTGTGTAATCAAACTGCTGGTTTCCAGCTTGAGCTACTGGTAACTTCACTAGTCCACACAAAATACTGTTAAAACGTTCCACCCCATTTCCAAAACGTTTTATTATCAAGCTGTAATTCTCTCTACACGTAAACCGAACCTTTCATAGGTCATACAGGAGCGATTAGGAGGCTCGTTGTCTTTTATTACCGTTGATTTATTGTTTGTGACTGCCGCTTGTTTAGACAAATAAAGACCAGTGATGCAGATATAATAAAGCACCTGAGATGTCTCCCAAAATGATCATAGAAACTGACCAAACGGACCGCGGCCACCACTCGGCTCCAGGCTTTAATTACTGCATGGAAAAACACATAAGTGTACTTTATATATGCACTCAAGCCATAAAACAAGTTTCTGATGGGCTTGGATTGTCATAACATATGCTGGTGGTTATCCATTAAACGCCTTCTGGACATGTGCCATATTGGAACAAGACTAGAACATCGTTTGTGTCATGTACCTGTTCCTGATGGCGTTTTACAGCGAGTGTTTGGACCCCTTGGGGTGTGGGGTCAAGCGGAGATGTGGGTCTGTTGTAGTGATATGATGCTCTGGTTTGTTTCGGGGTGAAATGAAGTTTCATCCAGGATGTGGCACCAAAACCTCCAGCTGAAACCAGAATGTTCCATTTATGAATTAGCTACCGGCTAAATGTGACCGTACACCGTATCAGCTAGAGATACGAGTCATTTAAACATCTTATCTTCAAGAATAATTCACTTGAAAAGGGTATGTTTTCTTTCATATACTTATTAAACTTACTTACTTAAAAAGGAGTCTTAAAAAATCTTTTTCCCCCTCATGCATTACTTCTCTGTGATTCAAGATTGCCCATAAAGCCAACTGTGTTAGGTTGAGGCCAATAGCGACCACCTACGAACAACAGGAAAGCTGTCCAAAAAAATGTGTGGTGGGATATGTCTGGAAAGACTTGGATTATACTTATATTTTTATCATTGGTTGCTGTTAGCTTTAAGCTAGCTTTCTGCATTCTTGAGTAAAAAAGATGTAATTCTGGAGGAAAAACATTGTCGTTGTGAGCCAGTAATTGTGAAAACTACATTTGTTGGGTGAAGTATCACTTTAAATCACCCTTTTTTGGTTGTTTACAGTTACTCATAGACCCGTTTCCCCCACATCTTACAACCTATAACCTAATTTTACTACTTGTTTGCTAGGTGAAGGTTGATTTACTGCTGTAAGACTCAAGTAATGCATGAGGTACCTCTGATGAGTAACACACCACATGTCAAATGCATCCGAAACGTCCCTGCAGTAGGTATATTTATCTCGGTGGTTAGCAGCGATTCTTCACAAAGAGAGCGTTGGATTGTGTAAGTGTCCTCTGAGTGCTCTTGTTCCCTACACAACACAAGAACACGCAGGTTCATTGATTTGGATCCTGCATACGAGCATAAATATTTCGGTGCATGACGAGCTGGTGACCTTTCTGCGGCAAAGAAAAATAAATGAATTTAATACTATTTACAAGGCTTTTCACTGCACTTCAATTACCACTGAGATTTTGAATTACATGTGCCTTAACAAGCGGGGGTTATGAGTATTGTCTGTGTTAAATTGTGCATCACACTTTGGACTAAATCTCTTTTTATGAGGACATTATGCAAGCACAAGGTCTCTGGTTTCCACCCTTAAGCCGATGATGGGATTCTCCAAATAAAGCAGTAAATATTCCTTCGTCGTTTGATCCCTGACAAAAAGAAAGTTGCTTTGATCACTTTTCCGGCAACACTGCATGCCAAGTTCTTCCCTCACTGGTGGAGGGATGGATAGCGTTGGACAGACTTCTAGCAGCAACCATCACGGAAGAGACACCGCCCGTGTGTCACCGACGTGAGAGATCTACATCTATAGATAGTCTGATCATCCTAAATGTTTCTATAGCCTGTAAAATAGGAAGAAAATTACAAACAAATTTACTCGTTGTTCTTAGTATTGAAAAAAAAGCAGAATGACAGCGGATTAAATTCTGTTTTCCACTATTATTTACCTACAATGTGTGTATTTTAGCTTAGCTGCAGGCTGCACAAAGTGGTTCATCTAACATACCGTTCAACTGCAAAGGGTCAAATGTCAGGTGGAGTAAGCAGGTTGCTGGTCATACGTGACAACCTGTAATGAACAGCCAGGAAGATGCTGGAGTCCTATCCAGTTACGATGGCTGCCGTTTACTGAGGAAGCACGTGCGCGCGCACACACACACACACACACACACACACACACACACACACTTACAGAAAAATGTGGCCTCATCCCAGGGGAGTAGTAAAGGATCAGAAAGGATCAGAAGGTAGGGTATCCAGGAGGAGGTCTGTATAATTGGGGTGCGGTGAGGTTCAAAGACTCCTGCAGAGCAACAGTGAGGGAAACGGAGGATTTCAAACCCACAGATGATTTATTTCGATGCAAGACGGTCCAGCAGAATATACTGGATAATCCCGGACAATCAAACTGAAAAGCTTTTCATGAAAAACTCAATCAACATATCCTTTTTTGCAGTTGAAACGAATATGCGATGAAAAACGTTATCGGGAGAATTCAAAACTTTCCCTTGCAAGGCAGAGTTTCGTTCAAAGTTGATCTCGATTTGCCCACGAGGCTCAGCTGAACAGCAAGCTCACATTTTGAATTCCTAAACAAATCTCTTTGCCTCAATCAGCAGATGTGCTCTAAAATCAGAGTGAGAATGAAGACCTGGTCCGATTGCACAATAAAGACAGAGGAGACATCCCATGTGTGCCTCACTTTGAATTACAGTACCCAGAGAGCGACTGATTCCTTTTCTCACTAAACTTTCTAAAAGTCTGGTTTTATTCCTGTTGGACTCCTGCTGCTGTAACTCTACACCATGCACATTCATTATTGGGTTGAGGGAAGACGAGTGAAGGGGCTGATTTATGACAAAAAACATGCAGAATTTCTGCTAAAAAAACCAAAAACAACCCTAAACAATAATAAATAAAGTTTGTGTCAACATCACAAAGTGTTAGCACATAAAAACAGAGCGGCATTTTAACAAAGGTGGGAATAAAAAATTAAACGAGGAAAAACAGCCTCAGAGAATTAATGATTAAAAACCAAATGAGCGTTTTAAAAGAGGGTACAGATGCAGCTAGCGAGGGGTGATTTTACAAGGTCCCTTATTTCATTGATGTGTGGACGCAGTCAGGTGTGGGGGCGGCTTCTAAGATATATACTGTGGGGATATGAAGGCTTTCTAAATAATACATAAAATGTTTTTTTTTTTTAATTCTAAAATGAATTGCCAGCCAGTGTCGTGTAATTAAAAATGGGGTAATTTTTCCCGTGTGTGTCTAAAGAAACACATTTCGTGTGATTAATTGACCTGTGATTTATACCTGCAAAAAGATCATCATGATAATCCAGTTTGGAGGGAATGAAAGCACGGGTGGTGCCATTAAAGTGCTGCACTGCCTGAATCCTTGTAGTTGGACTCAGGGATTGTGGTTGCATGACTGGGCTCGATTCAAATCTTTATCTGTTGGCTGTTTAGTCTGCCGAGGATTCCTGGAGGTGTGTGGTCTTTTCATTAAAACATTACTAGATCCTTATCCCTGCCATGTTTGGTTACAAGCTGTTATTTTCAGCAGTGCATGCACACTTTTTGCTGTTTTCCATTTCTTCCTATATCTCTATGTTTCTCTTGTCTTTGTCCATTTCACCGTTGTGGTCGTTATTCCCTTTTCTGTCTTTCTTTTTTATCACCCCCCTTCCCCGTCCTCTCACCGTTTATCCACGCTCCCTGCAGCTTGACAGGGTGTGAATGTTGTTTTTATCAGATGGACATCGTGTCTCTTCCCATGGCACATCCCGGGAACAGCAAGTTCAGCTTGATGGCTCCCCTGGGTCTTGACCCTTCATGGGCCTCCATGTTGCCTCCGTAAATTACAGCCTAACCCCTGCGCACGCAAGCAGTCACGGGCGTGCGCGCACGGGCGCGCACACACACACACACACACACACACACACACACACACACACACACACACACACGCATGCATGCAATGCTAACATAGGTTCCTAAAGATTTAAGCAGCAGTAGACCATCACACTGTATGTAAAGATATGCATGCATACGCACACACACGCACACACACACACACGCGCTTGCACACACACATATACATAACATGTTTATTCAGGTATATCCTTCCTGCCTCTGACAGTAAACCTGTTCAAGTCATGTGGTTTTTGCTACCTCTGCAAAAGAAAAATAGAAAGTGAAGTTTGTAGCCAGGCTCACAATCAGAAATCTGTGGCAGCATGATTTTATGACATCCTCCAAAGAAATGTTTCGATTTCCGAGAGAGCAAAACAGAAAGACGTGTAGCGATGACACGGTGAAATGAAAGCGAAAAGAAAAGAGATCGAAAAAAAGATTATTTGACCAGAGAAGACACTGCAGGAAAATGAGCAGAGGGAAAGTGTGTTTCTGATTAAGAGGTTGAAAAGCAGATGAGGGTACAGGATACACACATGCACTCAGCAAACCTGCCTATTAGAGATAACCACAGGCATCATCCTTCACCTTGATTTCATGCAGGTTGCTCCCGGAACATTTGAGAACATTTCTGTTGGCTGTAAGAAAGTAGAACCCCGTTTGGCCCATTAAAGAATAAGCTGACAGGCACGTTAGTCAACCTTTGTACATGATGACCAATGAGCTGTCTACGCTTGGTCCACATTCAGATCCTTGTAAAGAAACAAAAATACAAGACAAACAAGTGGACCAGACAGCAATCCTGCAGTTAAACTGTCAGACTACTTTTACGTCCGTACTTTGACCCTTGACAGCTTTACAGCTTCTCAGTGAATACACATGTAATATATCTTTCTGAAGTTTCTACAAATATATTATGAGTACTTCACACTAGTTTCTCAACTCTAATTGCCCTCAAACTGGACCTCGATGCCAAAATGTCAGTGTTTTTCGACCACGTCATTCAAATTTTCCTGCTGTATTTCTCCTTCCTCCGTCACATGTGGAGTCTTTTTCTGAAGTTGAATCTGAGTTGGTGTTTATTTATGCTTAACCCCTCACTCGTCCTCGCTCTATGCTTCTTTTTTGACGAATTCTTCCTCAAAACATTCTCCTCCCGTTAGACTGATTTGGTAGTTGTTTCCACTGCTGACAGATGTGTGACTGTGCTCCTCTTGATCCGTTCCTTGAGGGTCAGTCCAGTCTTATCCTCTCTTTCCATGCTTCCTTGAGGGCACCTCATCAGGGGTGCCTTCAAACTCAAAACATTCCTTCCAATTCGGGTGTGTGTGTTAGAGGTTTCAGCCAATCATCAGCGACTACCTCTCTAACACCCCCCCCCCCCAAATATCACACCAACGGTGACACTCACGACTGGAATAATAATCCAGATGTTCAACGCACCTCCGTCTCCACTTGAATAGATATTCAACTTTTTTTGCCGGGGCCAACTGCAGTCCTGGTTGCGTTTCTATGCTGATGATGTCCAATTATATTTGAGAACTTTCAAATGCAGGCAAATTGTAATTTAAAGTCAGTTTGCAAGCACTGAAAATGTCCAAATGCTTCCCAAACAATTTAATCATAGAGTTTGAGACCTTACAGGAAGATCGAACAACTCAGCATTCTTGAATTTTAGTTCAAAGTTTGTTTGAAGAAGCCTTGTTTGGTTTAGAGTGAACTCCTTTTGAGTCCTGTTATTTTCAGGAGGTGTGGTGTTTGCCTCTGTCAGAACATCTTGGCTAGTATTACTCTGTATTAGGAGTTTAAGTCAAAAAGCTGTGGCATGATTACAGCTTGCGCAAAATTCCACTGAATAATTGCTCACTGACACAGCGTTCCCATTATCTCAGTGCTGGCTTCCCTACACGCTTTCCTTTTTAATTTGGGATTGAATCCCAACTCCTCAATGCTAGGGCTTTCATGACGTCAGAGAAGGGGCTCCTGCTCGTTCCTTGGTCAGTTCAAGTCTTGTGGTGACTGGACTATTGCTTATCTTTGATTTAAATATTTATTCAGATGCCTTTTAACAGCATTTTGTAAACTGTGTTTTGAAAGGTATCACATAAACAAAGAGAATTTTCTCAGTAGATTTCACCCTCCCGCAGATCGCATTTTCAGAAAGTCAAATTATAAACCATCCCAAAAAAGACTCTCATTCTTTAAAAAAATAAAATTAAAAATGAGGGATTCACCTTCAAGCCACTTGTACAAAAGGTCGACCCTGGTATGTTTTCATCTCCTCAGCTGAATATTTCACCTCCCTTACACACACACACACACACACACACACACAAACACACACACACACACACACACACACACACACACACACACACACACTTAACACACAAACAAGCGTGTGAGCCTTATAACTGTCCTTATTCTTCAGCTCCGCCCTAGTGATATATTACAGGTGTGTGTGTGATCTTCACAATAACCATAACAAGGAGACCGGGCAATTAAGTGTGTGTGTGTGTGTGTGTGAGGCCAGGAGTGGGGGTTTAAAGGACGAAAATGATACTGCAGTAATCGACCTCCCCTTTCAACTCCCTCCTCTATGTTCTATTGACAGCCGCCTGCCGCCGCTCTTTTTTTCCCTCCCTGCTTCCCTGATGCTTTTATGCATCTCCCGCTCATACTGCACAAACTGGTGTCCATTTCTTTCCATTACTTCTACCTGCATTTCCACCTCTTTTATTCAGCTTTAGTCAATCAGGACACTTGGAAAGCTGAAGACACGTTTTTACATCGACTGTATGTGTAAAACGGGTCATTCTTAAATCCATGATATTTATACAATAATATCTATAATATAACATCTGCATTGTATTCAGCTTGACTGTCGAAACTCTTTAGTGATGATTTAATTCATTCTGAAATGAGAAAAGCAAACTTTTCTTTGATTAAGAGGTGTCATATTTACATCTTTAAGGTTAAAAGTGTGTGATAGTTTTCATTCAAAAATCTCATTTTAAGGCTCTCGTAAACTCTCCTTGAACGTACATGTGTTTTTGAAACAGTAAATCTAACAGTGGCTGCATTTTAAGAGGACTTTTTGATGGTCATTGACCTCTACTGGTCACCTCCAGGACAACATCTGACTGTGAATTTTGCGAGGTTATTAATCACTGATACCATAATTAAAAGAATCCACATGGATGTGCTTTAAATCATGCATATGTGCTTTTAGTGCAAGTCGGCTAGTCTTGCTTATCTGATTCAACTTGAAATGAGGAGGACAGTTTTCTCTCCTGGCTGTGTCTCTATCCAGATCTGCTCTCAGCTCTATCCCTCCCTCACTCTCCGGCCCACTCAAACTCCCACACACCGCTTATCTACCTCTCACCTACATCCTCCTCTCTCTTCTTTCGCCTCTCTTTCTATCTCAACGCTAGCACATGCATGCACACATGGTTCTCGAAAATCTCTCTCACCAGCCAAACATGAATGTTTCCATGCCAACATCCAGAGCAACAGTCTCCTTATATACAATGTGTGTATGTGTGTGTTTGTTTGTGTGTGTGATATATATATATATATATATATATATATATATATATATATATATATATACATACTGTATATACATAGGTGAAAATATATATGAAAGATCAAGTGAGAATTGAATTTGTATATGTCACATATGATGAACAGACATGTTTCATTTCAAACGTGAATAAAAATAAGGAAATGAGTAGAACCAGACTTTAAAAATAGATGTTTATTTTCTCTGACGTGTCATCCCCTGGACAGATATCAGATACTGTATATTTACGCTCATAGAGATGATAGTTGTGTATATTCATTCCATATAATGTGCATGCAGACACTCGTGTATATACGATCACGTTCCCTTTTTGGTCACATGGTTACATATTCCTGCACGAAATGGGATAGAAGGACAGAAGGAAATGGGAGGAATTGGACTGGAAGGCTGAGAAGTGTGCATTTCCTGAGTGTGAAACAACCACATATTGATGGGATAGCGATATCCATCAGGGAAAAGGAGCCTATCTTCAGCCAGCGGGCCAGTAACCATGGTAATTTGGGGAGAGCAAACAGGTTTGAGGAGGTGAACAGCCAAAGACATAACCTTTTTTTGCTAGCTCGCTAAGAGAAGCTCATAGATGTATATAAACACGCTTAATTTTTGTGGTTTTACAGCATTTGGCATCATGATGTTGCAGTTGTTCTGGTTTGAAGCGATGGAGGCAAACGCGGAGCTAGAAAAGACACGGTGGAACTAATGAAACTGATAATTAGGGACCTAATAGCAAACAAGGACATCAAGAACAAAACAACGTACTTAAATAAGAAAACTAACTAAAAAAAAAAAGTCAAACCTTGGAGAGGAACACTAGCATGAATGACACGATAACTAAACTCATCCAACCACACAACAAGAAACAGGCAGTGGAGCAAACAGGTGGAAGGAGCAGGGAAAAGAAGGGGAAGTGGACAAAGATAGGAAGTAAGTCAGTAGAGATTTTCAAAATAAAACAGGAATTATGTGAAAACACAGAGGAATAAACAAGAACCAAAATGAAAAAAGACCAAAAGCAGAACTCAAGAGTTTGAATTAAAAGCAATGCACAACTATAAAGCAGTATTCCAAATAGTAATATTACTGCATTACTGCCATGCTAATTGATTGAAATTAAGTGCAAGTACTTGCAAGAATGAGTCGAATTTGGCTTTGAGAGAAGAAAACCCGGTTGTTATTTAATATAAAAATCCAAACAGATAATTTTACAATTATTTTGGCACATGTTGTTGAAGAGAGGAAGAATGTGACTCCCTAAGGAGCTGAACTTTCTCCACCTGGGTGTTTTACTTGACCAAAATGGAGTCCTCACAGCACACTGGCAATATCTTGTACACACACACTCACACTCACACTCACACACACACACACACACACACACACACACACACACACACATACACACACACGTGCGTGCTTGTGATGACACTCATTAACGTAATGCATTCCCCGGCTCCTCACCCAAGTTGTCCCCATCTCAACCCCACCTTAAACTGAACCTAAACTGGGTTTTAAGACCGTGACCCGCAGACCCTCAAACTGCCTCACTTTCCAAAACTCCCCTCAAGGTCGCAAACTCCCAATTTGTAGTGAAAGATACACATCAAACTAATGAACACACAACACACACACACAGGAGGGCCAAGCAGCGGAGTGGGTCCAATTTACACACGACTGTAAATTACCCAACACTTCCCAATCAATTATTCATAATCCGTAATTAATTATGAAACGATCAGTAATCCAACACCAGTCCACTGGCCTGTGGTTGCCTAGTAACCATGACCCATATTAAATGCCACCATTGTTGCCCGTAACCAGTATGCCAATTTTTTTTCCCCATAGGGCTTTGTGCCCAGGAGGTATTATAGTGTAGAGTAAATAACGTGTGTGTGTTTGTGTAGTGTGTGTGTGTGTGTTTGTGTAGTGTGTGCAGAATAGACGCAGTGATGCGCGGGTGTACGCGTGTGGCCATATCATACCGGTCGCTTTGAGGCTTGATCACACAGGGTAAACAAGTGAGGCTGGTTAATAATGCAGTATTTTGGCTCGTGCCGGGAATGAGTTGTGGCTTGCGAGAGACCACTAATGGGACATGCCACGGGGAGCACTAGCAAAGAGTGCAGCGCTCACAGCCAGACAATGATGCTATAACACGTCTGCGGGGACACATAACCGCACAGCGCGCTACTTTGTCGGCACTTGTTCTGGAACTGCATCAGCAAGTTCCCATATGATGCTCTGGAGGCTGGAATGAATGATTTATAGTGGAGTTTTGGGTGTTGAGTGCACTCTCCTCCTTTT
Source organism: Aulostomus chinensis (assembly GCF_037954235.1). Taxonomy (NCBI): domain Eukaryota; kingdom Metazoa; phylum Chordata; class Actinopteri; order Syngnathiformes; family Aulostomidae; genus Aulostomus; species Aulostomus chinensis. The sequence continues at coordinate 19,238,732 of NC_141339.1, forward strand.
TAGGAGGAGCGGTAGATCACTTTCCCTGCACTTTACTGCCACAGCAAATGGAAAATTGGCTATCTGTGTCCTTTTCTTTATTTCTCCATTTCTATTCCCTCTCATTATCTCTTTATCTGCCGGTTCAAATGCTCCGTTCAACGCCCTCATCCTTGTCCACACCAGCACATAAACACAGCCTGTAAATATAGAAACTGTGTTTTTTACTGTCAAACTCTGTCGATGACATGCAAAAAATATCATGCTATCCGCAGAACATCCTGCCTCTAGTGAGAAAACTTGGTGTTTGTTTGTGAGCGTGCCTTCTCCTCCAAGTGGTAGTCATCGTTTTCTCTCTCCCCCCTGCGTCCCCCCTGCGTGAGGACCTGCGTGGGAGGCGAAGGGAGACAAAGGTGAGAGCAGTAAGGAAAAAGTCAATGAGAGGCAGAGAGAAAAACTGAAAGAGAGAGAGAGAGATGTGTGAAGAATGGAGAGAGGGAGGGTGGGGTGGAGTTAAGGGGAAGTGGTGAGCACCGTGTGACCAGACTTGGGTTCCTTCCTCGCCGGCCTGAGAATCAGGAAGTAGAGCGGCTTGTTCCTACATTATTGGAACTAACAGGAAATGCATAGGTCTTCAGGAGGGGTAAAGTGTCTAGTGGAGGGTAGCGTGTTATTGTTGCAGATAATCATCATGATGATTCCAAATTCCACCGGACTTTATTATTAATGCTAGTTTACACAAAATGAAATCCTTTGTTTTGAGCCCTCGGCACTTTTTGAAGAAGAGTATACAACAGCAATCGACGGTCACTGGCTTCTCTTTTTAATAGACACTGTGTCTCTGTCTTTCTCTGGCGATCTCTCAACTTTACCACACTTTGGTTTGTCAAGGAAACATCGATTGGATTCTTTGCCGTGGAAGTTTGTGCAAACATTCATCAAATTTAATGACTTTGATTATGTGTCCAGAATGTCAAGGGTTGTTTTTTTTTGTTTTTTTTTTAATTTTCATTTATTTTTACATGTATTTGATGAATGGACTTTGGAGACCATCACAACCTGTGAACTTGTGACAACTTGAATCAAAATGACTGATAATATTTTCAATACTTGGGTATTTCCAGCCATTGATACTTACAAAAACTTAATGGATATTTCCTTGGTTTATGTAGCGACTTGCTTTTATATATTTAATAAATAAATACACCTGAAATCAGATTTAAATTTTAAAATTCAGTTTTATGGTATTTTAATACTCGGTGAAATGATTTCATTACACCAGAAAAAAAAAAAATCCCAGGATATACAGAAAAATCTATTCAACGAACAAGCAAACATAAATTGATATAAAATCTGTGCCTTCTACATTTATAAAAGTGGCCTTAAAGGGTTAATTTCTCCAACATTTGGTAAAATACTTCATTTGCAAAGCTGATAATGTTGCCTCAGCAACAACACAGGCTGTGTTACACCCTCACATGGCCGCTAACGTGTCTGCAGGCTCTTCTGCTACATGCTAATGTCATGTGATCTCGACTTTGACTCTTTAATTCAGGCTTTCGGGTTCGTACCTGATCTTAAATATCTTTCTCCCATTTTAGTTCTGCTGGACGCTGATGCAAAGGACTTTTTTTTTTTACAGCTGCAATTGTAGCGAGCAGGAGGAATCAGTGGTCCGACTTTAGTTTGCCAAGAGTTTTTGCTTTCTTAAGAATGCGATCACGTCGGATGGAATGCATTCTGTGTTTTATACTCTACATGTTTCCGCGCAGAGAGCCACATCTCATGTTAATGCCAGGTGAAAAATGTAGAGTCTGTTTGAAAATGTGTTTGATGTGCTACTCTGGGAGCAGCTGTGTTTTCTCTCTCTCTGCTGGGTTAGGCACATTTTAAGAGTTTTCTGTTTTAATTTGACACTGAGACCTGGTTGGCTTCACCGTGTCCTTGACTCCGATCCATCCAAGTTCCCTGTGAGATTGCTCGCTTTGATGAGAGTGTAGAAATTAGGCTGGAACACATCATTGGGGATCCATTGCTTAAGGCTATTCCAAGTACATTGCAACTGTCAGACTCTGTGGATTTTGGATTCTTGGGCTAATTGTTGCTCTTCTTCGAGGCTTGGTCTTTTTCTTTTTCTTTTTTTCTTTTTGTCTTCGAGGATATGGCATCTCCTAAGCACATTTCCAGCTGAATAAATGGATGACATGTTGAGGGAGAGGACAGATCTGTGAATATGACCTGCAATGTGGGCTTCTAGCAAGCCAAGAGATCATCAAAATAATCACTGTTGCCTGTGCAAACAGTGTGCAGGTGCTCAGGCACAACACAAGATGAGACGGGGCCCCTTCACCAGCTCGCAAGGGCCGTGGAGCAGCAGGTTGCCTTGGGAACCCTCTGCTCCCTCTTTCTTGTCATTACTCCTCTGTACACACCCCCTTTTTTAATCTGCACCATGCTCTCTGTGACAAGCCCCATCCCCCTTGATAAAAACACACAATACATGCATGCACACACTCTGACACATGTGCAGGGAGTCAGAAATGTGCACACATGCACACACATGCATCAACATCAGGCCTATAAAGATAACCTAATATATCCATCACTGAGCCTGTAAACCCTTTATCCATCTGTCTGTTCCTACGCTGGCTTCGTATTTCTGGCAGGAATTAAATCAAGCCATTGTTAACGAGTGTTCCTCTTAAGTATTTTATTCATCATACAATCCAGAACACGGCGCTGAATCTGATTTTGAATACAGTGTTTGTGTGTGTGTGTGTGTGTGTATATATATATATATATTTATATATATATTTGTTATTTGCAAAAACATTCATTTGAACCCTTTTATTGTCATCTATTGTGTTATCATCACCCTCAAACTTCATTTCAGCAAAATCGAAGCCTCCTCCTACAACCCCCAACCCCCGTAGGCCTTAATACCCCCTACCTTTGTCAAGGCACACATTTACTTATGTATACATAATATATACAACATTCAGGATGTGACCTGTGTTGAGGGTATAGCGCACTCTGATTGCCCATTCAAGAGGAGGGATTGAGAGAGGGAGAGAGAGAGGGAGAGAGAGAGAGAGAGAGAGAGAGAGAGAGAGAGAGAGAGAGGTGAAATGATTTTGGCAATCTTCAGTTGAGCACCTTGGCTCATCACCAAGTGAAATGATTGCGTCTGAGCTCATCAAGCTCAATTTGTTCACATAGTAAATCTTCATCAAATAACCTGTTATTATTCTGAGGTATTAGAGTGTACGATTTTGACAAAGTGTAGGTGATTTATCATTTTATGTCCTGAGAATGTTGGCTGGGCATTTTATGGCGATGTAGCAGCCCTGTTCTGTTGCCTTTGGTGTTGTGGCTTTAAATTAGTTGTGCATGAGCCTTTATTAAATATTGCTCTGCTGGATGTATATCAAAAAACATCAAATGTGTTTATGACATATTTGGCTCAAGGCAACGACAGCACTGGAGGATGGAGGGTGTGTGTGTGTGTGTGTGTGTGTGTGTGTGTGTGTGTGTGTGTGTGTGTGCGTGTGTGTGCGTGTGTGCACTAAACACTGGAACTCTGCTGCCCCTCAGTGGACAAAAAACAGCTTTCATCTTATAACTGGAGCCTGAAGAAGCTGCAAATATAGATCTTAAAAATGATAGAATTACAGAAATGAATAAGCACGATGAAGCTATTGAGCTTCAGCAGTTTATCATGTATGAAATCTGCTAGTTTACTAGAGTACGTTTTTGGATAATTTGGAGTGTCTTTACTACTCTGGAGGTGTGACCATATTCATTCAGCATTATTTGTATGTGGGGGTTTAAACCAGGGGTTCCTCTCTCTTTGAAAAAGCTTTGAATGAGGCGTCCTCCCTCTATGAGGCCCGTGTCACAATTTGAAAGGTATAAATGTAAATAGGGAGTGGTTGGGTCAATACAACACACACACACACTCACACACACACACACTCGCACGCACAGGCACGCGCACGCACGCACAGTCATTTTGGGTCATGGGAACAAGACGGTGCACTCACATTGTGTTTATTCTTCTGGGTTTCCATTTGAATGTGTCCTTCTCACGGGACTGTTAATGGCTTCCCCTTCCCCAGGGCAGGGCAGCGCGATCAGACCTTATCCAGGTCATGCCAGGAGGGCAGGAGGTACCAGGAAGAATGAGGTAAATCCAGGGACCTCCATCCTACTCAGAGCTTACCCATGAATTACCAGACCCACTTTGAGAAATATGAACTCTGATTCTCAAGAGCCTGCACACTTGGTGGAGACGTTTTTGTTGCTTGTTGTTATTGGCATTATTTTCTGCATTCATATATTATGTTAGTGTTCTACTAACATACCTTGGCAGACAACATAGAAGAGCTCAGGATGCACGTGGGGCAACAGTGAAACTAAATCACTCGATCAATCGCCAATGTACCCTGGCGTCTGGCCATGTAAAGCCCTGTGAATCCTGTGTGGGATTTTAAAACTGAGGAAGAAATTGGTAACTGTTGTAAAGAGGCTGAGGCTGGGGTGATGTGAGAGGAGCATCTGTCAAAAATATGGCTGCAGAGTTCTGCACAGTCTGAGGTGTGACAAAATAAGAGCATGAAAAAAAATTAATAACTCACTATAAGATTTTGGTAACATTGGTAATATTTCTGGGTGAAAATGACTGTACCTCCATGAAGACTTGGCAGTATGTTGAAGACCAATTTCTTGCAGTACCCATTGTTGCTGAACGTGTACTTTTTTCATACTTGTACAAGAATTCTGCACTGTGTTTGATCAATAATGCCAAAAGTCTCAAAATACCCAATAATTTGTATTTATTCATTAGACTTTTTAATTTTATTAATAAGTCAGGGCTTTTTAATTCATTTCTTGATACAATCAGGACAGTAAATAATACAAGTCCATTTTCATGTGACATCTTCGTCGCTGATTGTACTTGCTGGGATATTTTTCAGTACTCTGTACTACCCTGATGAGCAGTTGACCTAATATTACCTGATATGTTCCTACATACCAAATGTTAGCATAGCAACAGCTGTAAAGAGAGAACAGAAGAAGTCCAAGAATGTATCCTTGAGGTATGTCACATGTTGTCTGGGCTTGTTGAAGAGGTAGGTGAATGAAATGAGACACAAAATGGTGTGTTTTTAAAATGACTTTTTCTAGATATACCCACCAAATCCATAAATTGAATAAGTTATGAGTCATGCTGTTAAATGCTGGGCTGAGGTCAAGCAGCACCAGGACAGCACCAGTACAGCACCAGTACAGCACCAGTACGATATCCAGAAGTTTGACTACTGTAAGTTACAAAAGCCTATCCCAAACAAGTCACTTCTCTTGATCATCAAATCTGCGCGGTGAGGGATGGATGGATGGATGGATGGATGGATGGATGGATATGTCTTCTTCATAACATTGATAATCAATTCAAAGCTAAGTCTATCATAATTATCATTGGTTTTATTTTTCAGGGATAATTCACATCAATCAATGGTCACGTCATAGTAAAAGAGAGCAAGAATCTAATATTCTGGATTTCCCCGGCCGGATGTCAAGACGGCAACACCAAAATGCATCGTGGATGAAATGTCAGTTTTTCTTTGTTTGTTTGTTGGTAATTTCACCTGCAAATAAATGAACAAACATACACATCTTCCTCTGTGTGGGTTACGAGGTGCCAGATAAAGTTTTTTTTTTTTTGTTGCATCACTGAGGTTTGAATTTCACCTCTTGCTGCTGTTCACACTTTCTGCCGTCAGAAGTCACAACATAATCCTTGGATCCAAATTTTGCTTCCTTGTGCATTGGCGTCTGGCCCCCTGCTGGTCTGCTATATCCTACTTAGTTGGCAAGGGGTCACCAAGTCAGACTCGAGTCGAGTCATGTGACCCTGCAGCTGTTATGAAATCATTTGTAATCTGTAACAGAGCCGTTTCCGTGCTGTGTAGCTTTTGAAAAGCAGACGGAACTTTCACTCAGACAATGTGATTATTGAGTGCTTCCAGAAGTTGTTCTGAAACTTCTTTCTAAGGAACTTCTTAATTAGAAAAATGGTCATTTCTGATCATATCTGCTCCTCTTAGCAGTGGCTGAATAGAAGCTATTTTAAAATAATCCCATGCAAAGGGAGCTGTTTGAATTTTGGAGGAGATCCCTCATCACGTCTCTGATTAAACTGATTATAATGAGATCCAGATGACTCACTGAGGGTTTCATATTTTTAAGAGTTTTCCGAACAAGTTTGACACAGAATGTAAATGAATTATTGTCGGATTAACCTCATCGTCTATTGGGGATTTATTAGTTCAGATTTGCTGTGGCCAGAGATTTTATCTGTTCAGGCGTCTCGCCTAAAGGTAAAAGGGAACATCTTACTAGAGAGCTGCGGGGGGATTGGCTCTCCAAAAGAATGCAAATGTGGCATTTTGGGATGAATAATCTTCAGTGGTCTGGACAAATGTTGACATTTTGTGAGAGTGATCTGACTCCAGAGAGACTGTCAGAAAGATGTGCTCCTTCTCTGCTTTACTCTCAGCTGGTGCTTTAAACATACAAGAAAATCACACAACTCAGTCCTGCTGAATACAGATCAGGAGACATGTGGAACATGCAAGTGAACCTTCCCACCACACGAGGGAGCTGTTGTTAGATGGTTTGTCAAACAATGTGCTCAGCACAGCCTCCAGATGTCACACAATAACAAAGTGCAGGACTTTAATTCAAATGTTTTAGAAGTAAGATAAGAACCGACCAGACGAGGTCATTCAGTTTTATGCTGAATATATTTATCCTGCGCACACACACACACACAGACACACACAACACCTGCTCACAGAACAGGACTGCTTTGGGAGTCATAGTTTGACATTCAGCATTGTTGTATTCACAGATTCCTCGAGTATAGTCGACATGCGCATGTGCGGTCATGAAGATTTACGTGCTCTTGAGCTCCGGCGGGCCTATTCTCCCGTCTGGATCAGGAGTATAAAAGGGCTGTTATGACCTGAGTTCCGCTCCGAGCATACCAACATCCGCATCTGTTTATGATGAAAGGGAGACCAAAGATGCTGCCGCGCTGAACAGAACCAGGGTGACGATAGAGCTCACGGGGAGGGGGTAGAACTCAGGTGCTGCAGTTCTGCTCCACTCCTGATGCAGACAAGGGGAAAGAACATCTTTAGGACTGCAAGGGAAGGATGAAGCTAACCTCTCTTATAGGGCCTGTACAAAATAGACAATAATCACAGCGGAGGCCAACTCCACAACTTCCAGCTGTCAGCAAATTGAATAAAAGGTTAACTTCAATATTTTCACCTGGCCTCTGGGTTTGGAGTTGCCCAGTTTTGGAAAGGGGAATGAAATGAGGAGTGCCATCCACTGATTGTGCCCATCATGTTTCACCTCAATCCCTCAACACTGTGAAGCGAGGTGGAAAAGTGCCACTGGTATCTCATTAAAAAGCCAATGTTTAGTATGGACTGCATTAAGGCTGGTATTGATCTGACTGACCTGAATCAATCTGCCCAGTGAGGGGTCTGCCTTGTAATATCCCTGCCCCGTAGGAGCTGAGAATAAAGGTCATACCCCCTCCTACACTGCTTTTTTTTCTCCTGCTATCACCCCACCCTCCACCCCCTCACCATTTATACCTGCTTCAATCCTGCCCTTCATTTTCACCACACAAAGTGATTGTGGGGACCATTGATTGTGCTGTCTGGGTACTCCTCAGCGTTTTATTGTCATTTTTATTTGGTAATTAGGGGGGTTTTTCATACGTGGTATGTTTCAGATGAAGCGTTGAACAAACTGTTTCCTCGTTGATAGTTTTACAAATAATCTGGGAAGTGCGGATGGCTAAAATAAAGCCTTTTCGCCAAACCTCCTGAATACATGTGGTTTCATTTGTCAAGGAAGCTGCACGTAATCAATATTTGTCCCATGAATGTGGACCAAATTAACACCATGTCTGCAGTTTCTCTCTCTCTCTCTCAGCAGAATCAGTTTTGGTCACGGTGGGTGACTGTATTCAGGGAGGGAGCACTAAAAAACTCCCTGCGAACGATTTAAGTAAGACAAAGTTGCAGACAAGCTGGTGAACCTAGTGGAGTTTTTTAACAAGTGTAGAGCCTAATATTTCCCTCGGGAGTTGTTAGACACTGAAAGGCTAAAAGAAAGTGAATATTGGACTTACGTTTACGGGCCATTAACACAATTCAGAGTGAATACTAAATTTGCTGTGTCTGCTGGATGTGTAAATGGGTAGCAAATAAATATATAAACCAGACTGTATGTGGAGAACGCAGGCCTCCACCAATACTTGTGGTCTAAATGAAACATTTAAGATTTAAAGTCCACGTTTAACAACGAATAGAATTATCAACACAAGACTTTTTGTTTTTTTGCGCCCATTTTCCATTTGTTTCACTTCGGATCCCCTAAATTTCGCCCACAAACGTGTTTTAGTGAACGTTTCTTCACAGCCAAGATAATCCATCTCCTGCACAGGTGCAGAATATCAAGGTGCTGATTAAACGCCATGATCGCAGGTGTTTGTGATGATGGGGGTCAGTGAAATATCGCCACCAAATCCTTCCCTTTTTTCTCACATCACAATAGCACAGACGTCAGGAGTCAACAGGGAGGGAGGATAATTAGCATGTGCTAAACTGCCATGCCTGTGCGGTAAAATGCTCCAGCTGTACCTTCCTCAACGATAAGTCTCCTTAGAAGTTGGTTCCAGCAGCTTTGGCACCACAGCTCGGAGACCCCTCGAGGAGACGTGTCAGCTCAAAGGTTCTGGATCTGAACGTTCATCCTCACGATGCTTCATCCAGCATTGACTTTCCGACGTGTGAACTTTCTCTGTCTTGAGCTATGGTCGTCTTCAGCGTTCAGTCCATTCAGGTGTAGTTCCTGGAGGGTCAGTGGAGGGTGCAGAGTATCAGCACGTCGGTTCCATTTGTACCGCCACTGCGGTGATGTTGCTCCCTCTCCTGCAGCTCTCAAGGGATGAATAGTGACGGCAGGTCGTTTACAGTAGATGTTAATTTGATGGTTATAAAGTGAGGCTTTTTGTTTTAGAAAAAAAAAACGAGTACAAGAGGAAATTTCCCGAGGACGGGGTTTGAGAGCGAGACACAATTTGGCAGCCAAGACTCCCGTGAAGTGATGTGTGTGATGTTCGAGCTTAGATAATCCAGGTGTTTGTGAGCGCCAGAGAGCCTGTCTTTTTTGATTTGTGTGGAAGTCTGACCTTTAGCATTCACAGTAGAGCCCTCTGGTTTGGGCTTAATAGTCACACACACACACACGCATACCCTCGATGCAGTATTTCTACTCACACACCTATGCCCTCACTAAGACCTACGGCAAACTCATAAATCAGTTCCATTCCTGAAGGACAAAGAGGATAAAATAGAAAGCTTTCACTCATATTTTTTCTCCCCCTCCTCACTTGTCAACATACATTTGTTGACTTGTTCCGGCTGATTTGCCGAGGAGCACAACATAACATCACATGAATCATTCCCATCTTTTGTTCTCCCCGTGGTGGCTGCAGCTGACAGCTCTGTGGGTACCTCGTGGGGAGGTGTTAACAGTTCTGGCTTTCAGCTGCCGAGACAGTACTGAGGAAGGATTAAGTACAGTGTGCACTGCTGTGTATTATCACTTGGAAGGAAGATACCGACTCTGGAGGTGGGGGTTTGTTTGAATCTAAAAATGGAAACACTCTAGTGGGACTACACTGCTCTTGCTACAGGAAATGTTAAGCTCTAAATGAATTGTTTAAATGAATTTGCGTACAGGTTGGACATTTTTTTAAAGATTGGGTCGAGCGTGATGGTAAAGCTACGCGTCAGCGCCATGGAAGAAGGGGAAAAACACGAGGGGGAGGAAGATTTTGTTCTTTTATTGTGCACTTCGAGAATGAAACTGAAATGTAGAAAAGAAAGTCAACCGCTGTGTGTGTGTGTGTGTGTGTGTGTGTGTGTGTGTGTGTGTGTGTGTGAGAGAGTGGGGTGTGACTGACAACCACTCTGTTTATGAGCTAAAAGAGAAAGACTTTCTTTGTTACTCAGGCTGATTCTGAAATGCTTTTTATGACTTCACCTACGCAGGACATTTTCACTGTATGAGATCGTCTTGAGGCTTGGAGGTTCAGTGGCCCATCTGGAAGCTGGAATATGCTCCAGTCCCCCCGTGACCCTAAGCAGTATCGAAAATGGACGGAGAGAGTCTTGAAAGGTTGACTTTTCTCTCAAAATGTCAAGTTTATTCTAAAAAATGTCATCTTTTTTTCTCAAAGTGTGCAATGAAAATAAAAACTTCCTCCTCTGAATCAGTTTGACTTTAGTTTCGACAGTTCTACTTTTCTCAAATCCCATCCATCCATTATCTACTGCTTATCCTGTTAAAGGCACGGGGGGGGGGGGGGGCTGGAGCCTATCTCCTTTGGGCGATAGGTGGGGTTCAACCTGAACGGGTCACCAGTCCATCGCAGCCAATACACAAGCTGGAGTACCAGAGAGAACCCACGCAGGCACAGGGAGAACATGGAGACTCACACAGAAGGATCCCGTGCTGGAGCCGGGACTTGAACCTGGAACCTTCTTGCTCGGAGGCGTCAGTGCTGACCACTGCACCACCGCGCCGGCCCTTTTCTCAAATTGCGGTATTAAAAAAGAAAAAAAAAAACCACCATCCCTCGTTTTCTCAGTCAAAACCAAGGCGATTATTCAATAAAACAATGGAGGAAGAAGAGAGGACAAAATGGAAGAACAAAATAGGAGGAAGAGAGGGCTTTACCCAAGGCTTTTCAGAAATACCTGTCTAAGGGGACCTTTTAAATATCTAAAAATAGAAAATCATCAAGCCAACACTGCCCCCCCCCCCCACCACCACCCCCCAGAGACTGTATCTTAGACGGCAATGGTAATTGGTTGGGAGAGATTTTTTGCGCCAGCACTTTTAAATTAATTCTTAATTTGTGAGGCAAATATTTGTTGGTGCCTCTTGGGGAAAGTAAATCTCTGCGTGGGAGCTGCGAGCCTCCAGCTGCCTCTCCGTCATCAAAGGTGAAACAGACACATCAGCCATTCAGCCCAGAGCACAGCCAGCCAGCCAGCCAGACGGAGAGAGGGAGAGAGGGAGAGAGGGAGAGAGGGAGGCTTGTGTTGTGGTGTTTAGAGACATATCAGTGTGGGTAAACACACATTTGATATTTGAGATTTGAGGGGCTGGGCGAGAGGAAGCCCAGATGAACTAGAGAAAGGAGCAGACGATGAAATCCAGGGGCCAGTGACTCGTAAACACCCAACAATATAGGCAGGATAACACACTTATTATGTTCTTCAGTTGAGATCCTGTTTGACACATTGGAAGCCATTAGGGTTGATTTATTTCACATCGGTTGCTTTGGAGTAAATTAAGGAATCAATCTGAATTTCACCAGTTTACTGATAATGGGATTATAACTGCGGGACAGATCCCAGCAAAACCAATGTAAAAAATAATTTAAAAAAAAAAGTCACTTAATGGTTCTGCCCCCAAATTTAATCTGATCTCCCTTGACCCATGTCTGTCAACCCCCCCTCAGTAAGGTGTCAGCTTCATAGTTTTTGCCTCATCCTGTTGACAGACCTCAGCAGAGGCGCTTCCAGCACAAAACCACATTTCCACTGGGAAATCAATCATTTCATGGTAACGGCTAAAGAAATAAGCAGGTTTTTATTTATCCTCCACTGTTAAAGAGAATTTGGTTATTTTGCAAATTTGCCCCTGCTATTTCTGCGGAGGAGGCTGAGGAGGGTTTTGTTTTTTTTTTGTTTTTTTTTGCTGCCTTCTTTTAGCAGGATTATGCAAAATCAATGAGATGAAATTTCCCCAAAATTGGTGTATTTATGACGTCAGGGCAGGGCTCAGTAACTCTGGGGGGCAGATCCAGGTGTCTGGAGGAGCGGGGTCTTGATGTCTGCGGTTTGAACGCTGGTATTTAGGGGGTCAGGTAGCTGGGGTTACTGCACAGGATGAATACTTGTGAGGCATCGACTGTAGCAGAGGGTCTAAATCAGAAGGAGTCATTACGGGAAAAAAATCCTCAATAATTATTGGTTCAGGAAAACAAATTGGGCGGAGCGGGTTTTCATCAAGCAAAACCCTGAGCTGAGCTCACCTTGTGCTAGGCGTTTGTTCTCAGCGTGCCCTCTACGTGTTCAGGTTGAAATGCTTGATAGGAGCCAAAAAAACTAATTGAATTCCTCCATCAGTTTTTGTGTTCCAGTCCTGATCTCCTCCAGAATTGGAGCCTTTTAAATAAATGGATCATTTCAAGCCAAACACTTGGGAATGAATTTCTGAAACACTGTAGTTCGTATTCCACCAGTGACTGATCTAATACTAACACTACTTGTACACATAAAGACGAAGTGGATCAAACCATTCTGAATGACTTTTCCGGGGGTAGCGAAGTAAAACTCAAACACAGAGACAACGAGGAGGTAGAATTGGCAGGAACAAAACCAAATACAATTTCATCCAATGACACAAGAAACAGGTGAAACCGGGCTAGACACAGGGGAATCACTGGAAACAGGCGGGCAAAAGAAAAAGACCAGAAGTATAATGCAAACGTAGGTCACAGAAGGGAGGTAGTTTCAAAATAAAACAGGAAGTTACAAAAAAAACAGGAGCAATACGAAACAATACAAAACCAGAACAGGAGAGAGCAACGGAATGTCTGTATTGAGTCCAAGACTGAAAGTCCTGAACTGAAAACTAACATGGTCCAGAAGTGAAGGTGACATGACAATGGGTGCACGTTCCCAGCAGTGTTTGGAGTTTGCAGGAGTTCTGCTGCAACATGAACTGCCCCCCCCCCCCCACACACACACACACAGACACCCACATGGGGCGCAATGAAATATTCAGAATCTGATTAGCCTCGTACGCCTTGTAAGTAGTCCCTGTATCACTGAACCTACCGAACCACACTTTGCAATGCTTTGTAGCGCGGCCAGACCTTCACCCTGGTTCTGTGGGCACGGGGGAGCGCCAGCTGACAGCTGATGACGGTTCAGGCTTATAAAACCTGTCCAGGATGTAAAGGGGGCTGAAAGCTTGTGGGACACAAAGTATGATGGGCCTGCATAATTCATGCAGGCCCATCATAATATGAAGCATTCAAATGTTAGCATGAATTGATTCTTGTATCTGGCTGCATTGAATTGTAACACAGCAGATGCAGTTGCGAAACACACCAACATGAAGTTGTTAGGAATGAATTATCATGAACACTGAACTTCCTGAATGCAGCTGACGGATGTACCAGGCGACACTGTTGAACGTCACTTTGTGGAATATTCATTTGTATTTTTCATCCATCTGTGGGTGGATAATGTTTGTACGGTGTCAGTCCTGGCCCACAACAGTAGGACATGATTGCTCTTCGCTGTAATAGCTGCTACCACCGCTGTGACATCAATAGTAAACGGACACAGTGGGTATAAATTCCACAGATTACAAACCGTATCCTCCCTGACAAGAAGAATTCAGAGCAACACAATCTGTCAGGAAAATAAACCAGGTGTCAGAAAAAGCTCCCAGCAGGACTGAAGTGCTGTGAGACGGAGGGAATATCTGCGGTGAAAGAAATGTAACACTTCAGCACTACTGTTAATAATAATTTAGCCGAGTTTGCTGCGGATGGAAGCAACAGATTAAAAGAGAATCAAAATGCTCTTTAATCCCTCAGGAAACTTGTTTGTCAGCCAGTCTGGATCTGTTTCCAAAATGGTTTCACAGAACACACACGCGTGCGCGCGCACACACACACACACACACACACACACACACACACACACACACACACACACACACACACACACACACACACACACACACACATCCCTGTACTTATATCTTTGTGAGGACTTTCATTGACATAATACTGTACATTCCCTAGCCCGTCACCTTAAACCTAACCATCTCAACTGACTGCCTGACCCTAACCTGGACCCTAAACCTAACCGGAGCCTGATTCTAACCTCCACCCTAAAACCAAGTCTTGACCCTCAAACGGCCCTTTGAAGATGTGAGGACCGGCTAAAATGTCTTCACTTTCCAAAAATGTCCTCACTCTGTTGGTTAAATACGCATGTACAAGAACACACACACACTATATGCAAGTGCTTCACCATATAGACATCTGGAGAATCTGTTCTGATTTTCTTTACAGTGCTTAGAATCCTCAAGTCAATGAAACTGCAAAGACGGGAGGGGGATTGTGTGTGTGTGTGTGTGTGTGTGTGTGTGTGTGTGTGTGTGTGTGTGTGTGTGTGTGTGTGTGTGTGGTGGCTGGGTGTTGAGGATGGATTTCATACAGCCTCATTAAACCAGATACAGGAGTGCCTGCCTGCTGCTGATAGATGTTATTTCTGTTGCCAGAAATTTCTGACAAAAATGTTGCAATTACACATTAAAGTCCACGTTTGCGATGTTTCCATCGGTGGCAGATAGAGACGGAGGCTTTTACAGCTTTCTACGATGGATAAGAATTACTAGACATCTTTCTTACTGTGGGGTAGCACTTTTAGATTTAGGCTGCAAATATCTTTTTAAAGCCAGAGATCTTTTTGAACTATGAGTACTATGTAAAACTGACTTGTGTGTGTGTGTGTGTGTGTGTGTGTGTGTGTGTGTGTGTAGCTATACTGTAGCAGCCTTGTGTCACTTTCACATGATTTAATGAGGGTAAACACAGTAAACAGCTGTGCACCGTGTATAATGGCACCTTGCTGGTCCATTTAAAATGAAACCTGATCTGGGACCAGTTCAGGCTAGCATCCATGTTTTATGTGTGTTAAATACCCATGTGGATCTGAAAAGACCTGCCTGTGCTCAGAATGTGGAAGTAAGTACCCCTGCAGGATGGTAGTTCCAGGTAGTGCACTGCATAATGGGTCTTTTGGAGTCCGGGCCCACATTTTCAGGCCAATGAATCGCTCTGCTGCAGCCACAACTTGAAAATATCTGGCAACTGAAGAGGATCACATTGATTATCTGGTTACAGTGGCACCTGTCAAGTGGGGGAATGTAACAGGCAACAAGTGAAGCGTCAGGCCTTGTAGCTGTTTTGGAAAAACGGTCAAACATGAGCCACTTTGACACGGGACAAATTCAGAGTGTCTTGTGATGTGCTGGTGGGGGCGAAGGATCGCCTGGCCAGTCTGATCTGACAGGAGAACTCCTGCCTCACAATTTGCAGGAAAAAAATTGGTCCACCTCAAAGGTGTTGAAGCCGGACACCTTCGGAGGTCTCCTGGAGCCCACGCCAGCTGTTCTGCTATCATGAGGGGGAGCTACGAGACCTCAGGCAGGTGGTTTTAATGTTGTGGTGGATGGGTGGAAGGGTGTCATCAGTCCTGTCAGATGCTGCAGGGATTTGATTAGGGATTCTTTTTTTTTTTAACCAAATCCAGCCAAAACAAAATCCCAAACCTCCCAGATTGGGAGCAGCACCTCTTTGACGTGATCTCTAAATATTTGATGCATTGATTGTTCTAGTTCTCATTGAAGCAATCTATAAATATGCCTATTAATCTGTTTAGGATGCATTTGAAATCTGATTTAAATAAGACTGAGAGACAATCACTCGCACTGTGAGCCATATAGCTTCACGCTCGTGTGCAGAAATAATACTTCTGACATTATGTTCCGTCATTCTGCACAAAGATTCAGGGCCACGAGTGAAACAAATACTCCTTGCATATTCTATAGCACATTCTACACCATAGAATACTGCACTGTTGGTGGTGTTTACCACAGAACACATTCAAAGTCTACTTTTTTCCATGTTGAAAATGATAAACGTCCTCAAGCATTGTTTGCTGAATAATGAGCAGCTTTAATTGAATAAATGGATCAAATTAAAAAAAGGACAATTGGGATACATGATAAACTCGTTTCTTGTTCTATAGTGCGGCGCAAACGACTAGTGCTCCAAGAGGAGTCACACCTGACAATCCTGTTCACACTTCTGTTTCCTTTACAACACTTCCTCCATTCACTGCAAATGGGGAAGAAAAAAAAACCTGAAAGAGAAATGTATTTTCATTCCATGATTGTACCTGCTCAGTAGTCGTTTTGACCGTTTTTGATAAACAGACCACATAAAATGAGAGATGGCATCGATCGGGTGCGTCAATGTATTTTTCACAGGCATGTAAACAACCCGACGCGTCATGAACAGCAACCCGTTTGTTCCAGTTTCCTGTGCGGGTCAGTGAGCCCTGATCCATTTAATGTCTCACCAAATGTCACTCGTCTGTGGCGAGCTATTGAGTATCTGACATGTGACCATGTGTGGCAAAAGTCATGTCACATTTGTACGTAGATCAGCCTATACTGCAGATATTAAACCATTTTTTATTAAACGAGGAATATAATAATAGTAAAAAATAAAAAACAGTGGTCGAGAGTGTTGGTGATCGCTTATTATCATTTGAAATTTGGGATGCAAAAAGACCACAAATAAAAAATGTATTGCAGTACAGCACATCTACATGAATCAATAACCAAAATGTCTGATTTGATAGCATTACATCATGCTGACGAAATGTCATTTGACTTCTTGCAGCGCCCCCTGGTGGCTAACATCCCAATGTTGCACGGTGAAGCGAAAACCGAACCTTAAATGAAGTGAACTGTTGTTTGTGTATTTATTAAACTCTCCCATTGGCTGCAAAAATACTGTCATTTTAGATTTATGTGGTTGTGTTTATCTACTAAAATGACAAGATGCAGGCGAGAAGATAAAGACATTTTTACAGCGGGAGAACATCGAGTCCAGGCGCCGCGATGACCAGCGTTTCTGCTCCTCGGGAACCTGCTGCAACAAGTAAACAAAACACTATGTATAGGGAAAAAAAAAAAATAGGAGGGCTGTCATGAAGGGAGAACGAATGATGGCGAACCAGATGACTGCACAGGAAGATAGGCAGTGAAGTCTTTGCCCTGTGGGTTAATTTGTGTCTTAATATTCAATGCGAAACTCCTCAACCAACAGGGCTGAGAGCTCCTATATAGGCAGATAGACGACGCTATTTAAATAGCTGAGGGAAAAACAAACTCTGTTTCCCTCCGCGCTGCTATACCGGAGCAGGGTAATCATATTCAGTTTGCTTCTGGCACTGCTGTGCTCTTTTTGTGTGAGTTTTAGTATTGTGTTTTTGTATGTAAATCCTCTTTGGAATTTAGGCCTCTATAAAATATATATTTTTTAAACCCCCAAAAGAGAGATGCACTATTTCTTTTCCCCCTCCCCATGCTATTAAGAAATCTTGGCACCAAACTGCTCTACTCTCTCAACCTTTCAGCTGAGTCACACATATCACACGGCTGCTTACAGTAATCCACTTCTGTCTCCTCAAAGTATGAGACTACAAGACTCCAGATATGGAGGCACAACAATGCTAAATGGGCTTCATTTAAATAACCGCCCTCTCCACCTTAGCAGTCCTTTTAACAGCTTTACAGCGACGCCTCATTCACCTGCACATTAGCACACACATTTATGCACTGATGATGGAGGCTGCGGCGCAAGGCAGCTCATCACGAGCAATTTAGGGTTCAGCGTCTTGACACGGGGAGCATTCCAATTAGTAGACAGCCACCCTAGGCTGCTCTGCGGGGGGACAGTCGGAGCAATAACAAAGACAGCGAGCCACACGAATAAACTGAAATCTGTCCATAAATATGTCAATATCTCCTCAAACTGTGTCTTTAGACATCTGTCACTATTTTGTCTCAGTCTGAATGTAAAATTCCAACAATTTGTTCCGATACCGACGAAAACAAATCCTTCCAAAAAAAAAAATTCCTTTGTCAAACCTTGAGGTATTTTGGTGTTTACTTCACTTGTCGGTCCTTGAGGGTGCGTCCACATCATACAGCCTCTGGTTAGCGTCAACATCTGGATCTCAAGCCTTGTCTCAAATTATCCGTCACCACCTATTCTCCGGGAACACTCGACCGACCCTCGTGCATTAACCTACACGTCTACCAAGGCCAGCAAGCAGCTCCCTCATGTTGTATTCCTCCACAGCGCGACCCTCTAAAGTTCAGGCTACATAAATAATTGGTTGGCGAACCATTTGAGAGCAACCAGCAGGGTATGGTTGATGTCCTCTCCGCTCATTAGGGGGGCTGACACAGAGAAAGATGACCCTTGACTGCTAACTTTAAAGAGATGGTGCTCATCCGAACATAAACAAGGCGCTCATTACTGACTCTGCTGAGACAAAGTCATGTTTTCTTCCTACAGTTGTTCCTGAAAACCAGAAGGAAAAAAAAAACAAAAAAAAAACAGCCCAGGAGAGTTTTGATTATCCAGTCAGCGGTGAGGAGAGCGGGGAGGTAAAAAAAAAAAAAAAAAGAAGAAGAAAAAGAAAAAGAACAAAGACTGAACAGAGTTTGATCTGGAAGCAAACCAGACTCAAGATGGGCTGTTTGAGATAAGATCAAGCATAAAACACTCAGCACACACATGAGCTCTCTTACTGTAGATGGAAAGAAGGAGATTAGGAGAGAAATACCCGATTAAACTAGAGACAGAGACTGTTGTTGACAGACTAAGAAGACAGGGAAAAGAGAAAAACATGAGGAAATGATGTTTGTCAAATGTGAAGCTGCTTTTTAAGCCGTCTTCTAACAGAGCGACTTGTTGCTATGGAAACAACAGACCATGTGTGAATATAAATACATTTGAGCCTGTAATTACTGTGGAGAAACTGAAATTGTCATTAGATTTGTTTAGGCTTCTTCTATTCAAGCTTTTTGCTTTTATAAAAAAAAACACAAAAAAAAAACAACACATTTGAAGTCTAATTTAAAGCCAACCAGACAACAAATTCATACTTTAAAAAAGAATCTGTATTGTTTTATACACTCGTCATACACAGGAGGCAGTATTGAGGCAAGCGGATGCCACACTGCTGGTAGGGATCTTGACTTTGAGTGCCACAAGCCTAGTTTCCATCTCCCATGGAGCAGGGCTGCACGGTGGTGCAGTGGTCAGCACTGACGCCTCACAGCAAGAAGGTTCTGGGTTTGAGTCCCGGCTCCAGCACGGGATCTTTCTGTGTGGAGTCTCCATGTTCTCCCTGTTCCTGTGTGGGTTCTCTCTGGTACTCCAGCTTCCTCCCACAGTCCAAAGACATCAAGAGGGGACGAGGCTGATTGATACTCTAAATTGACCGTAGGTGTGACTGTGAGTGTGAATGGTTGTCTGTCTCTATGTGTTGGCCCTGTGATGGACTGGTGACCCATTCAGGGTGAACCCCGCCTCTCACCAGAAGTCAGCTGGGATAGGCTCCACCCCCCTGCGACCCTTAACAGGATAAGCAGTAGAAAATGGATGGATGGATGGATGGAGCACATAAACAAAGATGGTGGTAAAGGCAACGTACCCTAACATTGTCATAAAATGAGGAAGAAGTAGAGGTGACAAACCAGGACTGGCAACAAACCTGTTTTTATTCTAAACCTCAAGGGAGCCTTTTTTAGAGTTGGAGTGGAGAGAGAGTAGTCACAGTGGTAGTGTAGTAGCAGGAATTCATAGTACATGTGCATGTTACACCTCATACAGTCGGTAGAATGGATCCTACCTTACTGTTGATTGACAGCTGGTTGTGATGAAGTACCAAGTAACGTTGCCATGTGCCAAAGATATTCGATTATCAATGTAAGAAATGCATTCAACATTCTTTTGATCTTAAGGGTACACACCAGTTGCTTCGGTGTGGAAACTGACTGCATACATTACTTTTGTCTGTATTCAGGAAAACTACACAGGGCCTCTTTAAAATGTGCAGCTGTGCCTCCTCCATTGTTGCTGTTTTCAGGGTCTTTTTTCTATTACCATTTTCCATGTAGATGTTTTCTAGGCACTGGCACACTTCCTAGCTTCAAAGTGTCACCAGAATGGCTTTGAATGTGTGTGTGTGTGTGTGGGGGGGGGTGGGGGGGGGTGGGGTGGGGGTGGGGGTGGGGGCATGGGAGTGCCTCTCCTGCTTCTCTGTCTTCTATCAGCTCATAAACCCTGATGCTCCACCCACTCCTCCGTTCTCTCGACTACTCTGGATATTAATTCCCAGTGTTTTCCCTCAGCTTTAGTGTCCAACATTATTTAGTATTCTCAGTAGCCAGCAGCCCTCTATCTCATCCTTTCTCCTCACCAGCCTGACTTCAACCCGCCTGCCCTCAGCTTTCAACCTGCCTTGCCTGCTCGGCGATACCTGCCTACTGTAAGATACCTCATTCACCCGCTGACCCGCCTTCACCCGCTGACCCGCCTTCTGCCCTCTTCTTTTCCCACCTTTTCACTGTTTGTGTCAGTTTTTAACACCAAAATCTGAGCGGTCGCTTACTTTTCCAGTCTTGGGGACAGAGGACGGTGAGGGCAGGGATTCAGAGGAGCGTAACCAGGCATCAGAGGGAGGGCAAAAGAAGTTGATGTGATGACTGTAACAGCCATTTCACATGTGATCTAAAACTTAACGCCAGCAGGGTTTGTTTTTTTTGGGGGGTTCCAAGTTTTTCCCGAAAGCATCAAACTTGAGGCTGCCCTCTTTGACCTTAGTTGCACTTACTCTCTTTAATCTCACTGTGGTCTCCATAAGAGCTTGTGATTCAATAATGCCAGAAACTCACCTGGGACTTGCAGCTGTGTTTTCATACTTACCAGCAGCCTCAGTTACGCTGCACTGTAGAGTCTCTGACCTTAAAGCACTGTGTAGAGGCACCATGGTGGGTTGCACAGGGGGAAAGCAACAACTTGGCACAGAATGTACTCATATAGTAGCATATTGAATGTGTCAAGAATGACTGGAGTGCCAAACAGCCTCTCGTCACACTCTCTCCCTCTCTTTCTGTTTTCCTCCTCTCGTGCCATCGACCTCCCTCTCTACCTCCTTCTCATCCTCTGTCTCCCTTCATTTTCTCTCTTGCAAACCTGTATTGCATTGCTTTATTTAGAGGAGAGTAATAAAGTCTTCTGTGGACAAAGTCAGTGGGAGGAAGGGTGTTATGTAAGTAGGGAGAGGAACTTTTTTATCATGTCTATTTCCCGGTGGCGCTGCAGAAACACTGGAGATCACCGGCCAGGATTCAGAGCAGGAACTTCTTTATTTATTACAAACATCCACCGGGACTTGAGGATAGACTGAAAATAAATAAATAAATAAAATTGCCGGTCAAGGTCATTTTCATCTCATATACTCACAATATATGTCTCATTGTTATTAACGCGATATCTCAGGACCACCTGGCAAGATTAAGTGTTTTTGTGTTTTTTCGGTAACTGCATCGCAAATATGACATGCCTTTTTTAAATTACATTTTAGTTCCTGTCATATTTTCTACAATAATCTAAGTACAAAATCAATTTTTATCTTACACTGCAAAAGATTGTATTTAGGGAGGCCAAATCAGTACCTGCTCTTAGTACTTCACTTGAAATATAAGGTGCAGCCTTTTTTGTTGTTGTTGTTTTTTTGGATTGTGTAGCTTCCTATAATTCCACTACAAAAACATGGTGAGTAACTGACTGAACAATCCTTTTCCAATAGCTCCAGTGTCATGTGACCAAGAGACTCAAAATCTGTACCACTTATTACTATTTGGCGGCAAATATAGGACACGCACAGGATACATCACGTTTTACTGCCTCATTAGTTCAGTGGAAAAGACACTGTTGTTTATACGCTGCAAAGTTCCTACAGATTCAGACATACACCATACTAAACAACTTCATGAATATGCAACATAGGCTAAAGTTCAGGAGTATCTTGTATCCAACACACACCACCGTTTCGTGTAGAACAGCGAGGAAAATATGCTTCTGACTTTGAGAATTCAAATGAAGATGAATCCGTACACACATTTTCTCGATTCATCCATCGTGGACGATGCCAGACAGACAGTCTCTTGGGCTTCCGCCACCTCAACTTACTTGTTTGTTGTTGTTGTTTTTTTTTTTACTACGTAGAAAACAATAAGATCAGAAACAATAAGATAAGCGATGAGGACTCAGCCCGCTGAGCAGAGTCATAATGGCATCGCTGTCAAAGAATTAGGAGTGAATGATATGCGTTTTAATTGGCTTATTAGTCTTGTTTCCTGTATCTCAAAATTTGTCCAAAATGTGACTGTTTGGAAGCAAATTTCACCTTATTTCCTACACTTTCTTAACATTTACCTGGACTTGTCTGGGTAGGGCTTGATCTCTGGTATGGCGAAGGCATAAATACCTATATATGTGTGTGTGTGTGTGTGTGTGTGTATAAGGGGTGCAAAGAAATAGTCAACTCACGAAACGATACGAAATACCAAAGAGGGCTCACGATACAAAATGAAGATTAAAGAAAATCAAAAATCAGAAATGCAAAACTCAAATACTTTATTTTCGTCCTAAATATGCAGACACACAAGTTACTGTTGCATCAGTACCAAAGAAAATACTCTTTGCTTTTAAAAAAACAAAGTATTTGTTTTATGTCTCACCATTGCCTTGTCTTTTACATGGGAAGCCAAAATGAGTCCACACAACCGATTTGTTTGATGAAGGAGCGTCTGCTACTTGTTCGACCTCGTCTTTCTTCTTCTTCTTCTTCCTCTTCTTCTTCTTCTTCTTCTTCTTCTCTGGCGTTGCTACAGTGCTCTTCTTCTTTATGTAATATCAGTACCTCTGACGATCTTGATTCTGGATGGAGGGTGTGTAGCTGTTCGCTGCTGCCATCCGCAATCCCCTCGTGACTAATTCCCGCGATTACTTGAACTGAGGATCATTCTGCCAGTCTCTAATAAAACAAAACAAAAAAACAAAAGCAAAAAATAACATAGCATAACATTCCCTTCAATTTATGAATCTGTTATCGGATCACTCAGTGTAAACACACAGAACCAACACTATCCCCACCAGTGTCAGGCAAAAAAACCCAACAACGACAACCTTGTGAATGCATCAAAACCAAACAACACCTCAGCTGTTTCCTCAGAGAATATATTGCTCTGCAGCAGGACTGCAGATTAAGACCAGGGATGTCCATACAGCCTCAGTACAGTGTGTTGGGATACCAGTATACAATTTCCATATAGATTACCTGTCTATCATTTCCATTCTGATATTGCAGGAGAGGCGGAAATGATGGAAGAGACAGAGCAGGCTCGGGGAGGCTAGAGCCGCTGATATGTGGTATGAAGCAGAGACACAGGAGAGAACCGCAGACAGAGGGAGAGCACAATGTCTACACCCAAAGTACGTAAAGCTGCTGTATTTCACACACGGCCTTGCTGTACATTCAGCTCAAGCTTGCTGGTATGTAGAGGGAAACTTTGAGCTTTAAAGGATACATTTTGGATGGTTGGCAGCAGCTGAGATGTCACTGCAGTCCATTGCTCTGCCAAGGTGGAAAGCACATTATTTGAGAAAAAGACATTTTCTAAAAAGAAATGAAAATCCTCCCTTCTTTTCTTTGTGAAAGGTGAAACATAATGAAAGTGCAGAATAAAAGAAAAAAAAACAACAATTTTTTCTGATGTATTTGTGGAAGCAGTGTGTGAGCAGGACTGAGTGGTTACCTCAGCAGCGGTTGACTGAAGCTGATGGCCGGCTTTTCTAAGAGACATGCTGTCAACTTAAGTGGTGTGCTACTGGGCCCTGCTGCCAACCAACGCTCATGCTAAACTTGTTTTACATGAAATTTCCTGCAAAATGTGATCTGTGGGTGATTTAAATCGCGAGTGGATCTGAAGACAACAGAACGAAGTATTGAATAGTTTAGGCAACAAAATGTGTCTAGGTTGTTTTTTTCTGTGAAATGTTTTGTTTGCTGAATTTAGTTGTGTATTGCTTTCTTTTTTTTGTCTTCTTCTAATGTACGTTTTGTGCCCCCCCTGGGTGTTCTCCCCACCGCAGACTACCACCTTTTTCGTCTGTCACATGATCAGCCGCATCTCTGGGACGTAGCGCAGGGTGGATCACGCCATGCCTTCTTTGTATTAGTTCCTGTGGAAAGTGACAACTTGCAAGCTAATCTCAATCTGCCTGGAAGCTAGGCCGTAAAAACCAAGCGGCCTTAACGTGTGTTTAAACGTGTTTACATGTCTTTACGTGGAGGTTTTCTCTGATGCTCCCTAAACTCTGCGCAGCTCTACAGTGAAAGTAAAACGCGCTGGTTCATGTGTGTCATTCTTGAGAGGGCACCTTGTCCCCCAGAACCAAGAGCCTCATTAAGGCTCCGACAGTGACCCTCTATCACCCCAATTATTGCATACATTAATCCCATCACTCCTCTGGCTGCAAATCCGAATGCGAGTGCGCACGCGCGCACGCACACACACACACACGCACGCAGTAAAGCTCCTCTGCATTGATGGCTCGCTGATTGTTTCTTTAGCTCTAAAAATCAATCAGGGCGCCGGGTTTATTTGCAGATTCCACTAAATTCGCTCTCAGCTAAAGCAACTGCAGTTTGCTAATGAATGCTAATGTGACAGCTAATGTGAGCACTTGGCTATCAGTGGCCGTATCGTTCCTTCTAAATGTAACAACCTAATATCAGCAGCTCCGCTTTTGCTTTAGATTCTTTGTGGCGTGCATCGTTTCCTGCTGAGTCACTCTCCTTTAATCTCTATTCCATGCCACTCATATTTCTCTCGATAGGACGGTTGTACGGCAGCAAACGTGTCAGGAAACAGGATGCTGCCAAGGTGAAATAAAAAAG
This sequence comes from Aulostomus chinensis, assembly GCF_037954235.1. NCBI lineage: Eukaryota > Metazoa > Chordata > Actinopteri > Syngnathiformes > Aulostomidae > Aulostomus > Aulostomus chinensis. Next base: position 19,263,514 of record NC_141339.1, read on the forward strand.
GATATCTTTTTTACGTGCATCATCCTCTCTCATCCCCTCTGAATCACATCTCGCTTGACAGTCGACAGGAAGCCTCATTTGAGTCCAAAAAGTAAGGAGGAGATAATTTCTCTTTAGAGGGTTTCAGAGTGCACAGTGGAGTTGTTATCTTCCAAATACTTCAGAGTCAATGATCAAATTCTTCTTTTGGATGTGGATAATTGTTCACTTACTCATCCACCTATTGAGGTCATTTCTCAACAAGCTTTACCCCTCCCCCCCCCCCCCCAAAAAAACAAAAAAAGATGTGTGGGTGAGTGATTCATCCACAGGCTGCTTTCGACAAATTCATGAAACCCAGTTTAGGTTTTCTTAATATTTAGCCAATATTAAAGGAAATTTGTTCAAAAAAAAAAAACAAAAACGGATACCGTGCGTCTTTGTTGTATTTGTCTTTGAACTGAGCTTCAGTGGTGGAACAAAAAAGGTTTCTTGTCATCTTTTTTTACATAAAACAACGTCAGGTATTAATGAAAACACTAATTTTTTTTTTTAGGAATATCATCAAACAAGACAGTATAATTTTACCCTTTTTTTTTCGCCGGCGTGAACATAAATCCTACTTGTTATTCCTCGTGTGCTTGAACAAAGAGATAAAATAGAATAAAATGTCCAGGTTTCGCTACTGTATGTCGGCGAGCCCTCCTTTGGGACGGAGAAGACGGTGCGTTGGTTTGCAGGGAAGAAAAGTCACGTAAAGGTCACGGTTCTGCTGCACCTGCTGGAGAGAAACATTCCTAACAAACTACAGAGAGAAAGCTGCTGGAACACCCAGCACGAATGAGGTTTTTTTAATTATTTTTTTTAAACATTTTTTAAAGCTCTCGCTCACACCGTTCGGAATTTACTTGCTTCTCAATTATCCTCCCATTCATCAACACGAATCGCTTTGTCTTCTTTCTTGTTAATACCTGAAAAGGTCACCTGTCAGCTTATAGAAGCCCTTCATCTACAACAATGAGCTTCATGTAGCATAAAAGATGGATTGTGGAATCCTCAATAAATGCGCTGTGGAGTTTCCAGGGAGTAAAAATCACCGGTAGGTGTTTTCAGGAATTACACTGTATTTGCTTTTGGAGAAATGAATCCTAGAATCCTAGAATCTCACCCTGATCTTGTCGAGTGAAATATGCCAGTTGCTAGCAAAGTTCAAAGAATACAATACTGATATTAAGTTTCTGTAGAAACATACAATGTTATTATTTACTACTGAATAAACTTTATTTCTTATCATCGTGCAGGTCTATCAGTTATAAAAAGTGGCTCTGCTTACCATGACCTGCAATTAAATATGAATAAGGTTTATACATTTATAAATAGATTAAATAATAGTTACATTCTCATTAGCCCATCAGACGGATCTTTTAGAGGTCTCTTTGAGTCTCGAATCCCTCGCTCCCGCCCACTCTCGCCATCTCAGTGCACTTTTTTGCCCACGGATGGAATAACAAATTCCCATTTTGGCTTTAGGATTTACATATTAAAATAACTGCACCGTTACTGTCAACACCTGTAAAAGAGAACAGGGAACGGTCTAGATTTTTGTAAAAATAAATCAGTGTAGACTTGTAGTCCAATAGGTTTTAGTTTAAGAACTGTTCTCATCGTTTTAGAGTTTGTACAGGCATATTTTGACACTAAAACCCATCAAAATCAATGCCAAGACAAAGTATACAGGCAGTAGAATGCCCCCCCCCCTCGGAAAAAGTCTAAAAATGTTGTTTTATTCATGTATTTTCCATAAAAACCACTGGTGACCACAAACATGTCCAGGGGGGGTCTCAGGTTGAGAATCACTGGTATAGAGTTGAAAGTGACCAACCTTGCCTCTCACCGTCGGGAGAGATGTGGAGATGAACTCCATCAGTATTCTCAGCTTCAGGTACGCTAACCAGGGAGCTTTGCTCGGTTTTTCAAGAGTTGTTGCTCGTACTTAATATTCACCGCTACATCGACTCCAGGACTTCATCTACATCATACCTGACTCCGCTAACACGCATCATCTTTCTGCCGCAGGCAAAACTCGCCTCACACTTGGCAACGAACAGCTCCTGAGCAAATGAAGTCATCAACATTCTAACATACATCTCATAATGATGAACGGCGGCAGAGCAACACAGGTGCCTTTCGGCCTTCAGGCTTTCTGTGACGTACGCGGGCGGGCCGCGGAACAGCAGCCAGACGGGCCGCGCTGGCCGTGCAGACTCGGCTCATGCAAGTCATCAAAACAACATCACGTATGTATCAGAGGATGTTTTGTACATTGGCTCAGCCACACCCAGCATGAAGCGGCACATGAAGATACCACAACACATGAATTAAATATAGAAATGTGTGTACTGGTGCAATAGAAAGTTATGGTGCCTGACGAGTTCAATAAATGAAAAATCAAACCACAAAAGTCAAAGATCTATAAACTCTACGTTAAACCAGGATTCTCATATCTGACTTTCAATTCCAATGTACGGATCTGATGTTGATTTTATTGCAATTTAAAACTAAAACTGCCATTTATGTTGAGACGTGGCTTTGTATTGTGGGTATAAACAATTCCAACGCAAAACGAACCCCATCACGTTCTGATTCTGCAATTGTGGGGTTACAATTTATTTCAGGGGTACAAAAGCTTCAGAAGGAATTCATTCATTGAGTGTATTTGTATGAATAAATCGTCGTAATGCCTGATCTGTTTGATTCGACAGCCTGCGCGCTGAACCTTGACCAATCATCATTAGTCATTACTTGTGACTGGAAAAAAAAAAAAAAAAAGAGTTTGGACTCAACTAAATCATCAGCACCACCTCTGTGTTTACAGCTGTGAGAGGAATCATGATGTGGTTCAGACCATTAGGACACTTAAAAAGCTTCTTCACCTATAAAGAGCAAAGGGGAAAAAAAAAAAAAAGGAATAAATACTTTCCGGCCATATTCTTATTAATGGCTCATCACTCATTTATGAAGCAGTTGCAAATGATGTATGAACACTTATAAAGCTATTAGTCACAGCTTTTAAACTGATTATAAATGGTGCCGGGAACCTTTTTTACTGTGACCTACAAAAGAGAGAAGACAAGGAAGGATGAAAGACAGTTGTTCTTGTTTTTTTGCATAAGACGGAGATTATTTGCTTGTACAAAATCCCCAATTAATACACAGCATCTGTCGCTGAATTTGCTCATTTGACCAAATGAGGTTTTTTTGTTGTTGTTGTTTTTTTTTAGTCGGGTGAACACACTTCCAGGAACCGCATCCGAAGCCATCTCTTTCGCTCTTATTGGAAACACAAGTAACAGGTAACGCACCTTGCAAATCAGCGATTGCCTCGCCCATTTTAGTCTTAGCACATCGCAAATCCTCTCATACGCCTAAATATTAACTCGACTGCTGCACTCAGTGGGGGCCTACTTCTGGAACGTGATGGGTGGGGATGGGTGAACAGAGGGAAAACAAAACATTAAGCATTCATCTAGCGATCCTAATTTGTCATGGTAAAAAGGAGCAGGCGAGGAAGAGGAGCGCCTGCAGCAGACTGCAGAGTAAAAGGGTGAAAGAGAGTGTGAGGATGTGTGGGGCTGTGACATGCTGACTCGCTGTGTCAGAATTTGCAGCTGTTGGTCCTAATTATGAAACTGCTACAGCAAAAGCTTGCAAGTAACTTCGGGGAATAATAGGAATAATGTGTGTGTGTGTGTGTGTGTGTGTGTGTGTGTGAATGAAGAGAAGAGATTGGTGAAGCGTGCATATCTGTTATTCACATTGCGACGTGATCTCGTGAAATATTTGTATACTTGCCAGAAAAACGGCACAGAATTTTTTTTGTGTATCCAGCGAATGTTTTGCAACACGATCATTCAATGCGCCTGTGCGAAACCCCCGTCGTGAAAACCTGAACCTACATGCTGGTTAGTGCTTTTATTTTTAATAAAAAAAAAAAAAAATCAATATTTTAAGAAAAGAAAGACGGTCACAAATGTCTTGACGTCTTGCTGAAAACAAACAGCTTCACTGCCAGAGTGATGCTCGAAAATGTTTTCGGTTTTGTCTGCAAAAAAAAAAGAAAAAGAAAAAGGCTGCAAACGTCCTGACGTCTTGCTAAGACCACACAGTTCTGAACCTCAAAAAGTCAGCATCAACCGTCGAGACATTTAACTAAAAATGCCCAGTTTTTGAGAGCAGAATGAGAGCTGCGAAAGTCCAAACATCAAGCTAAAAAAAACAACCTTTTCCCAGAACAAACACGAAAAATGTCGAACCACCTTGAAGATGGCGGCGAGTGCCCTGACGTTTCGCCAGAAACAAATTTCTTAGAGGAGAGATTGCTGCTGAATCTCTGATGTCTTGCTAACAGCAGAACATTAGTTGCAAATGTCACAAATTGCCATCAGAAAGATGGATGCAGATGTCCCAGCAGCTCTCTTGTTTTTCTTTGCCACAAGGACAGCTGCAAAAGTGGTGATGACTTGTAAAAAAAAAACAAAAGACAAGGAAAAAGACATTCTGTCTGTAGAAAGATGGCTGCGAATGTCCCTACGTCTCACTCCTGGCTCATAATTACACGTGAATTATAGCGCGTTGGTTTAAGCGCAACCAGAGCGAGAACAACCTGTTCTCCAGCCATCTCGAATTCAACAAGGCCCCTGACCCTTGTACTACAACTTTTTTGTGCTTTGCTCCTTGAAGGAAGAAAACTGTACCACAAAACAACTTTCTTCCTGTCTGAATGCTCTGTGCATCAATTTCATATCAGAGTTCACAGGTGGATGGTGATATGATTCCACACTTGATTACCTTTGGCTGTTGGAGAGCTGCAGAGCCTCGGGGCAGCGCTGGCCTATCACTATAGATCAAGGAGAAGCTGAGGGGTGGTCTCCACTGAAGCCCAAGTGTTGGTGGCTGATAAGGTGACATGCTATGGTGTCCTCAGGAGCTTCCTTTTTCTGCCACTTTTCCTTATAGAGACACACACAAATATAGACACACACACACACTCGCACTCACACACAAGCAATGTTTCGTCTTATCTCCGAGGAACGAGAGCCCCCTCTCCAACCGCACAATCGTTCTGCCTTTCCCTCCTCTTTATCTCCTCACAGTCATTTATTTTGAAGATGGAATCAGAGCAGCTCCCATCCCTAACATGCTGTAGCTCTGGAGACGAATGAAAAGAGGCAGAGACTGGAGAGACGGGAGGAAGAAGAGGAGTTGGAAGCGACGAGTGAGGAAGGGGTTTGAAGAAAGGGACAGCTGAGAATGAAAAGAGAGGAAGTGGACATTGTAAATTATGGAGGAAACAGATGTGGGAGATGTGAATTCTGTTATCGCTAACATCTTTTTTTTTTTCACCCACCATATTTTAATTTAGTGCTGAGATGTGATATTATGTATGGTAAAAAAAAAAGAAAAAAAAAGAAAAAAGGATTCCAGGGTAGGGATGAAGAAGAAGCCGTATATAAAAAGAGCAGAGCTATGGGATTAAGCTTTAGGAAAGGTGGCTGACACAGTAAAATTAAAGCAGGAAAATGCAGTGTAATATTAACAGTCACACAGAGAACAATGGCAGCGCTGACTGTAGGAGCACACAGGGCAACGTTCTGACGAGAGCTGGGTTCTCTCCAGGAAATATAACCTAGACATATCCGAGCTGGCTCTCCCCCCCCCTTATTTGCCGTATAATATTTTTTTGGAAGACAAGCCTCCCTTAGGCAGCCCGAGAGGCCAGATGAAATCTCACACTTCTGTCACTGGTTTTTAGAACCCTGCTAAAGAATAAGAAGGGCCTGGAGGTGTTTTGAGAAGCAATCAGATATTTGACAACCAGAGGAGCTGCATGGTCCGGCATTGAATATCTACCTTTATTAAAGAAGTATTTCACCACAGAAAATATGGTATTTTCATGAATAAGGGCCGTCTATGCAGAGGAAAGGCAGAAAAAATAGTGTCAGCGGTAACAATGCATCGTCGGGGACTGTGACTTGTGCTGCTGTAATGTTGCAGTTTTTGGGGAGTTTTCACTCTTGGATCTGAGCACGTTTGGCCCAAAGTCTGGTTCATCTGATAAGAATCACACTGTGTGCCATACCGGAGAACGGTCCGTTGATCCATGCCTGAGTCCGTTTGAAAAGGGGGTCTGGTGAACCGTTCATTGCATGGACCGCATCAGGTGTGAAAGCAATTGACTCAAAACACAGAAACTGGCCTCCTTGTGACATGGTGCCAGGTTGCCATGTAACAGGTTTTGGTAGATGATGTGGACTTACCCTCTTTCTGCCTTGTTTTTTATTGGCAGATCGCGAACCAATCAGGAGGGTACCATCACCAACTGTCCAAGGACAGACATGCACAAGTGTATCCAGGCCTGGAAAACCATGACAAGTGTGTCACTAATCGACGGGGAGAGGAGGGAGGCGGGCATTTGTTCTCTGGAAGGGTGCAGAGGAATCATACCCAGTGTGTAAATGTCCTCAGTAAAGAAACACTGCTGCTACTTGTGTTCAGAGGACAGTTTCACACAGCTGGACTTGAGATTGAACATGGCAGACAGTCTGTTTTGATATTGCAGTCAGATGCAGCTGGCATGCACAAATAGCAACGCATGCTTGGCCCAAATTTTGCCCACGTCTGCTGTCTGATCTCTTATGACCCACATTTGGCCTCTAACGACAGTGTTGCTGTTGGTGCCAAAATTCAGCAACAGTTCTGCCTTGAATAGTGGGGAACACGAAGGGAAGCTACCATCTGCATAAACCACCCAAAGAGCAAGCTATAACTTCTCCTTTATTAATCCTCAAATGAGAGCAGTTTGTTTTGCGTGTGAGGTCTTGCTGACATTTTGAAATGCACAGTACAAGTCTTAACTGACTGTCACCGCATTTAATTGGCCATTATTAAGCCTTCATAGGGTGTAAAACTAAACCTTCTACCAGCTAAGAGGAAAATTACTTCCATTACAGCATTCTGTCTTGAGCGTGAAGCAAAACTACAATGGGTTTTCTGAAATTAGAGATCTAACGCAGAGGAGGGGTACGATGGGGGTTTCAAATGCTCCATGTGCAGTTCTCATTCTTCATATGTCAAACTCCATCTCTTAGATGGTGACCCGATGTATCTTCATTTACCAGAGTGACTTTATATGACTCCCACAACCCAGTCTTTTTTTTTTCCCTCCAGGGGACCTTCTGTTTACATGTACCTAAGCTAATGTAGCTAACATAACCCCATATTGTTCTTTAGGTAGGCATATTGGGCTAATTTTCTTCACGTTATGACATCAGTACCCGAAGTTTCATTTGCAGGACGGATTCTCCATATTGTCTTCATGACACATAAGGATGAGTTCACGATCGCTTTTTCTTTGTTTTCCTTTCCGAATACAAGACCACCAGCTGCTGTAGCCATGACTGACACGCCTTGACCGCCTCTTAAACGACCTATGAACTCGTGCAGTCATAGATAGAAGTACTGAGGCCACACTTGTAGCGTTTCCAATCTGCTGGCGAAGACAGGATAAGACCTTCTAGAGTAGTCCGACACGGTGGCGTCGTCAAACACACACAGAAGTAAATAATCGTGTTGTCTGATCGAGCGAGGACACGCTGTAACATCTTTCAATCTCCGTCCGTCTCCATCTGTCTTTTCTTCTGTCAGTCTCTCTTTCAACAAAACCGGTCAAGGCAGATGGCCGCCCGTGCCTGCTGCCAGCTGCTTCTGCCAGTCGTAAGGTAGATTTTCGTCATCAGTGTTGCCAAGCGCTAACTTATGGGGAAAATTTGATATTTAAATGAATTTACAAATTAAGTTGGAAGCACAGTCTTTAAAGTGATATTAGTAAAATGACAGCTAACCACTGTCCAAGCTGCCATATCTGACAAGTTGGGAAAGTGCTGTCATGAGCTGTTAGGAGTTGAGAACAAAGATATAGCGTGTTGCCAGAGATGCCGGGGGATGACGCAGGAATAAAGGAAGGATGTCCTTTTATGCAAATGTCATTTTATCTTTTGAAATGACTTTGTGAAATGTTACTCTGTCACCCTCATACATATAAAAGTGTCTCGCTATCTGACATGGAAAATTCCACTTCATAATGACACTCCGATCTAATCAGAACTCTTTTCTAGGCTCCCCCTTTTATTTTGTTTAAAAACGGTATTGGTTCTAAAGTAAGTGTTTGGTGTCATGGATCTCCTCAGTGAAACACTAGAGAGTCTCACTCATCCTGCTCAGCTCTTATCAATAAAGCTGCTGTAAACCTCATTTCAAGGGCACAGCAATTTGGGCTTTAGTTATCTTTGTATGTGTTTTTTCATAAGCCGCGGCTGCAGAACTACAACCGATGAATTCGGCGGTCTGTGAGTGATTATATATGAAAGAAATGGGCACTGAGAGGTCATTGACAGTTATGTTGTACCAAAAAGAGCAAGGGTAGCTCCTTACTGTCTCATACATAAGCATGAAGTGAGCGTTAGCAGATGCTGCACATCTGCCAGCACTCGTTGACCTGAAAACATTCGCTGTAATATTTTTTATCAGGGTCAGTATTGGACATAAAAGTGCCAAAAACAAGATTTGATATCACGAATGCCTGCGATAGCCCATTACTGTCTTAGTAATTACCTAAATATGAAAGAAGTAAATGTGCATTTTGATGAAGCAATATATACATGGACAGATATTTTGCATTTTTCAAGGTAGAACAACAGATTTACATGACAAAATATGCACAGTATGAAAATATGCTGCGTTGGCTTTCTACATTATAAGATTTAGTGGGACAGTGTGTATAGAAAAGTTATATAAATAGCTCAAGTATCCAGGTAAAAGACTGTGCTGTTGCAACATACAAAAACATCAATATTTTATGTGTTCTAGTGGTTTTTAAACCATTGATTTTTAAGATATAAAGCCAAAAGTTCTCAAAAATGCAATGCTGGAGAGTAAAAAAAATATTGAAATCAAGGCCAAAGGAAGAGTGACCATTCCTGACAAAATGTCCAATATCAGCCTTTGAAAGGAAAGACTGTTTTCTGTAATGCATGCATCTGACATTTTATATTTGTAGTGTCTGTGTTGCTGTAGTGTCTAATGTCTTTATGACAGTCTTGTACCAGCTTTTAAAAAGAACTGCTTCCAGTCTGTGGACCCCCCCCCCCCCCCCCCCAAGACAATCCAATCTCTCCTCTATGAATTAAACATTCATTGAGGCATAACGAGCCTGCATGCTTTCAGAATGTCTTTGATGCACAAAGGCCACACTGAAATGATGTGGATTATGCTTTCATATTAAAGGCTACCATGTAGTATCTCAGTACCATTTGCATATTCTTACTTTTAAGTGATTTACTTTTGCAGCCATAAAAGACGTTATGGCTTCTGTTTATGGAAATCCCTCCCAGTGCTGTGCACGTTGGGGACACATTCACTCGCACCCACCCACAAACAAACATTCACACTATCTGACTGACAGCAGGAGGTTATGGGTATTCTATGCATTTTACTTCTGCAGGGTAGAAAGTGGGAATGATGAAAGGAGTCATGTACCTTTGGGAGGTCAATATCGACACAACCCCACCGCAGAAAATGACCGGCCCGGGGAGCTGAGCACTTGTTGAGGAGGAAGCCAGATTTAGTGCATGGCAGTTTTGTAGCAGTCATACTGTTCCAAGCCTGAAGGCTTGTGCTTACTGCCATTTGAAAACTTTAGGAGCAAAAAACCATTTTGCATTATTTGAAAATATACATCCATGCTGCTACAGTAGCAAGGACTGCGACCAACTTGCCAGGCCTGGGAAATTACATTGGGTGAAGGTAGCTGGTACCACAAGACGGGATAAAGGACCCTGAGAAAGTAGAGAAGACATTGTAAAGGGTTCATGCGACACAAATGTATGCCGCTTGATAAAAATGTATGCAGAATGGCGCCACTCAGGGTCAAAGAGTGAATGAAGTTGTTTGGTTAAACCTGGTTTGAACTGTGGATAGCAAAACTCTGACACCTTGTTTCCGCGTACGCCTGGTTATTATGTTATATTCAGAGTATGTTCCTGGCAGGTGACAGAAATGCCCACTCATAAGCTCAGGGTAAGAGGCTAATTTTATCTATTTTTTGACATTCGCTAATGTGGAATATCCTTGTGGAACAGTTCAGAGGTAGAGTGGAAAAGGAATGAGTCCTAATATCCTCAAATTAATTAGCATTGTTCAACATCCTGTTACCTCATCTCAAAGTCAATGGCTTTAATGAATGGGTTCAATTACTGAAATAAAGTCTGGGGCTGGCAAGCTCAAGATTTTTTTTTACGTTTGTCCTGCATAAATTAGCCCAGTAAATAACAATCTTGTGAGTTTAATTTAGTTTTTTCAAACCATGCTAATGTTAAAGTCAGGCATCTGTGGCATTGGCTGTTCAAAGCGTAACATTAGCTTTGGACTTCTAATGATTGCATTTACACTTCACAAAATCATATATGTGTAGTTCATTCGTGGGGATTATCTTGCTTAAAAAACCCATATAACTCTCATCATTGTTTGTTTGTCACTGAGTTTATTTCCGGCAATGATCCAACGTGCAGTGTTGAAATCATCAACCATGGTGATGCTCTCCTCCATGACGGCCCATGCATCACTCTCCCTCTGGCATTATCTTACTTAGCTTTTAAATAGTATACCATATGGTGGAGTAATTCAATGTAACAATTTACTTTCCTGGTTAGTGAGACAGACGTCTTAATGGTTACAGTTGGCTGTGAGTTAAGGACAGTTGTGATAAAGGACAGTTTGTGAGGCGTCACAGGATTTTTAGCTGACTTATTGGTGCTAATTGCCTACAAGTAAGCTAACAGTATAATTTAGTGGGAGGGACAAGTAAGGAGCAATATAAGGTAAGGATGTGGTTGTATAAGGTAATCATGAGCCATATTTAGCTGTCCCTACAGCAAAGCAGGGTCCCTGAATTTTATGCAGATACATTGTGATTGTTTTGGTGACATGTATGCTACATAAGCTATCGTAAATACCTTAAGGCTAACTTGTGTATCAATAAGCAGTAACAGTTACGCCTGCTTCTCTGCCTATACCTACTTGTTCATCTTTAAGACTCATTTTGTACAGAATGATGACCATTTCTAATATTGATTGGGCCAACAGAGAGATAGAGACAGAGAGCAATATGTAAAAAATCCACATATGAAAATGTTACAGCAGGTCTGTAAGAGTCAGAGTCTGTGAAGACTGTACAGTATGTGGGAGTATATTTCTGAGTGTGTGTGTATATGCATTAGTCCTGTATGTGCTACGGTGGAAGTGCAAACAACACATTTAAGCGTAAGTGCTAATGGATGACTGGCTCTCTTGTTCTGTTAAGTGCAGGTCTGGCCACCAGAGAACTGCTTTCCTCTATGTGCATATGAGGAAAACCTGATTTAAATTTTTGTGTACTAGTCTCTGTGCAAGCGTGTGTTGGTCTGTGTGTTTGTGTACTAACCCTGAATTAATGAAATCATAATAATGCTAGAGGCCAGTAACCCATAACCCAAATGTTACAGTGCAATTCAACAGCAGAGAATGTTTACTTGCATAAATATACAAGGCATTAAACCTCACTGGATTACTGAATCGCAAATATGCTGCAGAGTTGACATAAATTAGATTTACTTTAGAGATTAGCAAACCAGCTTTGACTGCAATAATTAACATTAAGGTAGAAAAAAATAAAGCACAATAAACAAAAAATTAAAATATAACTACGTATTACAGATATATTAAATACCATTTATCTCGTCAGCACGGTGGTGCAGTGGTCAGCACTGTCACCTCACAAAAAGAAGGTTCAGGGTTCGAGTCCCAGCTCTATGTGGAGTATCCATGTTCTCCCTGTTCCTGTGTGGGTTCTCTCTGGTACTCCAGCTTCCTCCCACAGTCCAAAGACATCAAGAGGGGACGAGGCTGATTGATACTCTAAATTGACTGTAGGTGTGACTGTGAGTGTGAATGGTTGGACCCGTCCAGGGTGAACCCCGCCTCTCGCCCAAAGCTGCAGGGATAGGCTCCAGCCCCCCCCCCCCCCCCCCCCCGGTGACCCATGGATGGATGGACCATTTATCTCTTTCAGTTGACATGATCATACATTTGTCTAAGTTTCTAATCCACTGAACTCAAGTAACACTAAGAAACCAGAAAGACAAGAACAAGATTCCCAGAAAACAATAATCAAGACTTCGGTCGCCTTTCAATTTAATTACAGAAATGTACTATAATTGTATTAAAACACTTGTCCCATGCAACGTATTTCAAACTTTTTGATTTTGAAGGAACAATAAATATATAACCAGATACCAGATTGGCACAAACTGACGATCATCTGTCATTGTGGAAGAACTTACAGTTTCGGGAGAGCAATAGGTCCCAAGATGGATCCTTGGAGGAGTTCTGACATGATTGTGGTCATCTTGTAAATTTCCTCTTCACTCTTGGGGTGTTGTTCCAGTTTAATGTTTCCAGTGGAAACATCAACAAATTGCCTATTGTGCCATTTCTAAGGAAAATGACCCGCCCTATTCTCACGTTGGCTAAACTTGACGTCAGAAATTTGTACCACAGACCTGACAAGTTAAATGACTCATTCAGACGTTTGCATTCCCCCATAAAGCAAATCAACACATTGGGTTGGAGAATAGTGAAAAGGAAGGTTTGTTTTGTTGAGATCATGCAAAGAGACAAACAAAAAAAACACGTGTGCGAATGTGGCGGTCATGGCTTCACATCACAAATTAAACTCTTGTCAGGCAGCAACATAACCAGTGCGTCACACATCCACTTTTCCTTTTAACGTTCCATCTTCAGAAAATCCTCGATTCATTCAGAAAATTGAAATCTGTGTGGCTTTGTCAATATTGTTGCTACTCCAAGAGGCTCTGATCCAAGAGGCTATTTTTACTGTTTCCATGGCAAAACATTGAGCTTTAGGCGGTGCTGCAATATGGGTTACGATGGGGGAGGGCAGATAATTAGGGGTTAGGGGATGTTGAAGAGCCAGCATCAAATATCTGGTGATGTCACACAAGTTTAAGGCACGTGATGTAGCGTCTTTGAATAATTATCTGTGGCTAATATTTGCCATAAAGGAATTTAATTAATGATTCAGAAGTTCTTTTAATTACGGCCTCTTTTGTCACTTAATTTGCCGGGTCAAAACAGCCTCGAAGTGTGAAACTCATAAATCATTCAGCGCAGTCAAGGTCAAACAACAAAGTGAAGGTGCAAGATGAAAACAACTGAGTGGGAAGGAACTGAAAATATCTCGATGTATAGAGCGTGGCGATGTCGCTGATTTCTCTGTACTGATGTTTTACATTTTTACTTGGTTTGAAGTACTTTGTGATCTTAAATTTGTCAGGATTTTAAAGATGCTGTCTCAACCTTGTGATATCTCTTTATTGACAATCATATTTTGTTTTGTTATTTTGTTGAATGTTACTGCTCCGGTTAGATGAGTATTTTCGCAGAGAAAAATGGAAACAAGTTAGCAGTGATGAACGTCCAGCTCTCTCGTCTCAAAGTGGATTTTTTAAAAATTTGTTTTCCATGATACGCATTATATTTAATGTTATGTTCTACAGCAGAAAATACCAGACTTAAAACCTGGGGTTGCTAAGGTGCAGCGGAATGACACAGTGACATTAAAAGCCATCCCGCTGAGCACAAGAAGCACAAATCCTCATTGTGGTTGTGTTCAAGTCGCCGCGGTCTTGTTTTGTAGCCTTACGTTAGCTACTAACGTTAGCTACTAACGTTAGCTACTAACGATAGCGCTTATGCTTCAAACATTTTTTTTTTTTTGCAAGATGTCATTTGTAAAAGTGTGTTATAATGAGAAAATGCTCTGTGCAATTTTCTGCAATAATCCAAAATCTTACATAAAAATCCAATTAGCTTTTGGTCAGAGGAACCCAAGACGATTTAAACGTGGCCAAAAACCCCCCCCCCAAAAAACATCTTGCCTGTAGCACTCCATTATGAGCAATAATACCTGTATTAGCTTTTTGCAGAGGCAAACCTCTTTCAATGGTCCTTCAAACTGTCCTTCAGTCACATGGAGGAGGAGGTATATCTTCTTCTTCCATTCTGACCATTGAAAATCAGCATTTAAAAGCCACTTTCACACCTCCTAGTGGTCCAGAATTCAGCTCAGAGGTATACAACAGAGACCACATCACACCGAGTTTTATTGCTTCCTGGGTATTTGAGCCTTGATCTTCAAACGTATTCATTTTGAAAACCCATCTAAGATCGTCCCCAGAATATTCAATACATCTCTCATGAGCTTTGATCATGTTCTTAGATACCCTAAATATATGCGTAAGTGTAAAAACAGCATATGGCGTGTACATCATACAGTAGCTAGCGTGAAAAAAATGGAGGAGGAGTCTTCACATGAGTCATCTGAATTATTCTGGTCCGAAGGCCCTGAAGCATAAAGAAACATTCAAAGACAGTGAAAATGTGGGAAGTAGAACATTTAATTTATTTACATAAGCTCATAAATGTCATCACATGACTTGCTGGTGAGATCAAACGGGACGGGGTTGGAGACGTGACTCAGAGCTTGTGTACTGCTTGACAGTTGCTCACTTCATTATGCTCTCCACGTTGAAAGTGAGTGGCGCAACATTATCCTACAGATTTCATCAAACGGCTTGTCAAGGTGAATGACGTTTGTTGGGGCATGAACTTCTACAACTGACGGGGTGCAGGGCACTTTTTTTCTTACGATGCCTTGAGGCAAATTCATTCGGTACTCATTATATAATATAGTTGTATAAAAGGAGAGATTGTTAATGTTCTTTATTGCTTTTAATCACGCTAACTTGCATTCTCATTCAAGTACATAGTTTTCCCAAGGTGTCGAGAGATAATTATAACCCTCCTTCTCTGTCTCGAGCTAAATAAGTCACTTCAGTGCCTTCATCTCGGTATTTATCCTCTATTTCTTTTAATCGCAAAACCAAATAAAAGCAATATCTAAGCAGGACACTGGAGTATAAATACATTTTCTGAGTCCAAATTGCCATTAGGCTCAACACACCATGCATCCATTACCACTGCCGCAGGAGTTTGGGCACCCAGTGTAAACAGGGAATCATATGCAGAGTGGTCTCAGGTAATTTGTAGAAAGCTATTTGTCTCGGTGAAAAGGCAAGAGAGAGTATGCTGGAGGAGAGAGAGAGGGGGAGAGAGAGAGAGAGAGGGAGAGAGAGAGAGGGAGGGCAGGGGGATGGCAAGAACCCAGGAAAAGCTTGTTTTCGCAGGCTGAATTGACTTTAAGCTGCACTGCAAAGCCGGTATATGTTGAAACTGATGTTCTTATTCACAGTATGTAAGTAGTGTTTGCCCACTACGTGGAGTTGATTTAGCTTTTACACACGTATCCTCCAGTGGGGTTCATGCTGTTTGGTCAGTGCGCCGTCTCGCTCTTTTTTTTTTTCTTGTTAATGGCGGGGGTGGGGGGTGCTTGTTTTGTCTCTAATGAATCATCCTAATTGTGAGCACAGAACTACTCAGAAGCTAAAAAAAAAAAAAGAGAGACGTACTTGCGAGGCCTGGGTTTAAAGATGGAGCTGTGGAACTCGAAGGGCTGCAGACGCGAGTTTAGAAGCGCTTTTACAGCCCTCGTGCATCTCGTATCTCTGCTGATGTGAGCAATATTGTAGCCTACGAGGATAACTAACACGCTTCGAGGGTGCATAGAATCCAAAGAAGCATATAACTCCTACGTCCAAGTACATGAATACAGCGACTCAAAACACTTCAGGCGGTCGGCTCGAGCTTCACAGCTACACACGTGACATAATTCACACTCCAATCACTCAATCTGGCACTTTGGTGCCGTTAAACTTCTCTATTTTTCCATTTTTTTGTGCTGCCACTAGAAATCATAGCCTTTTAATCGGCCCCTGCACCACCTCAGCATCCACCTGAGGGTTTTAAAATATTTGCCCATCGCTCTCCAGTGATGAGGTCACTGCCAAAATGATAAACTGTAACTATATTTGGCTTTTATAATAAATATTTAGACATAAACTGTCTGGGTGAATGACAATCACCGTTGAGGGTAAATTCTCTATGTACAATAACGCTTCTGAGCAGTTTTATTGAATTTATTCATGCTTATTTACAAGCTACACACGATCCCATGTGACTAATATTGATTTTCGTTGTGTATTTTATTCCTTATTTGCAATTTCAGCCTCCATATCTATGTATCTGAGTGGAGATTATTTCTTTTTTTTTTTTTGTGCTCCACCTAAGGACTTCACATGGCACTGATAGTTTCCTGTCTTGGGCTCTTACACTATCCCGGAATGGTACCAAGTACCAGGAATTGTAAATGGATCTTTTTACATCATAGCAGTACTCCAACCTTTTTAAAATGCTTCTCCCATTCCTGTGATGACCAGCGTTGAGAACTGCAGCATTTCAACCACCGCTGATGTGTTTTGGATTGATTGCATCCCTGGAATTGTATGAATTTCCTCCTCTGTCTCCTTCACTAAGTGGAGGTATGAGGACGTGGTTCTTCTTCTTTTCCTGAGCGCCGTCTTCATCTGTGCGACCCCGCTCTTGACCCTTGACCCTACGTGTGCGCTAGTGCGGTTTGAGCGGACTCCCTGGATACCCGCTCCTCTTTGTTAGCCCACCGCTCACCACCCCCCCCAGTAAAACCTGGTCTCTGAATACAACCTTACCTGAATTTATGTCTGGAAGATGTGATTAATGATCCTTTTATTAGTCTGTTACTCTTCTAGAGAATAGATTATTGATGGATGGGACCGCATCTCGAGCTTCCTGCCATAATGAACCCGTCCTCTCGGGTTATCGCTCGGAGTCAAACCACGGGAGATATTCCCACAATAGCATCGCCTTATTGTCTTTGTTCTTGACAGTTCATGCCCTCCAACCCGATCGCTCACCACATCAAGGTGCCTTAGGATACTAATCAAAGATGTCACTCAGTGTTTTGTGTATGCATGTGCTGGTGTTAGACTCTACCACTGACTTATTTTGTTTGTCATGCCCTTTGCTTTACAAATGTAAATAGTTTTCCTGATGTATAATCCCAGGAGGCCTCTGTGATGATCGGGATGATGATAGGCTGCGTGACATTTGCTGGTCGTGCGTAAGAGCTGCATGTTAAGTAGGAAAGTGTTGATTCTCCGTTGAGAATGAGATAAGCCCGCAGAATAGTGAGAGGAAACAATAGGTGGGGGGGCTCAGACATCTTTGCTTCCAACAACAGATGATAGCCGTGATATTGATTGATCCTCTAGATGTTGAAAGAACTAATACGCTTCTTTCATTAACACCTGCAGGCTCTGACATCAGCCTAATCTAGCAGACGCACGCTTTATTAACGGGTCTTTTGCCCTTTTTTTTTTTTCATGAAAGACTGAAATAAAATGGCGTGCCTTCCCAGTCTTTAATCATTCCTTTCCCTCAAAAGGTCTGCAGGGGAATTTAAGAATATCACATTTAATAGAAATCGGATTACCTTTTAGCTTTCATGTCATTTCCATGCATGGTTAATTTCATTTAACTGTCTCTCAGATGAAATAGCCGGGATTTTTTTTTTTTTTTTTGTCCTAGAGAACAGAATGCATCAATACTAAAAATACGTAAAAAAAAAAAAAAAAAGTATACTCTTCTTAAGAGATGTCTCAAAGGAAGCGAAATCGCTTTAAATATGCAAATCCATTCCTTTTTTGAAACAAAGGCACAGAGCCATTTCATGTGAGAAAATATTTTGCATAATGAGTTGTTAATAGAGAGTCATTTAAATGGAAAAATTCATTGAAATTGGCTGGAAGCTGTACAGCAATCCCAGATTACGAAATGCTATCTGTGTTTTCTCCACACGTAAAGAGATTTGTTTCCTGTCAGACTTGCTGATGGGCGTCGATTTTTTTTTTTTCATCAAAGTTTAGTTGCCATTGCTGTCTATCAATCGAAGGGTCAAGCTTCACTCTGAGCCCAATTAAAAGATTAGTGTTTGTACGGTGTATCAGCAAGCGAAGCTTTGTTGTTGGGAGAATACTAAACTGTAAATGAGGTGAGTTTATCATCTTAAATGACGTGCAATCTGTGAAAAACAATTTCAAAATCAATTATTTGAGAATCGTTGAGGCTGGAGGTGCAACAGAAGCACCGATGGTGGGGCCGCTGTGCTGGAGTAGACGTTAATGATGCAGCGTGTTGCTCACAAGAGGGGAAGAAGGTTATATGAGGTCTCTGGAATATGTGTGTGTGTGTGTGTGTGGGGGGGTCCAA
The DNA here is from genome assembly GCF_037954235.1 of Aulostomus chinensis. Lineage (NCBI taxonomy): Eukaryota > Metazoa > Chordata > Actinopteri > Syngnathiformes > Aulostomidae > Aulostomus > Aulostomus chinensis. The sequence continues at coordinate 19,281,868 of NC_141339.1, forward strand.
TGGCCATGCAATAATCATACATAACCTAGTCAGGCAATGTGATAAAACTCAACCCCTCTTCCCACTCATGAATCCTCACCTTTTACACGCAGGCATAAACATGACACCGTCGCTATGGAAGCTGACCTGGCGCACACCGACGGTAGATAGGTGCTGTGTGAATCGCAGGGCAGCATTCACCCGAAACACAGATCGATGGTTCGAAGTGGAAAATGTTATGAATAAAAGAAGTTTTAAAAAAACAGGGGTTTTTGCCTTCAAACAAAAGTGTTTTTTCTGTTCGCGCGATTTACGGCTCGTTACTGTTACATTCATCAGCCACCTAATTAAGCCCGTCACACATATCGCTTGACATTTTTCGCTATGTGACTGATTATGCTTGTTCGGACGCGAAACTTTATGTTTCAAGAGTTTTTGAGTGGCAGTTTATGATTTTAGACCTAATTAGAGCTATTTTGATAGCGCGGCTTGAGTCGTTTCAACTCAGAGAATCCTACATACTGCAGTGTGGCTGACAGTGTTCATTTCCTCCTCTAAGGAGGTGATGTGAGCACCGGCCCAGCTGTCAGGTTCTTGCTTTGTGTTTCATTTCTGCAGAAAAGCTGAAAAAGTAATGGACAGATTCTGAAGAAACTCGGGGGGAAAGGTAGTAAATAAAAAGTGTGATTCATTTTTGTAGGCGACCCACAGAAACATTTGGATCCTGGATAAAGTGGCATTTCACAAAATGGTTGAAACATTTCGGTTTCCATAAATCATCTCCGTCCTCTTCTGGATCTGCAATTCAGCAGGATAAGAGTTAATATCTGAATAAAATAGAGCATTTTTTGGACCAAATTCTTTGTGGCGATGTATTGCAGTCGAGCTCGGAAAGCAAGAAACCAGTTCTGACCTCCGATTTCCAAGGCAAATCACATTTTTTTCCCCCCCCTTCATAAAAAGGCAGAACAGTCACAACAGTAATTTACATCATTTTTTAAGATTATTTCATGATTATTTTACATCATTTATATTTATTTAGATCTGGCAGGCCCTATCTAACCTTATGGGGGATTAAACTTGAGCAGTCCCGGTGAAGACCGTCATTTCTGAATTGGTGATGCACTGACGGATATGCATGAGCGGATCTTTATAAAACACTCACATTCCGTATCTGCGAGGAAGCCTTTTTGGAGGTATTTGCTCTGTGAATTATTTCCGTAGTTGGCATTTTGTTTTCCTGTCTCACACATGTAATATCCATCTGGTCATATCCTCTGTCGGCTATTTTTGTCCTCACATTTCCAAGGAAACAAAGCTTGTCTGTAGCCTCCAGTTTTCCCGTGGCAACATTTTTAAATAGAAAAACCTCTTTTGCACATCCTGATAATTTCCCCTCCTCGCAGCCTCGCCGATGTTTTCCCCACTAATTAAAGCTACAAGTGAAAGGACCTGTGTAATTGTGAGGGATGTTGTGTCGAGGCAATCTGTACAAATCAAATGAACCGCCTGTTTTCGTCTGACACTGTCACATCTGTTTCACCGTCTCTCTGTGAGACATAAATGTCACTAATGCGGGCACACACGCACACACACACACACACACACACACACACCTTGTTATAAAACTACGCACATACCTCCCAGGGTTAAGACTGATCCAGGGACAGTGCATCAGGTGAGGCAGAATGGCAGGCAGGCCATTAAGTGAACCAGTCAAACATGCGTCCAGGCTCTGCTGCTGTGACCTGCCTTGGCAGAGAAGCAGACAGCGGCGTTATCACATACTCTATCGCTCAACCTTACAAGGGCCATCTGTGGACCACATTTATGCGTGTGTGTGTGTGTTGGTTCCACCGGACTATAAGGACACTTTATCGGTTTTATACTGACATTATCAAGGCACTACCAGATTACGAGGACACCCTCAATGTCCTGATAATTCAAACACTGTAGCAGCACTCAGGAGGCTGCCATTACGCTGCTCTTTCTTTTACTCAACATGTCAACATAAGTACGGAACCAGTGTGTGTGTGCCAGTGTGTGGCAAAAACTTTGGGTTAGGTTTTTAAATGCTCAAAGCCATGTCTGTAACAAAATAGAGGGAACACATTCAGGGCTTCAGACTGCTGCAGTTAATGGTAACATTAGATGCGGCATAAGGTAACTTGCTATGAATCAAAAAAATAAAGATTGTACATTGACGTTGCTTAATTTTAAAGTGGTCTGACATAAGCCTCCCAACATTGCACATCAGTTTTCATTCTTTTTCAAAATTTTTCTATTTTTTCCTAGTTCATTTTTTTTTTTTTTTTTACCCCCTTAATGGTCTCTGTTTGGATTTATAATTGATTAAAAACTAAGGTCTGAATCCCAACTCCATACAGAGCAGGATGTACCACAGACGACAGGTGGTCTCTGAGCTGACAACACTCTCTCCTTATCATAGATCGAAGCGAAGTAAAATCTGGTCAACTGGACGTAAGTTTATCTTGAAGACGTTTCACCTCTCATCCGAGAGGCTTCTTCAGTTCTAGTGAAGAGTGTGGAAACTCCAGCTTATAAACCTATGTGGGAGTGGTCAGTGCCATCGTGGTGGAAACGACCCTCCCGAGGCTCACCTGGCCTCCCCAAACGACAGTCGTTGTGCGGTGTCAGGGAGTTTCAGGGGTGGTCGTTAGGGAGTTTCACCGACCACTCAGATGCTAATGGGCTGTGCTGGCAGCAGCCGTTCCACATGGGTCTTTCAGCTGAGCTCTTTGGGGAAGCTTTGAAAGGACTTGGTTGTAAATAGGTGAATCCCATGGACTTCGTGAACAAGGTTAGAGAACTCAAGCTGGACCCAGATGAGACCATGGTGTCCTACGATGTGACCTCCTTGTTCACCTGCGTCCCTACCGTGGAGGCTGTGGAAACAGTGAGGAAACGCCTATGTGTTGGCTCTGTGATGGACCGGCGACTTTTTCAGGGTGAACCCCACCTCTCGCCAGAAGTCAGCTGGGATAGGCTCCACCCCCTGTGACCTTTAACAGGATAAGCAGTAGAATATGGATGGATGGATGGATTCTTCCCAGATATCAAACTACTGTGTGCATGGAAATGGGCTCACTGATAATGTTTGGTCTGTGACACATCTCTCAGTCACTCTGCTCTGCAGTAAGCAGAGTTTGAGGTTCTCCTTCTCCCTTACTGGCTTTATCCAATCAGATGAGACAACATCACGAATGCCATGGGCTTTTCTGCATTCATAAAGAGTCGACCATTATAAACATAGCAAAAAGTGTAATTTATGCCATGTTATTAATCTAAATCCTCACCGTTACGGGAGAGCTAAAGCCTAGCAAACATTGTATGTTCCTCACACACACCAGTTCAGACCATACGTGTTTGCATGGCTTCAGCGCTCCTGTAACGGTGAGGACTCACTTTAATAACATGGCATTAATGAGGAGAAGATGATAAACCAGAAGGCTTCAGTGCAAAACTCCCACTGTTCATTGTTTGTGCTGCTTAGAAACAATCATTTTCTTTTTCAGTGACAGCGCTATTTGTGTTGGTGTAGCCAAAAGGAACGATAAAATAAACAGTCATTGTATGTTATTTTTATTACTGTTAACCAATGAATGTTATTTGTGGAACTGCTATTGTCCTGAATATCAGCAGGGCTGTGATGCAGGCAATAATCTCAACGTTGTGCCTGTCATTGACTCATTCACAGGAAATCTGTGGTGGTAAGGACGGTGTGATGGCAGCGGTCAGTTCAACTCTCACAACATTCAAGGACAACACTGTAAGTTGACAGTACTCTTGTAATATCACGGTTTTACATCCAAGCATAAAACTGTTCATTTTGATCTTATAGCAGTGCTCATGCGTCCACACACTCACACACACACTGACAGGATTGTAAGGACAGAGTAGGCTGTAAGGACGGAAGCAAACTTGTTAAAGGAGGAGCATACTGAGATTTGGGTGTCCAATGGGACCTCACAGACCCAAATTCAGAGGACGCCTTTTTTTTTTTTCACGTCACCCCGCCTGCATTTCTTCAGGCAGTGGGTTTCACAGGTTTGTCACAAAAAAAAAAACCCTGAAAAAGTTGTAGAATATCAAATGGCTTCTTGAAAGTCATTAAATTGATGAAATCTTGTGTGAAAGTCATGGAATTTTGATGTGTGTAATGATAATATTTCACTTTTGAGGTGGATGTCATCATAATTATCTATTTTTTTGAGAATAAAGACATAGATTCTAAATTTCATGCAATTTTAAGGATTTAATGTCAAGTTTAACATGAAGGATATGAGCAGATCCATACAATACTCAATACTCCATATAATCCACTGAAGCCTCAAGTTCTGATGGATCTTGGTCTGATGGAGATGGTGTACCTGACACTGAACGAAATAGTGATAGTGAGGATGCACAGTGGGTAAGCCTACCACATTGCAAGGGTGGACCAGTTAAATCACTTTCTTCTCAGGACAGGACGAAGAGAGTGACACCACCTGTACCCTGTATAGAACAGGAAGACAAGGAATCTTCAAACTCTGCCAAATATGGCATTGGTGATGAAAAACCAGACTCTTCCATCAAGTACAAAAGAGTCTTTTTCTACTGAGACTGCAGCAGCCCCAGAAGTCTCTTCTTGCACTTCAAGAAATTACTGATGCGTTTGCAAAACACCTCAATCTAAAATATCCCGCCATCTTAAAAAAACATGAAAAAGAGACGAGGTTGATATTGCTGAAGCATTCTCGTTCCCCAAGAAATCAAAAGACAGAAGACGTTTACTTGATAAGTTGCAGAATAAAGGTAATTAGGAACATAATCAGGAAGTTCTGAGAAATCTTGGTGGACAGCTGAAAATAAAAAGAAGACCAGTACGATCAAAAATCTTTCTGAATACCAAAACGCATGTGCACTGTGCATATTGTAAGGGAATGTTTAGCCATAAGGAGCTGTGGCGCCACTTGCGCAGATGCCCATCAAAGACAGTCTCAGAAAGTGAAGCTGTTGGAAAGACCGAAGTCTTAGCTGTGGCTGACATGGCGGAGGCAACATACAGCCAAGCAATTTGTGCTGGAGTATGGAAAATCCTTGGAGGTACGAGACAAGATGAGATAGCATCTGTTGTATGAAATGACTTCCTCATTCTGCTACTGTCTCTGTTCAGTAAGCAAGGGAATGACTAAAAAAAAATTGAGTATATCTGAACAAAGGTCCAGGAAAGCAGACTGTTGTTGACCTTTAGAAAGAAGTTTATCCTCCAGGAGAACTCCTTCTGCCTTGGTGACGCAAATGGCACGTACTTTCCCCCCCTCCCCCGTGTGTTCCTGACCCCCGCCTCTGCCCTCTCCACCTCCCTTGGGGTGGCAGCGCCTGTTGGCTGCAGCCTGCCCCGCTCGGGCTTGGTGGCACGGCTCCGCGTGGGGTTCACCCTGAAAAAGTCGCCGGTCCATCACAGAGCCAACACATATAGACAGACAACCATTCACACTCACAGCCACACACACGGTCAATTTAGAGTCCTTAAATTCTGAAGTGTACCATTATTACTTTCAATCTGTAATAATTGTGACCGCTTGTGATAGTTGTATCAGGCTTTGAGTTGTGTAAGGGCATTTCGCCTTGGGGTAGATCCCTTGGTGACAAATAAAACACATCTTGACATCTTGAAATACTCTTTATTTCGCTTTGAAGATGCTTTAAAGCCATATAATTTTTACGAGATCATTGGAGCTGTTAGAGCAGTATATGATGGAGAGAAGCACTCAAACAGCACACCAAGTCTTGCCCTGAAGTTGGGACAGTCGCTCAAAAAGACTGGTGACATTATTCTCTGCAGGGCCATTGCAGCAGGGGATGAAAATTTGATTGAAGCAGCACAACGATTCATGCAACTCTGCACAAAAGAGTTGGCAGGACAGGTCTCTCAAACTACACTTGCTACTTTGAGCAAGTCAAATTTCAATAAAACATGCACCATACCATTCACAGAGGACGTGCAGCTTCTGCACAAGCACCTGGTGGAGACATCGACTGACACCAATGAACACCTAAAAGACCATGAGTCTCCGCAGGTGTGTACCGAACTTGCGAGGGTGACGCTTGATCAGATAATGCTTTTTAATAGACACTGTGCAGGTGAAGTCCCAACAATGACACTAGAATCCCCCAACAAAAGAGACCAGACTGAGCTCAATAGTGATAAAGCTGCCAACTTGTCACCATTCGAACAAAAGCTAGCCAAGCACTTCAGCAGGGTGGACACAATGGGCAAGAGAGGGAGGAAGGTTGTCAGTGCAACAACACTTCTATCAGACTAAAGAGACACATGTAATGTGCACAAGCATAACCCCTTCCTCTTTGGATGGCCACATTGCCCCCCCCTCCCTGAGCCCCTACAGGGGACAGGACTGAATAAGAATTTTTGCAGGCACGTGCGGTGCAAAGAATCCTGATACTCTAAAATAAAGAACAGTGAGCTGGACCAAGTAGCCAATTTTTTTTGGGACATGACACACAGGTCCACAGAGACTTTTATCATCTGCCGGAGGCAACCACAGAAATGGCAAAAATCACCAAGCTTCTGATTGCAACGGAGAAAGGAACTCTTTCAAAATTCCAGGGAAAGTCTATTGAGGAGATTGAGGTTAATGGTAAGTGGCGCTAACAACACTCCTAATCGCCCTTCTCAAAGAATAATAAATTCTATCACAGGGACAGAATAGTCTTATTGTTTTGGTAAATAATACAAAAAAATGTGTGAGGTGTACAAACCTGCAATGATTTTTATTCACTGCATCAATCATGCTTTTCTTTAGATGAATTGGACCCAGAGCTGGATGACGGAGACGATGGAGATGACGGAGACGAAGGGGATGACAGAGGTGGTGGAGACAACGAAGGTGGTGGAGACAACGAAGGTGGAGGCAATGAAGGGTCAGACTGTCCCCTTGGATGAACGGGTGTGTGTTGAATATCTCCCAGTATCCATTCATGGTATATTACAGATTAAGGCCCATATTTAAATTAACTTTGCTTTAACACTGTGACGTCACCGTGGGTTTATGTTGTCTGTTCTTATGTTGTTGCAACTTGCCAGAGCGTGAAAGAAATCCTTTACATTGAACACTGACGTTCAAGCTGATGTTAAGACAATAGTATGTTTCAGTTGAGGATTACTTTTAGGGATTACTCTAATTTGGGGATTACTTTTGAGAATTACTCCCACTTGGAGATTACTTTTGAGGTTTACTCTGATTGAAGGATTACTTTTTAGGATTACGCTGATTTGAGCATTACCGTACTTTGTTCTGTATATGGCGGGGCCTCCTCTAAACTGTCTGATCTTTTACACCACCACGCACTACGGTCAACTGCCCAGCTGCTGCTGGAGGTGCCCAAGTCCAGGTTAAAAACCAGGGGGGGAAAGAGCCTTTGCAGTAGCAGCCCCCAGACTTTTGAACTGCCCCCCCCCTCCACATCCATGCAGCTTTTCATGCATATTTTTAAATCCCATTTGAAGACCCAGCTTTTACTCATGAATATGTCCCCAAATCCCTATGCTACCTTTTATATGACCTCTTTTTTTCCACTTCATTTTAAGACTTATTGTCAATGTCTTTCGACCCTCTACCTTTTGCCTTACTTCATCCCTGTGTTTATTGCACCGAAAGCACTTTAAAGTGAAGCACTTGTGGCTCAGCCATGTGCTACAGAAATAAGATTGACTTGACTTGAATAGAGAACTGCACATTCATCTATTTATTATTAACCTTTAAAATACCAGCTAGATTGATGAAACACCTCGAAGGTGCAGCTTGGACACATCCTCAGTGAAGGACCCAGGGTCATGGGGTGTTTCGGGTCTTTGCTCTTCAGATATCCTCACCTGGGCGACCCAACCAAGGGAAGATCTGGCCCTGGTATGTGTCCAAGCAGTGAGCTACCTCATACGTCTCCACTCTTGATCCCCAGCCACCTCAAGGCTTTTTCGGCAGCCTCGCTGATGTTCCTGGTGGCTCTTCTCTCTGGCAACCCTCTGATGCCAAGGAGTCTGAGTGCTGGAAAGCCCCTGCAGCCCACTTCTATTGGCCCAAGGCAGGCCCCCCAGCCACTCTCTGCATGTCTCAACCAGCTTAAAGGGGGCCTATTATGCTTTTCCAGCTTTTCAGACTCATAAATATGTTTAAAATGATGGATACTTGTTCTCGAGAATGTGGAAGTGTCATATCATGAGGTAGGCATGTGGTTAACGTAACAGGCAGTTTCAGGCAGCGCTTTATTGCTGAAAACACTCGAATTTGGAGAGTTTTTTCAGTGTAGTCTCAATTTATTACATCACAACTTCAGGGGAAGCTCCACATACGGCAACTCGCCTGGCTCTGGTCTCAGTGCCCATTGGTGTTGCCGCCCCCCCCTCTCTGCCTTGGAAGTATATGATGTAGAGTTCAGAGCTACAGTGTTGTTGTTGAAATGGCTAACAGAAAGTGTTTTTTTTTCGGGTGCAAACACTTCTTATCTTTACATGGACTTCCCAAAGAAGATGAATTAATGTGCTCATGTGCTCAGCAGAGTGGGCGCAGTTGGGGCGGAGAAGGTGTGTGTGTGTGTGTGTGGGGGGGGGGGGGGGGGGTGCTGAGTCTGAGCGTTTCAGAGTGAAGCAGGAATCAGGGAATGTTGAGGAGAACACAGACTGAGATATAAGACTTGAGAGGTACTGCTGAGTAATTACTCTGACTTTAGGATCACTGCTGAGGATTACTCTGATTTGAGGATTACTTTTGAGGATTACACTGATTTAAGGCTTACTTTTGAGGATTTCTCAGATTTGAGGATTACGTTTAAGGTTACTCTGATTTGCGGATTACTTTTTAGGATTACGCTGACATGTAGATTACTTTTGAGGATAACTGACTCGAGGATTACTCCGATTTGAGGATTACTCCGATTTGAGGATTACTCCGATTTGAGGATTACTTTTGAGGATTACTCTGACAAGAAGATTACTTTGAGGATTACTCTGACTTGAGGATTGCTTTTGAGTATTAGTCTGACTTGAGTTTTACTTTTGAGGATTTCTCTGACATGAGGATTACTCTTGACGATTATTGTGACTTGGGGATTACTCGGACAAGAAGATTACTTTGAGGATGACTCTGATTTGAGGATTGCCTTTGAGGATTACTCCGACTTGAGGATTACTTTTGAGGATGACTCTGACTTGAGGATTACTCTTGAGGTTTACTCTGATTTGAGGATTACTCTGATTTGAGGATTACTCTTGAGGATATTTGTGTGCTTGCCTTATGGCGACCTGACAAACTAACCTTGACCCTGCTGGTTCTCAGATGAGATCATTATGAATCCCCTTCAGACCTCAGCGGTTGTGGATGCTCAAGAAAATATTATTTTAAAGGCTTTCCAAATTATTTTCACAGTTGTAAATTTGACAGATAGATAGATCCTTTTGAAACTGAATAGTTGATTTTTGTCCTGTAAATGCAGTATTACAACTTCACCGCAATGTGAAATATTTTTGGACAAAAACCCCCCAAAACAACATGACAACATTTTAAATCGGATCTCGTGTTTTATAGAATGTAACAGCAAGAGCGCTCACAAGGAGTGGAGCTTGATCATTTGGAGCTGAAAGGGGTCACGCTGCCATTTCTCTCTGTTTTAACTTATTGAATATGACACAGATTGTTTGTCTATTCAAGGAGGTAGTGCCGTGCAGTGAGTTAACCTGAAGAGTTTTGCCTGTGGGTTTCAGTCTCCTCGCTCGTATGTGCTCACACAACGCGGGCTCCAGCCACATCAGTCACAGAAGATCTTACATGAGCCGTAATGCAAGGTAATATTTGATTCCAGTATGTGGATACGCTTCAGCTTTGTAGGGTGTCGTTGTTGTAACTATGGTAACTTTACATCATCTTATAGTGTATACTATAGATCAATTAAGGCAGTTTGTGACTATAAGTGCTGCTGTCCATGGTGCTGAACAAGTACCTATAGATCAACAAAGCTGTTACAAACGAGGGATCGTTCCAGGATTCAGATTTCTTTTTCTTGGGTATTGTTGGGCAAAAAAGGAAAAAAAGAACATTAGTTTATCGAGCATACCTCGTGTATGATGAACAAACCCAGGCCAGCTATTCTGATTTCTGTCTTTATGTGTACATTTGCTTAAAGTTCAAGAGGGAGGAATTCGCAGTAGTTTTTCATTATTTACATATTTGCATTTCATCCCGAAGCCTGTTTTTGCCCTAAACAAGAGACGGATGCTTGTTTGGGGGTCTGAGTGATTCTCTTTTTTTTAAAATTTCCCCCTTTGTCCTGTTCAATTCAGACTTACAGTAATAATGTAACTTGTCATGTGATTCTGGTGCAGCTGGAGAGAACTTGGTCTTCTGCAGGGGCTTTGCCTAAATAGCTTTATACAAAAGTATTTTCTTACTAAATACAGTGACATGTAATTTACACCCCCCCCCCCCCGGGAATGGATTGATGAAACTATTTACTTTTGTAATTTTGTACCTGCATATGGTTCAAACAAAATTGAAAAAGCTTGATGCATAAAATTATTCCAGATTACAAAAACACATCACTTATCTTATAATGGCATTGCATTGTTGTTGTGATCAAAAGAGAATCACATGGATCACGTTGTGCATATATTACAGCCAAATTACCATCAGCGCTGTGGTCGCGTATCACCAGGTAATGTGTTAATTACGGGAAAATCAAAGAAATGCACCCAGGAGCCAGTAGTGAAGAGAGTTTCATGAGAGGAATTACTGGGCAACATACTGGATTCATTTTCTCTCTCTCTCTCCTCTCTCTCTCTCTCTCTCTCTCACACACACACACACACACGCATGCACACACGTTCTTTCGTCTGTGTCCATGCGTCTATGCCCATGTGTGTGTGTCCTTGCTGTCACAGCTGTCACGAAGCTTCGGTTTCACCCCAGTCGACCCTTTGCTTTCAGGCCATTGTGTGATTCCTTTCAATTTCAGTCCGCCCGGCGGTGGATACAAGCCATTTTGGAAACTGCTGAGTATATTGAACTTTTCTGCATGGCTACCGAGGAAGAAAAATCAGCTCATCAGAAAAACTCTCTGGGGCTTCCAGACAGACGGAGGCAGGGATTGGTCAATTTACATCTGGAGAAGGTGTATCACGCTTGAGTTGGGTCGGTCCTTGCAGGAAATCTGCAGTACGAGAGATTTCTGTTACTAAACTGCTCCATTAAGATCAATATGGATGAGTCATTCAAATGTCCCTCTAACTATTCAGCATACAGGCGCCACCTGCTAACGCAGTTCTAGTCAATGTCTACTATCCATGGAAGTTGAGAATGGCTGTCCCTGTTAGGAGAACTGCACTCTTTTTGAACAGGTTCCTTTAGCTCATTATCTCTGGAAAGCAAAAAAAAAAAAAAAAGTTTTTTGAGGATAATTTTAGCACAAGAAAACAACGCTCAGCCATCGAGATCAACGTGATGACCGACAATGACGAGGATGCATCCGTTTGATCTGGTAGCCTCATCTGAAACAGAGACACCGGACTGTAATTGGTACATGAAAACAAGGGAGAGAAGGAGCCGCTTGGGTAAGAGACTCAAGGAACAGAGCTGAAACTGATGACGGCAGACAAAGCATCAGGTGATCACTGAAAGAAAAGAAGTGAATCTGATAAAGATGGAAAACCCAGATCCAGACGGATGGGAATTTCAAAATCAAAAGGGAACTAACGAAATGAGGTTTCAAGGAAACGGGGGGAATCACAGCAACGGAGGACAAATTATTATAGTCCAAAATAAATAGCTCAAATTAGAGTCCAAGAGAACTAAAAATCCTCAAACAGAACCGTAAAAGTTGCTTATCTGTTTCTCTCTACACCGTTTTGGTCCAGACTGACAAATCCTGGAGATCATCCATGTCTCACAAGCTCAAAAACTGAGATCTGCTCTTCAATCTGGATCCGCTCATATTTAGAACCACTGTCAGAAGGCGGAGTCTTGGCTTAATTGCTGTTATCAAGTCTATTTCTACAATAAGTGCACCTGCAGGTGTGTTCTACTCATGGTACTGCTTGTTGCATCACTTCTATCCAAACTGGAAATATCTCGGAACGATGTTCTCCAATTCTGCTGACTTGCTGATGGCTTCTCTAATCACCAGACTGGTCCTTTCCAAAGGGGTTGCACCTCCTCCGAACAGCTTCCACGGGACATTTAGATCCTCCGAACTTCCGTTTTCGGTGCCACTTGTACGTCACAGTTTGCGGTTCTGGGTTGAACTTTGGAGTGGATTTCTATACAGACATTTCAATCTACCTTCAAGGCAGGAAGTTGCAAAGCCAAGCTACAAGAGTTAACACAGCAAACATTTTACATGCTAAACATAAGCATGTTGTCAGTGGAAGTATGATAACATGCTGATGTTTGCATTGAACTCAGATAATAAGGTTCCTCAGCTCTGGCTGTTTGCGAAGTGTCTACTGGTCTGAATAACTTTTCATTTTAATCAGTTCAGCGGCGGAAACTTTACTCTTTTATCACTGTTTGCCTTCTTCGCTTCCTCATACCACTATTCCCTGTCTGCTCCTATCTGCCACTGTAGATCATCTTTTTCTAACCCCAGCTGCAACATGATTATATTTTCACTCAAAGCCCTCCCACATCCCTATACTCCCAGACTCCCAGACATTTCTTTCCTTGCCTGTCTCTGATTTTGATTTGGGTTTGGCCGGGGCATGTTTGCTCTGCTCCTTGTCGTCAGCAGCCAATACCGAAAAAGTGCAGGATGGTTGATTATTGTTTGATGTATGAAGGAATGAAGGGATTGGAAAAAAAAGTAGGGAGGGAGATTGTGAAGGGATTTATTTCATAGACAGAAACTCCTGATGGGATATGTGGTGTTCAGCTTTTCAGTGCCTGCCAGGAGGGTTCATGATCCCACTTTGCTGCTCTGGACTGAAGGAGGTGAAACGCTCATTCATCCATTCACTCATCCATCCTGCATTACATTGTGGATATCACTGACATTACATGGTCTCAAGAAACTCCCTAACAAAAAAAAAAATCATTTTATATATTGATGCTTTGGGAAAGAGAGCTTCTGAGAGCTGGTAAAGCTTCTGAAAACAGAAAGTGCACGAGGGGTAGGGGAGTAGATGTTTCAACTGAAAGATGGCAGCATAAAAATTCCACCTGAACTTGTCACTTTTGATTATGTGCAATACAACCACAAAAAAAAAAAAAAAGGCAGTTGGATGGGAATAAAACATAGATATCTTGTTGAATTGAAATGTAGCAGCTTGGCTATGGCTACCATCATAATCAGTACTCAGTCGTGTTTTTCAGTGAGCAATTTTTCCTTTTCAAATGTGCCAAACATGATGAATGAGGATCGTACATTCATTAGCTCACGTGTCCATTTGTTTAGGAGGTCGATATCAATACCATGTCAACCTTCCACCTCGCCCTATTGTTCTGTTTTTTTTTTCCACTCGATTTATCATTTAAATGATCTTTTTTAATGATGAACTGCATCGGTGCACTGAGCAAAAGCAATCACACAAATTCATTTTCTTTTCTTCCTCTTCCCAAACAATGCCCTTCCTTAAGACCCTGCCAATTCCAGACCCGATCAGGCAGAGAGCAGTCCAGCGGGGCCGCTGTCTCTGTCTGTGTGTCTGCCAGAGTGCTGTTGCCCTTTTCGCCTACAATCGCACTTCCATTTGAAGTGACTGATTGTTGCGGTCGTGCCCAGGGGTCCTGTGGAAGAGACATTCAAAGCCACGGCCTTCTGCTCATTTTACGGCCCACGGACCATGGCACTGCTGGTCGGACCCCTGTGTCAGGAAGAATTGGACTCAGCAGCTGAAAGAATCAAATGCCGCCATCCTTTTTTATTTTTATTTTTTGTCAAACTGTCAATGAGAATCAGAGACCCGGGCAGAGGCCAGGTCTTTAAATAGCGACGCTTTGTCATGGCCTTGTTGTCATTCAACATACAAGGTGTTGGCGTGAGAGACAGAAACCGAGTTAACTTGGGCGTAAAACCTCTCACATCTTCTGCTCCGCCTGCCACGTAAGTGGTGCATGTGCCACCTTGGCAAAAGTGTCCATTTTAGCCTCAACTAATGATCTTTCCTAGACACTATCCATTAGCTCTGGATAGAAAAGACAAGCCCTTACTCACATACATAATACACATTAATTAAATGCAATTGGAAGTTGTTTAAACCATTTATGGTAATGGGCACCGCCATTACAGCCTGCCCTACGTGTATTTCCTCCAAATAATGTGCTTCACCTTTCTAGTACTCACATATAGGTGTATTAGGTGCCTCCAGAAAACATTATATATATACACATATATTTAGTTTGAAGCGATTGGTGACCCTCTTGGCTAACCACTATCAGCAGCAAAACAATAAAAAAATTTTTGGTCAAAACCTCTCGTGCACATCGTTGAGTATATTCCCATCTTCTTGGTCCTGTTCTACGCTCACGAATCCACAAACAATTTTATTTTAGTTGAAAAAGAAAAGCTGTCACACTCGTGATTTGGCGTTTTTTTTTTTCCCCCCAGAAGCACAGAGCAGCTAGCGTATTCAAATGACCAACTCACGTGTGCTCGTCCACGCGTGTTCATGGTGGCATCGAACCGAAAGGTTTAAAGTTTGTTTTTAGCTCAAATCACAAGTGTTTGTGGATTACTGAGCTGGATCAAGAAGATGTGGGTTGTACTGGTTGATGCGCTTTACACTTTCTGAATGGACAACGTGCTCGTTTGTTGCTGTAGCTGTTGTTAGCCGTCAGTCGGCATTAGCTTAAACGTAGGCATACCTGGCTGAAAAAACATCACTTGGAGCTCAAGATACCTAGTGATTGACAGGCAAAATACATTTTTGATCATAATAAATATAATAATACTTTATAATATAATATGTATGAGATATGAATGCCACTTTTTCATGTTTTTACTATGTCCCGGCTTATCAGACCACGATTGTAGGAGATGGTGAAAGATATTTTTCAAACCCTGAGTAAAAGAGAATAGGGTTCTCTCTCTGACCGTTGTTAAACAACATTCCTGCATGGATGCCCAGGTTTAGAAAGAGATCTTGTGTTCCTGCTAAGATTCGCTGTAGAGAAACTAAGACAGATAATAGATGGACCTGAAACTTTCACTGCCTATTTTGGTGTGTGAGCCCTGAGTCCTTGCCTTTCTGACGCTTTGTTTGACACACCAGACATCTTTGAGACATGGTAGATTTAAATACGACGAGGGAATGCTTGTTACCCCGTGTGGTAAAGGACTCGCTGTCCTAAAACACACGACAGCATGAGAGAAAGGCAGAGAGCGACAGAGACCAAAGAAGATAAAACGAGGAAGAGCAAGAGGAAGATTAGAGAAGCAGAGAAAATGAGAGTGTTGGAAATGGAAAAGAGTGAAAAAAGTTGAAAGAGAATGATAACGCTCAATAGAATATTCATGAGTGTTACCTCATATTCATTCATGCTCTGCTGCTGGTGATGATGAGAACTTGACACCGGAGCCCCTGCACTGTGATAAGCATGCTTTCACATGCTCCCACCCACCCCATAACTCCCCTGTGGCCTCAGCATCCTCGGTCCCATTGCTCCGAGTTAATCCTCAACCTCAGCTTGGATACCAAGCTGTAGGGACCAAGTCGTCTTCCTCCCCAGAATCCTCCAAGGCTCCTGAGCTCTAGTGCTTACTGTGTGTAATATGATCAAGCTGGAGCAGAGCCTTCCACCACAGAGGACAGCTTGCTGTGGAGATAATTTTGAATGAAGGAAATTCACATTTCCCACTCTGACGTGACTGGCTGGAAGGAAGAAATTGGAAATTGGCACATAAACCTGTCAAAAACATGCCAGAACATGTGTACGAAACGTGAGTGCATGTACTTTCTTTACTCATGTTTCCTTCTTAATACATTCATCATACACGTAAAATCCACGGGAAAAATCTGCAACAAAATAAATACTTCAGATGGAAACGTTCTTTTAAGTTTTCATGGTTAAAAACGGCCATACGTGATTAGAAACACTCCAAAACCAAATAACTGATATTATTTTCTAACTTTTTTTTAAAGTTTTCTTCCACTGTGTTCCTTTAGTAAGCACTGAAAACAGTTGTGGCGGAAGATTATATTCCTTCAGCCTTTGTCTTAATTATCTCTCCCACTACAGCTGTAGCATTTAGCCCATGTAGCGTAGCCTTAGCTCTGGTGTGTAGCATGACTCAAAGGTACAAGATTCACTCATCTCCAACTCCCTGTGTGGTCCCTGAGCCCATATGTCTACCCCTCAACCACTTCCCCAAATGTGGTGCTCTATCTTTTGTACTTTTATCAACACAGATGGTGCCTCTAATGTAAAAACAGCTGCTCTCTTGCCTCCATGTCTCTTCTGTGGACGTTTGGTGCATTCACTTGGCTCGGCAGTTGAAGTGGAAAGTAGTGTAGTGTTTGATCCCCGGTTATGGATTCCAGTCGGTTAGTGCACACTCCCAGTGCTTTTCAAAGCCTGTTGGGATTGTTGAGAGTCATGGAGCTTTACAGACCTCAGGACTGATGTCTTGTTTACTCATTTAAAATGTCTAAAATACCACACCAGTACCGAGACAAACGTGACAATCACCTTGTTGTCTTGGCAGCTACAGTACTGGTACTTATCCGTCTCTGCAATTTCTCTGATGTGGTGCTCATTTGCCTCCTCTATAAGCTTGATGAATGCTGCGTTCACATAAGCTGAATCTTTTCTGCTTCCTTAGCCAGCGAACCCTCACGGTGATGTCAGCTTTTTCCTCGTCAAGCGCCTGTTCATGTATACATTAATTCCCTGTAGTTTTCTTCCTGTTCTAAGCACTGCAGTTTTGTGTTTTTCCCTCTGTAAACGACTCCAGTAAGGACATAAACAGGCACATCCCCATCTAGAGGACACACTGGAGAGTTTATGTTGGTAAAGACATAAAATAAAAAAAAAAACGAAACAAAACATCACTATTGCTTCCATTGAAGATTATTCTGTGGTCCTGGGAGCATTTTCTTTTTCTGTTTCATAG
This sequence comes from Aulostomus chinensis, assembly GCF_037954235.1. Taxonomy (NCBI): domain Eukaryota; kingdom Metazoa; phylum Chordata; class Actinopteri; order Syngnathiformes; family Aulostomidae; genus Aulostomus; species Aulostomus chinensis. Next base: position 19,298,965 of record NC_141339.1, read on the forward strand.
ATTCCTGTATAAGGGGCGTCATGGTTCGGAGGTAGAGTGGCCGTCTAGCAACCAAAGGGTTGCTGGTTTGATCCTCACTTCCCCCGGTGCCCATGTCCAAGTATCCTGCAATGGACTGGCGACACTTACAGGGTGAACCTGCCTCTCACCCAATGTCAGCTGGGATGGATGGATGGATGGATGGATGGATGGATGGATGGATGGAGAGTCTCTGCAAAGAGTTGCTGCAGGATATGCAGTGTATTTAACATAAAAAGGATACGTGCTCATGGGTTCAAGGATATTACAGAGCACACAATCAGATTCCTAACACTTGGCTGGTTTAACAAGTGCAGCTAGTGCAATAACAAGTGAAGCTCATCTACAGAACCTCTGATAACTGCTTACTGCAAATTTTGACCGGCAGCAGAGCTCAGTAATACTGCACTACTGTAATACTGCTCTTATATTCAGTAAATAAAAACACCCTCAAAAGGCAGCTTTAGCTTTCCTTCATCCATGCCAGAACTCACATGCCATTATGTCAGAGCAAGATTACTGTAGATGGTTAGTGAGGACTTAATGTTCATTCTGCTGTCCGAGTACAGAAGCATGACCAAGGGATTCCACTGGCTCAACCCACTGTTTACATCTGTCTGTTGCACCGCTGCAGGGCCCACCAGCAGCCTTTCCAACATGTTGCACATTGCCTGCCATTTTTTTTTAACTTTCACAGTATGAGCAAAATTGGTTGTTCTCTTGGTTTACATGTCTTTCTCTCTTATTTTGTGTCCTTTTCTGTCTGTCTGTGTGACCGGGAGTCCGCACATGCTGTTTTTATTCATTTGAAAATGAACTGGATTCACTTTGCCATTCATGTGGGGACTTCTTGTCTCAGGGCTCTCAAGTCTCTCGCATCAAGCGTGAGGGACACGCATTTCAGTCCGTTCACACGCTCCCACGCCACACCTTGTGTTTCTCGCGCAGAGAAATTTCCAGGTTAACGCCCACGAAGTTGCGCCGTGATTTTTAAACAGAACGGGTAGAAAATCCCTCCCCTAGAGTTCAGAAGGCCCTCCCTACCACGCACCAGCTAACCAAATAAAATATAGCTACCGAACAGCCAATCAGAAAACAGCATTGCTGTATCTGGGCAAGATTTAGATATTCCACGACTGTTAATGTAATTACAAGCCAACAACACGGGCTTGCAACGACAGAAGAGGACGACTGTCATTGTCCAAGGCTCTCAGGCTACGTATCGACGTGGGAGAAGACCATGTCCTATGATACAGGAAGTCATCACTGATCTCTGCTGGGGAATGTTTGTGTCCAGGCAGCTGGTATGTTAGTTCGCACTTGAATGACTGCTAGCTAATTTCAACACTTACAACCAAAAACACTGATCATACACACGCGCATACAGTACACACACACACACGCACACACACACACACACACACACACACACACACACACACACAAAATCTCACTCTGAACTCTGTTCAAAACTTGGGAGCACTGTTGTCTGGTTCAGCCAGGTCTGCGCAGTGCGATGCAGCCTCCCTCAGAAATTAAGTGTCCGTGTGTTCTTTTCGCCGAGCCTCATCTGGGACATGCCTGAATTGCGTTGCGGCGTTACTGTTAGAATCGTAAGCATTGCCTAGAACAGCTACAGCTGTGCGGCTGTCATGCGCCACAGCCGTGCCTTGTGGAATTCAGGGATCATTTTAGGCTGTATATACTTAGATGGAAAGAGCACAGAACGGCTGAGAAGTTGACCAAGAAGAATGTCCGGAGTCAGAGGAAGCATCGTTCATCTCCTTGACAACACACCAGCTATTCGCCTCTTTGTCTAGGAGGTTTCCACTCGAAAATGTAGAATTCCAAGCGCCGTTGCTGCAATGGAACAATCAATTAGCTTTGACTTCCACTTCTCGGTTGATTATATCACCACGGTAACATACAAACCTAACCCACTCCACAGCAGCTTAAGAGGAACAGGGACAGGGTTTTGAGGGTCACACGAGACTCCTGGGTGTTTCCTGAGGAGCACTCACACACAGTGACGACCCACAGTCTGTTTCTTACCATCTTTCTTTGCAACTAGAACTTTTATCCTTTTAAAACCCATATAATATTGATTTATACGCCACTCATTCCTTTAATGGTATACAATGGTGATTAGCCAGATCTCATCATGCCTCTATAATGGAACAGTGATATTAAAAAGTCAGTTATTTTGCACATTCACACAGTCGGTTAGTTTCCTGCCACCTCTCCCTCCTGGCTTTGGCTGCAGCAACTGTTGCTTTCAGCTGGTATTATCGATTTATAGTCCTCATATTTGTGATGGATTATGGGTAATCTCAGAATATAATTGCGATCATTTATATCGCATCTTCTTCCTTTTTGCTTTTTTTTTTTTTTAATCGATTCCCAGTATTCCTCCCCATGTGCATCCTGGGTCCTCTCTTTATCAGTGTGGATTCATGATGTCGGAAAAGTGATACGGATTGATTAGCGTGATTTTAGTGCAGCAATTTTCACCACAAAAACAAGTGTGAAATGGGTTTAAGTAGACGCTGATCGCTCCTGCTGCTGTTTGGCTCGATCGTTATTAAGCATCGCTCACTCTTTCATTCCCGTCCTGACTCCAACACCAACTAGCGGTGCTGCTTTATGTACATGAGTAACCACGGCAACCGACGGATTCGCATCAGACCCTCGGACTTTGTTTTCCTTGCTCATTACCAGGAACCCCAATCTATCATGAAACTTACGCGATTAATCCAATTAACATCAGAGCAAAAAAATACTTTACTCATTAAAAAAGAAATCCTTCAGCAGTTTCACAAACACAAACCTCAAAATTTTATGCTTAAAATAGGAAGTTTGCTGAAATATCACATTATTCAAACATTTCAGTGTATTTAAAAAAAAAATCTTTTAAAGTGTTTTTGTACTCTTTTTTCACTTCTGTCCCCCTTTATTGAGTGGACATCATTTATTTTAGTTTTCTTAATATTTGGACACTTTTCTTACAGTTATTTGTTGGTTAATGTTGCATTGTTACTGTCACCGCTAAATAGTTCATAATAAATTTACTTCAAAAAAAAGTTGCCATTGACATTTCCTCGTGAAGTTGAAGACGCCTCGTACAACAAACTCCTGTGACGTTTGGGCGTCGATGCACATCCGTGACCTTGGGGATTCGCTCTGGTTTAAGCCTTGTGTCTGACAGTGACTCTCCTCCTTCACTCATCAACTGTCTCCCTCAATCAAGCTCATGTGATCGCAGCAAAACTGGCCCGTTGCTGTTGAGACCGATTAAAGAGGCATCAAAGTCTCAGCCTCTGGCTTTGAATACTTTACATGTCACTTTATATGAAATCTGTGCTGAATTACCTCATCATAAACGTCCCTCCATGATGTCAGATGGAAGAGGCATTCAACACCCTCCACTTCCGGAACTTCTCAACCTACTTAATTTCTCGATTAAAACTTTGTAGAGGACCTTTTTTTTTCTCTTTTTTTCTATTTCTTGACCTTAACGCCTCTCAAAATGCTTCTCAGTGTTCGCCTGATTAGCACAAACATTCACACACTTACTGCTGCCATGTGAGGGGCCAACCTGCTCATCAGGAGCTGTTAGAGGTTCACTATCTTGCTCAAGGACACTTCGACAGTAATTACTAGATGGCCACTCCAGCACCTGAGCCGCTCTGCCCCAAGGTAGCAAGAAGCTAGAAAGCAATGACGTTTGGGCTCGTTTTGTATTCCGAGCCTATTCATTAGGATTGAATGCTTTGAAAAAAAAAATCCTCTCCTTTTTAATTGTCTCTTTGATTCCAACCAAAACAAGGCCTTTAATTAAACCAGAAACCCACAGAGGAAAGATAAAGGGAGTAAGCGCCCGAGCAAGAGGAGAAAGCAAAGTTCAGGAAGCGACGTCGCTGCTTTCTAAGATGAGACTTGTTTTCTCAATGTGATGATATCGACTTCTTGGCTTGTTTAATACATGCACATAATTTTGTAATGTTTATGTTCACATGAATATTATGGGTAAATGTTCTTGAACAGTGATGACGCAGACATGCCAGATTTTTGTGCATAAAGGCTTAACATTGCCTTCATGCACAGTGCCCTCATGCACTTATGTAACATCTCCAGACTCCGGCCATCTCTCACCCAACACAACACCAGGTCCTGGTCCACCCACTTGTCACTTCACATATCGATTACTGCAACTCAGTCCTCACTGGTCTCCCCAAAAAAACTTCTCCACCATCTCCAAATCATCCAGAACTCTGCTGCCAGAGTCATCACACGTACGAAATCCACAGACTACATCACCCCCATCCTCATTCAGCTCCACTGGCTACTTGTCCACCACCCAATTCAATACAAAGTCCTTCTCCTCACATTTAAAGCTCTCCATAACCTGGCCCCCCAATACCTGTCAGACCTTCTCCACCCGTACACCCCCTCCCGTACTCTACGCTCCTCCTCAGCTGTTCTTCTGTCTGTCCCCACCTTCAAACTGACCACTATGGGTGCCAGAGCCTTCAGCTGCTCTGCACCCAGACTCTGGAACTGCCCCCCCCCCCCCCACACACACACACACACACATCCGTTGGCTTGACTCTATTGGACAATTCAAATCACAGCTCAAATCAAAACCCACCTGTTTAGACTCACCTATCGAGTTCAATTTTCTGTCTTGTATCTTATTTATTATTTTTAAAGTTGTCTTATTTGTATTTTTTGTATCTTTTATCGTCGGATGTCCTTGGGCGCTCAGAAAGGCGCCAACAAATACAATTTATTGTTATAATTTGTATTAAATTTCCAGTATATTTGCACTATGTTGCAAATAAACACTTTTACGCACATCAGTGAAGGATGAAACTCTTGAGAGGTAAAAACGTTGAATAAAATCACAGCAGTTTTCAGGGTGAGATTGTCGAATACAGCAACAAAACCGCAACGCCGCCGCGTGGAGATGCGTGCAGCATCTGTGGAATCCCTTTCGCCTCTCTATTCTGGCCACGTTTGGTGATGTTAGGTGCGGCAAATTGTAATTTAATGCTTTGTTAAGAAGTCGTGGTCATTCTCACGTACTTCTGTGAGATTGAGTTGGTGGGGAAGATGGGATTTCGAACCAGACGAGATGTGACAGAGTAGTCAAAGAGAACAAAAAGGAGAATCAAAAACCCAACCGAGGAGACTGAGCGAGACATGCTGCAGCATCAATCATCCTTGTCAAATCTTTTCTGTTAGGAGCTAAACGCCTCTGATCATCAAGTCTTTAAAAAGACTCCGGAGATGTGCCCAAAAAAAAAAAAAATTATAAATATCTCTGAATGATGAAGTGTTGCCGCAAAATGTGACCTGACTCCTGTCGAGCAGCGTCTGCTGGGGGTCCGGGTCCATCTTCCATGCTGCACAGATAACCATGTTCACACGGCGACAATATCCTGCAACACGTATTTGGCTCGCCACCATCAAAGCAGCATTATCTGCCTGCTGACCCACAGGCTGACCTGCTCTGTTAACGGGTTATGCCGAAAAGTGCTGACTGGCTGTTTTCTACAAATGGGATTTCCTTATCTCCAGACTGTAAGTATTCTGTCACCGGCAATGAATGAATCTCTCCATTCGGCTCTGTAATTCATTTCCTGGCTTTCTCTTTGCCGCGCATCCTTCCTCTCTGGCAGGTGAGGGAGATAACAACTGTGTGAGCCAGTTGTTTGCTGATGGCTGCTGGGGATTTTGACTTCATAAGGATAGATAAAGTAAGAAGCTGGAGCTGTTTACCCTGTATCTTTTAAAGAATAATTTGGAAGAGAAATTAGGATTATAGATAGCACCCAAATTTGATTTTATAATTAAAAACTGACGAACATATTTAGTTATTTAACATGCAAATGAGGAAGATAATTTTTAATGTTTAAAATTCAAAAGAGCCTCTGGCATGCTATAAGGGGAACTGATTTATGCTTATATGCTAATCTACTATGGTCCTAATCCAAGATTTTCCCTCTGCAAAAAATATACTTACTAAGAGCTACATTCACTTCAGCGTGGTGCCCTGTTGAAGACGACCGCCGCCAATTCATCCCATGTCAGCGTCTGCGCTTGGACAAATACTGTGGAAAAGGTGAGAAACCGGCAACTCGGGTTTTCAACGAGAGCTGAAACTGGGAAACATTTAGCATCGTGGACGCGTCTGACTCACAAACGCCTCAGTGAGAAGCAGACTGATGTTCCAGTATGAGTTGTTTTATTTTTGAGTGTCGGTGCCAGTGAAAGTCGAAGGCTGGAGGCACAACATCCTCCCTTTGTCGGTACCTACATGCATCCCATTCCAGTTAACACACTGGCCCTTGTGTATCAAACAAGCATGTGACAGGAAATGGGTGTCCGTTGGTCTTTCCCACACAAATAGCTTTTCTTTTCTTCCCTTAAAGAACAACTTTTAGATAACCTTGAAGGTAGACGGACATAAAAGTTCTATGAGAGTTCTGTTTGTCGTCAAGTCCAGCAGCTGTGACAGCCAAGAAAGAAAGAAAGAAAAAGCCCTTCATTCACGGTGGAACATACAGCGCTTTGATAGTCTGGATAATTCTGCTTCTCACTCATGTCCTTGGCAGTATTGCGGTTAATCAAATTGACATGCTGCCATGTAATGCAGTTTGGTGGCAAGCAGGTAAGAGCTGCTTCACTTCCCAGTCAAGGTCGTTGACGTGTCATTTCAAACCCTCCTTCTTGCACATTTTTCAACTCTAATAAAGCGTGTCTGCACCTGCCAACCAACAGAGGGAGGAGAGTGAAAAATCATCTCTTTTTGGTGACCTCCTCCCAATCTTTTGCTCTTTTAACTTCCTGTCTCCACCCATCCATTAACGCCCTCCGTAATGTTGACTGGGTGCAATATCATTCCTCTCCTCGGTGACATTGATTCCAGTGATTTTAATCCTCCAAGTCATGACATAAATTACCTATAATTTACAGCTACCCCTCCATTTCACTCATAATATGCTCCGTTGGGAATTCAATGTTCCAACTGTCTCTCTCTCTCTCTGTCTTTCTCTCTCTGTGTCTCTTCTTCCCCTCTTTGTTCTCTTCAAAACCCTTTTCACTCTCTCTCTCTTCGCTCACACACCTTTACAGTACAAAGATTTATGGGTCTGGCTGTTCCCCGGAGCAAGAAAGACGGCCTATGCAAGCACAGGGTGAACTCTAACACCCTCCTCTTGAACGGGCACTGGGACGTAAAAGCTGAATATTAACTGTCGGCTGTGCCACTTAAGTGGAGAAAAGCTGGATACGTCAATACGCTGCAAAAGACAATGATGGCATACATCACAAGAGAGGCCATTTTTTACTGTTTGACAAACTGATTAGGTTTTTCTTAAAGGTCCATTTTGCGCCCTTTAAAGGGGAATTTTCAAGTTTTGGTGTGAAGTGTTTCATTTTCATATAAAATCAAAAACAGCAGCCTGTTGTTTATTCTTCAGATTTATAACCACGAAAAGTAATGCACTATTATTTGTATAACCAGTTAAACGGTAGCGGGGGGGGGGCAGATGTTGGGACTTTTGCAGCTGTTGGGCTGGTGACAACACTGGTGAGACGCTGGATTGAGGACCGCACATTCAATTATTCACGTATGATTGCGGAGAAGTCTTCAGCACAGTATTACAATTCTATATCAAATGAATGTCAGGTGCTTTGAGACTTAACACTTCGATTGAACCCCATTTAAAAAAAAAAAAAAAGAGGCCATTTTTTACTTTGTAAGTTAGATATATCACAAAATAGAAGAGGTTCTCGCTCGGCTTCAGCTTCACTTCTCCAAACCTGCCTCCGAGTTTTCACATAATCCCGCCAACACCCTTCGACAGACGTCACCGATCACTTTAACGTCTTGGCAGACTTAATTAAAAGCAATTCACTTGCGAAAGTATAAATCCTGTCTCCTTTACACGCTAATGTGGAAAAATAAGTGGATTCTCCTTAAACTTGGGGCTCACTTAGAAAAGGCAAAAAAACAAAACAAAACAAAAAAACAAAGGGGGGGGGGGCGTTGGGTTGGACTGTGTCACAAGCCACTGAGTGGAAAATGTCCATTGTCATTTTCATGTCTGCAGGTAGAAGCCTTGCAGATATAGCACTTGGAGAATGGAGGTTCCAATCACCTCTGAAATGGAATTATGGAGCACTTCACAGCTCAGTGGCATTTTAAAGCTTTCAGCGATATACTAGGAAGGGAGAGGGGGGGGGGGGCTTAGACAGCTCAAAAATGATACAGACTACAGACACAGAGAAAGTGAAGCATGAACATCAAGTATTCTTGCTGTGTCTTCTTGGTAGCGAAGCTCTTTGTTACTGTCTGTTGTCCTCAGTCTTGTATTTTTTTTTCCAATATATTTCTAACTTTCCCCAAATTGCAGTACTTTAACCTGGATTGCAACCGTGACCTTACTAACTTCGAAGTAATGTGTTGATAGGGTACTGAAGGAACACACCTCCGCGGAGCAGAGGGAGGAGAGGAACTTCTATGATGGGGTTTTATTTTTTTCCTGTTATCGAAGACCATTTTGATGCCGATTCTTTCCTTCTCAAAAAAATATTCTGTCTTCAAAAGTTCCCTGACAGTTATTCTCAAGGCAGCGTCAATCCTCTGAGCACATAAACGTAGACACAGCAAAGATTTGTATGATCAAAGATGAGCGGAAGATAAGAGAGATTGCCCCGTTAAAGGAACCATCCATCTGTGTTACAGGGAGGCTACGATACACTAAATCTAAGGCTCCCATTTAAATGATAATGAAATTGGAAAATGTGGCCCACAGAAACAATTTCGAGAAAATTTAAAGCAACCGTATTAAACCCGTGTGCAGATACATATTTATATGAATATGTATTTACCAGTAAACAAAACACTTTTACACGTCTATCCTCGTTTGATGCCGACCTGTAGTTTCCTGGAGCGAAATCAAAACACAATGAAGGAAAAAGATAAAGGGGGCTACTTGCCGGTGTCTCCGTTCACTCAGCGCTGACTTTATTTAACAGTGGTGTATTTTTCTTCATCAGGCCAGACTGTCTCCTTACTGATGCGGGCTTCCAGAGCTACAGGTAGCCTCAGACCTGCTCCGTGTTCGGGGATGTTTTTACAAGCGTGGAGGAAGATTAAGTCCGGCTCAACCAATGAATTTCTAAGCTGAGCGCTGACGAATCGGCGATTAGATGTAATTTGCTATTTGTTTCCAAGTCAGTTCTTTGTTACTCTTACGTGGAACTTTTGACTCTGGCTCTGGGAATGTTTCCGGTGACGTGAACGAACAGTAAAGCTCTCAGAGAGGCTACACAGATACAGAATTGGATGATTATCAACAAAATTTGATCTTAAATATTCTTCCTATCTGCTAAAAACAAAACAAAAAGAGAGGCTTCTGGATCCAGAACACCCCTGATATCGATATTGAGTTTCTCAGTTGCAGACAGGTTCTTGCTTTATTTTGAAATTGCTTCCATCTTTGTATCTGTTTGCTGTACTTCCTGTCTCTGAATGTTTTCCCTCCATTTCTCGGTTTCTCATTCGTTTGCTGTCACACCATCTGTTCTGCTTTGTTCACCTGTTTTGATCCTTGCTGTTTGATCCAGTGAGATGTTCTGCTGAGTTTGTACCTGGACTTTTGGGTTTGGGTCGCTTCTTGGAAAATATTGAGCTCTACGGTTCCTTCGTTTCCGTCTGCTATTCCTCTGCCTTTAGGAGCACTTTGCTCCTCGCCATGGTGACATCTGGAGCTTCATACTTATCTCTCTGAATAAGATACATCACCTCAACAAATGTCACCAAGTTTCTTGTAAGATATCAAAAATTATATCACGTATAGGCCCTCTGGATCATACCGTAGCTCCATCATATGATCACCATCAACCACTTCAGATGGATGTGTGGAATCTGATTGAAATTCATCCATGACAGGTCCAGAAGAACACTGCTAATAGCTGGACCCTGACCTAGAACAGTCCTCAGGATCTAATTAGTCCCTGATCGCCTTCAAAAGTGACTCAGGCGTTCCTTGTATTATTTGCTTTCTTTCCACCACATGATCAAAATCCACCCTTTGTTTTTTGTTTTTTTTAGATATCCCGCTAACAGACACGCAAATCACGTACCTCCTCAGCAAAGGTAATAAATGTGAAGTATAGCTCCGCCAAGGCTACTGTAGATCACATCATCATCATCTACAGATGGATTTCAAAATCGAATCGATTGTTCCTTCACCTTGTGCACATCACCCTGCCAAACGTTATTAAAGTCCATCCACAACTTTTTCCCTGCTAAATAGACGAATGTTGATTTCTCCGGTGGAGGTAATTAGGCGAAGAATCATTCTCTGGATATGAAGGTTGTTTTTGGCTTATTACTATTGATTCTATGATGTACAGTTGGAGGCATTAAAGTGATGAAACATCGATAGCTGGCTGATCTGCACTTTCATTGCACTTAGAAAAACTCCAGCTCTGCCACATGTGAGGATTTCCCCTTTGACACGTCGACGAGTGAAACGGCTTTCTGCTTGAATAGTGGTTGATTGAATTGCTGATGTGTTTTGTGGGATCTTGAGTGTGTTTGCGTGCGTCTATGTGTGTGTGTGTGTGTGTGTGTGTGTGTGTGTGTGTGTGTTGTCGAAATCAAAATAAAAGAGTACGACAGACTGAGTCGGTTTCCATAACGCAGACACACACATTCACAGGCACACAACTTTTAATCTCCATCGAACCGTTTGCCCTACCTGATACTGTTATGTTTTACAACCAGCAATCAATCTGTGGAGAGCTGGAGCCGGTTTAAGCACCGAAGGGATTAAAATGACCATCCAATTCGTGTTTAATATTCTACTGTCGTGACCAAAGGTAATTTTTACTTGACAGTTCTATCTTTTTTAAATGAGCCACAGCACTTTCTCCTTAACCCATTTAAAAAATCATTCATTTGTAAATCATAGTTGTCTTTTACTGCTGCTAATCCACAGTAGAAGTAAATGTTACACCACCTTCTCGTGTATCCGGCATTTACTTTATCGGTCTCATCGACCCAGGTCCTGTTGATCTGCATCTCCGTTTCACTATGGTGTCGGGGCGGTGGGGGTGGCAGCGGGTCTCCCTGGACGTGACTCATCTCGGCCTTGTCCGAGCTGCTTGCTCTCCGACTGCTCGCCACTTTGCCCTCCACTGACCTCACAAGGAGATTTTAATTACTCAGTGTCATGGATTCTCTTTGGAAAGGCATGTGGTAAACCCATCAGGAGGGCTTAATGAGTGGTGAGAGGCTGAGTGGGTTGCAAGGTGGTTTGGGGTTATTGGAGGGGGCGCTGGGGGATGGGGGGGGGCACCCATTGAGAGTGAGAAGTCAGAGAGTAACGATTCACCCTGGCATTGCTGTGGATGGACTGTGTTGGTGGTTCATGGAGGGTTTAGTGTCTATGCAACAAAGCTGGAGGTGACGCTCAAGAGGGTGAAGTTCAACTGCTGGCAGATGAACGGTGAACGTCTGGCCCGATCTGAGCAGCTGAAGCCTCCAATAGATTGTGAGATTTTAGCAAAATCACAACTTCATTACAAGCTACACTGCAGACAGCGCGATGAGGCCATGATGTATGTGAACCAACGTCAGTAGCCGAGATAAAAATGTCATCAGCACCCGAAATCGCACCGCCAGGTAAACACCAATCAACTAAAGCAAACCTGATTACGGCCATCTGAGTGTTTCTGTTCTTTTTATGGGAACTGCTGCATGCATCTCAATGCATTTGAATCCCTACCTGTGGTAGCAAGAGGTCATCGTGGTCTCATTAGATTACGTGCCAAAAACACTTAGCGTGCAAGTGACGTTTTGTTTGTTTGTTAGTTTTGGCCTCTGGCTTGATCCCCCTCTTCTGATCACCAGATTGAGGTCAAGGGTTGAGCCTGGTTACAGATCTCTGTGTCTGTGCAGTTGTTTCTAATAAGTGTATTGTCTTGTTTTGTATGTAGAGCCGCGTCGAAAAAGATTTTCTGTTACGACAGAAATGAAAGTTTTCTGAATCTGAAATGTTCCAACATTTCACAAAAAAAAAAAAAATACCAGTTTTTGTTGGCAGAAAAAAATGGCTCCAACCACAAATCTGGCTGTTTTTCTCTGACGTTTTATCTCAAAAGGATAAACCATGTCTGTGTAACAGAAGCCTGTGGGGATCCAATGGGGTAAAATGGCAGAAGCAAAAAGAGTGACACTGAAAATCACTTTAGAGATGAGCCTGATATTCATACAGCTTTCAGTGAGACCAGACTGGGCCGTCGCAGCTAGCAAGAAACAAGTGACTTCAAATCCAGAGTAGATAATAAAAAGAAAGGCATTCAACATACTAAATCACATACAGAAGACCAAAACAAAGTACATTTCTAATTGCGACTTCAAATTGAATCTGCTATCCATCTGACAATGATCACAAACTGGTTTGGGCCAATCCAAGCCGGGACTTTTTCACACCGTTGCAATACAACATTCAATAATCGGACCTGCTGAAGGTCCATCTTGAAACTTTATGCAAAGATTACAGACACGATATCTTGTCTGAAGAAGCCAGAGTGTGGAGGCAGGCGTTCCGGTTGTCTGAATGCTAAATGCTTCTGCCAGACTATAGAATTCCATTACGGTTGTAATATCTGTTCATGATGCCAAACCCAGAAAACTAAGGGGCCCCTGGCATTACCCGAGATTCATCTGACTTCATTTTCTCTACAGAAATGGGACATTTCATCTCCAGAGAAACAAACAATAAAAAAAGACACAGTAGGTCCCGATGTAGAGAATATAAAGCACCTGAACAGAAGATGACATTTAACTCCAGACCAGAATGTCAACAGTAAATCTACAATCCTCTAGGTAATGGATTCTCCTAAATTTCTCTGCATTCATTCCTTTTTTTTTTTCCTGACAAGAATTCATGTTGCTACGGGATCGGACCAGCTGTGACACCAGTTCACACGTTCCAATCTGCGAGTATTCCGCAGTGATTACTATATTATTACTTCATTACTCAGCTCTCAAGGGTCAGACAACATACTGCCTGCTTTTGAAAGGAACCACACATCTGTAAGGTGTCGTGATGACATCCTGCAGGGTTTAAACAATATAAACACCTGCTGAAATACTCAAAATTACTTTGGTTCTTCAGGACTGCAATTTTTGAATGGAACGTGCCCTAGAAAACATGATTAAAGAAAAAAGTAGGCAACACGTAACACAAGAGAGGCAACAGGTTTGCACCCCAAACTACAGCTTTACAACAACAAGAGGCAGCCGAGAGACAAGCGGCGCATAAAACACTGTCTTGTTCCCATTGTGCTGATAAGTCGCTCGTCATATATCTGTTTTAACTCTGTCGGCCAGTGTTTGCCAGCTCGCCATACGCGCAGCTCTGTGTGTGTGTGTGTGTGTGTGTGTGTGTGTGTGCGCGCACACATGTATATATGGTGCCAAAGCTCACCTCCTCCAGTCACACCGAGCCCAGGGAAGTGGGCTCATGCTAGCCAAATACTACTTTAGGGGCCAAAGGGGATGGTACGGACTGCCGGGCGTGAGTGTAATAGCCCTCAGAGGGCTGCTTGAAAACAGGACACAGCTGCAAATTACAGCGTTCAAGCCGGTTTTATGTCCGCATCAATGCTATTTTCTTAGTTTGAGTGCTCCGACTCTTTTATATCCAACTTGTAAAACAACTTATTTACACAGTAAAGAACAGAACATTTAGTTTTGTTGTAATGTTCCATAATTGTCGCCTTCTTAAAATAATGTCTTTTTTTTCCAAGTTTTTCAGAAAACATAAAAAAACAGGTGACAAAATATCACAAGGAGTTGATCCAAGCAAAAAAAAAAAATTGTAAAAAAAAATGACTCAGGCAATTATTTTAAGAAGGTGACGACATGCTATGCAGTCATTTATGCATAATTACCTCCTGCACTATGATGGATTTCACAGCTCCTCTTTTAGCATGTGTGGGCTAATACATGTGGACAGGAACAGTTTCTCTTCATTAGATCGTTCCAATGCTGATACAAGAACCCCCCCCCCCCCCCCACACACACACACACACACACACACACGACCGGAGATGGTGTCAGTTTCTATGTTTTCTCCTCTGCAGTCTTTATTTGCAATGAGCAAGATATCGGAGGGTAGATACTACAATACTTTGGTGGTAAGTTGATAGCTAAATCCTGAGTAGTACTTGTTTTCCTGTGGTACTGAAAGTAGCTGTGATGCCAAATATAGTAGAATGAGTGGAATGCTGGCGACAACTGCTTGTTGATTTGTTGGAAAACCAACTCAAGTCCTTGCGCCAGCACTATGGACGGTGCTGTCAGGTTTAATGGAGGCAGCTGGAAACCAAATCCATGACAGCCACAGTCAAGCAGTCATCGTAGTACGAAGTTTTAATGCAAAAAACAAAAGGAATATACAAGAACATAAAGGGCACCTCAACAAAGAAGCGAGGCGCAAAGGAGGATATAAAACTAGCGAGCTGAACTGACAACCTGTCAAATACCGAAAGAAAGCTAGAACAGGTGGGAGAACCCTAGAGCGGGAATGAACCGAGACAACAGGAACGCAGCTGGAGCTGATGAGGAACGATTAACTAACAATACACAGACATTTCATTCCCTCCTCTGCTTAAATCTCTGGGAATCCCTGAGGTAGGTCAGGCCCTCGTGTGCAGTAATGTCAAGAGTGCAATGAACACACACAGCGAAATATGCAAGAGAGCAATGGCAGGGTTCAAAAAGTTCCATTCAAGAGTAACTGATGATGGTTTTAAACTGACCTTCAGTTACGACTGTAGAATGGTGGTTGTTGAATGTTCCAGGTACGCGCAGCAGCACAAAAGCTACAAGCACATTTAACAAATTCAGTCTTTACACCAGGGAGTCGGCGTAAAAATCGTCTGACTGAGTTCGTCAATGACTACTGCAACACTCGCGGTAGAAAGCCTTCTCCTACCAGCCAGGTTTAAAGTAAAGAGAACTCTAGACTTTAATCACAGGACAAAGATGTTGGATGGCTTTTTGTTTTGTCAATCACAGCGAAGCATATTTGTCAAAAAAAGGCTTCATCAATGTTCACACATTTGGCCGCTATGCCAACAAGCCTTGCTGTCACAGAGGATATGCTGCTGTCAGAAGATAAGTGACGGCTGCACTATCTTCATAGTACAAAAACTGTGTAGACGTGTCACATGACAAAGATGAAATGCGTATAAATTTGTTTTCGTACTGCAACAAAAAAATATGCAAATGTAGAGCTGGAGTGTTTTTGTTGTTCTCTCCTTGTACTGTACACAGAGCTGTCGTTGGCAAAAAGACCGGAACAGTCAGTTGTACTGTTTGTAACTTCCTAAAAGAAAGACAGAAAGCATATATATATATATATATATATATATATATATATATATATATATATATATATATATATATATATATATATATTAGACCTGTCAGTCAATTAAAAAAATTAATCTGATTAATCGCATGGTTGTCAATAGTTATCTCACAATTAATCACATATTTTTTATCTGCTCTAAATCTACCTTAAACTAATATTTTTCATTTTTTTTAATTAACCATATCAACATGGTAGTCGGCACATAGTTGCTTTCTGCAAATGGGAGACCCCACACAGAAAGATCCTGTGATGGAGCCGGGACTTGAACCTGGAACCTTCTTGCTGTGAGGCGACAGCGCTGACCACTGCACCACCGTGCTGCCCCAAAGCAAAAGATGCACAGGGTAAAATAAATAAATAAATTATAAACTCAAACCCAACAAATATAATAGTAATGATTACTAGTACTAACTGAAGAACTTGAACTATTAACCCATTAACACAAAAGGATGACCCTTATACATTGCATCAAACTGTGATGCACAGAATAAATTAAATTGAATAAGAACAATGAATAAAGTGTGCATTGAACAGAGGGCAGTGCAACACAGAACAGGACTCAAATGATATCGTGGGGATATTGTGGGTGGTGGACGCCTCCAATGGTCTCCGTTGTGCCAAACAATCCAGTGTGGTTTGTTTGACGCCAGAAGGGAGTGGAGGGCTCTCTGGATCAGCCGTGTGCTTCGCGGACAAGTGATACTTGAGACTGCTCGTACTCCGGTGGAAACTAAATTCAGCTTTACAGTGTATGCATGTCACTTTTTTTCTTGTCGAGACTGCCATCTGGCAGGGCTTTGAAGGTAAACTTTCCATTTAAAACTGACGTATTCTTTTCCATGTTAGTCCTCCCTTACCGCTCATCTGCTCTCAGTTTTGTTTTTGTTTTGGTTTTGTTTACAAGCAGAAACCGGCTGCATCTCGCGTGTGTGACGAGTGGTGCGTTCACTTCTGGTTTTCCACGAACTACGACATGGTCAAAGGGTCAGAAAGCACCGTGCGCGTTAATCATGATAAAAAAATTAGCGGCGATAAAGGGACGTTGGGTTAATTAGTTAACGCGTTAACACTGACACCTATAATATATATATATAAATATAAATATATTCCACCAGTGACTAAATCATTTAATCATTACAAATAACTGGTGTTAAATTACAGTTATAGTTACCATGTCATCAGATCTAGTTGGTAGTTTTCTTAGATTTAGCTTCAAAACAACTTGGTTGAGAAGGAGCAGTCACGTGACCTCCATGCTGGAAGTTTGTCTTCTTTCGTGCTGTTATTTTTGTGAACAGTTTGTGTTTTGCCATTGCATAAATAACCCTAAACCTAAAACTAAATCGAACTCTAATCCTAATCCAGGGTTTTCTCTTAACTTTGCCCAGCCAGCACCTCTGGAATGTTCTAACTTGGCCCTCTTTTGAATTTTCAGACATCTTTTTTAGTTACCATTGGTTTTTAATTGCTTTTAAGGTTTCAACCTAACCCTAACCCCAGACGAGGTCACGTGACCTAGAGAGATTATCAAAATGACCTGCAATTTTCAACAGAATTTTCAGCAAATCTGCGTAAAAACATCGTTCCATCTACTGCTGTCATGTGACTGTCAGGAGTTTGACAAGCACTGAGTTTCTGTGTCTCCCCCTTAATTGTGGACACGCTGATTCTCTACCTGATTACCTGACAGTTCATATCAAAGCTCTCCTTCTCTTACGAGGGTTTACTGTCAGGATAACGAGGATATTATTTTGTTGCTCGAGCTGCTTTCATGCAGCCAGTCAGTCACTTCTTTCAGCAGCTGTGTGGACGATTGTCCTCAAGTCATTTTTTTAAAAAAAATTCTTATTATCATATGATAGGATTTAAACACACTTCCTTCTACCATAGAGTGCATTCAGTCTTCTATTTTTTGAAAAGGCAAGAATCCTCTCCTGCAAAAGTTTAAAACAAATTTGCAGCATTTTATTTTCAGGTCAGTTTATTTATTTATTTTTTTTAATCTTGCGTTTGGTCTTTCTTCATTTATGGGGCTGTCCACGCCGGGAGCCGGGTCAGGCGGAGGAACCCAGCTCCCCGGGTGTGGGGTGGGCTCCTCTGTACAGGAGGGTTGAGGCCGTCTTTGCGCTGATGCTTTTTGTTATTGTGGTCTAGGGTCCTGTTGTGAACGACTGCTTCGTGTTTCCTCACTTCCTGTTTGTTCCATCCTCTCCCTTTATTCAATTACAGGGTCATTGCTGCGGGCGCGGTGTGTGTTGGCGGCTTCGGGTTTATTGTGGTTTCTGGTACATTTTGCTGTCATCCGATTGATTGTTGGATTGATTGATAAGACGAGCTCAGTATGTTCCTGTCAGACAGAAGTGAACTAAAGAGCTGCTCCGTCCTCGTCGGGGACATTTTTTTGTTTGTGAGTGTGAGATAACACGGTCATTATCGGGAGGCTCTTGAGGACGCTACACACCATGTACTGTGAAACAAGTATCTGTTTGGTTGCTGAACTCTTGGCTCATTCTCACAGCATGGAGAGCATCTGGGGACCTGTTGGTGGGTTGGTAATTGAGGATGTGGGGGTTGGAGACAAGGCCCCCCCACCCCTTCTGAAATCCCCAGCAGAACAGCCATCATCCTGCGCTGAAGATCGGGTAGCTGCTCTTGTGCTGACATTTCCATTTATATCTGTTACGTTTAGAAACAGAAAGAAAAGGAGATGGTGGGAGAAAGTGAGGGGAGATAGTTGCTGTAAGACTTGTTTATGGATGTAAACAGAAAGTTTAAAGCATCATCTAATGGTTGTGGGGGGGGGGGTGATAAATGAGATGAAGCTGGTTCGTGCTCAGACTGGAGTCAACAGTAAAAAGCAGCTGAGGGGGACAAAAGAGACAGAAATAATGCCAAGTTATTGTGCTTGAGCTGCATTCGTGGATTGAAGGAAGACTAATCGCTGACCGTTTTGATGAGCATTCCTTACTTTCCGGACTCGTCGATACGAGGATTATTTACATCTCGTTTTTATTATTTTACGACAGAAAATGAAGAATCTTCAGATAAAAGAAACTATTTGAACAACGGCAAATTTGTGATTTGCATTTTTTTTCCCCCCGCTGCACGATTCGCTGATTGATTGTGAAAATACAGAAATGAATAAATCATAAGTGAGGGTGCAGCCCTACTTTCTGCTGGTACTTTCATGTGAAATGAAATGCAATTAAGTCAAAAGTATTTCTCCGTTTGCTCAACACAGTTGCCAAAAATAAAATAATCACACTTTCTTCGATATATTTAAATTGAATGAAATGAAAGAATCGATATTGCCCCGCTTGGTTGAGGGCAGGGATTGTTGTCATCCAAAACCTGTTCAGCAACATAAACGAGTCGTTGGCTTATTGAATATGTAAAACCATCGTTGTGTGGGAAGAATGTGACTCTGCGTACGGATGCAAAACCATATTATAAAATCAATTATTTGTGACAAATGACTGTAGAATAATGAAAGCAATACTGTCATCGCACCATTATAAAATATTATTCCAAGCTTATTTGGCAGGTTATAGTCGATAAGTAGTTTCCAGCTCCGAGGCTTCAACAAACTGCCAAGAAAGCAGTGACTTGGCAGCTAATGGAGTTGGATCATATTCATGTTTGCCTTTAGGTGCTTATAAATGCGGCGCCTGCTCCTCTTGAAGGCACTTATATATATACTGCTAATACCTGCCTGGGACTTCTAACTGCATTATGCTGCTCTAAAATCTGTCGCACCTCAAGGTGACAAGCAAACATGGGAAAAAAAATAAGTAAATAAATCTATAAAATCAACAGCAGAGCGAGGATGCAAACAGCAAAAGTTATAACCGTGCATGGAGCGCTGATACATAATAAAACATAACTACTTGAAGGCGTTTGGGAGAGAGCGCGGGCTGAGCAGCCCTGACAGCCAATCACCGCACAGAAAGCAAAGCAACTGTGTTTCTGTTTAGAGGAAATGAGCTGAGGAGCAGGAGAGGAAATCGAAGAAGAGAAGAAGAGGACTGATAGAGGAGGAGAAAGCAGAAGTTAGGAGAAAGAACACTGATTAACAGTGGAAGCTCTGAGCAGTGGCAATGGAAAAGTAAATTACTACCATTAATTCATTATAAATATTCATATTTCACACTTCAAGGCTGACAGCACTTCCGCGGTGTAACAAAAACCTTTACGTATTACAGAAGAGTAGGTGTGCTAACATGGAGCGACATAATTGTTACTGGATGATTAGACAGAAGCGGAGAACAAAATATTGAGCGTTTCACACAAGTTCATACATAAAAGAGAGAGAGAAGCCAGAATCGAACCAATAATAGTAATTAAAAACAGAAAACAACCATGGGAACGTGTGAAGGCTTCACTCAAATTCCTAAACGACAGTCCATTCTTAAAAATGGCTGCTCACCATCTGGACGTGATGGAATATGAAGATGAATCGTGCAAGTGTACCTTTAACGCACCTTTTAAAGCTGGAAACTAAACAAAAATCAGTCTGGAAGACTAAGACAAGAAAAGAGAAGATAATCCTTTATTAGTCCCACGGCTGGGACATGTAGCGTTACAGCAGCAAAGGCAGATAAAAAGAAAATCATGGTAATAAATAAGTAAACAGAAAGTGTAGAAGGGAATTAAAAATACACAAAAAGACATATATAGACATGTACATGTGTAGATATTCTCCAACGGTTTAAATATATGTAGTGTTCCATGTTGTGCAAGATCGTTAATGTTGCTGAATAGTCCTAGCAAGCAGGGAGCATTCCCACAACATGCTAACAATACCCACAACATGATAACATTAACCACAACTTGCTAACAATACCCACAACATGATAACATTAACCACAACATGCTAACATTAGCCACAATATGCTAACAATACCCACAACATGGTAACATTAACCACAACATGCTAACATTAGCCACAATATGCTAACAATACCCACAACATGGTAACATTAACCACAACATGCTAACAATCCCCACCACATGCTAACATTAGCCACAACTTGCTAACAATACCCACAACATGATAACATTAACCACAACATGCTAACAATACCCACAACATGCTAACATTAGCCACAACATGCTAACAATACCCACAACTGGCTAACAATCCCCACCACATGCTAACATTAGCCACAACTTGCTAACAATACCCACAACATGCTAACATTAGCCACAACTTGCTAACAATACCCACAACATGATAACAATACCCACAACATGCTAACATTAGCGTCAGTTTCTACTGATGTCAGAGACAGTTTTGTTAAATCAAAAATTAAAAGAACGTTCTGAGAATGTCAAATATTTTATAATTGTTCCTCTAACCTGTGACAAAATATTCAGAGTCTGTTTTGGGGATGTTTGTTCTATAATCTGTAGCGTCAACATTTTTAAGGTTATTTGTTTTTACGGGAGAACGTTCTCCCTTCTGAAATCATTACCAGAATATTGCACAAAAAGAAAAGCGATATTCTAGCTTGGCGACACCATGACGTGAACAGACACTAGATCTCCATATTGAGCTGATTCAGCGCATCCAAAGTTTTGATCTGATGTCTTCAATCGGAATTTTGTTTTTGATCAGAAAGCGCGCACGTAAAGCAGCTTGTATTTAGTCAGAAGTCTTCAGGCAAAGGAAAGACAAAGGAACGACCCTTCCGCTCCCCCCGAGGATGCAAATGAGGTGACAAGTCTCACACAGGTCACAGAAACAAAAATAAATAAAAGAAATCAAAACCGAAACAGTTGCAATTTATAAGTGCCTGACACCCGCGGGGGCCTGAGCGGGAGGATCTATCCACTTGTCTTGGACTAAAAGGCCCATGGGATGAGTACAGTGGTAGGATGAATGAGGTTTTGTGCCTGACACCAGGAGGTTGGAGTTAATAAATGGTGTGCTTGATCTAAGGCCGCCTGCGCAATTGTATTTGGACAGTCTGATGAATTGGGGACCGGGAGCTGTCCTCACTTTTTTCTTGAACAGAGGCGATAATTCATGTCGGAAAGATTGGTGTCGTCTTTAAACGGTCGCTTTTTCTGTTTCGAAAAAAAGAAAGAAAAAAAACAGTTGACAGAGCGCCTTTTACACGTCTGCCTTGAATTCAGATGAGTGTTACTGAAAACCAGGATGAAAAATAAAACACACCTTCTTTTTTTTTTACCACAGAATCGACGCAGTAGTAACCCCCCCCCCCCCCCCAAAAAAAAATGTGACCGTCGTTACTGGTTTGCTTTTGCTTTAATTCAAATTGAGAGAACCCTAAAAAAAAAAGGGGGAAAAAAAATCAAATACTTACTTTTGTTTCTAAAACAAAGACAAAATCAAAAGTGTTAAAAATGTCAAAATTAACATATTAACGGCAACGATACCGGAAAATTACTTTCTGCAAAAATTTCTACCGTTGTTTCAATAAGTACTCGCCGGCTGCGGGAAGCCTAACTTGTTAATATTCCTCGAAATTAATTTCTTCAACTAATTGAATAATTCTGCTTTATACTGAGTATAATGAGAATTGCTGAAAGAAATTAGAGACGTATTCTAGTAACAGCCAGCATCTAGTCATGGTGTGTCATTTCAGTAACCATCAAAGTTGCATTTAATACCTCCATCATAAGTCTCTTTTTTTTTTTTAATCTATTAGAGAAGTTTTATTGCAGCGGACCAACCTGTATTCGACGCTTTCATCAAGCCTCCCTGGAACAAAATAATTACAGTAGTCACTCAGCTAAATAGCAAAGGTAAATTTGTACTTTCTGTCACTTGTGCTTTGTTTTAAATGTCATGTCCATTTAGAATTTATAGATACAATTTGTGGCCTGTTTTGTCAACAAAACGTATGATTGCGAGTGTGAACAGAATCCTCCGCGTGTCATTGTGAGACAAACGTTGCCCAGTGGGAGGTCCCCGCGCCCTTCCTCCTCCTCCTCGTCCTCCTCCTCCCGTCTATGAGTCAACCTGACATTGTTAGTCACGTAGTGGAAGTCCTCAGGTCACACAGTGGTTATTATACTGCTGCTGCAGACCTGAGCAGGAGCTCACGCGGGGCACAAGCGCTCGAGGGAAGAACCCAGTAGCGACAGCTCTTAGATGGCGAAGCCTGTTTGTTATAGAATCAGTAATTTGCCATGTTTATGTACTGTTGGCTGGGTTTGAATACATGAGCACCGTGTGAGGTTATTGCTTTCAGGCACATGGCACAATGGGCCAGATTGTTCCCCATTTCTACATGGCCTCCAACGACAAACCACATATCTGGATTTCATTTCTCTCCAGCAGTGACAAAGACTTTTAGAAGGAGATGGTGCACTACTGACCCCGGCCACTCTCACAAAAAGAAAGACTGAAGGAGGCATTTTTTGGGTTTTTTTTCTTAAAGCTTCATAAAAAGCTTTTTTATTGTTAAATGATTCACTTTTTTCCTTTTTTTTAGTTAATAAGTAGCCTCAGCGAGACCCGGATCTCACAAAGCGTTTTCCTGCACGAGGCCTCAAGTCCAACATCTCCATCAGTCCCGTGGCAAATTCATAAACTGTAGCAAAAAAAAAAGAACGAAAGAAAATGTGAATATTCAACTGTAAAAACGGAGTCTCTCGTGTAACTTTAAGATGAGAAAAATGATGCGATCACTGCACATCTATTATTAATAGTACAGCAGGTATGAGACCAGAATGCTGCTGACTGTCTTTTGACTGCTTACCTGCTAAGTTTGACTTATTGCTTTGGACAGTGTTTCCACATGATTTGATGTATGCGTGACCTGAACCTACTATCAACTCAACTCGGCAAGGAAGTGATGCATTGGAGGCGCATTTAAATCTAGTGGCTGTAGGCGTCCATTAGGTTTATCTTGACTGAGCGCCGACAAAGATAAAATACAAGCAATTATGGTTTCGTATGTGTTTCTGGGGGGGGGGGGGGGGAAGCAGGATTTATCTTAAACTTTTGACCTCTCTCTGTCTCCAAGTGTTCACTCACTCACAACAAAAGCCTTCCATATAACAATATGAGCTCCAAACAGCAGCCAACATTCTGGATGACCTTCAGTGTTGAATAAGAGACATATCTACAATTGTGCCAAACCACCCAGGTGCAAAATCACAGCTTCATCTTCGTATTCAGATGCAAGCCTCAGTTGGGCAGTGTGCCCAGAATAGCTCGTGAATGAGTGCTAGACAGAACTCAGGCTGACTATGGCTATGCCAAATTACTACCTGCTTACATGGAGACAAAACATGAAAAAAGTGCTGCTTGATTTGTGTCTCATACCGGATGCATAATGCATCAAAAGCATGAATAATTTACATAAACAAGTGGAGAGAATCTGTTTGGTGCTCTGCCAACCCTTTCCTCTCCTTCTTCCATCTAAAAGTGCCCCCCCCCTCTTCTTCTTCTTCTTCTTCTTTTTTTTTTGTGTGTGTGAGCAGACCTCCATATTGGAGAGACAGATGGCAGACAGGGTGAAACTGAGTCTCCCATACAAAATCACACTGTGATGGAAATGGAGGTTGCCATGGAAATCAAGAAGTGGAGCTATTTTGTTGGATTCCCCAGAGAGGACATAGGGTCAATAAGAAAGCACGGTTTCACATATTCATACGCATCTGTAAATATTTCGATTTTCTATTTCCAAGGACAACATTTTTCAGTGAGATATTTGTTTTTTTTTTTAATTTGATTTACAAATTTTATCAACAAAGCAAAAAAACAAAAAAAAGCAACTCAGACTTAAAGTGTCAATGGTATTTTCTCGGATGAAACAAGGTAATTAAGGGTAATGTGGAAGAAATTACCGGATATTACCTGAAGGTAGCAGGAAGAGCGTACTTTCAGCCAGGGAGGCTACGTGGATTCGGTTCATTTTCCTCCCAATTCTCCAAACTGCTGTCAAGATTCAAATGTAACGTTCCCCTAAAAATAGTGCTGAAAGCCACCGTGTATCCCACCAACAGCCTAGAACATTCCTTAGGATCAACAGTTTGTTCCACATCACGTCCACGGGCCACAGCCTCATCACCGAAGGTCAGTTGTCCCTAAAGCGCTTCTCTTTTCCTTGGCAGAGGTAAAATAACACCTCAGTTAATCAGTTGCTTAGCAATGAGTGGTGCGGTGATACTGGAGTTCAGGTGATAGGGTGAAAAGTAGCAAAGTAGGAGGTTAGGTGTGTAAAAACGTGAACTCAAGTTCATAGTGGGGAAGCTCAATGAAATAATGACAGGGTGGGTGGATATGGAGGTGTAGACATTGAATTAGCTCAGTAATCATTAGATATGATGATAAAACAAAGACGTGATCAGGGGGAATACAACCCAGGCAAAATCTGCCAAAGCTAATTTGTCACGACTGCGTTAAAACCAATCTGCCCCAAACGTGAATGGATTCATCTTCGGCTCGCGCCTCCAACAAATTTGGTGAAAATCTACCTTCTGCTGTAGTTTTTTTTAGGTGAACCCGACTAAAGTCAAAACACAGGACCGATGACTAAAAATGACTTCTCTGTCGAAGGTAATAACCAAGCAGCCACACAATTTACCAAACTTCCATACTTCGAAGACAGTTACTGCCAGAATTGGGCTTCATAAGATGACTTTTCAGCCGTAGGCGGTAATTTCATGTCATAACCATGAATCAGAGTTGAAACTAGACGCTAGTTTCAGTGTAACAACTGTAAATCAGGGCTTGATGTTACTGCCTGCACACATTTCCTTCATAATATGATTATTAAGAGCACGCTAGTCGGTTATAACTCCATAATTATGATGCAGGTGTTGACATGTTCTGTTTGGAGCATACTTTTAACTACCGCTAAAACTTCTCTTCCTGTCTGTCACAGATATTTGCCAATACATTCTGACAGTATATTAACTCTGTAATCATAGGAGCCTTTTATTACCCAAAATATTTGCCTTGGTATGACGGAGCTGCAGTGTAATCAGAGACCACAAGTTGTTAATTTGCTTGGAAATGATTTGAATAAACAAATGTTAAATCTTCAGGAGGACCACTCATGGAGCTGTTTTCTCTCCTATCCGTGGTTAGGCTACTGATTTCCTTTTCCTGCACCGAGTCATGTTCAAATGTGAAGGACTGAGAGGAGAGAGACCAAAATTTACATCGAGTGTATTTTTAGCTCTGGAAATGTAACTCGCATGTCGTGTTCCCTGCTTCCTCTGAGGCGCCATGTAGCGTTTGATTTTAATCAGAGGCTGGGTTTCTGCTGGTCCGGCAGTAATCAGTTTCAATTAAGAAAAAAACAATGACAGAAGAGGAGCGCTGGATATGTTCTGTTGCTAGGAAACTGAAACATCATTACAACAACTTGTTTCTTCATATCATGTTTATACAGTGAGCATGTCTGAATGAAACGTGGAAATGCTTGCTGTAAATGTCCCACATTCCGTACATTTTCCTACCGATTGTGCGTTGATTTGATAGATCGCCATGTCATGTCGCTCTTCATTGCCTCACAGGTGAAATGAAAGGTAAGCAAGGAGCGAAAGAAACACACGACGTCTCACTAATCGTGCAAATGCCGTGGATCATCACACACCAGTGTCTTCACATCGGTGTTTTAGTTCCAAACGAGAGTTGTGGGGCAGGGTTGAATTTTACTGCTCCAGTCAGTCCACGCTTCCCTCCACTGCAGCTGCCAGTGGTGTCTTCAGTGCACCAGTCTGCCAGTCCTCTCAACATTGGCGCCGCATCCAGTCGCTTTATTTAGCAACAATCATAATCACATTTTTCCCAGCCACATCTACCAAAACTGAAATTGTAGTGGTAACAGTATTTTTAAATTGAAGTATTTTTACAGGAAAACTGACTCCAGTCTCAGCTTCTTTTCATCAGAGGTGGGTGAGGAGGCATAAACAAATCCTTTTATGTGAATTTTTGAAGGTCTGATACTTAAGTACCAACTTGAATAGCATTTTTCAAATTTAACTGCACACTAAGCTGCAATGAATGAGCGAGGACCCATCAAGAAACCACGTTTATGTAGTGCTTTTTGACCTTGGTGTTGCCTCAGTCACAGACTGGCGTCTGACAACTTCTCATCTAGGAACAAGGGCCGTTATGGAGGTGCGATGTAGCGGGCAGATATCTGCTGTCAAAGACTTCCTTGTTCCGACCGCCTCTCATCAGTCACAGTCCATACAGCAACTTGGACAGAGTCAGCGATCAAAGACAAAGAATATGAGCAGATTGTTAAAAAAAAAGAGAGGCCAGTTTACGCTCGGATACGTAGATACATTTTTTGAAAAAGCTCACGAAAGGTAAATCATCACCCTACTGCCATTTTTCTGAACTTGCCGCTCGACTAATGCATCCTATCTCATTTGCACTCCACACAGACTGTTTACCTCCTCAAATGAGATTTAGTGGAATTCGGCACAAACGTCCATTGGTACTTCAGGAAGAACTGAAAAAATTTGTTGGCGGTCAGATGTCGAAGGTGAAGGTCACTGTCACCTCGCATGCACGCGATTTATCTGTGGAGTTTCATGGAATTTGACACAAATTTGACACAAACATCCACTGGGTTTTGGTGGGCAAAGGTCAAGCTTATTGTGACCGGTGCAGATTGTAAATGCATGCATGTTTATATATACATGTTTTTATATATATATATAATGAACGTATAGGAAGCCATAAACAGACGATACTGACAGCACCGTAAAAGGTTCTTTTAAGATTCTCGTATTGGGGAAAAAAAAAAAAGGCACAGGATAATTACTGACGCATCTTTTCAGTGGTTGGGTTTGTTTGGTTTTCCATGCAGGTAATAACAACTAAGGATTAAACCGAGATTGCAAGCATATTGTTTGGAAAGAAAAGCAGAATCGACTGTATTCTGAGGAGAGGAGGAGAAAGGGTTTTCCTTTCAAAGTCAGAGAAATCTGTATTGTTCTGATCCATGTGCTATTTCAAGGCCTCGCTGACTACTGCACTCTTTTATCCTGCTGCATGCCTACTTCTCTGCGCGTTCTTTCACGCTGTTGTATTCATACTCCTATGGATGCTCTCCCATCCTGGTGTATTCGCACTCCTCTTAGATTCTGGGTTGATGTTTAACGTGAGGTTTACCACGTCGGTCAGAAAGCAGCATGTCTGCCTGTCTCCCTCAATCATCTTCCAGTGATTCAATTTGCCGTGTATGGACAGTATCCAGACACAGCTGGAATGATGAATGGCCTGCTGTGAATTCGGTTTACTACATTCCCTACTCATTTCTGTGCAGAAATAGATAGTTGCACATGGTTGCTATCATCTAGTTATGGAGAGGAATACGGTATGGCCATGAAATCTGGCATGATGGGTCATGTAATCAGTTTTATAAACCTCGCCTTGAGCTATGAGCTTCAGAGGGCTTCACTATGACCACCAAGGGTGTTCTTAAGTCCTCCTGCAGCTTGGGGATAATGGCTTTACTGTACTTTATAGATGGATCTAATTAGATATGCGAAGCGTGTGATCATAATGCACATTTTGTTCCAGCAAGTAACTCTGCAGCTCTTCTCTGGTGCCAGACTCGACAAGGAAAACCTCCTCCTCAAGTGTTTTCATGGATGGTTGGAGTCGGGCTTGCACTTTCGCCGCATCTCTGATATCCATCTGGTGCCTTGTGGAGTGAGATGTTTTGGATCTGGAGTCACTCTGCAGGTGTGTGTCTGAGTGCCAGCTTTGACAAAATCACAGTGTGTGGCCACTGCAGCCACTCATCTCATTGTTAGACGGTGGCGTGATGGGGAGGCCACATGCCCAGTGCCCTATTACCTGCACATGTTGCTTATTCAGTCTGTCGTGTTGGCCGTGAAAACACCGGTACAAATAGCTCAGTGCCACATTGCTCACACATGGCTTCATCTTCAGTTTATACACAGACGCACAGAAAAGACACAACACACACACGCCATAACAATAATGAACAACCTCTAAGCCGCCGCTGTCGTCAGCCTGTACATAATGTCAGGTTTTGTGGAGGAGCAGGACTCAGGGACAGGGACAGGGACAGCAAAGAAGACCGATAAGAAGAACATAAATCATCTATTATTCAAGAATAAACTAAAACCGGACTTGTGCAACTCTGGCAGAAAGAGACAGGATGTGATCAGCAGTGACACAGAAAACCTAAACTATAGCACAATGTCAGCATATACAGTGCAAGGAGAAACAGGTGAGAGAAGATGAAGGCAGGGAGCGAGCTGACCGGACACGAAGCACCGGGAGCAGAGCTGTGACTGACGAGGGCTGGTCAACAGACGGGGCAAAGGTGGGAAAAAGACAGAGACAGGAACAATGACAAAGGAGGAAAATAGTTTCAAAATAAAACAGGAACTGACTAAAAAAAAAAAAAACCTAGATACTAAACCAATGCAAAAAGCACAACATAAGAGTACAGCAGAGTATCCAAAAATTAAAGTCCATAATTAAAAATACCTTGTGATGACTGAATATTTGATTCGGCACAAAAAAGACAACAGGATAATCGAGAAAAATGAAAGGTACCAGGCTCTGTACATTCTTATTCTATGGCTGAAGGCTTTGCAAATGAAATTTCCACCCCAGCATTGTTTGAAATTTGGGAAATCAAGTTACAGCAGCCAGGTTCCCCTCAGAAGTTCAGTTACCATTTCCATAGTAACAGTTTTCTCCACCGGTCAGAGATGTTGCTGGGTAGTGTAGTTAATTCTCTGTGAAATTCCATCCATTTTCTACTGCTTATCCTGTTAAGGGTTGCAGGGGGGGCTGGAGCCTATCCCAGCAGCTTTCTGGCGAGAGGCGGGGTTCACCCTGGACTGGTCACCAGTCCATCACAGGGCCAACACATAGAGACAAACCATTCACACTCACAGTCACACTTACGGTTAATTTAGAGTATCTAGTCCTAGTTCCCATTCGCATGTCTCTGGACTGTGGGAGGAAGCTGGAGTACCAGAGAGAACCCACGCAGGCACAGGGAGAACATGGAGACTCCACACAGAAAGACCCCGTGCTCGAGCTGGGGCTGGAACACGGAACCTTCTTGCTGTGAGGCGACAGTGCCGCCCAATCACTGTGAAATTACAAACTTAAAATAAGGGGGCTGTTAACCTACAAACTTGAGGTTTTGACCGACGTTACACAACCTTGTCTCTCGCGGTGACCGGACCACAGGTGGTTATGACATCATGGCTGCTGATCAACTCGACATATGAGTTCTGAAACCACCTGTTGAGCTCATCCAAACAAGAGCACCGAGTCTGCCAGTTGATTTGGTCTTCAGATATTTTTGCTTACCCACTAAAAAAAATAAAAATAAAAATAAAAAGATAAGAAGCCCTGCTGTTTTGAATTCAGACCCACTCAATCCACTATGTAAAATTCATCGTGACAACTTCTTTCAGCATTGTGGAGAAACACATTTCGGTGACAAAAGAGGGACATTTAGCCTCCCAGCGTGCAACTTTAAGCACCACGGCACCCTATTGGTCGACATCCATCTGTGGGATATCAACCTGCATTTGTCCAAAATGCTTGAAAATAACACTTTAACATAAACCGGAAGGTCTGACTCTGTCTCATATTTCTGGATTAAACAGCAGCTTGACATATAAATGCAGAGGAAACAATCACAGTTTCCAGGTCGGCCTTTGCTGTTTTATGCTGTCAAGACTAATAAATGATGGAAATACAGTTCAAAAAATATTCTATTGGAATCTCTGTGGGTAAAAACCTTTCTGCCCCTTATGTCTTAAGACATTTAAAAGTCCTGCAGAGATACAGTCTATCAGGGAATAAACCGATCCAGGGTAAAATAATAGAGCATAAAAAAGAGACAAGGAGAGAGGAAAGACAGATTTAACCAGACAGGGAGAAGTTCGGTGGAAAAACAGAGCAGAGAAACCTAAAGTAATAGTTCAGTGTCCCGTGAGACTGTTTTTAGAGTCATGGGAGGAAACATCTCGGGGTTAATTAAAGCCTCTAATCGCATTAGGAGGTTGAGGTTGAGCGGGAGAAGGATCTGCCACTTCACCCACTCATCAGGCACGCCACTGGCTTATACACAAGCTTGTCTATGAGTCCGTCAAGCTGTCTATGGAAACACTGGCTGCAACACCGTCACGTCGGGACTGTCGACCTCGGTGGCCGCAGACTGAATCAACTGAATCCGGTGCGTCGTCAAAGGACGTCCACACTCTCAGTGAAGGTTCAGCTGGCAAGATTAATCCAAAACAGTTGAGCAACCTCTGATATTAATGACAAAAACAAGCCTAAGAGCAATTAGTCAGCAAACTAAATTCACCTTACAGTCTTCCTTTATGTAATGCATCGTTTTCATAAATGGTAAATGGACTCAATTTTATATAGCGCTTTTCTACCTTAGCGGTACTCAAAGCGCTTTACAGTGTCATCTCATTCACCCATTCACACACACACACTCACACACTGATGGTGGAGGCTGCCATGCAAGGCGCCAACCTACTCATCAGTCATCATACTGTTCCTTCATTTGAAATGATCCCAAAATCTTTAGTTACCCTCTCAAATACCACGGGAAAATGTGACAGTAGGAGTTCTAAAGGGCCACCCACTGAAGAACATGAACTTTATTTGACTCAAACTGTTCTTATGTGTTCATTGCACTCTGAAGTTATCTAAAATTACACATTTTTTGCTAGCTTGGTTAACAGGCATGGCCTGGCAGACGCGCTAGCTGGGAGGCTAATTGCCAAAGCTACCTGCGCTACTGTCTGTTACCAACAAATCGGCTTTACTCTCTGCACAGCATCGTACTCGCCGGCTCATTACAGCGATCGGGATTTTGTGCTGCACTGCCATCCCTGTTAAGCTTTGTAACAAAATAATGTTCTGATGCAAAATCTTAAAACATTTTGCGGCATCTATGTCCATAGGTTTGTTTGCTTTTTGCAGTCTTGAACATTTTCCTCTGCAACATTTTGTTCTTCGAGCCCTCGCTTATGCATTCATTTCAACTCTGTTAAGTCTGTCTTGATCCCACTTGTTTTCTTTATGCATGACCCCCAGCGGTCAACACTTAGGGGTGAATCCAAGAATGAAAAATGGTACGAAGTGCTAAAAGCAGCAGAGCAACAGGTTAGAAAGTCCAGGTCCGATTTTGTTATTGTCATTCTAACAGTAAGACAAGCTATAGCAAAATGAAAATTGAGTGGGGTTTGACATAAAATGGAAATGTGAGCAAAAACGCTTTCAAAATGGATGACAGGGAGTGAGAACGCTTCAAAGGAAGAATGAAGAGAGAGGGGGAAAAAAAATCCCACGTCACTTGTCATATCTTTTCAACGGAGCCAAGCCTGCTCGGAATCATTAAGTCAGAACTGACAGTAAAAGTTCTTTTTAGAGAACTCAATTTCTACCAAATGCACCAAAACGTTATACTGTCGTGGAGCTGAACAAAATGTCTGTCTGCCCAGAGGCTTTCATTTGCCTAAATTCAATTCTGGGAGTCAGCTTTATATTTTGAAGCGTAGAAGGAAAACCATATGAGGTACTGCTGCAGGATTAGTCCTTTGACAGCAGCAGACATTTTTTCACGTCCTCCCTAAACTGTCTGTCTAAGGCAGCTCATTGAAATGCTTTATATCCCTATTATGGTGGACCATATACGCACCTATAAAGTGGACTGGTGGTGTTTCTCAGCTCAAGCTTTATCACTGACACACCAGACAGCTCTGACTTCATAGCTGCCGCCATGACAAAGACCAGGAGAACAGAAAATCCCTGTCTGATGATGACAATCTGAAGCAAAAACAGGAAAAAAATCCAGAGGTGCGGTTTCAATTTTGAATAACATCTTCATATCTCAGAAATATGAAAAAATACTGAGAGGAATATGAGTCATCATGAGGGCGAGACAGCGGCCTTCAAACAAATCAATGAAGGCACTACATTCATATTGATTTTAAAAAGAATACATCTCATTTTCAGTCTTCTTCATGTCCTAAATGAAACCATAAAACATGAAGGTTAAGGGAAGCCAGAGGAGAAAAAAAAAATCAAAAATACTCACTCAGGAGCAACATCTGTTGGTCTGTAGGTTTTTGTTCTGGTTGTGTATGTGAATGAGCACATATCTGATTACATCATGCTACGACTGCAGTGTCATGTTTGTAACGTTATATTATTAGTGGAACAGGGAAAGTTTAGGCATAATAAATCATTCAACACATATAACACTTTGCATTTCAATATTTTGGCAAATTCAGTCCATTAATGTAGTGTAAAAGAATGAAAGTACTTGTTGGTAAAACTTTATATATATATATATATACAAAGTAGAGCAGGTAGGTTAATCAGTTAGATGAAGAATCTCCAGGTTTCTCTTCATCTCTTCCTCACCTACCCCCACACACTTCCTAACAACATTCTTATCTCAACTTTTTCTTTGTAGCACTTCCACTGTGAACAAAATAAATAAAACCCAATATAAGATAACCATTTAAGATAACCAGTAGCAATTCTGAAGTTCCCATCTCCTCTATCTCTACATGCTGGCAAAATGTGTGGTTCTTTTCGTTCCCTCTCTCTTTCTCTCTTTTATTCCAAAGACAAAGCAGTTCACTGTGGTACTGTCTTTCTTAAATTAGACCAGGGCGAAAGTAGTTTGAAAGTCTTGCCAGTGCTACATCCACAACCTTCAACGCTTATATAGTTCAACTCTCCTCGGCTCTTCAGCATCTGTCTTTTTTTTTTTCTTCTCTTAAATATTTGAATATTTGTTCTCTGCTGCATTATTAAAACTGGAATGTCCCAGAACAATAAATCAAACACACCCATTCTCAGGCACTGTTTAGGAAGTAGGGTAAGATGCGCTGTAGTGAGGGAGTGTACGTTGAGTTCCAGAGGAGTCGGCAACCCTCAGGTAGCACGCAGCTTGTCTGAGTTCCTGTCTATGTTAGAATAAAACAGAATAACATGAAATAAACTTACTCTGCTACATGTTTTAATTGGGAGATTTTGTAACAAACACATGCCTGTCAAAACCCGTAACACTGGATATCAGTTTGCCACAGCGAGTTAGCCGCAGTGAGCGGCAGCAAGCTGCAGCAAGTTAGCCACAGCAAGTGAGCCGCAGTGAGCTGCAGCAAGTTAGCCGCAGAGAGTTAGCTGCTGTGAACTGCAGCAAGTTAGCCGCAGTGAGCTGGAGCAAGTTAGCCACAGTGAGTTAGCCGCACTGAGCTGGAGCAAGTTAGCCACAGTGAGTTAGCCACAGTGAGCTGCAGCAAGTTAGCCGCAGCGAGTTAGCTGCTGTGAACTCCAGCAAGTTAGCTGCAGTGAGCTGGAGCAAGTTAGCCACAGCGCGTTAGCTGTAGCGAGTGCTGATGTAAACTAACAGTGACATTGAGTTGTGAGAGGCAGCTGGGCTCCATACAACACGGATCAAAACACAGCAATGAATGTTTAGAGGCAATTCAGAATTACTTAGAAGCAACTGATCACGTGTTACTTAAGATGACGTAACATTAGAAGACGTGTTTCCTTGCTAAAATTGTGACGGAGCCTGGTTTTGAATGTGAGTGTTGACGGTCAGCTCCCTTCCTTCTTCACACTCAATGTTTTGATAGCGCACAACACTGGACAATACTGGCTTACGTGACCCATGAATTAGACCACTGACTGAGTTATTTCATAAGGAAAACCATTCATATTAAGATTAACAGGCCATTTGAAGGCCAAGAGGAAGGTCTGATGTTTTATAGACAATTAAACAAGCTTTATCAATTGGAAACTCCTGAAAAAAAATACTGAATATGAAAGAATAACAAGAAGAATCCCACAAACCACTTATTCAGCACTAATTAATCTGATCATATCCAAAGGTACACATAAACCTGCAGGGGATCGTACTGATATTTGCATCTCTTACCTTTAATTGGCAACCCACATTTGAAAGCTGCGATTCTTGTGAATAAACCATGTAATGATATAACCAGTTATAGCAGGGATGTTCAGCACTTTTATCTGAAAATAATGAATCAAACAAACCAATACTAATTATGCTAATTGCTCCAGTCAGTAACAAGTCTGAATAGTTAACCCAGTGGTCTTGTTAAATTGTCAAATACCCAGATAATTCAAATCCAATTGAGTCAATACATGTGCACGGATTGCTTAATTAGCATGATAATTAGCATGATAATTAGCATGATAATTCGCCTCAGCTATCAGGGAATAAAAATATAAATAAAACCACAAGGGTTAAGTGGTAAATATTTATATTCTTTGTTTTTGTTATGAACCTGAATGAGGTAAGTCTGGATGTTGTCAAGCTAATGTGTGTTCCAGCTAACACCTCCAAGCTATTTTCATCTGAAAGTTGTTGGTTTCTTTTTTTTTTTTTTCAAGAGAGAATAGAAACGTATTTCTTTGTCTTCAAACGTCCTCTTCTCATTTCCAGTACTGTTGTGCATAAAAAAACCTTCGGTGTGTTACCTTTCGAGCGTTTACGCTGAATGGTTTAAGAGCTTTCAGTTTATTTCTGGAATGCCTTTTCATAGATTTCAGCTAATTTGACCTGCAGATAATTGGTCCGCTTGTGGGTTTTTATACAGAAGATTGTGAGTCTTAAGTAGAAAAGTAAGTAAAGGCTGGTTCAGCTCATTACAGAGGAGGACTTTTGTGGTTCAGTGATAAGAAAACAACATTAGCTTTACATTGGCTACATTATCAAGTACAGTACAGATACGCATGTCAAATTTAACACAGTACAGGATGTTCTGTGTATACATATATAAATATTTATGTATAAAACACATATACTTATAGACACATATACTGTGTATATATATATATATATATATATATATATATATATATATATATATATATATTTTATTTATTTATTTTTTTTAAAGACCATTAAGTATCATTTGACTTCCTCCCTATTAGTCAGAGTACTACAGTAGTTGTAAGTTATTCTTATCTTTGTCCTTAGGGAGTTTAAATGTCAGCTGGTTTGTGTGAATACCATTTTCTCCAATAAGAGAAGCAACTCACACCTCCAGCCTCTTTTCCTGTGGCATCATTTTAAATGTGGCCGCATTCTAAAGGAGGCAGAGGGATGTCTGCAGTGGAACAAGTGCAAGGAAAATACTTAACTAATGTCAGACACTTTGCAATAAATGCAGACCACAAATTACCAGGGTTGTATTTTATTTTCTGTGCAATTGTTCCAATACTTCCATTAAGTTAGTGCATATGACACGGTGCCTATAGCTGCCTGAGGGAAATACAACTCAGATGTTCTCGTGCAGCTTGTTTATTACTGCTCTTGAGCGTCCTTTATGTCCTCTTTTCCACTCATTGCTGAAATATATACCAGCATTTATTATGAAGTTATACGCCATTGAACAATTGGCTGCCCTCCACTGGTTTGTAAAGATGTATACGACATAACCTCACTGATCTGCATCACACAGTTTTACACTTTCACATCGTGTGCAGTGCATACTTTAATTTACCTCCACGGAGACTAAATGCGAATAAATGTCTTGCACCTTAACATCCATGTTTTAACAGGAGCACTTATTGTGAAGAATAATATGTTATTTTAATTTATATTTACTGGCCAGCCGGTGAAGAAAGAACTGACTCAAGGGTCTTCTCTAATCCAGCGTTGTCACCTTGCGACACCTGCGTTTGCAGGATTGATAATGTATGAATCAACTGCTAAATGTGTATTAAATGTGGACAAACCCAATGCTTTATTATTGACCAGTGTCATCAAAAGTAGCACAAATGGCTAAAAAAAAAAAAAAACCTAACTAATCTGATCTAATTTTAAAAGCTGACGATCAACAAGATGCTTTTTAAGAAATTTAAACAGAACATCAGTGGTTGAAAATCCAGTTTTGATGTCTGACAAAGTACAACCTTGACAAAAGTGGGTATTTAAACCCAAACCATCATCTTTCCTTTGCATTAGGATAAATAGCAATGAATTGTTTTTGGAAATGGTATAAGCAGTGTTTACAGTCTCCTGTTGTGAAATCAAATGTTTATGTGACTCATCCACCACCTCAGCTTACCTCCTATCGTGCGCTCTCTCACTGTTTGTTAAGTGTGTCTGATATCTGCACAAATGGGTTTACATCGGAGTTATTTCAAAAGACTGCCGCATCTCATTCAGATGCCAGAGTGCCTTGCGTGGAGAGACGAGAGGAGACAATGGGGGCTGGGAGTGTTGTTATTTACCGTTGGGCGAGGAGAACGCGTTGGGATCACAAGTTTTTTGTATTTTTAGTACCTCTTATTTCATTTAATTATCAGTATTTTCTGGCGAGTCACACACAGAATAATCTCAAGGGTGCACTCACATAGAGAATAACACACTCCAGAAAAGATCATAATGTAATTCACAACATGCTGAATTGAACTGATGCAGCCTTTGAATCAGGCACTTATTTTGGTACCTATCAAATGGGAAACAGTAAACATGCTGCAAATTAGCATTGGCTGCTAAGAGCAGGGAAATGCTGCTGGGAGCTATGATCAAAAACAAATTAATGCATGTCCTTCAGCAGTCCCACACCTATCGGCCATCGCACTGTCAAGAGGCTTTGAAATACAAACCAGGGTCCATATCGCTAATGAGGCTTGGCGAGCGCACAAACAAAATGCAGGGTTTGTGTGGACTGTGAAAAGAAAAGAAAAGACAAAGACAGAAAAAAAGTTCTTCTTCCTTTCTTCTCTCGCGTCAGCTCTGATTAGTGAGCAGACCGGCCTCAGGGACGTCGCTGGGCCTCTTCTGTGCGTGACAGCTTCAAGGGGTGAAAGGTGACTTTACAGATGACGTGTAGATACGTGAAGGTAAGCCACACCAATAGTCACTGTGCCACTACTCACCAAGAGATGACACTTGAAAGTATCAGTCTTTAATTGTGATTTATGGCAGTGAAACCGTCTCAGGCGCTGTGGAACAGTCATGTGATCATTGGGGATTACTCACATGTCACCTTGGGATACATCAGTACCCTTCCTCCTTGTCAATTGATTGCCCTGTCATTTTCATAATTCTGTTTGAGCTTTTTTTTCTCCTGAACTGCATAAATAATACGTTAGCAAAATAATGATAATATTAATAATAATGAATGTTGTTTTGCCAACAGCTATGGTAACTCTTTAATGAAATAATGATTAAAAAATGTTTACCCTCCTAGGGCTAATAACTGGCAGTCGTCCTCAAGAGTCCCTCGGTCACTTGGCATGGAAGCTACAGTTCGTATATATATAAAATGTATGTATATATAATGTATATATATACATACATATATACATATACATGCATATATACATACATATATGTGTGTATATATATACATATACATACATATATACATGTATATATGTATATAAATATATGTGTGTGTATATATATATGTATATAAATATATACGTTTATATATATATATGAGGCAAATCCCACAAAAAGAGGTGTGTCCCCTTTATATTGTCTAGGACTCTTTCTGATTTGGAATCCCTTGGTCATTTCAAATGGTGGTTTTTGAAGAGAAAAAGGAAACACACTGAATTTTGCAGTATACAGAATGAATAAAAGATTTCACACTAAAACATTCACATTCATATAAAATATATGAGGCTCAGATTAATAACCTGTACCGATTTGGAGTCCCCAGGTCACTTAACATGGAAGCTATTACAAAAAACAAAAAACCAAAAAACTACACAGAATGTCACAGTATATGAAAAACAATAAATATAGGATTTTGCAGTAAAATGCCCAAACACAATATGAGAGGCAATAAAATATAATAAAAAAGCTAGGTGTATTTGGTTTATATTGTATTTTTTTTTTTATATATCCAGAACGTGTCGTCTCTATATTTCAAAACAAGTTGAAAGGCAGAAATCTTTTCCCGCCGGATGCAACATATGTGACAGATAAAAGCAGATGAAAGTGGCTGAATTTGTGGTTGCCTGTGTAAATCCCCCAAGTCAGAAAGGAAGAAAAACTTCTGATTTGC
Source organism: Aulostomus chinensis (assembly GCF_037954235.1). NCBI lineage: Eukaryota > Metazoa > Chordata > Actinopteri > Syngnathiformes > Aulostomidae > Aulostomus > Aulostomus chinensis. The sequence goes on from NC_141339.1 coordinate 19,337,478, forward strand.
TGAGTGCTGATGTGTATATCTTGATTTAAAATGTCACACTGCCCTTGGTTGCCTTCGTGCACCGTTTACGGTCATCAGACTGGCTTAAGGGACTCGCTGTGGACACTTTTCACCATTGCCAAATAAATATAAAACTTGTATTACAGATTCATCACTCCAGGTTTTAGTGCTAATGTGTGAGGTTAGATGGAGGAATCCAGCCTGGAAGTGTGATAAAGTTTTCGTCAGGTTCCTCTAAGGTGGCGATAGACCTTAGAGTGAGCTCTTAAGGTAAAAGTATATCTGCATTTCCACTTTGCTGGCATTTCACCATAATTACACTTTAACGGTGTCCAAATTGCAGTGTATTTTCGAGAACAGAGTGTTCTTAGCTGTTGACATTGCCTGAAATACTCAGAGACATTATTGGCTGTTCTAAATGTAAAAATGATCATTCCAACTGCAATATCATGGATACACAGGAGTTTGATTCATCTTAGCGTGATAACAAGCGATCTAAGCCAGACACACTCGTCTGCAGAATGTCAATCATTTTTGCTGTATCAAGACTGGAAAGTACTGTGTCACAGGGATCTGAAATTGGACCAACCAAATTCCAGATCCTGGAGCTGTGTCTGCTCCTGGCCTGCCTCCTGTAATTCCTTCTGCATCGCCAAGTTGCACAGCGCAGTCCTGGTACTTGAAGAGACCTGTGTCGCAGTAACTGACGCTCACGCCCACCTGTGAACCGATCAGATTTACTCGCCACTCGATACCGACTGCTGAACCACGCGGTGAGGTGGCGAGTCCCGTGGATCAGAATTGCTTGTGGTCTCGAATGTGATCTGACAACTTTCTGAGGAGAGATAACACCAGTTGGAAGCTTTATATTTGAGAACCCGGTCAGGTTCCGTGATGTCAAGAACAACTTCAGCTACTGAATAACAGAAAGGCTACTTTAATCTTTCATTATCTCCCATATTTGTTCTCATTTCTTTTGCTCTACTGAGTTGTAATGAAAATTCTCCCTTGCTGTGGTTTCGAAATCCATCTGCGCAAAGAAAAGACTACAGAAGTACCAAACATAGCTTTAGAGATGTTTTTCTGAAGTTAGTTCTGTGGCTTGCTTTAGTCAACACTGTTTCACTGAGGGGGAAAAAAACTTCCTCTGATGTGTCTGTTGCCTTGGTTTTATTCCCAATAGCATGAGAGTGATGAAAAGGATCAAAACCGGCTCTGGATGTGATTTGAGGAGTTCAACTCTTGCAGCAGTGTCTCCCCGAGTTAAACTTTGTTGAACACTGATGTCAAATCATTAATCCTGACAAAATTATATTTACTTTTACCTCAGACACTTAATACTTCTCAGGGTTAAATATGTGTGGAATGAATAGAATCCATTTTTTTGCCATTTGACCTTTGATGAATGAAATCTTCTCGGTTCCTCTTTGAGTCCCGGTGGATGTTGATGGAGAAGTAAAAAACAACAACGACAACAACAAAAATCCCTTGTCTTCCACATGTGAGGTGACCCTGATCTTGACCTTTGAACTTGAACAATCAAAATGTCTTCAGCTTATCCTCGAGCCCCAGTGGGTGTTTGTACTCTAGTTGAAACAAATAACTCAAAACTTTAGGCATTCCTGAGATATCTAAATCTTTTAAGTTCTTCCTCAAATTCCAGTGGTCATTTGTGCCAAATTTGACAAAATTAGCCCAAAGTTTCAGAGAGAAAGTGAATTAAGGAGGATATCTGAAGTGACCTTGACCTTTGACCATCCAACAGTTCATATTTTAGTCCCAGTGGACATTTATAGAAAATTTACAAAGAAAACAACAAAAACAAAGGCATTCCTGAGATATCGGATTCATAAGAATGGAATAGATATCACACACACGTCCATGGTCACTGACTCTGACATTTGACCAGTGTCCCAGTGGACATTTGTGCTAAATTTGAAGGAATGTGCTCAAGGCTCAGTGAGACGCCGCTTTAATGAGAACGGGAAGATATCTTGCAAATGTGAGGTGACACTGACTTTGTTATGTTTTCATGATTTATGTTGTGTTGTCGCTTCATTGTTGAGTCCCGGTTGACATTTTTGTACCAAATTTGCAGAAGTTCCTTCAAGGCGTTCCTGAAATATCACACTAATGAGAATAGGAGTGACAACCCAAAAACATCACACCTCTTCATGGCCCGTGGCTCCACTTATCCTGGAGCCGATCCCAGCTCAGGCTGGGTGAGAGGCGGGGTTTAGCCTGGACAGCTCGCCAGTCAGTCACAGGGCTGATACACAGAGCCAGACAGCCACTGGGCTGTAATGGAAATGGTTTATTGATGCGACGTCGCATTGTTAAACCAGGTAAAGTAATACAAATACATTATGAGACCAATAACAAAACGATCCAATGGAAGTTCACGTCTGTTTTGAACATTATTCAATTATATTCAGAACAGTTCATTTCCTGTGTAGGTTCCTGCCATGAATAGAATGATTCAGTAATAAAGCAGGAGCACAGACAACCTATGAGGGAATGTGCCAGGCTGGCGTCTTTGCTAGGCCTTACTAATGACCATTTGGAGCAGGTAGGGTGAATAATGCATGACTAAAGGCTTATTTTATGGAAGCATAAAATGATTTGCATCTAACAAAAAAAAGAGTCCTACTTGCAGTAAGTCTTTCAGCACTAGGTTGATAATATTTTAAAATATCACTTTAGAAATACAATATAAACCCATGTGGCTGAGGGTGAGGTACTAGTACTTAACAGTTTTAAGCCAGAGTGCATGTCTATCCAAACCTATTAGCTACAGCACATAGATGTGCTGCATAGAGAGTTCAGAGCCCCCACCTGGGAAGAGCTGATGACCTTAGAAGTGGATGGCCGGTCTCTTTGCAACTATAAAAAGATTCCAGTGAGGCTACACTTGTTTGGCTGAGATAGTAGCGACGGGGGAGTCAAAGCTGGGTGCCCTGAATCTGCATCCTCTACCGTGAGGGGTCAGACAGCATCCACAGAGTCCATTAGCACATTACACAGGCCTCTCAGCCAGGAAACGAGAAAAAGCCATAGAACATCCCATTCCACCCTGCCACACAGATTAGAGTGGTCCTAATGGAGCTGCAATAAGGTATACTACTCGTGCCAGAGTGGAAAGAGAGGAGGACGGTGAGAGGGAGAGGAAAGGCTGAGAGATTATAAGAAAGAGAAATGAGGAAGAAAATGCAACGGGCGCCACTGATGATCATTCTCTTTGATGGCGTATCGTACAGCGTCATTAGGGGCAGAGAACAGTGCACCATTCCCCCCTGCGTGTCAGGTGAAAGGCTAGAAGTTAGACTAACCAAACCTCAAGCAGAGCGCGTCACCATTCATCGCGGCGTCCGTCAGCACAACGGAGCAATTCACGCACCGCCTCGCGGCGTCCGTCAGCACAACGGAGCAATTCACGCACTGCCTCTCTTTCTTTTTATTTATAATCCCTCTGATCCCGTGCGGAGGAAAAAGTAAAACGTGTCACATTTTCCTGTGGGAAAATAGCATTAAACATGCTTCCCATATGTTGAGTTGAACAGTAGGGCAGACTGTTGAAGTCAGTCCTTTCGTACTTTTTGTTGTTTCTGGGTTTCTGGGCCATTGCAAGTGCACCAAGCATGTGTCATGCATTTGTTGTGTATGATGAATTGTCTAAATCCCCTCGCCTCAGTGAGTCTAGAGAATTAAAAAAAAGAAGAAGAAAAAAGAAGAAAGCTGGTCCAGGCTCTGGGAGGGGCTTCTAAAGTGTTTTATTCACTTGTGGGGAATCACACATCACCGCTAGCATCACTGAGTTATTCTCCTCCTCTGCTCTTTCATTCTCTCGGTTTAGTTCCTGCTTTGATTTGTTCTCCTTTCACACCCTGTAATAAACATTTGTGAAGGAAGTTGCATTTTATCTTCTAAGTAAATTCGGTTATCAACTAGAAGCTTGGCATTATCACACCAATGATCCTCTAAACTGCCTCACAGGCAAATGAAAGCAATCCGTTTTATAAACTTTCTCAAAATGGATGTGTTTGCCTGGGATGGTTTATCAATGATTACTCACTGAAAGTCTGCACTTCCTTCTTAGTTTTCTTGAAAACATGAAATGAAGCAAACTTTTGGATTACGGAATGAACCCAGTAAAATAGGATATGAAGTTATCTGCAAAAGAATGTCTGCTTTTCCAGACCATCCCCTCCTACTATCTGTATTTGAGGCCTTCTCAGAGATCCAGGCCCATCTTTGCAGGACTGATGGGTTTTACTTCAACTGCGAGTCACGGACCCCATCCTGAGCAACTGAGAATTGTTTTTATGAGCTGCCGAACTGAAAAACTGTAAGGAGTAAAATGTGGCGGCTCGGTTGTTCAGCTCGTTAGGAGTTTATAAAGTCGCAGTTCCTTTTTTATCTCACAATTTGGTTTAAAGCCGCGATGCGTTTGGATTTGGATGGAAACCGGATTGTTGTTTTCCCTCCCGATGGACGTGGCAAACACAGGTGTAATTATTAACATTAATTCTGGTTATTAGTGTGGTTATCAGGTGAGCCTGGACTCTAGCATTGTACATGCTGGCTCACCGGATGGCTATGACAGTAAATTGAATGGATTTATAAATTAAACTGATCAATTAAACCTGTGGGGGTGAAAAAAAAATAGCTGCTTTGCCAAAACAGAAACTGTCTTTGAAAACCCAGGACTGCCTGTAATGGAGGTAAATGACATATTGATACAGGAAAATCCAAAAGATCCATTTTGGAATTAAAGAAATAATAAAGATACAAATGAAACTCTGCTGCCAGGGGTCATTCTCTTTATCAGAATAAGTGTTTACTCCATCATATAGCTGAGACCTGCAACTCTCTTTTATAATAGAAATGGAGGAAAGTAAAAAAAAAAAAGGAATGAAAGAGGCTTAAGGGGTGGAGAGGTGATTCATTAAAACTGATCCAAGATTAGTCAGATTCACTGTTATCGTCCCCAGCAGACATGAAATACCTTTGAGTATATTACTGACACTTGGGAGGTGGTGATATATTGGATAGCCTCCCCAGTGAATCCACAGATGGACAAACAGATAAGCGGGGAGGAACCGACAATCTATTATCGCCTTTAATAAACCCCTCTGTCTGCGGTATGAAAGGCTGGAGCGCATCACGGACGCGATAATATTCATACGCCAGCAAATGGAGCTGTACTCCTCCGCTCAGTCCCACATAAATAAGTCTTTTGTGACACACTGTAATCAAAAATTGTTAATCCTAATGTAATAATGTATGTGTCGTGAGCACTCACCAGTTAATTGAGGAAAGCATAATGTATTTGGCCTTTGTGCCACACCAGTAAGTTCATGCAGGGATATTGGCTGTATATTTATATTCCATTAAACTAATCAGCGTGCAGCATTATGTGTAAGCCGGCTGCTGGTATGAAAGTAATTTCTATCACAACATGTTGCTATAGTGACTAGCGGTGTTTAATTTGCTGACAGTGTTTATGTTTAACGAGGAATTCGATCTCTTAATACAGTCTTAGCTCCTCCTCCCAACTGCCGTTATGTCTGCAGAACTACTGCACAGGTACACATCTCGGGGAAATTAAAGTGTGTGTGTGTGTGTGTGTGTGTGTGTGTGTGTGTGTGTGTGTGTGTGTGTGTGTGTGTGCGCGCGCTTTAATCAAGAGTTGCTGCTGCTAAGGCTTCACCTGAACATCTCCTGTGTGTTTCAAATCAAGCACACAACAGAAGTTGACATTTTCTCTCCCAAATTTATCTTTCAGTGCCGAGACTCCCGCCTCTTGTTCTAAAACACAGAACACTAGAAAACCGAAGGTTCACTCAGTTCTGCAGAAGTCTGTCAGTTCCCATAACGCACCCCTACGACTTAGCGGAAATGCTAAGCAACCTGCTTTGTTTTAAAAAATGACAGATGGTGAAAATCGAAATGATATATAATGGCTCACTCAGGTTCCTTATGTCCATCTGTGCACAACTTTTAGGATAATTCCAAGGTTTTTCAATCTGGGTCTTGTTTTCCCACATGTTGAGGTTGAAACGGCCAGCAGGGAGCAGAATTATTAGTTTTGTTCCAGTATTAAATGAGAACCTGACGACCACAACGATAAAATGCCTGAGACAAGCGTACGGAGCACCCATATGCATCAATGTACATCCATTCAAAGTTTGACTTTTCCATATTCAAAAGCCACATCATATCAAAATAAGATAGAAATTATTTGCAGCTGCTCTTTCGTGTGTTTGAGGGCGATGGGATCCTCCTGAATGCCACCGCCACAGAGTCTCAGACACCAGAGCTAACAACATGAGACTCGCAGCGCTTTTAGTGGTTGGACTTTGATTAGGACGACTGCCCATTTACATCGCATCTGCTCTTTGTTTTCCAGCCATGTTCTCACAGAAGGTCGACTTATCAAAGATTTCATCCTACACACACCAGAAAATAAACCCGATGATTTTTTTTTTTTTACTGGAAAGTGTGGGTTTGGTTTTTTTTTTGCATTGTTAGATTTTGCACCGATTTTTTTTTTTCTTGAAGCCATTTTTGGCACTTTCAAGTACATGACAAAAAAGCTTAAGACAAGAAAAGCTTTTCTTTTTTTGCTCCATCTCATTTTATCAGTCGAACGTGACATTGATTTTGATTGACAGAGACATGTTCAAGGGCAGAGAATAAAAACATGTCGTTTGCTGAATCCCTGCTGCAGCTGAGAGAAATCTCCGTGCCACACACTTGATGTTATTTACATTTTTTTTTTTTTTTTGTAAATTATGAACTTGTTATAAGCGAATTCATTTTTTAAATAGAAAGAAACGGGAGGGTAATGAGGGGAAATGACATGCAACGAACGTCCCGGTCTAGATTCAGCCTTGATACGTTGTACAGGCTTCACCGGGGGAGCAACTGGATGATAAAAAATGATCTTCAAACATAACCAGGCAGAAGTGTTTCATGGTGCTTCAGGGTACAATGGTGCTCTTCCCATTAGTGGCAAAAAATAACGGTTTTCAAAAATAACGACCAACCTGTGTTTGAAGTTCCAAAAATACCAACCTTGTGTCTCTTTTATGAGAGTGATTGAGGTACACACACACACAGACTGACGCCTCCTGTATTGTATGAGATCATGGCGTCATGGGGAGCACTTTGTATTCAAAGTATACAGAACGTGTGTTTTATGGGGGAATAAACATGGTAATTAAAATGAAATGTGTTACTTTAAAGATGATAGATCATACACGCTCTGCATCAATGTCTGTCTTTTGATAACTAGCGCTTCTGCGGGGAAATAGAGGTCGTGTCATTCATTATTTACAGATTTATTGCTGGAATTACAATGAATCACATGAAATGATGACGATGCGTGCCAGTATGTCACGGGAACAAGTCGCACATGTCCAATGTATCTTTAATGTCCCAATATTTGTATCAGAGCTCTAATCTGTGGGATTGAACACAAAAGGTAAGTAATTAACACAATTTCAACTCATTAATTCCTATGTTCTCGCTTGCGTTGCATCATAAAATGCCTATTGTATGTGCGTACTGAGCGCGTGGTCGTATGCAGCACTACTGAGAGGAAGGCGATGTCTGAGAAGACATGTGACATCACTGTCAGATGAATGACAGTGCAAACGCATTCGTAATTGCGATGAAAAGGCATCTTCAATGTAACAAAGACCCAGAAAGGAAGCAAAGACAAGAAAACACAACACATCAAACTCAGACGCCAAAAAAGGCTGCCTCTGAAAACATCCTATTCTAAGAGACGCTGTCACTCGCTATTTGTCAACCAAAAACTGGTGCGTGTGTGTGTGAGTGTGTGTGAGAGTGTGTGTGTGCGCCTGCTGTACGAGGGAGTCTTACAGGCTGTACAATGATTATTTGAGTAAGGAAAAAGCATTTGAGGTCGACGAGGTGGCTTCGGAGCCGTCTCTGCATTTTCAGCCTATAGAAACACTTTCACAGTGAGAAGGCAACACGCTGATTTAAAAAGCCAATTTGGTTGACACTGTTGTAAAAATAGCTTTGCGTGTAAAGCTATTTAAATGATTTGGCTTGTCCTGGGCTTGTTCATTTAGCCCGTTCAGCTTTGCAGAGCATAATGGAGAGAAAATTGCCTCTCCCTGCTCTGGAATGGGGTTGGGCTTTTTTTTTTTTTTTTTTTTTTTGGTAGGCAGGAGCCCAGTGAGACGGTGTTGTCACAAACAAACATCATGCTATTTTTGGCCAGGTTCGTCAAAATCAATACTGTGCATTTGGAAAACTGTAAGTATGAGTCAGTGTCTGAAAAATATGGCCCTGAAGCATGAGAGGGCACAAGCACGCACACAAGCCTTCTATAATATGCTTCACTGTGTGGATTAATAATTTTGTAGTTGGACCCAAATATTTTAACAGGAACAGTAAATAGAGGAAACGTGTTGCAGCTGTGAAAAAGCGTCAGTGGAAACAAAATTAATTTGTACTTTGTGACTGTGTTGTTTCTCATTTTATGGGAGGTTTTCATCTTTGCGGTCTCTGTTCACCTGCTGGCCAGATCAATGTGAGATATTCTGTTAATTATCCCAGGTGACGAAGATCCTTGTGTTGCGTCCAAAAAATAAGAAGCTTTTTTTTTTTTTTTTTAATTGTTTGGAATGTTTCGTGATAACTTTTTAAGTGGTGCTAGTAGTTTGAGCGGCCGCGCTGTAGGTCATGTGATGTCGCAAATCTCCATGACAGTCTCTGGCTTTGATCTCCGACTTTGATCTTAAGACTGATTTTAATTTGATTTGATTGAAACAGTCCTCTCAGGCCCCAGACCCTTACACACTCAAAAAAAAAAGAAAAAGTAATGTCCCTATTGTTGGCAATAAAACACAGTATTATATTTTAATAACTCAAAAACCACGAGTTTTTTAAGTTCGATGTCGTCTTTGAAAGTAAAAATATGTGACGTCAGGTTTACTTGGCTTTGTCAAGCTTCCCCGACTCAACTCTGTAAAGTAAAAATTCTGTAAAGGAAATAAGCACTCAGTTAATAAAGTAGTTTGTCCCTTCCAGGGCACAGTACATCCTCTGGGATCTCGTTCAAAATCACGCGACTTCCCGTAGGTTGGAGATTTTCACTTGGAGATACACGTTTTGGATAAATCTGCAGCCATCCTCGAAACTCAGGTAAGTCAACATCGTTTCGCTGCCGTTACTGCATAAAGCATTTGTGTTATTTTGTATACATTATAGGATGGTGAACTTGCCTTGCCCTGCCTGTGTTCAACTTCTGTACTTTGTGTTTTTGTCCAAACACATACCTAGGTCAGTGCTGAGCAACGCTAAAGTTGCTGTGGATACTTTTTGCATCATAAATCTGCCACCCCACCGCCACCTTTACATAAACGCGATTCACATAACACTCTGTCGCCAAATGTTGCCTTTCACAAGTGCATCTGTGGCTAAATGGGATTTTATGAATGTGTGAGCGACCTCTGCACGAAGGCCGGCTGGCCAGCAGTGGTATCTGTGTCAGGGATCACTTCCTGAAATTCTTTCATCTTCTAAATGTCAGCGGCTTGTTTATACAGATTATTTTTCCTGTTGTGTTTTTCAGAACGACTCCATCGCAACAAGGAGAGCTCGCAGCCTGCGAGCACTAGCGTGGTATCTCAATGAAGACCCTGAAAAGCTAGAGAGGGAGTAGGGAGTGAGTGTCATTCGTCCTTTTAAAAGGGACATTTTCATTAAATATTGAATAGAGTGCTAAATACGCTCTCATCAATGTGTCAGATTCAATGCCTTTTTGAAGGAGAGTGGTTGTGTTTTACCTCCACATCCTCTTTCATTATTCCTTCAAATACCACAGAATATATGATATATATATATATATATATATATATATATATATATATATATATATATGCACACTTTGATGAACCTATCGTTGGATAATTAAAACAAAAATTATTATGTTCATTTAACCGACTTATTGGAGTCAGTTATCACGATGAATCTCAAAATGGTGCAAGGTTCATGTGAGTTATGCGCTTTCAGTGGGAGACTTTTTATGAAATTATCTCGCTCCTTTTTCTGTCTGTTTTTAGAGTGAGAACCCCGATGAAACCCAGGCGGATTTGGATCAGACGGTCGCGGGCATCGACGTGATTGGACAACCAGGTGCAGACGCTGATCAGTCTCCTGAAAGCGCTGGCATCACAGTTGAAGGCGTGCAGGTGCTTCATGACCTCAAAGATGCCGCCACTGCTTGTGCCTCACTGTTTGGGATCATCTACGACCTGAACCTGAGCTACCCACCTGAGCTCAGGTACACTTCTGAATCCGTTCAAAAGACCTTGATGGAGCTTGATACACGCAGGCTTTCAAACAAAATCCAGCTACTCAAAACGAAACTGCTGGAATGAATGCATGAAACCTGCTGTTGTGACCTGGGGGCTGTTCAGTGTGCTGAAATGTTTTTGTCATCCTGAAAGGTAGAAGTTTCAGATTGAAATCTACGGCAGTGGCATCAAACTCCTGACCTGGGACCAGATTTGCCCTGTTGAGGTTTTTTTGAAGTCCTCTGTTCAGAGTTTGTTCGTTTGGCCCACAGACAGAAGATTGGTTGAGTTTTCTCCTCGCCATGATTTTTCTCATTATATGTCAAATTGTGTATACAACAGCTTCAGTTGCTGTAAGCTGCCTCTCACTGTAGGCGCTGTCAGCCCTCCTGGCGACCTCGTGGTGTTCTGATGCTCATTTACAGACTCCTGCACAGACACTTTATCATACTGTTAGTGTTCTGTTACTTGAACCAGTTAAAGCTTGTGACCCCTGTCCCAGAGGCATAACCCTGGCCACGGCAGGAGCCATGAGCTCCAAAAATGTTTTAATTTCATGGCAATATGTTCACTGAAAGTTAAAAAAAAAGAAAAGAAATTGCTGTGGCACTTAATAATTTTACGTTAAAATAAACTTAAGGTTGCTCTTTACATCTTAGCGGTACTACAGCACAGCATTTTGAGTTTTGTCTAATACCTTCCAAGTTACTTTGAAGAACAAAGCACTTTCATGGGAAAATTTTAAGTAAATCCTCATGCCAGACTTAGAACTCAGCAGTGCAAGGTACACACACACACACACACACACGCACACGCACACGCAAACGCACACACAGATTTAATGCATTCATCATGTAATTTTCACATATCATTATGAGAAAACCAATAGCACACATTCATGCTTCCAAGAGAATGTACCCTCTCCACATCAGCTGCTGAAGGACTTCTTTCTGTTGTGCTACCAGCATATCAACCTACTTCTTTATTCATCGAAATTCAGAGGCAGTTTCTATATCTAAGATGAGGGGGGAGAGAAAAAAAAAAATCGAATGACTCGGTGGAATCCAGTACACACCAGGACTGCAAACAGACGCGACTGAATCAAGAGACGTAGAGGCGAACAACACGTTTTGTCTAACAACTTCATCAGGTTCAGCCATCAATGGATATTATCTGTGCACAAGGCTCCAATTTCTCTGAGCATGTTCTAACTTCAAGTTTCCAATATCCACTACTGACTGAGTCATTGGTTCATAATCTCAGTAGCTGGAGGGTGTCATCACTTTCTGCAAAGTGAGAGGAAATGTATTACTCCATGCATAACCCCCCCTTCACTCGTCCATATCTATCGCAGAGCGATTAGGCTGTATGAGACATGCTGAATGACAGACTAATTGAATCGGGGCGTTAATAAGATCCATGTGACCACAAACCTATTAATTTCCATCAACTTCGATTTAATTCAGTTGTAGGTTCTTATATCGTTTTTGCCGCTCGGTAGACCACAAAATCACAGAGCAGCGAAGAAATGTATGTGCAGTAATATAATTGAATCGGTCCCTCGTAATTTAATAATAACTTGAAAAAAAAAATCCCGGTGATAAGTGTGAATATTTACGGAATTGGTTTCCACCAGAGCAATTAACATGGTAATACTGATACATCCCCCTCTGCTTGATTATAATTTATTATATACTGAAGAAAAAAGGAAAAGGAAAATGAGGTTCTAATCGTCTTTTTTGATAACATAAGCTCAAAAAATAACACGTGACTATTATCCTCATCAATACCAGCAGGTGAACCCTTGTAGAATATACATAATACCCTCTTGGAAACATGTACTGTGTACCTCAGCGCGTCGCGTCTGTCACACGACAGCGACCTTTGACCACCAAATCCCTTCAGTTCATCCCTGATTCCCAGGAGACATTTGAGCTCCAGTTAAAGAAACCTCAATTTCTCCGTGAAATGTTCCTCTGAGATATTGTGCCGACAACAATGGGACAGATATTGAGCACATGCGACCTTTTCCAGACCGGGGCCAGGCTAGCTAACTGAGGACAGTATGTGCAGCTGAGGACAAAAGTGGTGTCCCAACCGCTTGAACGCTAATTTGTGAGTGAGTGACTGAAGTCAGTGTCGGGTAAGCATGGAAGGAAGTCCTGGCTGGAGTTACTCCAAAAAAGAATTTCCTAAAATGCTGGCCAGCCCATTGATATGCATGACAACCGCTGTCACTGCTGTAGAAAAACCTTGCTCCAGAACATCACTACGACCTCAAGAATAAATCCAGAGTGCAATCATTACCTTTCAGACAGTGTCAACAAAAATGGAAAGACTATAAACTTCATTAAATTAGAATCCATGGCAGAGCTGTCTCTGAGCTCTATTAGATTACATTGCATTGTACAGGTGTGCCTAATGAAGGTGACAAAAGAGGAAAGGAAAATGTCATCATGGTTGATGAATATTGGGAGGGAATCAATAAATATGAAGTATGTATTCAAATATGTCTTGCAGAGCAGATGAAAAACAATCTGAAAATGTGAATAGGTGATGATTAGAATTTTCCGCAGAGAAGATGCATAAAATATCAATTGTGCCCATTGATTGGCATTTGGATACGCTGCTCTCCTGATTATCCAGGCTAGATGTGGATATATTTTCTGCTAAAAGGGCAAAACTGACATGCTGCTCATTAGCGAGGGCCTAGTAATCAAAGGTACACAAGCCCTCATTAAACAGCTGCCAATCATAAATACAGGGTCTTCACAAGTCCAAGACAGCCCGCGGGAGGCCGGGCCGAGCTGGGCTCTGCAGGCGCGTCTGTTGTAATGTCAGCTGAGAGAAGATATATGTACATACATACAGCATATGGTTTTAAGCTAGATATAGCTTCCACGTCTGTCCTTAATCCCCGAAGAAGCAGGTTTTCCTTTGCTCAAAACAAGTTTAATAAAGTGTGTATCAATAACGTCTGGATGAAAGGTCTTGCGACAAAGTGGCAGACTTTAATAACCGAGCCACAACCCACCAAGCTGCATCTGCAATATATTTCCATTAAGATGATTCCATTCACAGATTAATTGTGCTGCCACAGTTTTTACAGTATATTGCACACTGTGGCATTTCCTGGTGAGACTCCTTTTCAAACATTGATGGCTCAGTTCACTGTTGATCGGTGGGTGGGCTGCGTGATTATAAATCCGTCATCAGGGGGGCTATCCATGACCAGACGAGGCAGTGAAGCTTTAAGAGTCATGGCCAAGCCCAGCTCAGTAAGCACAGGCAGGTGGTGGAATCAAAGAATCAGGGAGGTGCTTAATGGGACACCCAAAGGCTGGTAATGATGCAACAGAGAGCTGCGATCAAAGATGGGGATCAGCTGCGAGCACTCATCAACGGGATGTAAAAAATATCAAACTGTATCTGATAGACTGCAAAATACTGTTCAGTCTTATGAGTCAGTGGCTGATTTAACTCTGGTGCTCAGCCTGCCTTTATGGCACGGTCCTGCCTTATTCAGGAATGTGTACGTGCAAACACACAGAAACACACACACAGAGCCTAAATCCATGCCTGGAGCATCACAAGTTCACGTTAAGGCCAACCAGCCCTATTTTTCCTCTCTTTTCCTTCTTTCCATCAGTCAGGTGATCTCCGAGTGCGTTCACCTTCCCGAGCAAGCACGTAGGCTATAATTGCACATGACTTCACACGAATCCGCCATAACACCGCTAGCCTGTCCGTCAAGTTACAATTCACTCCGTTTCTGACTGAACAAATCTGTTGGTTAATTCCACTGTCTTGAAAAACTGCTCATTAAAACAAGTGAAAGTGAGAAATGACTGCACCGTTGAATGTAACCAAGCATGTTCACTTCGCTCTGACATCCGACTCCATAGCAGAGCATTAATTTCAGTCTAAGTAGGTCTACATGTCTGAGGGATTACAGCTCTCTTAGGTTGTTTTGCACCAGAATTCTCTCTCCGATGTAAAAGAAAATATACGTTTTAACAAATGAAGCTAGAATGGCAGTAGTAATGGCAACAGTAGTGAAACAAACCAGTAAAATATATTTATCTTTTTTTTTTTTTTGTACAACTCAAAAGGCAAATATGCAGCCCAAAATGTGACCGCAAAAACGAAATCAGATGCAAGAAGAAGAAAGAAAAAGAAAAAGTTGGGGAAAAAAATAAAACAACCCACACTAAAAGTCAAATCCAAATTAAACCCATAGTAAAGGCTAGATTTAACAGACAGGTCTGGCGAGGCTGCTGTTGTGGTCCTGGGCGGGGGGGGTCCGGGGTCGGGGAGGTGAGGGTGATCCACATCCACCATAAAAACAGAAAGCAGCTTCACCAGATTTTTTATTTTTTGTAACAATGTATTTAAAAGACTTGGATGGGAAGTAAAGAACAGTAAAGATTACTTATGATGATATGTTACTGACTGCAGAAGAGAGCAATCTAATAAACAAAACAACAAATGGATCCCTGCTAGGAAAATTGAATATCCCTGCATGATTCTTAATGGCAGTAAGTGGGCAAAATGTCAATCTCAACAAGGAATTGAGACGTTCTAACAATGAGGAGCTTGATGGATTCCAGTGTAGCTTATTGGGAAAGGTCAGTTGCTGTGAGGACGATGGCGCACGAAAGGATAAAAACAAGTAATGTTTGACATGAAAGCACATTTTAGGAGTGTGAAGACGGAGGAGGGACGACGGCGCTGGAGTCGTTCTGCGGCTCCGCGGCCCCGACTGTTCTCTTCATATTCAAAATGAAATTCCTAAAAGAGCATCCACATCCTTTGACAAGCGTGGGTAGACCTGTAGTTTGATTATTTTCAGTTCTTCGTATTGTGTGCTGGGTGGAAGGCACAAAGCTTTGTGTGGGAAAAATAACTGCTGTGGCCTTTTAGCTACAAAAGAAAAAAATAAACCTCTTATGAAAGGGACTTTATTCAATGTATTTTGTGTCCATTGCTCATGGCATACTGTATAAAAGATCTGGGAACTGTACTACGGAATTGAATTAGCGTGTTAGCTCTCCTCTTTGTGTGCATTAGAGAGCTGAGACCAGCTGAAAGCTAGTTAGCGTAGCGCTAGTAGCGGATGGGTTGGTTAGCATACGCTCATCTTGCCCACTTGCCTTCCAAAACCTGTCGTTCTTCTTCTGTGTATTCTGGTTCAAATGATGACTTGAATCTTGATTAGTCCAGCAATAATCTTCCTTTTAATCTCTTAAAAAAAGTTGTCAACAAATGTTGTGTGGTCTGAACATTGATGTTCTTTGTGGAAAAAAAGAAAAATCCTGCGCTAAAACAGGAAAGTAGTTTGGGCTTGTATCTGATTTACTTCATAGTGAATGTTGTGCATAATCCTAGTTCTATAATTGAAGATGAGGACCTTTTTGATAGTGCATAGCCATGCACAAATTGTACATATTTTTTCACAAGTTTTGAAGTTACTCAGTGATTGACAGAAAACCTTACTGAGCTTCAGAGGTTCTAGGAGGAGGATTTTTAAAAATGTTTGGACAGAGCTAGACTGGCTGTTTCTTTTATTTATCAGCCTTAATGCTAAATATTAATCATAAGACAAGACAGCAAAGGCTGTATTTTTGAGAATGTAAAAACAAAAAACAAAATAAAACATGGGCCTCTTATCATCGAACATTTGAAGCTAACAGTAAAAAGAATCAGCCACATTAGTATTGGGCCTAAGCTTCTTCAGGTTTGAATGCATAATCAGATTCAGGGACAAATGGGGGCCTCAGCAGCCTCGCCAGCAGCACATTTCTGTTGTTGTGACTTAAATAATGACAAGTATAATTCACTTCATCATAATATTAGCACCTTTATGTGGATTTGTTTGCCTACACATGCATGAAAAGGTTCCAGAACATACATTAATGAGCATCCATCATATGTAAACAGAACCTGGCTTGGCTGAGTAGAAGTTTATGGTTTTTCAAAACTTTATTTTGCTCATTTGTATTCTCTTCTACCCTTCCCTGTTGAGTGTCTAGTGGCTGTAGGTGTTGTAACGCTGAGCACGACAGTGTAGATGAGCCCTCTACCTTCTAAAATCATTTGGGAGATGGTCTCTTAAGGTGACAGATGAAACCATGAGGTGAAAGAAAGAAAAGGGTGGGAGGGAGAACCAGGGTTTATAGCGACAGGGAACCTCAGGGGTTTAAAGAATTCTCTCCGTGCATCTGTCATTATCCCAGTGTGCCTGTCCAGTGTCTTTAAACAGACCTGAGAGCGTCTGAGCCCAGGGATATTAATTTGTAACCTTAATGATCTGTGGCAAAAATTGGACTCATCTCAACACAAACAAATTGGATCGTGCAGCTCATCTGCAATGCAAGATGTGCCAGCAGCGAACCTCCTCCCCTTAGCGGAGGATCATACAGCCACGTTCTTCTAAGTGACGGAAGAGAGGTGGTCAAAGTGGCTGCAAAACACGCGGAACGAGGGAAGGAAGAGAAGCTTTACATTGATAAATATGATTGATGGGTTTCTGATTCGGTCTGGAGTACAGCTGGCCAGTCGATCCGAATCTATTTGGTAGATATGATTGGAATATTATGTTCCGGGGATGGGGTGGGGGCGGTTAGGGAGGAAGGGATAGTGTCTGTTAAAGAGAAATAACAGCACTGCTGCAGAATGGGAACAGAAGGTGAAAATATTGAAATGGAGGTTTGATCAGTGTTTCAGAACACGATTACACATCCTGTCAGTGCCACCTCCCTTCGCTCTTGCCCTCTTATCTGCTCCCTGGTCATCCTTGCCGATGATCAGCGCAGCTACAAGACAATCTCGCTTTCTTTCACTTTCACTGCTATTTGTTGACCTTTTTTCGCCTCGCTCAGTAACGCACGCACTCAGCTGCCAAACCCACGTGTACATGAAAGGAGGAAGGTGTCAGTACCAAAAAATCCCTTGCCGCAAACGAAGGAGCCGCTGCTTTAAAGATCAAAATGACAAGATTGTGGTCAGGACTCCACTTATGTGCTGTTAAAGAAGATTTAGATCCAAGATAATGATATGGGATTTCAGACCTGGTGCCTTGCTACCTTTGAAGTTCATTCACTTACATCAGCTAAAGTCTCATTAACCCCACGAATGCTGTCCTGAACTTTAAATCATGGCCCTTACTCAACAGAGGGAAGACGAACTGGACCTCAGCGATGACTTATGAATAACAACATATTTTATTTATATCATACAACAGCGTCTACATACTACAGATTGGCTTTTTTATTTAAAAAGTAAACTGCCAGCAGCCTCTCATCCACGTGTAGCGAACATTAACTTTTAAGCTAACATGCTGAGCCTTGGGGTGCGGTGGATAAATTAATTTCGGAGTCACACATTCACTGCAAAATAACTTGTGTCACTGTCACAATTTGATCAGTTTGGTCTACAAACATTTAGAAATTCTAGAAGAGCTGCACAATTGAATTATTAATCCACATTCAAGTAAGAAGCTAACCGGAAGTAGGAAATGGCGGCACAGTGGTGCAGTGGTCAGCACTGGCGCCTCAGAGCAAGAAGGTTCCTGGTTGGAGCCCCGACTGGAGCGGGGGGTCTTTCTGTGTGAGTCTCCATGTTCTCCCTGTTCCTGTGTGGGTTCTCTCTGGTACTCCAGCTTCCTCCACAGTCCAAAGACATCAAGAGGGGACGAGGCTGATTGATACTCTAAATTGACCGTAGGTGTGACTGTGAGTGTGAATGGTTGTCTGTCTCTATGTGTTGGACATGTGGTGGACTGGTGACCTGTCCAGGGGGAAGGCTGCTGGGATAGGCTCCACCCCCTTGCGACCATTAACAGGATAAGCAGTAGAAAATGGATGGATGGATGGAAGTAGCCAGCATGAATCTCTGGTGTGCATGTTCTACCCATAGAGCATGATTGGTGTGCATCCTGTTGCCATAGACACAAAATCCATGTGCTGTGAAATGCAGCGACAAGCCTAACGAGCATCGTGAAAACTCTTTTGACGAGAGCCTGAGTTTAAGGGACGTGTGTTTAAGGAGAAGCCACAGAGACGGCATCGTGGACTCCTCTGTCCCAGTCAACACAACCACATCACTGAGCTCAACACCATGACCAACAGTAAATTTACAGAACCGGGAGTAGGTCAACGTTAGGTCTGTCTCTGCTGGCTAGTTTCAGAAACACGCACGCGTAGCTGTCCTGGTAAACAGCTGCCGAACACACTGGAATCTCCGCTGGGTTTCTGTCTTTGTCAGCGTCTCCTCCTCCCTTCTCTTTTCTTCTTCGGTTACCTGAATATTCACAGTGACACAAATATTACAGCAACATCATCAACACAAGCCCTGCAATTCAGCATATGTGTATTAATGTGTAGCAGTACCAACTAGGATGTATTAATCTTCCATTTCTTCCCCCCCCCCCCCCCAGAATAGAAACAGTAGAGCTGCTTGTCCAGCTTCAGCACGTACCCACCATCGACTCTCTCTTAGTGGGGGGTCAATGTACGACTCGTGCCTGAACTCCTGAGGCTTCCAGCATAGATGCAGCATGCTGATTAGCTCTGACTTCCAGCAGCACGGTGTGGCCGCCCCCCCCCCCAAACCCCCGGCGTCGTCACGTTAGACGTCCCTCCGTGACACTGTACCCACTTGCTTTTTTTGTGCCTAGGTTTTATCTTTCCACTGGCATCCCTGCAGTGTCGCTGGTCGCCATAGCGATGCTGCTTTGAAACTGCTGTCATGTTCAAAGTGGCACACAGAGGAACTTGATATCGAAGGGGGGTCATGGTTTGGGGGGTTTTTGTTTGTTTTTTTAGTTTCTCGGTTTGTTTTGACCAAGCAGTCCGGTGACATTTCTGGCGAGTTTTATGCATCACACAAGGATTCTCGCAACATTGTTTTGTTGTTGTTGTTGTTTTTTTAATTGCCTGGCACCTTGTACACATTAGCTTAGCTAGCTTGGAGCACCAACCGGTGATAAATCAAAAATAAGCAAGGATATTTAAAAAGCACAATAAAAAACATCAACAAAAATCAGAATCAAATCGATTCCATATCACACTAAAAGCAACACCTGTTGCTATATGTATATATATATATATATATATATATATATATATATATATATATATATATGTATATATATATATATATGTATATATATATATATGTATATATATATATATATATATATATATATATATATATATATAAACTAATGTTCATTATTGTTAACTTTTTTTTTTTTTGTGTTCAATAGAATAAAGTTCAGTCCTCTAATAAACAAAAGGAGGAATGTCCAAGGACCCCTGACCTGATCCGACTGTGGTCCACTTCTGTGACTCGGACCATTAAGCTCACCACAGATGTCACTGGTCCACTCAAACTAATTGTAATGGCCATTTATAAAAAGGTGCTGAAACCTTTAAAACGATAATCCTTCCCATTTTTTTCCAGCACTCAGTTTAATTACCTCCACTATCAGACTACAACTCTGCAGCTCCGCCATCTGCTTCCTCTCACTTTTTTCACGTTATTTAAAGGTTGTTTGGGAACATATTTCCCCCAGATGCGGGGTTTAGGATGGGCTCCTGCTGCCTGCTGAGGATTTTCTGTGGGTGGGTTGGTGGGTGGGGGGGCACCCACTCTCTCTATGAGAAGATTTAACCTCGTTCACACGTGAAAAACCACGGAGTGAAAGTAAACGCATGCATGCGGGGAGGGTTGAACGCTGCTTTCTCGCTTTGCGCCCGATGGGAAGACTCTTATTATTGGAGTCTCCTCCTCTCTCCAGCCGCGTCTCTCTCCCGCTCTCTCTCTCGCTCCCTCTCTCTCCTTGAACCTCCCTGCTTCATCATCATCATCATCATTTCTCTCTCTCTCCCTCTCTCTTAGATGGTGCTTTAACTTTCCAAAGGCGACAACATTTAACTCGACTTTTTCCCCCTTTTTTTTTTTACGCAAAGCGGTTAATGGGGTGGGGGTGAGACTTACATTTTCACGGAGGAAGGCGATTACGCGACAGTGACAGCGGTGGGGTTTTTATTTTCGCCGAGCGGAGCGGAGACCTGTTCGCCCCCCACCCCACCCCCGAGTGATCGTCTATCTCTGCAAATAAGAAAGTCTTAGAAAAATGTCTGTTCCTCTGGGCGACACCGTCAGCATCCAAGCCACAAGGAAGGGCCAAAAACAAGCGAGTGTTTTTCTGCAAACAATGTCTGGACTGCCAAGAACTCCGAGGTAAGATCCATACGCGTAAAAAAAAAAAAAAAAAAAAAAAAGAAGAAGAAGAAAAACAACAAAAAGAGAGAGAAACAGTCGTTGGGATTATTTCTCCGTCACAATCAGTGCGCGCTTATTGTTTTTTAAAGCTGTAAATGCGATCCCTGTCGTCTTTATTGGAAGCTTAACCATCTGTTCAATATCTGGTTGTGGTGCTACGGTGGTGCGCATGGTCATGTTCCGGTGACAAATACAGATAAAGTGTTGCGTTCCATTGTGACGGAGGAGGTGGAGGATGTTGGTGATAGAGAACTCGCACAGTTTCCACCTGCGACTGCACATTTGCGTGCGTGCGTGCGTGCGTGTGTGTGCGACGACTGGGATATTTTTGTCTTGAAGTCATCAGGTCACTGCTTTGGGCTCTGACATTGTACATTTAGTCTAAAAATGTACGTTTATATGTCAAATAGTGGATTCAATCATGTTTTTTAAGACATGAAATATGTTTAATTGGACTGAGGACACCTGAGGATGGTTCCTTCAATCCAGATTTCTATAATAAAGGTTAATTTTATGTGTTCTTCATGGACAAAAAAAATGAATATTTATTGTTTAACAGTCAAGCTTGAACAGAGGTGAGCTCCTATGAGCTTATACGCCCCCCCCCCCCCCACACACACACATTCTTTCAGTACTATGGAGTATTGAAGGATGCCTCGTCATTCAATACCACCTTACCTGAGGAACAAATATCCAGTTTGTGACTTCTGTTTTTATGTTACAAAACTACCCTGACTCAAAAAAAAAAAATGAATTCAAATGCCACTCATGCTAAAACATAACACTGAAGAGCTGCCACAGATGTATTTATTTCAGTTAAAAAGGTCTAAACATTCACGTTGTGAATCTATTAAGGAGCTGACGATGACAAGTGATGATTTATAACGTGCGTTGTAAATATAATTTTATTCAAACGGAACGGCGTCCCATCTGAAAAAAGTATCATTCGGGATCTGTTGTCAAAGTCAAAGTTTTTGAAGGATATCCAGCTGGACCTGCTACACAGGGATTAGCCTCTTCAACTTTGTTGTGTTGAAATGAGTTTGACCATATGACACTTCTTGTATACCTAATAAAAGCTGTATATCTGGCATGTGCCAGTCTGATACCTGGTGCCAGTACCACCCCGATACAGGCCCAAATCATTGGAACAGATATTGGAAATGCATAGAAATATAATCGGATCGGTCCCATCAGTCCAAATTCCCAAGCAACCACAACAGACTTGAGCACTCTCAGTTGGACCATTTTACATGAATAACTACTTTGAAATCTTCCTTATGTTTAAATATGCTGATATTCTTTATCTTTTACTTCAAAATGTCAGGTATTGGCCCCCAAAATCCAGGATCTGCACAGAGAATAACAAACATGTTCAGAAATGGATGCGGGAGACAAAACAGCATCTATATTCTGGTGTCTTACCGCCAGCTCCT
This sequence comes from Aulostomus chinensis, assembly GCF_037954235.1. NCBI lineage: Eukaryota > Metazoa > Chordata > Actinopteri > Syngnathiformes > Aulostomidae > Aulostomus > Aulostomus chinensis. The sequence goes on from NC_141339.1 coordinate 19,359,541, forward strand.
GGAGAGCCTAATCAATAGGCAATGAGGACAAGTTAGCCAAAGCCTGCCTCTTGCACCTCCAGCAGCCGCGTACATGTCTGCCATTGACAGCGCCCTCCCATTGAATTATTCAAACACACATGGCTGCGCTTTCTTATTGGGGATTTACACATCAAGGAACACTTAAAATCATGTGACGGAGGTGCGGAAAACACTATAAGCCAAGTGATAAGGGTGTACTTGAGAGAAGTCCCGACTCCCGTAGAAGGTTTTAACGTTTTATCAGATAAATGTGTAGACAGAGGGAGATGGATTACCTCCTGCTGACACAGGAACGGTTTAATTTCTGGTGGATTATGACATTTTACTGTCTCCTTTGGTGATAATAGTTCATTAAAGGATCAGTCAACACCATGTTCAGCCCATTACTCTTTTTATCCTTTGCTGTTGCCTAATCTGCCCGTGAAGGCTAAGGGTTATTGATAAATGTGTTTCTGGGGGAATTTGCATTTTCCTCAAACAGCTCTCATGCATTATCATGACCTGCGATCATCAATAACTACCTGACGTTACCTTATTATGCGTATTATACACCAGACTCTCCCTGCAGAATGAAATTACAGAGAGATGAATTTGTTGTTGTCGAGACACGGTGAGCAAATACCCACATGTGGTGTCCAGCAGTGAGAAAGTTGGACGGAATGAGTGGCGGACGTGGCGGGGAGATAAGACACATTTGTATTCAGGTGCATCGCGCCGCGCTGGCCTCAGGGCCCCGGCTGATAATTCCTGCTCTTGGCTTCAGGGTCAGGGGTCTGAGGTTGATTGGCAACGGGCTGACACAGGGAAAGAGAGAGTGCTGACTGGAGTCTAATGGGATGGAAGTGCACGGACGCATCAGCGTGGCTGGCATGTTAGCAATGCCACCGTCTCGTTCTTAGCCTCCCGCACCTGGATGCTTACAGGTTGTCCGCTAATCTATTAGCCCTCTTGTCAGACACCTCTGGCTCCGTTACACAGCAGCACTGCAGGCTAGTATGGTGCCATCGCTGTCCTGCTGAATTGTTTTCCTCCGCCTCATTCACTTGCAGCTGCTGCTGCTGTCTACCAACATGCACAGATGCACTCAAGCAGAGAATCACAGAATAAAGTGTGACCTCTCTCTTTCTTTCCCCTTTCCTCTCTTTGCTACTCTCTCGTTCTCTCCCTAACACATCCACCCACTCACACTCATGCAGGTTTACTCACACTCGTACAAACACCCACAAACGAATGTGCGCACTGATAGAACGGTGCTCATTTCTGTGACATCCATCTGGACTGATACCGAGGTGTCCTATATTTGCTCAGCTTTTGTTCACAACTATGCAACAATTGCAGCTGCAACATATTGGAAGTATGATGGCGATAGTTGGGTACTGCACTCTGTATTCCAGCCGAATTTAGTACTAACGAGCTGCCATTAGGAAATAACATCCCATCGATTAAAGCAATGCATCACCCAAAAAAGTGTATTTTCAAATACTCAAAAATAAATGCCTCCAGAAGTTATATTTTTTCCTGTTACGTCACATCTTTGTGGCTCTAGAGTGCTGAAAAATCCAGCCACGTGTATTTAACGTCAAGCTAATGGCGCCACACAGCCACCGACTATAAACAACAGCAAAAAAACAGTGCTGTACAGTAGTAAGTGAAGTTATTCAGTGGATGTAAAGTTTATTTTCCATTCCAGACACTTTAATATGTGTTACAGTCCTGGCAGAATTTGTTTTACTTTTCACAGCCAGTATTAACGACAACTCAGCATTTCTAGTTGCTGGCCTGGCGAAGGCTGGCGAAGCCTCTCTGGTACGAGGGAGGCTCTGATGGCGCTCGTGCTGTCGGATCAAGTATAGTTCAAAACAAAACGGCGGACTGTTTCGCGGCCTTCACACGTAACCGTACGGAATTCTTTGACATACGCCTTTCAGTGCACTTTCGTGAATTGGCGCCACCTCGCTATCCGACTCTCTCTTACGTGTGGCAAGCTCAGGCGGGCGAATGGACGTGATCGCGCCACTATCATGGCTTGGCTATCATGGCTTGGCTATCGATTTCTTTCGCCACTTTTTCACGTCGGGACATTGATGTCTGCTTTTGTTTGTACTTTTGACACTGGCTGGTACAAAAGGAAGGTCTGGCTGTGTGGTTGTGCTCCACTGAACAAGCTGTTTGGCGCCACCACAGACACGGTTCGGGCTAATCCGGGACACTGCAGCTCGAACAAATTGCCCTGCGCGAACGCCAAGCACAAACTTTTAGCCCTTCTTTCCTCTTCAAAATAAAATACAGTGCGCCCAGTGCACTTACTCCCTCCCTCTCTCTCTCTCTCTCTCGCTCTCACACACACAAACACACACACACATAAACTAAAAAACTGTCACCATGCCAATAATAGCCGTGTGTGAGCCTTAATTGCTTCAGTCCGGGTATCTGGATTTTTATATTTTATATTGTTTACGGCTGTGTGTTGAGGACGCTGGTTGTTGCTGTTGTGAAATACTGGTGGATGTTGTGTGCCTGTTGGCTGCTGATGTGTGTATGTGTGTGTGTATGGGGGGGGGGGGTTAGCACCGTGGACGGCAGAGGTTATGGTGAAGAGACATTCTGAAGTGAACGTGCATGTTTATTTTTTCTCCCTCTCTGGAGCTGTCACCCTCTCACTGAGTTTTCCTGGAGAGTGTCGTAATGGGGACTGTTGGCGAGTCCTTTTTTTTGTTTTTTCATGTGATTGTGGTATTTCATGATCCTGATTTTTATGGATTTTTGCATTGTGCTCGCGCCTGTCGACACAAGAAATAACGACTGGTTTGTTTTGTCCCAGTCCACCACTACCTCCAGTAGCTGCCCCAGTACCTCATCTCACAGAGGAAAACTGGCCCAAAACATCTGTCTACAAACTCTCCAGCTCACATGATCCACGTGTCCTTCTGATGCGCGAGTCTTTTTTTTTTTGGAAAACCCTAAATGGGTGCTTTCGTTGAAGAAATTCTTAACCATTGCCCACAGAATCTTTTCCTCAAAGGAAGAATAAAACCCTGTTTTCTGTCAAAAACAATGTATGGTAATCCAGCAGATTTCCTGTGAGGTAGTAATCAGAGTGCAGATTCAGTGTTAATGCAGTAGTGATTTATTGATGTTAAAATGCTGCTTGTGGCCATTTTAACGTAATGGTCTTTTATATGAAAAGTAAATGCTTTCAAAAACTAACAGCTGAAGAGTGCCTTAGTTAAAGGTTGCCTCTGACACCCGGTGAAAAGGAAGCGGTCGACTTTTAAAAAAAGAAACGCTCATCTCTGAAATCACGTCGTTGTTGTTTTGTTTTGTTTTGTTTTTTTTACTTCTCACAGCTAATTTTCAATAACGCAATTTTTTTAGCATCTCCCTGCTGGAGTTTGCGGCTGCTGAAAGAATCTTAAGAAAGGTAGATGCCACCATGGGTCTTGAACCTGGGTCATCTGGTCGGCCTGACCCAGAAAAGCAGCACTAGAATTTTGAATACACAGCACCCGTGGTGGACTCCCTGTACTTTTGTTCATAATCAGTGTATGCACTCTTTATACCCGAGAACTGCATGAGTCCGTGCTCCCTGCGGCTGCATGCGGACCAAAAGGTGCAGTGGTGTGGAACAACAATGTCAGCATTTTTATTTTTTTTTTAAGTTAGAGGAGGTCCAGCAGAGGGGCGCCATGGAAACTTTGTTGGCTCTTCAGAGTTCACTGCTCAGACTTTCTGACCCAGTGTGAACCCGCAAGCCCTCCCAGGTGGGCTCCCTCACTGCCGGTCTAGAATTAGCGTGAAGCCTCTACGCCGCTCACATGCCAGACACAAACACCTTCTAATCCCACTTCTTTAACATCGCTTTTAATTAATTTTCTGGCTTATTTGCTTTATCGCATTTTATTTTCTGCTTGTTAAACTTTTGTTTTGTTTTGTTTGTTTTTAACTCGCTTGCTTTTATTGTTAATTTCATTTGTTCCTTGTGTTTTCTTGAAAGCACTTTGGGCTGGTATGAAATGTGCTGTACAAATGAATTTGGCTTGCCTACTGATTTCCTGGAAGCCTGGGAGTGTGGGACCTCTATTTTATTCATGGGCTAGAAAAGTGTTGCAAACAAAAATCAACTCCGAGAGAAGAGAGGGAAAGAACGATTTAGAGAGACTCAAAAAAGTGCAACGTAGTTAGTAAAGAACACTGAGGTTATTAATATTGCAAATGGGGGGGGGGGGGATTAAAACTCAGCAAACAAAGACTAGGCGCATGAATAAAGGATGATAAATCATTGCAGGTCACTCGATGTCCAGCTTGAAGCAGAAGTTCCTTGAGACCCCGCTGCAGCGCGTTACCCAGTGGGAGAATATTACTCAATATTCAACCCTCAATATTGTTTTCTTGTTTTAAATGATCGAAATCGATCGTCCCTTTGGAACCTGAGAAAGAAAAAAGACCTGGAAAGTAAACTTTAGCTGCAAAATTACAATGTCTCTGTCTCTCAAATCCTGAACAGCTTCCCAAAAAACAAAAAAAACAACATTCAAACTGAAGCGGGTGGAATACAAAGCAGCTCCAAAATGCATCAAACTAACCAGGAAATGGTTGAGGAGACACACGGAAGTCACAAGTCAACCTCAATAAAGGAAATCAAAAGGGTCAATTAAGGATTGGAAGCAGGACGCGGGGTGGAGAGGCCCCGCCAGTGGTGTATGAACAACAACAAATTAAACTTTGATTAACCTTCCTTAATCAAAAAGCCAGTGTTCATATCTAGTCACCAGTGTGCACCATTTGTAATCTTGTTGTCTTCAATTTGAGCATTTTCCCTCCCAGGATACACAATAATGGGCGGAACTCCAAGAATTAATCTGCTTTTGGCATTTCTATTCTAAAAACACATTCATCACATGAAGGTCGCGGGTGACATCTGAGGAACTGAGAACTCTTTGCTGTTGTTTTTGTCGACTGAAAACACGGAGGAGAGGAAGAATTGTTTGATTTGACGTGGCGTGGCGGCGCAGGGATGAGGCCAAAGGTCCTTACTGTTTGTATATCGTCTCTCAATCCTTCTCAGTTTGATTTTGAAAGACTTTTAAAAGTTAAATGTGGATTCAGGTTGAGAGTTCCGGGTCGGATTTTTGAGGACGTGACACAAGAAACAAACATCTACCGTTCCGGAGGAGGACGTGCTTCTTTCAAATCAATAGATTTTCACTTGTTCGTCCATGCTGGAGATGAAGACTGCGGTATTATTAAACGGCAAAACTGAGCTATAACTGTAGCGTATTATTTATAAGTACCAGTTTTACAGACAGAATCTGTAAACTTACAAGAGTCCAAAACTTGTTCGACCAGCAGTAAAAGCAAATTAATACAACATTTGGAAAATAAGGCAAGAAAAAACAAAACAGCCTTAAAGTCCAATACCAAAGGAGAATCACAAGAAAACCCAGGGAATACAATGAAAAGAAAACCCAGGTGAACTACTTCCAGGCGGCTGACGCAGCCAAGAGCCCATTCATAACAACCGTTTCAGCTCACTTTCAGTCGATAGCTTTAGCACCATTCATGACGTCGGTTTCCAACCATTTTCTTTCTTTGTTTTTTGTTTTTTTTTGGATATTCCACAGATTAATTTGCAGAAAATTTGCAGCCGATGTCAAACTAATTCAGGCGTAAATGTCAGGAGTACATTAGATGGGGAAGATTACAAGGTTCTGGTTCTGGAAAGCACGTGTAGGAGGCCTCAGCAGATGTCACCTTGATGCCACCTAATAAGACCTGAGCACTGGAGCGATAGCAATCACACCGAGCTCACAAAACGCGTGCACACACACACACACACACACTCACAGATAGGGAAGGATAATATACTGAGGTAGAACGCGATGCTTTGATGCGTGACTGTTACTATTCTGGGATTTGTATATACGTCTGAAGCCAATAAAAGGTAATTGAATTAGATGGAGCTCCTGACGAGCACAGTGTTGTCAAAGTTGTTGCTGTTACGGTAACGGTGGCTAAACTTTGATCTGATGTTCTTACGACCTCGCCGTTTCTTTCCTCTCCAGATCTGTTTCATGCTGAACGCCATTCCCTTCGTTACTGCGCCAGCCATTAAGGAAACCTATTTGGCCGAACCCTCTCCCGACTCCAGCTAAAAACCACTGAGAAGCTCACCTTTTGACCTTCTACTGCTATGGAGAATCTCAGCGAGCTCCAGAATCCATTGTTGGACAAAAACAGTAAGCACGTGGTTAACGGCTATGGAGGAGACTTCCCCAATAACCAGTACCAGGAAAACATCATTAACTACTTCGCTGGAGGTGGAGGTGGGGGCGAGGGCGGCGGCGGAGGAAAGGCGAGTAACGGCAATGTAGTTAGCGGAGGAGGTTACAACACCAACGGGAAGATGAAATCTCAGCAGCTTTTAGACGCCACCTCGCTTCATCTGGCGGTCGAGGCCTTCTACAGGCCTAATTTCATCCTGTACAAGGAGGACAGCGGCAGCATCAAGGCTAAGGAATACAAAAACGAGTGCTGTGAGACCACTTTCACGGAGAAGAAGGCGAAGGAGGCGTCGAACACAGCAGGGGGGGGAGACACGCCCGGCACGGAGGATCCTCAGGCAAAGCTGCTGGAGGACGGTGAACACATCAAGATCCAAACGGTTTCCTACGAGGTGGAGGAGGAAGAGTATGTGGAGTATGAGGTAAGAGAGAAAATGTGGATAAAAGTGGGAGAAATCTTTGTATGTGACCCGAATGGATTTTTATTTTGGAAAGCTGGCTACAAAAAGCCAATTATGAACCTCCACCACAGAGATGAAGCCACTGGTGTGTGTCTGTTTGTTAGCTTGTTAGCACGATAGCTCAAAAACAAATGGATGGGTTGGAAGATAATGTTTTTTTTTTTCAAGGAACAAGTGAGTTGATCTGGAACGAACTTTATAGCCAGTGGATCCTGAGGCCTGTTCTAGGCCGGTGACAGGAAATAACAACTACATGCCCAAAAATAGAGGTTCCAGTGTTTATTTAAAGAGAACAGACGCCTTTCCTGGCAGCATTTTTTTTTTTTTTATCATTTTCACTTATTTTACAAGAACCCTCCAATATTTTAGGCTTATGATTTCCCTGAAAACTAATACGTATATTTACAATTATATGCCAGTTATATATAGTTGTTGAAATGTTACATATTTCTAATATCACATTCTTTTATTTCATATCTCTGTTCTCTATTTATCTTCCTTCCATGTTTTCTGTCCTATAATTTGAGCACCTGCAACACTCCTTTTGCTCTCATCCGAAACTGTCCTTTTCAGATGAAATGCTAAGAGAAATTCTTTATTTATTTGTTTTGTTTTTGTTGGTTTTTTTTGGTCACACCCACATGGTTTCTTCAATATCAAATTCTCATCAAAAACCTTGAGTTTGTTTGAAATTGTTGAGAGACGAATTCTCCAGCTTAGAGAAACCTTCTAAGTCATATTGTGGAAGACATGTTTGGAAAATCGGGAGCATTATTTTTAATGAATTGTTGTGTATTTGAATTTGAACTGGAGGTATACAGCTCCCAGAGACCTTATGGACGAAGTTCTGACTCAGTGGCCAGGAAGAGCTATTTTTGGCGTTTGGGAAGAAATTGTATGGATTTTAAATCTCCTCGGCAGGGATATGCGCTCTCTGAAGGCTTTCTAGTTGTCCTGTTCAATCAGGCTGATGCATCCATTTAACTCAATCTTGGACACCTGCTGTGAGCCGGAGTTAAATGACAAAAACAGGCAGCACGCTTGTATTCCTGTGGCAGTGCATCATCACACCAAAGGATTGGGCCGGATGCCTGGATCAGCCTGACATTTTACCAACCACAAATCCTGTTAGATCCACTGACCTTGTCCTCAATTCCCCAATGTAGTAAAATTCATCTTTAGATAATAATAAATCACTCATGCCTGCCTAACCCAGGGATATTAGGTGTAGCAGTCCGACAGCATTAGCTACAGTATTTTCTCTCTCGACTGGCACGGCCAATAGCACAGAGTACTCCAGAGGATTTAGGGGATTGGACAGCAGGAGTAGGGTGTTGAGTTTGACCAGTGTCATGCAGGACTGCCACACACTCGCTAGTCCACCAGAATTAACCTGAATTGCTGTGATAAACAAGCTGAAATGCAACGTGACACAGCTAAAGACAGACAGAAAAACAGCAAGAAAGGGAAAAAAAATAGTTAATTAACTGAAACTTCCTTCAGAGAAAGGGAAAACACAGAAAATGGAAAAAGTGATAAACTAGGGTGGATGCTGAAGAGACGGGTAAGACTGGAGGCACCTCTCAGACGTTTAGAGGTGAAGGCATTAGCATTTTGTTCATATTTTTTTTCCCAGACACTCGCAAATGAATAAGCACATAAAGAAAAGCTTCATCAGGCCCCACAGCTTGTTTTTGAGACTATAAAGGGAAAAGATCCACAGTGGGACTCATTACAGAAGGTAGCAGACCACCGGATGTCTCAACCATCCTGCCAACAGTCTGACACGAACCTCGAGGAAGAATTCTCCCACCCAGCTGTTGCTTCCAACATTTAGTAAGACACAACGCCTCTTAGTAGAGTCAGCCAACGATTTAATCCAGGAAGCATTTAATTTTCTTTTTAAGTATTTTTAAATCAAAATCAAGTTACTTCACGACTCTTGTGTTGTATGGCCCGTAAAGCTCTGGGCATCACTCAGCTCATTCTGTTTACTCCGCCGTGTTGGCAGGAAAAGTCAGAGCAAGAATGAATGGCACTCATTTCAAAACTGATTGCAAAACTTGATAAATTAAACATTACTGACCCCAGGGATGCTATTTATGAATTTTGAAACACCAGGAGCTGACAAAGTTCCACACCTGTAGTACCCAGACATCTATGGTTACCTGATCAGCCTCCCCGGAGAGCCTCTGACTGCCTCGAGCACGTTTGATGTCACTAATCCAGTTCCGTCATCTTTCAGAATCCTTTGCCCGTCCTGGCATCTCAGGAAGACAAGAGCTATCCACCAGTGTCAGGTTTTATAAAAGTGTTGAGACATGTTAGCTGCTGGGGGGGGGGAGACTAAGGACTAAGAAGTGCATCAGCAATTGCAAATAAAATTTTAGGGGCACCTTGAGTGGCCCATCAAATATCAAGGAGAGCCAGTGCAGCGCTTGACACGCCCCTGATATTGAGCGCGTGTACGATGGCGGTGAGTCAAGTTTGAGGTTGTTTGTTGCCATTGCAAGTTATTGTCAGAAGAATTTTGTTGTTGTTGTTGTTGCAGGGATTAAACCCATCTTCTTCCTTTTTAAATTATCTCAATCTCAAAGTTTGATAATCCCGTCTGACTCTCATCTGTTTCTATGTTTATATTCAGCCGCCTGTTCGTGCAGTCTTATTGATTTAATAAAGGAATCTTCTGCCTCAGCGAGAAAATAGATATCGCTCCTACAAATTCATTCCTCTTCAATCATGTTGCCAAGTGGTGAATCCATAATTGTCACATAAACGAGCCGGTCATTACAAATGCTTAGTAGTGGATGTTATCTGAAAAGTTTTCACCATCACTTATCTGGATGGGAGAAATACAGTGACAGTAGCAGAAAGCTGGTTATCCATCAGAGCGTTTTATGAGCTCGGCAACTAAAACGTGTCCTTCACAGGCTTATAGAGCAGCAAATCACATAACATGTTACACACTTCCTGCTGGAGGCGTTGTATTTTCAAGACGTCCACCCATCCCGTTCTCATGAAGGTGAAGGTCCCTTCAGGGATTTTGTTAGAGAACTGGGACATTTGCGCTCAAGGACGTAGCGGTTGAGTTTTGGTGGCCAAAGTTCAAGGTCACTTTGACTGCGCGAAACAAAAACAGGACATTGGGATTTCTTCAAATTGGGCAAAAACCTATCCTGGACACGCTGAACGATGGAGTTACCATCCTAACTTTGGTCAAGAATTTGGAGTAGCAGTACAAGAGCATGATTTATTGATTTATGTTCAGATGCTGCAGTATCTTCCCTCATTTTTACTCAAATAAACTCCGCTTGCACTGAGATGTGATCGGTTGCTGCTTCTCTTCTCTTGGCACTCAGGTTGCTTCTGTTCGCTAACTAAGCCTTGTTAAAATCCACTGACCAATCGGAGGCCAAGTGTAGTGCTATCCAATTAAATGAACCCTGCCATCTTGCAGGCATGTTCACTTGGCTTCTTGGAGTGTCGCGTACGGGCGGGTACCCGTGCACTCTCGACCTCCTGGCCTTTATTAAATGTACTTGCCAAGCTGTCTTTACGACTTTTGGCATCAGAGGAGCGTTCATTTATGTGCGTGCTCCTTTCATGTAGTTTTTGGTGGTCAATGTTGCCGACAACAATCTTACACAATTGTGTAATGGCGCGGCTCGATTATTTTATATCCAGAAGGTTCAAGGTGTCAAGGTTGTACTGAGGATAGGGAGTCAATTACACGACTCAGGAGGAAGGCAAAGTTCGCTGTCATAGACGTGTTTGCTTGGAAGGGTTCATTATGCAGCTTGGCGGTAGAAGAAGCAGACGAATCTGATTATGCAGGTCAAAAACAGGGCGAATTCTTAACATCACCAGGACAGGCTAACACAAGGAAATGGCTGGAACGCCTAAAACACAGGTGAGGCACATCAGGGTGAGGCAGACAATCACAGGACACCCGAGACAGGAAGTGGGAGTCTAAAGGGAGACGAGAGATGAACGACTACAAAATAAAACAGGATACGGACCCAAACGTGCAAAACAAAGAACGCTTGACGGACTACCCTGGAGGAGACATGACATGAGGCCATCTGTCTCAGTAATGAATGAAAAAATAATGAGTTCCGCACAGACAAAAACAAAGATATGAGTCTTTAATGCGGTTAATGAATAAATGCATCAATATGATAACAAACCCTGCTGAAGTGCCTATAAACGGTGAGGTCACAGTTTGGCTCTCTAACTGCCATTAACTGAATATTAAATATACAGATTTATGAGGCGTCGTTCCATAGACGGCTCTGGTTTTTGTAGCATTGCCATTTATTTGGTGGATAAAGCGCTGCATAATGCAAACCAGTAACTACTGAAGGTGAGAGCCGTACTGTGGATAACTATACAACCCATTTTCAATCAGAAAAATCCCTTTAAAGCAAAAACAATTTGCCTTCTGAGACCAAAAAAAACTGAGGCAGACTCTCTCTGTGTTAGAACTCTGTGTTGAAAATCAAATTCGGCTCCAGTCTAATCAGGTAAACACTGGAGGTCTCCGTGTGGAACCCCCCCGCAACTCCCTGCCCGTCTGTCTGCTCACAGGTAGAACTTTAACAAAAAAAACAAAAAAAAGCATCGCTATGTTTCAGCCACCGGCTGCCGGCTGTGACCTCCCATTCTTAATCCAGGTATAACAGATCCCAGCAGGGAGGTAAACCTGTGTTTATATTTAATATAGGTGATTAGACGAGTGTGAAATAGTGATGTCATCAGTGTTGTACGGGCTGGAGCAGGTGTGAGAGTCATGGTCTAATTACTTGATACATTTTCAGTTTTCTGTTCAGGTTTAATCATCCAAGTGTGGCCCAAACATTGGAGGCATCTGCTGAATATTTTAAACTAACAAATTTACACCGTCGCTAATTTTGTTTTGAAGAGTCTTCATTGCTCTCTAATACAAAGTAGGCAGTACACGATTGATCCATGTTGTGGAGAACCACCATCATGATACTCACCATCGTTCACCGGGGCTTTCAGCTTTTGTTTAGCCAGTTCACTCAGGAAAAAAAAAAAAGAAAGTAGCTCATCTATGTGATCAGCTTCTGTCTTGTTTTTCATGCCTTTCAGAAAACTTCCTTCGATGCAGGTGTGTCCCGAGTACTTAGGGAGTGTCCATGTAGTTCTTGGGGAAACTTTAATATATCCTTGATCAACTCCCAGTCTCAGGATGGTAAGGTAGCAGAGGAATGCAATCAACTTTATAATTCAGAAAACCACTGAGTGGTTCCTGTCTTGGTGCTTTCTCCACACCTCCACCAAGTTTCATTCAGACTTGGACCAGAAATCAACGTTGTTGTGTAATCCTGCTGAACAGGTGTGGTACTGGAAAAAGGTACCTTGTTTAGGTTCTGTTCCCAGGTGGAGGGAAACACTCGCGCGCTGTAGCTTGGTGTTGATGGCAGGTGGATCCAGATTGATGGACTTGAGAATTTATTGAGCTGCTTATCGATAATCAAACAACTGAGCGTGGGACAGCAAAATAACTAAACTGGTACAAGGAACACGACAGACGGCTGAGACAGCAAATCAAACTAAAATGTAAACTCCAGTCACACAGCATGAAACAGGCGGGAGAGTAAACTGATGGAACTGAAGGAAGGCTGGGAACAGCTGCTGTGGATTAACCAACAAGCCACAGGTGAACCACTCAGAGAAGGCGGGAAAACAGACAAAGACAGGAAGTTACATCAGAAGACGACCGAGGGAAGTGCATTTCAAAATAAAACAGGTAACGAGAACAACAGGTAAACATTACAAAAACCAAAACACAAGAGGATAAAAATCACACTTCAGAACTGTGATAGAAACCAATCAGACACTCCAGACGGGACCGTGAGAGGCGGTCGACCGTTTCAGGCTGGGAACTATTTCAAGTTCAGTCTTGGGTCAAATTAACCTGCAGTACACACAGTGTTTATCAGCTGAGCCTGGAAACCTGGATGAATGAGGAAATTACACATGTACATGCACCGCAAGTAGTCAGAGCAACGCAATCGATATCAATAAACATGGCGGGAGTCAGAGCTTAGAGCCTCAGCTGCTTCACGTGTCACTTTTTGTCTTCTCAGCTACAAATTCAGTCAGTCAGTCTTTGTTCAAGCAGCAAGACTCTTAACATGGTTTGGTCAGCGTTCAACAGACTGGAGCTAAAAATAGTCACCGTCCTCCATGCTGCTTTTACTACAGCGAGCAAAGATCGCACCCGAGCCTGAAGTGCTACATTCGATCACGTCTCTCAAAGGTGATGCACCAGGAACGCAACTCCTCGTTTCCTCACAGCGAGAACAAGACGGATCTTTTGTTTGTTTTTACTTGCAGGATTCTCTAGATCTGGAAGAATCTGGATATTCTGAAGCCCACACCTTCCCTTGAGGATCATATCATTATATAACACGTGCACAAATGAAATGCAGGGTTTGCGCCTTTACTGCGGTACGTGCATGTGGGCTTTTTCTGTCAGACGCTCATTTGGATTAAGCTCCTCCATTGATAATGGAACACAGAGATGATGTGTGGTTGGTTTAATGGCTACGATAAAATATGCGCCTGACAATCTTGATGTGCGTTACACATTCTAAGGCTAGGCGCATATTTTCTTTTCATCTTGCTTCAGGTGGATTGTAATTTTTTTGTATTTTCCCCTGAATTAAAAAAAAAAAGAAAATTGCGCTGGTTCAAGGAATAAGACTCATCATTTCTATTAGTCCGCCATCTGCTACACCATCTCTTGTGCATGAAATTTGCATTTATCAGTGTGTTTCATACTGTCATAATAATACGAACACATGGTAGTTCCTCCCCCTGTGCAGCAATTCAATAAAAATAGCCTCTTCTCAGCTGCTTTTTTTTTTTCCAGCAGAGAGAAGTGCTAAAATAATGATCGGGGGTGTGAAATCAATACAGAGAGATCCGTTTTGGAATAAATGTATTTCTAACTGCCCACCGCCTCACTTCTGCGGCATTTCAGATCATTGCAGGTTTTATTGGAGGAGGTTACCCATTTTCCTCAAAGCTGACGGACATGTACGCTTATGTTTTCATTAAATCTAAAATGTAGTCATGCTTCATAGTTCAGTGCACACACGCCGTTCCCTCTCTGAAGAGGCCGTCGCCCGACGCGGGTGTCATGTATTGAAATCGTTCATAGATATTCTGCTCCTCGTTTAGCAGTAAATGACAAAACGACTGGAATCTTGGATCATTTCAGCGCGAGCGATTCCATCTGATAGATTTTGAAGCTGGCTCCCCTCTGTTAACTGGTGATATTCATCCCGTGTTTGTTTGTGTGTGTGTGTGTGTGTGTGTGTGTGTGTGTGTGTGTGTGTGTGTGTGTGTGTGTCTCTCTCTCTCTCTCTCTCTCTCTGCAGGCTATAAAAATCATAAGCAGTCTTGTGTGACACCAGAGAACTAATGGAAATGATGTCAGAATGTAATGAAAGCACTCCAAAGACAAATGTCATTTATTGTTTTCCTCGCATATAAATCAGAGGTTGATCAAAACAAAATCAAAGTAAACAAGTACGAGTAGCGAGTTAATTAGAACTGAGAAACTAGCAGCATTCTCATGCATAATTAACTGATTTTTTTTTTTTTAACCACACTACTGATTTGCTGGCTGTACAGTAAACCACACCAGGCATCTCCTTCTGAAAGGAGCTCAGTTATGTCTGATTTTTCAAGGATTTTCTACCTGGCAGCCTTGCTGAGATAGCCAACAAAATATTACATCTTATTTTCAACTTTTTTTTTTTTTTATAAAGTTTAGTTCACGTAGTTTGCGGACGTGACAATTCATGGCTGTGCTTACAACTGACATGAAAGATCTGGAGGAACTAAGTGTCCGATTTTTTTCCCTGAAAATAACTTCATTTTAGAAAAGTGTGTCCTTTAAAGCTTAGAGAAATACTTCCTGAGAAATCACAGGAATCCAGAGCAGAAAAACGCCAAAGGTGACGGTTGAATGACGCATATTCTGCCATTTTCTGCAAACAGCCAATCATCTGCAGAACTTGAAAACACAATCGCTTGGCAGTGAACTAAATGGCACCTCAGGACCCCGCGAGCTCATGACTTGACCTGGCGACAAACATGTTTAATGGGTGCTAATGCATTTCTAGTTCATGACGTTTGCGATGGCGTGCAAGTTGAAAGGTTAACATTTAAAACCTCAGTTGACAAAACAGAAAAGCATTTAAGTGGCAGTACAAGGTAATGATGAGTGATGACCAAACACTTGTCTTACTCAATCAGGCTCCTAGAAAACCGCAGACGGGTATGTGTGCTAGCGAGCTACAGGTGGAAATGTGGCTCTGTTGTGTCGCAAATGGAAGAGATCCAGGATCAGTAGTGAGGAGGTATACACACTTGAATGTGCACTAATATTGTGGCTGCAGCTGTTGTGGGAAACTGATGTTCTATTATGCTTTCAAAAGAGGCACTTATTGCATTTCCGTTGCATAATATGGCTTTTTGCACCAGATGCAGCCAGTGTCTGTAGCTCTTTGGCTTTTTTTAGTTCCAAGTCCAGCTATCTGTTTTATTGTCGTAGCTGAATTGGGTTTTGATTCCATCTCTTCTGGTGACTTACATCTAGCTGATCGCAGAAGGTTACACAAAGGCAAACTCCAGTTTATGTAAGCTGTGTTTGTCTCAATCCAGATTTGTACGTCATCCCTCTTGGAACCTTTCAGCTTCACGTGCAGCCCTAAGGGAACAAGAACCAGTATTTTGAGGTTCTAGTTTAGCCGGACGATATCTGGTCCAAGACTGGTCCTTGTTCCATCCACCTCTCATTAACAGTTCATTTAGCAAACTGAGACGCTTGCATGCCGTTGAAAGATGATAAATCCGTGTGGATTGTTTAAAAAGTAGCTAGTTTACACTGTTAAAACCACGAACAAAAAACAGCTTGGTTAAACTGGCAGACTACAGATATTTTTCCAAGCTGTAATTTCAGCCAATGCGCTTCATCCCTTTTGTTCTCCACATAGACAACCAAAACTACTCAAACCCAAACCAGGGCTTCCCTATGGTGACACTGTTCCCCTCACCTACAGATTCGATCTATATATGCAGAAAACTGCATGTATTGATATTCCAGCCCCTAGTACCAATATCCTTTAGTAATATATTATGACTGTTCAGTGAGTAACATATCGAGACATAGCGTAGCGTAGCATAATGTATATGTAGTGAGGATTTGTCCTCAACTTGAAAAATAAGAACAAAAAAAAAAGACGAAGAAGATAAGAAAAAATAAATGAACTCAAAGTCGGATGGCCACTGAGGCACCTCAGGAATGAGGGGGGGGAATTTCAGTTGTCCAGGCAAGCATCGGGTTTTCCTTGGTTTATTTTACCTGAAAGCAAACAAAGGAACAATTGCGTCTCTCTTGCCTTGGTAAAAAAAAAAAACAAAAAAAAAACCAACGTATGCCCTTCCCAGTGCCTGCCAGTAGCCCAACTATAGGAATAAGTTCACCCGTATGCCCCAAATTACCCAAGTGCCCCGGAACAAAGCGTTAACGAGTACACAGGTAAATAAAATTATACCCAAATTAATGAAGCTACTGTATATTCTTCAGAATAAACAGCAACAAAAATACGTGTTACCATTTAACTATTAACTTTAACAAAAGAACAAATAGCTCCAACAATATTTTATCATATCACAAGAGAGCGTCATAAAATTGTATTGTGACAGAAGTATGGTGAGGTCCTAGCCAATCCTCAGGCCTAAGAACTGCACCGCCATCGGTTCTGAGGGAGAGACTCACCCAACGAAAGCATGCCCATCCAACCCAGTTGACAGTCTCACACATTCATTGCTTACCATTATAGAAAAGTAATGAAAGCGCCACTCATTTGGATTTAATACCTTTCAATAATGATCTAATACGCCCTCGTTCACTTCTCTTTGGCATGTGGTAGCACATAGAGCCATAATACGTCACGCCGATGGCCCCGTCGGCAAAGTGGCAGAGTGAGGAGGTGTGAGTGAGTTCAAAGGAAGCAGAAAATTAAACAGTTGACCTTGAGGAGGTGGCATAATTGGAAATAATATTTGATGATTAGATTGACTCTGAAATGTCAGGAAATAATTGTTTCGGATTTCTTAGAAGGAAAAAAGAAAAAAAGATCACCCTTTAAAACAATATCGCGGCGTCTTTTCCTCCCACGTGGTAGAAGGACAGGTTGGAAGCTTTGGAAGAACAGAGTAACTCCTAATAGGATGCCATCACAATGTTTAACCCAAACGCAGCATCGGGACACAGGAAAAATCAATATGTTGCGAGTTGTGATGTCAGTTTCGAATCCCCACCCCCTCCACAGCACTTATGAAACATGTATTTACAACGTTTAATTAAACCAGGGGAACTACAAGAACCTTGTCTGTCTTATTTTTGAATGAAGTTCCTGAAAGAGGCACAAAGTAGCACAGTAGGCTATTGTGTGGCTGCCAAACCTCCCCGGTGCTTCTTTAATCCTAGCCGGTAGATAGCAGCTCAAGAGTATTAAAGAGGGAATAATGAGAAATATGCTTCTGTAATGCAATGAGTTCTGAGTAACATCAGCCCTGTGGGGATGTTATGTGTTACAACTCTGTGCAGCTTTTTATAGCCATGTAATGACTTCTCTGGTTCTTCTGGTAGACTGAGGTAAATTTAGAATTTGTTCATCAAAAAATAAGACACGAAGAGTTAATGCTGGTGCGGCACGGCGGTGCAGGGGTCAGCGCTGTCGCCTCACAGCGAGAAGGTTACGGGTTCGAATCCCACTCGGACACGGGGTCTTTCTGTGTGAGTCTCCATGTTCTCCCTGTCCCTGTGTGGGTTCTCTCTGGTACTCCAGCTTCCTCCCACAGTCCAAAGACATCAAGAGGGGACGAGGCTGATTGATACTCTAAATTGACCGTAGGTGTGACTGTGAGTGTGAGTGGTTGTCTGTCTCTATGTGTTGGCCCTGAGATGGACTGGTGACCCGTTCAGGGTGAACCCCTCCTCTCGCCCAAAGGCTTCTGGGATAGGCTCCACCCCCCGCGACCCTTAACAGGATAAGCAGTAGAAAATGGATGGATGGGTGGATGGATGGCGATAATGCTCTACTCAGTAGAGCAGGTTTCCTCCTTTTCTTTGGGTGTGAACAAGAATTACATCCTCTCCGTGTCAAGGGAGGCTGCAAAGCAAACATCTCAACACAATTAAAAAAAACAAAATTCCAGTAACTAAATAAAGCTGCAACAGAAGTGAGCAGTCCAAGTCTATAATTGGTCTGGATTACCAGGGACGATTATTCCCGACAGACGTGCAGGAAGATGACGAGAGAGGAGAAAAATGTGGCTTTTATGAATCAGTCGACTTGAAGAATATCAGTCGTTTCACAGCTGATGAGTCCAACCAGCGACTTTCACGGGTTTCAGAACCGAAATTGCTCAGTTCTCGTTTGAAACAAAAGAATAATGCTCCTCTTGTTAACTGAAACTGAAACTACCATACATGGGTTATGAAAGTTACAAAAATCTTTTCACCACCTTCAAGGATCATCCGCGGAATGAACAATACCAGATCTGATCTCACGTTGAGAGCGTTTGTTGTCATTCCTGACAGATGAAAGTACCGATTTCTTTGCTTCACAGCGCCGTCTTTCTTTTGCACAGCAACCTGTTTCCAGAGCGTGATGTGAATACTAACTGGGATTTGTACTGTTTCCTGCGTCGTGGTCTCATTACAACATCCTAAATTGCACACCTGTCAACAAGAAGCCGCGATGCAATGGAATGAAAAATAACAGATATTCTGTTCATTAATTCCGTAGAAGTACTGAGGGTAATATGAGTTTGAGAGGGCTGCATCACGACGAGGGTCTTATCATTTGGATCACACACACACTCTGTGACGGAGTGTCCCTCGGAGGCTCTCGAGTGACCTCATACGGCTTCTGGGTCCAGTCCAGCCGTGTAAATCACAAGGACTTATCAACAGCGTGGTAAAGCTTGTATTTCTTTTAACCGGCTCCCCACCCGCCTTTTATGTTAGCCGTCTATCACAGTGCCTGATGAATATAAAAAGCAACACCCGAGTCACATTTGGGGCCCTGGGATCCTGTCCTGGCATAACTTAACACGGCCATCTGGACCGTGACTACAGACCGACGTTGCATTAGGATGCAGAAAGTAAAAGTGAATGTTAACTGGACAAGAAGTAGCCAGAGGGCAGAAGACCTGCTGCTTAATCTTACGCAAAGTGAAGATGTATTTGTTGAAATGTAATGAAAGGAGACGATTAAGGGGCTACTGATCCTAACGCCTTCTGCCAGCCCTCCCCCTCACTTTTTCCCTTTTCAAATGCCATGTTTTTCTTTCTTAACACATTTGCAGGAGATCATAAGATAACATCATGCATAATTTTTTATAATTTCTCGTGAATACATATTTCATGTTGGGTTTGGAAATGTGCTGAAAATGTGTTTTCTCTCTTTCTTTTTTTTTTGCCCTGTTACTGTACTGCATCTTTAATGGCAATTCCTCATTAATCTTTAACAGCAATTGCTCTTTAACTCTGTGTATGCATCCAGCCAAGTAATTGAATTCCCTTTGGTTGTGAAGTAGTTTCTTTATGTATCAGAGCCCCCCTCTCTCTCTCTCTCTCTCTCTCTCTCTCTCTCTCTCTCTCTCTCTCTCTCTCGCTCTCTCTCTCTCTCTCTCTCTCTCACCCCTTTATGTAAAAGCAATTAATTTGTATAATCTCAACCACAGAATTTTTGATGAAACAGTTGAAAAGACAACAGTAATTTGTGTTGGGGGTTTTAATTCGATTCAGTGTGGCCTGAGCCTTTTAATTAGGGCTGTTTGTTATTTACTTTCAGTTTTTTTCTAACGTGAAACCTTTTTATTGTTCTGTTGGTTGTTGTTTTTTTTTTATTGTTTATGGACTCACTGACTGTTGGGGGTACTTTATAGCAACGTGAAAGGGTTGTCCCCCCCCCCCCCCCCGGAGAAGCCTCTGGTGTGGCACTGCTTCAATCTCGTCCCATGAGATGAACCCGCAGGCAAAAGCTTAACAAAGAATTGCATGGAAAGAAAAGGCGACATCACATTCTCAAAGGCTGTCAGCTTCATAGATGGTTTTACTACTTGGGAATTATATGTTCGTTTAAAATAAAAAAAAAATTAAAAATTTAATGTCCAGAGAAGAATGACAGCAGCCCCCCCCCAAGAAAAAGAGACTGAAAACAATTAATTTTATAACAAGTTATAAAATCATGGCACTGCCTGGGTTAAATGCAGGGATCCCGTTACCGCCTGTTTGATTTTCCCAGACGCGCCTCGTAGCGCCTTAGCGCTGAACAAAAAGAATATTAATAAATGTGACAACCTGTAAGCTGCTGTGTGTGTAGCAGCACAGCTCATTTCAAAGATGCATTCGAATTCCTGTTCCGTCTCATAACATCTTTGTGATTACCTGCTTTCCAAGCACGCCGAGGACTCGCCGTTCCACACGTTTGGCTGACGTCTCGCCAGGATGAAGCAAATTTTTAAAAAGGAAAAAAAAGAAGAGAAACGAGAGAATGTAGGGTATAAAAGAGTGCACCGGTGCACATTTCTTGTATGTTGTGGTCCTACTTGAGTTTCAGATAAACTTTACAAGCCGTCCTCTTTGTAATACTGTCATGGCGGCGGAGGAGCAAAACCATCCATTAGCGCTTTGTTACCTGTCACACGGTTGCCTCGTGTTGACAGGATTTACGCCCCACATGACATATCTGAGCGCAGCTAGCAACACCGGCGTGCATAGTCATTACAACTGCCTCCTGAAGAAAAGGCAGGATGCAGTGACAGTGCACACGTGTGCTCATTAAAAGTCACAATTGGTGAGCAAGATCCTGTTTATTTTAAATTATATTCGCATCATCAGTAAATCCAAAGCTGGGGGGCGATGGGGGGTTTCGTGAGCTTTTAGTTTAGTCGCAGATGTTTTATTGGGAGTAAAAGGTTCGTGGACTCCCACTAGTGCCTTGCCTCGCCTTGGACTCATCACACGCTGCTCCACGGGACAGCTTTGTAGAACCATTGCCCCCCCTCCTTAACTGAAGAGTGCGTGAAAGTTGAACCAAAGACCTGAAACCAGCAGACATCCCAGCTTCCGCCTGGAGCAGCTGATACTGCTCCCAGGTCACGCTGTCGACAGCAACGGCGTCATCTCCACACAATGCTACGCTGCTATGCTAAACACACGCATTCATGAATATGAATACGATAGAGTCTTAGTGATTGTTAGTGCTGTATTTTCATGGACTCTTATGAGAATTCCTGTTGCCACACATATAAAAACCACAGGTCTCTCACTGTCACGCGAACTCTAGGCTCTGGATTGCGCTGCACCGACAACACTAACAGGCTGGATTTATATCGCAAGTTTCATGAAACGCAAGGATGCTCTGCAAAGCATCGGAAGAAAAATACCCGAAATGAAATGACTGCATACTGTCCAGTTACCGTATATGGAGCTTGGCCTGAAGTTGTCACGTCACAAAATGAGAACTTTGGGGAAAAAAATCAAACCTCTCCAAATTGGACTGTTTTCTTACGGAAGAGTATTAGGGCCGCCCATGAGAAAGACCAATGAGAGGAGGTGGATTTTTTTTCATCCTGCACTTCGAGAAAAAAGCCGAAATGTCGAGAAAAAAGTTGACTTGAAAATGTTTTGAATTCTCTTCCAAGCTTTTGTGGTTTATCCTTCGGAACAGTCTCTTCAAAGTCCTAACCCTGATAACTACGGTGTGTTTGTGAGCTAAAAGAGAAAGTATTCGTTCCCAAAGCCGAGCCCGAAGTATCGTTTCACCACTTCATCTAACTCCCTGCACAGCATTTTGTAGAAGCAGTCACACGCACTGGTTGTTACAGTCTCAAAAGGTTGACTTTTTTCTCGACATGGCGACTTTTTTGTCAAAGTGCGTGATGAAAAAGAAAACTACCTCCTCTCGTTTTTTTCCTCCCATTGGTGGCCCTGCTACGCTTCCATATTTTCAGCAGCACAGAGTTGCCTGAAACTGGGGTTACTTTAACACACGCCTACCTCATGATATGCCTCTTCCACGTCCTCGAGAACAAGTATCCAACATTTTAAACATATTTCTAAGTCTGAAAAGCTGGGAAAGCATAATAAGTCCCCTTTAACCAGACGGTGTTTGTAACGGTGGCCAGCAGGCGGTGCTGTGCAGTGACAGACTCCTATGATAGCACCCCTGGGTTGAACCTTCTTGACTGCTAGCAAGTCTGATTCCTGTGGCGATGGTGCAGGGTTTGAGTCCAGCAGGTTTTATGCTGTATGTCCGGCCTCTGTGTTTTGTTCCAACCCAACTACTGAACAAGTTCTACCCCTGCAGACACAGTAGTTCTGATATTTATTCTTATGTTTAGCTTTTTTTTTTTGGTAAAAGAACTTAAACAAAGTACACCATGTCAAGCACGTTGTGGTGGTGGAGCTGATGGCTGGTTCAGACCCTGCCCTACGTGAGCACTGCGTGCTGGTTCACAAGGATGATAAAGAAAATGAAAACGGCTTCACTGAAACGGGGGGCTGGCTATCATGTGAGCTCCGCATCTGACAGGGTACCGGCCTGCCTGTGTACTGCCTGAATGCGTCCTCTTCATATACTCATCAGGCAGTTTTTGCTGACCCCTCTGCTTCTCTCACCCCTGTTCCTCTAGTTCCTGGTAACCTGACGCCAACCAAATGAGTGTCATCCGTGTGATGTGTGTTTTCCTTCTCCAAATAGCCAAAAGGCTATGCAGATATTGTCAGTGAGCTCTAAGGCAGGGGAGCGGGGCTGCCTCTGCAGAGATTGCACTATGGTGTTTGCTGTAGGCCATGGAGGCACAGTGACATTATGCAGAATGTACGCTGCATTATATTTCTGCATTATACCCCCCCCCCCCTTGCAGTTTCGCTCCATGAAAGGACTGAAAAATATATCAATCATCTCTTCAGGGGTTTTTGTTCACAGCTTTTAAAAGGTTCATAAGTACAGCTTGACAAAGCACTGTCTGCATTAACAGAGACAAATTAGGAGGCTGCGCTGTCATTTAATGTACTTGTTTTGTTTTCCTGGAAGTCTATTTTTGGAGTAAATGAATCCAGTGTTTCCACTACCATCAGTGGACTGCCCCCCCCCCCCCCCAACAAATGTCACCACCCACCTGCTGAGCCTCACCATCAATCAAGGAACATGACCATAAGCGACGCATGTTTTTCCAATTAATTGAAAATAATTTCACCCCCTGAAAAAACAAAGCACTCCCAACACACTGTTGCAGCAGTTTTTCACTTGTAACACGAAGCAAGCAGCAGATCTCCATATTGGAATAGTTATTAACTCAAATGAGGCCAAACCAATTATGTCTTTGTCAGCTGAATTGGTTGATCAGACTAGTTGTTCTCATTTGTTTTTGTTTATTTATTTATTTATTTTTAATGAGTTTATTAGCCTGTTTTAATTTGGCAGAAGACATTTAAACCAGAGACGTGCTAAAAAGGAGTCATGATGCCGGCGCGGAGGGAGAGTCACATGACCTGGCTACGTCTGGTGTATGACACTGTGGTACACTGGAGAGGCAATGTTCAAATTCATTAGGTGAACCTCAAGCACGACACCGCAAGCAAGGATTAAGAGTTAGAAATCCACCAAAAAATGTAAATATAATAGGGATTAGAGTCAAAATGTAAGAAAGCTCAAGTCCGGTGCATTTCCTTTGTCAGATTACGATCTTGAATGTGATGATTGCACTTTTCAGAATTATTGCTAAATATTCACTGCAATATTGAGCTCAGTTTCATTGGGAGGGAAAAATATTTTTTGTTGTTGTTGTGTGTATATAAGTGTGTGTGTGTATTTTTTCATTTATTTTCCATGTTCCACCCTCGCACTGGATCATCCTTCAAACAGGATGATGTGTGAAGGATGCAGCTTAATGGCTCATACAGAAACCGTGGCCTTAATCTCTGATTTCTTTTCATTTCAGGATACCGCTGAAAAAAAAACAACTTTGCTCTTCATCGCGCTTTTGTTTTCAGGGGGAGACACGCGCTGTTGGAACTGTTCATTTATGTACATGTATGTCCGATACTATAAGCTTTTTTCCTCTCTGCACTGCAAAGCCTGCACCTTACCTTTCGTTGTGCTCGTTACAATGACAATAAAGTGAATCTGAATCTGAAGATGCTCATAGCAAACGAGGCTTGGAGTTAAAAATAATGGCAGTGTGTGTTGAAGACAGACGCTTAATCAATAGCGGCAAGAAATAAATTCAATACACCATGAAACACATGAAAAATACATGCACAAACTAACCCGAGCGTGCTTCTGCTCAGGCTCCCCAGCAGCCTATCATGTCCCTTGATAATGGAGCGTGTCATGAGTATCAGCCAATCATTTAACATGCGAGTAGAGTCTCGAAAAATCGAATTAAGGTCCAATCACCTCGCCGGTATCTGATGAGCTATTGAAAAAAAGAAGAGAGGAAAAAAAGACATTTGCAGTACATGAAACAAAGAGATACAGATGGAACTGATCTGGAGTCCCTAGGAATGTCCACACGGAAGCTGTGGAAAGACAAATACACAAAAATTTTGCAGGATATGACGAGTATAGATTTTGCTCTTTGACAATAATGTGGAATTTTGGAGAGAATAAAATGGGATTTAAAGAGGGGCGTCCCACATTTCCAGTCCAGTTCTCACTGCTGGTACTGCTTCGCAACCCCTTGTAAGTTATTGAAAAAATAGAATGATTCTCTTTGCAGTATTTTGTACTGTAGTGTTCATAGAGAATAAAGAAGGCAATAAAATGCAATCGGAATGGGTTTGTCCTATATTTCCGCTCTAGCACTAGAAGCGGTTCCTGATTCGGACCCCCTAGATCCCCCGACAAGGAAGCTATTAAAAAGAAATGTTCTATTTTTGCACTCTTAGAAACAACATGGGTTTTGGACTAAAATGTTCATTCTAAATATAGGAGACAATAAAACGGGCATGCCCTACATTTCCTGCATAGTGCTAATGGAGGGTGCTGATTTGGAGTCCCTACATCCTTGACAAGCTATCAATAAAAAGACACGATCTTGAGATGAAAATGGGACGGACAACTGAAAACGTAACTCCTGCAGCCTTGATGGCCAACGTCCGTGTGGAGGCAGACGAAGAGAATTAAAAGCTAGATATGAATTCCCCGCACACCTCTGTTTTTCTGCTGTGGCTCAGCAATGAGAATCTGTAACCTCTAAACTGTATGCAGATGTACGAAGGTCTATTCTCTTTCGCTGAAGGCGCTGCGGTTCCATGTGAGGAATGTTGCACAGAGCGTGAAATAGTTTCATAAAGCTTTGGGGAGGAGGTGTGTCTCATTCATAAGTATTTCACATCTGAAATGAAAAGTACTTCCAACCATGGCTCTTTTTTAACGCCATCTGTTGTTTAGATGCCAAAATGTGAGAATCTGCATATCTCAAAACTAATGAGAAACTAATGGGCCATCACGAAAAGTCCATGAATACGAGCTGTGACATTATGTGGAAGCAAATGATCCCGCAGGCAGAGGCTCGTCTCTGTTTTGTTTCCCATTACACAAATGTCTTTTTTTCTTTTTCAGCGAATGCATTTCCACACCCAGTCGACTTGAAAATCATCTCTACCTGTTGTTGCACTCAATTTTCCTCTGAAATGTGGACCACGACCACTGAGCTAGTCACTAAACTTATAAAAGCTGTTACAAAATGCCCAATTAATCAGCGTATTGCCGATTAGCTCAAAGAAGCGCGGCAAATTATTGAGATGTGACCCAGAGCTTAAACAATTCCTTAAGTAATCAACATAAAAATCAACACAAACATAATAGTTTTAAAGAAAATGATTGTTATTAATTGCTGTTATTCATAATTAAATTATTCGCACACGAGTCAACATAATCATGATGTGCGTTCATAGATTCAGGAGAATAATGAGCATCGCACGAGAATGTTGCTGTGTCTGTCGTGTGTTTCAGCCAAAAAAAGAAAGAAAAGACGAATCAAATTCGATTTTGATGTGCGACTGAGCCTCAAGGCTGGACGAAGAAGACGTGGTTTATATGGTGGCAGTGTTCTTTAAAGTGTGTAAATGACATTTTTAAGTTGTTTTGCTGTGTCTCGTCGAGGTGGTCGACATTAGCCTCAAGCTAAATATACGTGGCCGGTTCTTACTGCGTTCTGGGGTCACAGAGTGCAGGAGGGGAAAAACAAACCACAACATAAAGGGAACCATCTCTAGCAACACCTTAAACACACACTCACTGTGTTCCAGATAGGATTTAATGCACTATATATATATATATATATATATATATATATATATATATATATATATATATATATATATATATATATATATACTGTATATAGTGCATTAAATCCTATCTGGAACACAGTGAGTGTGTTCCAGATAGGATTTAATGCACTATATACAGTATATATAGCTTTGATGCACGCATTTCATGGAAACAGTCCCTACTGGACATGAAACAACTGAACAATTCATCCATTTATTTAAAAAGAGAGTAAGTAATAATAGTAGTAGTAATTTTATGAACTAGCTCCCCTCCGTAAACCTTGAGGTTTCAGGTGACCTCACTTTAGTTGTTTCAACTAAAAACCCCAGCGCCCGCAGGTTTTTACATAGATTTTGTTTATGTGATATTGTATCGCTGCATGTCAGAGGGAATAAACTGGCTGTGTATTGACGCGAGTGGCTGTTTTCTCTGCAGACGGACTGCTCCAGCGACAGTGAGAGTGAGGACAATTTCATCGTCGTGCCTCCAAGAGACCACCTGGGTCTGGCCATCTTCTCCATGCTTTGCTGTTTCTGGCCTCTGGGAATTGCAGCATTTTACTTCTCCCAGGGGGTGAGGACACACACGCACACGCACACGCACGCACACACGCACGCACGCACACACACACACACTTGCACAATCATACTGCCATGTTTCCTGAGGACATTTTACTGACTTGTATTAAGTTTCTTGCAAATGCATTGTACCCCAGCCACTACCTGCTTAAGGCCTGGTGCACACTACAGGATCTTGGGACAATTTTAGCTCAGATTCACAATCCCAGCAACTGCACTTCATCCCCAGCTGTTTCTCAAAAGGTTTCTTCTGATCATCGAAAATCGTGCTCCAAGAAACAGCGATGCAGTATTGAGCAGGAAGCTGCAAACAGCCGACGAAAGCTCACCAAATGGATACGCGTTAGCTCGTGGCATTCAGGAACACCAGCCCTAAAAAAAATAAAAATCTGGCCTCAGTGTTCCTCTATTTTACCTCGCACACGATTTCAACAACAGATTATTTGTTTTCAGAAATTGAGGAAGCTGCTATCAAAGAAAATGTGAAATCAGTGTTGCCTTTAATCTGTCAGCATAAAAAACCCGTGTGTGTGGTCCTGGATTTTTGACTGATCATCTTGTGCGTGCATTCTTGGAATGTTCAAATCAGGTTAAATCTGACATTTTATCTCGCACTGATGTACGCTCAGATATGTGTGCTGCACCTGGAGGATGGTGGTCAGGCACACACTGAAACAGGATCATCCACCGGCACCATCACACATACTTCAGAGACACCACCAACTGTACTTCACGACTCGTCAACCGAAACTTAAGGGCTATCACGCTTAGACCCGACCACCACAACACTCTCTCATACCAATTCAAGGCCACTCTTTCACCCAACTACCTGTCAATAACTCAAGGCCGATCTGTAATGTCTCTGTGATGCTCTGTAAACAAGTTTAAAGTCGCTTTTATTGAGTAAATCAATTTCAAGGCTGTAAACTCCAAGAAAGAAGGGTGCTCAAAATAGAAAGATGAGGGAAAAAAAACCCTCAGGAGGACTGAAGATGAATTCCATTACTGCAGTAAAGGTGATCAGCTCACCCAAAGCAACCTTTTCATATCCCGAGTTTAAACTGTAGAATATGTGTGAGGAAAAACCTGAAAAGTCATTTCGCCAGAGTCGTTCCTCTCAAAGTACGTGTCACATGAGCAGGACCTGTTCACACCGCATGTGTGGTGCTCTGTCGTGCGTTAACGTGTGTCAGGGTAGCCCAGTGAGCAGGACAAACTCCCTCGTTCAACAACTTAACTCTTGCAAAGACTGTTCAGTTTGCATCGGGGTCTTGTGACGCGGCTGAATCGGTGATTTTGTTCATCACCAAACATTTCTAGCGTGTCATTTTAACAGCTGCATTCAACTATCACTTAAGAGGTTGCGGTAAGGGTGGATTTTTTTTTTTTTTTTTTTTATTTAAACACAAATGCTTAAAATGCATTTATTACCTTCAGGTTTAGAGGATGATTTATATTGGAACAATTTTGATTTTTCTTTTTAGTAACTGCATTTCCTGGGTATTGCTTTATATGGTTCTGGAAGGGACATTTCCACCTTCTGTGAACGTTACGGTGATTTAACCTGTAAGAAAACACTCAAGGTGTAATAAAATAAGAGACAAAGGTGTTTAATGTACTGTTGGTCTGTAGGGCAAGCTGCCGTTTTCAAAGAAAAGCCCTGAGTGCAACCCATCAATGTATGTCAATGAAACACTTTAAATTAAAAAGCCCAAAGCCAATATTTTCTTTGCCAGTAACATCAGTAAACTACTCATAATGGCTGCCTAATGGATTTAGACTGGACTTCCTCTGCCAATTCAACTCTGTAGGAAACAAATCCAATCATGATGTGTCAGTCAATCAGAGAGCACAGGGACCGCCACTTGTCCCGGTGCCAATCAATACAGTCTCACGTGTAAAATCAATATTTACAGGCAAAAGAACAGTTGAAATTGTGGCGTAAATACTGTACACGTCCTCACACAACTGTTGAGCTTCTCTGTATAAATTGTTCTGCCCTTGACTACAAATTCTTATCAAAAGCTCAAGCATTTAGCGGCCTTATCTGAGGGCGTGAGTAGTCCGAGACAGATGAAGGCAGTCAGTGAATTATCTTGTCAGGAGCTAATTCGATTCTTCTGGGGTAATTATGGGGAAGTGATGGCCGTGTTTAGGGATGGATGGCTTTCCTGCCAATCTTCCCCCTTTATAAGGTGCAGTCCACAAGAGCTGTCAGGGAAAGATATGGTGGGGAGGGAAGTGGGATAGCTTCATTTTATAGCTCAATAACCCACTTCAGCAGTCTTCATTACATTCAGTCGTTCAGGAACCCCCCCCTCCCAACGAACCCCACCCCAAAACTAAATGAATTAACTCCGTAGGCATTAGCAGGAGGTTAATGTAAATTTTATCATTTGTTAATCAGTGTGATCTTAAGTGCTGCTACGCTAAGCTAAAAGGATTTGTAGTGCGACTGCGACACAAAAATCTGCCCTACTTTAAATTCCTAAGTTTTAATCATTTTGCAAATTATGTCGACTAAGTATGTATGTGAATATGTGACACGGTGCGCGAGTCAGTTTGGAATCCCAGACAAAACAAACAAACAAAAAAACTAGCTAAATGTCCTACCTGCCAGCATTAACTTCATGCGGTTGAGTTTAAATGTAAAAAAAAAAACACAAAAAAAACCCTCACTGCATCTCTTATTCTGTGTTTTTCCTGCATCTTTTGCCAAACGATGAAGGAATGTATTTCAAAGCACATTTTGAAAGATGACATTATTATATTCTCATAAGGTTGATGGAAACTGCACAGTCCAAGAAAAGAGAAAATATTTTTAAGCTCAGCTGAGATGGGGTTTTTTTTTTTTTCCTTTTACCTTTTTCAAAAGTGAATGTGGAAGTATAAGGGAAAACCTACTGGAACGAGACAATATCTGTTCAGACTACAGACGACCCTCTTTAACTTATTCATTCTGCTTCTTTTCCTCAGCATCGTGATTCATTCTGTAAGATTTTAACTGACAGAGAACATGATGAATGGCTGGTTAAACTTGCTATGGACAAAAAAAACAACTTGCTAACTGACTTGTAATGCCATATAATGTTGAATAAACCAACGAATCCTCTCGCTCAGGTTACTGACCGGCTGTTTCTGGTGCAGGCGTCTTTTTAAATTCCCCTATTTCTTGTTTTTGTCGACAGACAGCAGCCGACGTGACCAATACCAGCTGGAATCAAAGAAATGTGATGACTTGTCTAACTGAAAGACTTCAGTCTGGTCCAGAGTGAATTATCCCTCTCAGATGCTCTGTAATCCAGCCTGAAACTTCAGTCCTTACACAGTAAATCCATCATGATATTGGTCGTCTTTTGTTATTTAAAAATGCTCCATTTTACGCACACAGTTGAGCCAACGTGACGCCGGCAGATTAAAACCTCAGCAGCAGCCTTTCCTTCACTCCTTCATCAAGCTACAGAATACTTTCCAAGCAGCCACGGGCTGAAGACAGCACTCAGAAACTGAAAGAGTGTAACGTTATTGGTCTGATGAGCTGCAGAGATAGCAACAGCCTGCTAGCTCATATGTAGCATGCTAACTTCAGCTTGTTTTTACCAGTGCCGTTGTCCACGGTCTCAAATCACTGACATCAGTAATAAATATGACGTTCATAACAATCAAGATGGGTGGCACGGTGGTGCAGGGGTCAGCGCTGTCGCCTCGCAGCAAGAAGGTTCCAGGTTCGAGCCCCGGCTGGAGCACGGGATCTTTCTGTGTGGAGTCTCCATGTTCTCCCTGTTCCTGTGTGGGTTCTCTCTGGTACTCCAGCTTCCTCCCACAGTCCAAAGACATCAAGAGGGGACGAGGCTGATTGATACTCTAAATTGACCGTAGGTGTGACTGTGAGTGTGAATGGTTGTCTGTCTCTATGTGTTGGCCCTGTGATGGACTGGTGACCTGTCCAGGTGAACCCCTCCTCTCGCCCAAAGGCTTCTGGGATAGGCTCCAGCCCCCCGCGACCCTTAACAGGATAAGCAGTAGAAAATGGATGGATGGATGGATGGATGAATTAATCGCAATCTTTTACTGGGATGATATACAAACTAACAGAAAAGTTATCGTCCAAGGCCTGATTATACTGCCACCTTCTGGTGAACATACATGTTGCATAGTCTAGCTTGTTCTGTCTAAACCAGATGATTGAAATCAACTTCATTCGAATTCTGTCTTTCTATTCAGGTGAATGTGAATGAGCCACACGGAAAGAAAAGTTTAGAAATGCAAGTACATTCGCTGCACCACCTCCTCTGAGGACGCATAGACAAACAGGTTAGCAGGCGTAATAGAGTTTGTGGATGACAGATCAATAGTCCCACTTTTTTGTCCCACTGGAGGGTCAGGCCTAGTAAAAAAGAGAGCTGCTGCTGGCTTCTCAAGGACAGGAACTGTGGGAGTGTGGGCGTCATTGTCAGAGAACACGCGCGCACGCACGCACACACACACACACACACACACACAGGAACAGACGAGCATTCATAAGCTGCTTTGGTTTGTTTTTATCCTATTTGCCTAAAGACGACATTTTATGTTATATCGTAACGGTAAACAGTGCAGCACATTTTCCGCATTAACCACCGCCCCCACGCACAGCTGATAATGACTAGAATACCACGAATGTCTGGGGAAAATTAGTGCTGAGCATTTGATTGGGAAACGGAATTGAGTTTCAATTATTGCCGCTAATAGGGTGGAGTGTTTTGGAGATGCTGATAAATGTTTCTCTCAGCTTAGAGACATCTGCGCGAGAAAGTTGAGAAGCCGTAGCGATTGCTTTCATGATTATGCAAATAGGACTCCCCTGAAGTTATTTTATGGCATGCACATCATGATAATAGATGAAAATGAATGAGCTAATTATTGTATGTTATCTGTGTTTGTGTGAGGGAGGTTTGGAGGCAGGGAGGAAGGAAGAAACTGTGTTGTTTATTTGTAAGGCAGACCTGTATAGAATTGACCTCCGGTAACGCATAATAGAAGTCGGAATGCGGCAGAGAATGAGATTTTATCTTTTTTTCCTTGACACATTTCAGTCATTTTGTCAAGGTTGTAAAGATAAAGCCCTCTAACCATTTTCCTCTCAAGGCGATTCCAGGAAATATCTGCAAAATGAAATTATTACATTTGAGTCTTTCAGAGTTAATTATTTGAGTGAAGCTGTGAGCAGGATTGCTCAATCATTCACGGCGTGTTTAACAAAAAGCTCGCAGTGTAGAAACGAAATAACAAGCTTGTGCCCTTTAACTGTCCGCTGACACATTACCACGCGTTTTACGGTTCTCTGTTGCTTAAGACCTTGCGAGGGCTGAGAAGTGGTCCTGCAACACTGCTGCACCAGTGCTGATGAGAAAGACAAGGAGTGCTGTCAGGAGTTGTTGTGTGTTGAGGTAACCATGGGAACAGCACAGTCATCAGCCAGTCTGAATTTGGTACCTTTTGTAGTTTAAAGCCATGGAACATTTTATTTTGGCAGGATTAATGAAGGCGAACGTCCTTTACATGAAAGCCCGATTGCCATATGAGTTGAGTAAACACTCACGAAGGCGTGGCACACGGGATGGCGTCAGTTTACGTGGCGGCATTCCCACGATGCCGCATGGAGGCTTACCGCTTCATCGACAGAGCCGGATACATCGGATAAACTCTCTGCTGACTGTAGTATGGATAAATAATCTGGCTCCTCTAGATTTACAAAAATGCTATTGGGCCATCCATCATCCATCCATCCATCCATCCATCCATCCATCCATCATCCATCCATCATCCATCCATCCATCCATTCATCCATCCATGGGTACACCAAAACTCCCAGTCTCCAGTCCAAGTCCCCAAATTGAGTCATTTTAGGGGGTTCAACACAATCTCCCGTTCTACAGTTCCACAGTTTCATTTGGCAAAAGTTCGTCCGAAGCGACGTACATTTCAAGCGAGAATGTAGGAAGTTGAAGCGTTGCAGCAGGGCTTATGACATCTCGTTAGTAAGTAAATGATATGTGTACATGTCACTATTACATCGTGTGAGTGTTTTCTTACTTTGTTTAAAAAAAAAAAAGAGCCTCTTTATCTAAAAGCATGCAGTGAACAACAAACATATCTGTCTGTTGACGAGGGTAAAGAGTCAAGAGGGGAGAAAAAAGTGTGATTTTTAAGACAATCCTGTTATTTTGTCCTGGGAAATGAATGTGCGTCTGTTCTCATTTTGAAGTGAAACCTAATTTTACATAATTCCTCCATAACAGAGTGTTTGTTTCAGTAATTACTGGATTGACATTGAAGCTAAATGGCTTGAATACAAGTGTTTTGTCTCGACCTGACCTTTCGAGGCGTTTGTCAAAGGAGACCTTTTCTCTCGCTTACACCTTGCTGTTTTTGTCCTGAACTAATGAGCATTGTTTTCGAAAGCTCTTTTTTTTTTTCTTCAAGCGCTAATGAAGTCCTCGGTGAACAGTGGAGAAAAAAAATAATAAATGCAGTATTTCTGCAGCGATGCTGCCCTCACTGATCACAGGTAAATGAGGTTTTTGGTAAATTTAGTGTTTCAATCGTTGGCGCTGGAGCTACGGATGCAGTCAGATTCAAATCTGTGGACTGAGAAGCGATTCGGTCAGAGGAATCACTGTGGCTGTAGTCCTCTTCCCATGCATTGTGAATTATTATTCTAGTTTATCAGCGCAAGTGTTGCAACTTTGTTCTTAGTGGAACATTCAAATATCTATAAAAAAAACATTGGACAGATAACCGGGCAGCACGGTGGTGCAGTGGTCAGCACTGACGCCTCACAGCAAGAAGGTTCCAGGTTCCAGCCCCGGCTCCAGCACGGGGTCTTTCTGTGTGGAGTCTCCATGTTCTCCCTGTACCTGTGTGGGTTCTCTCTGGTACTCCAGCTTCCTCCCACAGTCCAAAGACATCAAGAGGGGACGAGGCTGATTGATACTCTAAATTGACCGTAGCTGTGACTGTGAGTGTGAATGGTTGTCTGTCTCTATGTGTTGGCCCTCTGATGGACTGGTGACCTGTCCAGGGTGAACCCCGCCTCTCACTCAAAGGCAGCTGGGATAGGCTCCACCCCCCTGCGACCCTTAACAGGATAAGCAGTAGAAAATGGATGGATGGATGGATGGATGGATGGATGGATGAATTAATCGCAATCTTTTACTGGGATGATATACAAACTAACAGAAAAGTTATCGTAGGGAGGGAGGGATGGATGGATGCCTGCAAAGAAGTTTGACGTACGGTTCCGTTTATTTATGTTTGCAAATCTGTGTCAGTCAGACTGAGAACATGGCTGGAGCGTGCGGTGGAAGCGCTTGAGCGTGTGGCCACTTTGTCTCAGGA
This sequence comes from Aulostomus chinensis, assembly GCF_037954235.1. Lineage (NCBI taxonomy): Eukaryota > Metazoa > Chordata > Actinopteri > Syngnathiformes > Aulostomidae > Aulostomus > Aulostomus chinensis. Next base: position 19,393,665 of record NC_141339.1, read on the forward strand.
GTTGTCTGAGTGTCGATAATATAATTTCCCGTGTAGAAAATGCTTATCTGCAGTTTTCTATAATAGGTTTGCTGTCGCTGAAGCGCACAGTTGTCGTTTGAATCATTATTAAAATGAGAGTCTTGTAGTGTTTAGTCTTCTATTTACTCGTGATTAATCCCTGGATTACCTGATAGACTGTTTAGCTGTAAAGTGACGTCGTTCATACATGGTTGCATTTGGACCAACGACCGGGATTGCCTCGTGTATTTTGTTCCTGACTACAAAAATAAAGGGTGCAGGTCGCTTCATCTGTAGACATTTTCAGTTCAACATGGTGGCAGCGCTGCTTTCTTCTATGACCCTGTCGTTCTCTACAGCCGATCTAACTCACCTTTGTTACGCAGTTGAAAACATTATTATTATCATTTTCACTTCAACAGACACTTTGTAAACTTTTTCTCAAGTCGATCCCCTTCCAGTTTTTGTCTTCCTCGGTGGTGTGTGGTCTTGTCCTTCATCTGCGGTTTTGTGCGTGTAATTTACCCGTTTCAGCCCTGTGCTGTTTTATGGTACATAAATTATTTCTCTGTATTCGTTTTGATTGTGTTCTTATTTTAGATTGTTAAGCACTTTGTGATTTTGATCTATGAAATGTGCAGTACCTTTCATATATACACACACACATATACATATATATGTATACAAATACACGTATACATATATACATATACATATATACACACACACACACACACATTTTACACACTTATCAACGGGATCTAGCTAGAAAGTGCTGACTTATCTTTAACATTTTCAGAGACGTACTTTAGTGGACTGTGTAGCTATCAGATGAGATCACATGGCCACCGTGCTGGACACCGTCGAGCCAAAAGCCACATGTGGTCCGATTACATGGAATACTGCCAGTCGGAGTGATGAGCTCCGATTGGTCCAGATTCCATGTCGCTGTGTCTATAAATCCAAGGATGATCATCTGATTCACTTTGAATAAGCAGCAGCAGTGATCATCTATCACAATAATAATACAACCGAACGTAATCCTAGCAGTGTGGCATTAATCGCCTGTTTTTGTGGAGATGTTCATCTTGGTCAGATGTAAAAAAAAAATAATAATAATAAAAAGTCAAATCTTCTTGCTTCAGCTCACAAAGTGCTCATAAATACAGTCGGAGCCATGCAGTGGGGTCATGTGACCAAACGGGTCTTCTCAATTGTTAGTTTTTCCAGCAAAATCTATCGTTTGAACCCTCATATTTAGTTGTAAAAGATAGAACGCGATTTCCATCCATTATTGGACTAGTTCCTGTCTCTCCTCCTTCTTACACAATCAGACATTCTGTGCTCATTCGGATCAAAGCACTTTTATAAGAGGAAGTTTAAGTCAGAATCCTGACTGGGGAACAGCTTGTTACCCAAGGACCATTTAAAGTTACTCTTAAGCACAGAGGTCACGTCCTGGAACAGCAGCTTTTGTCCTCATTCAGATACTGCACCGCATCACCCCTCCGCTCGGAATAAATCTCTGCATGCCCTTCTTGAGAGTGGAGTTCACTCAGTTTTCTAACATTTCTTTATTTTAAATGCATGAAGGAATGAAAAAATACGTTTACAGAATACGTCTCCATCTCCTACAAAGTGCATTAACACAACTGAGCATTAAAACAAAACTGTGAGTTTTTCTTTAATTTCGCCAGTTGGTAAAGCTTTTCTAACTCATGTACATTCAAATACGTTAGATGTCCTCCGCAGATTTCTGAGCTTTTCTGCGAAGCAAGGACGCTCCCCCCCCCCCCCCCACACACACACACACACACACACAATTAGCGGTGAAGGTGAAGGACAAAAAGCTTCTACTTGGATGTTTACTCGTCTGTTCACCACCTGAGTCCCTGAAAAAGTTAACATCTTTACACTTTGTTGCACCAAAAGTAGAAATCCCTCATATCCCCACTCGTGAGTGTGAACTTTTAAATTTTGCTGGAGTAGCTGGGTTTTAAGAGAGACAGCAAAGGCATCAGAGGTGGAAGAGTTGGCCTTGACGTCAACGTCATTACACACATCACTACTCAGGTCCATCAGCTATTAGCAGAGATTCAAAGGATTAAAATGGAGCTAGCATAGGCGCAGCAAAACATTCCGACCAACATGTGTTGTAGCATAATAAACCCTGGTTGTAATTCAGAAAATGTCTGGCATGACTGAATCTTGTAAAAAGAGAAGAAAAAGCGGATTAATATTTATCTTTGTTTGTCAGGAAACAGCACAGAAATTATTTGGAGAGAAGAGATGGAAGCCAAATCAAAGTCCAAACTCTGTCTCGTATGAAAATATTTTATGTCGTCTGAGTCCCTGACCTTCATTTAACAACCTGAATAAATCCAATGAATCACAACAGGCAGGTCTTCTCTTTCTCTCTCCGGGTTCATTCAATTTGTACAATAGTTTAAATTATAAAAAAATACCTTGATTTATTTAGTGCTTTTGATCTCCAACGATAAACTGACGATCACTCACACCTTCTGAAGGTGAAGGCGTCAGGAGCTGTGAGGGGTTCTGTGTTATGTTCAAGGACACATCAGCGCGGCCTCTGGAGGAGCCGTGGTGAGGACTCATTCATTAGCGATCAGTGTTTGTAGCTGTGTGCCTTTATGAAGCACCCATCTTTTCCAAGAATCATCAGGAGGAAGAGGTGGAAGGCAAAGAAGTAGATCCAAAGTAAACTAAAATGATAGTGGCTGATAGGGCTGTCACTTTTTCAAATAATCAAGTTCAAGCAGTTGTGAAATATGGACATGCCAAGTGTGCCCAGGCATACGTAGTCAAACCAGGCTATCCATGGTGCCTCTTTTGCCTCAGTGGGGTGGCTAGCTACCAGGTGACCCCGTTGTTGAAAGCCATTTTCACAGAACGTGCAGCGAAATGTAACATTGCTCAATTGGTTGTGTTTATTCGCCCCTCGTGAAAGATAGTCGGTCAGGAAAAGCAGTCTGCTAGCATGCTCCTCTGGGAAGATGGAGGGAAATACTGAAGCTGCTCTTGTACTGTTACTGTTCGTGTACATTTCAAGCATATTTTGGGTGAGAAGCGCTTGGACATTTAATATAAGATCATTTTATCTAGATAATATTTACACTCTGACGACTTCACTTTGAGCTGTTGGCCCTGGGTAGTCCACTAGAGCTGCTATGCTAGTTAGCTTAACTGCCTCTGCTCACATCTGTGACAGTAATTAAGTTTAACCACCTCCAAATGGACATTTGAGTCACCTGCAAGCTTCATTATAAATCACCATATGGCTATTCTCCTTCTCACACCGTCAGCAGCAGCCACCCAGCAGCCCACATGACACATGAAGCAAGGCTGGCAGCAGGCATGCTAGCTTCGGTCAGCCCTGCTGTCAAAAACAGCCCCGGGTCGACAAATAGTACCGAAGTTCACCGCCAAATCCAATCTCTGAAGACATCACATGATTAAGCGTGACAGACTTTAGAGCCAGCGGCAAAGCGAAGCCACCAGACTCACTGAGGTCAGCATAGAATGCTAGCATGCTAAAACGACCCAGTAATGAGACAACAAAGATGATGTAGACCCCAAAATACCTCCACAAGCTGCTTTTTAGAAGTTTTGGTGCTGCGATCGTTCAATCAAGATGTCTCTGCTCACTTTTGTCAGAAATAAAATAAACAAAAGAACAGTAGCTCAATACTGGAAGGTCCAATGTCATGCAACAGGTCTAGTTGACAGGCAAACTACTTCACTTGGTCTAATGAGCTCACAGGGGAGGCCATTTTGAACCGTTATAACGGTTCGAACAAGGACTCGTCACCCCATTTTCTTAACCAAATCAACAGCCCAAGACTTGCTCATGGTGATTCAGCCGCTGTTTGCTGATATTTCTCCATTTAGACAGTGCACGTCTTGTAATAACAGATTTTGTTGTCCAGGTTTTTATCGAAACATTCTCAGAATCAATGTATCTCATGAGAGAAATGAAATAGCAAGACCGCTAGTTGGTTGCAGGATTGTCAGTGATATTTCCACTAACAAGAGATATCTTCATTTGATTTATACTTTATGGTAGTACAGCCGTGGTCAAACACAACTTTTATGTAAGCAGACTGGTTAACACAAAACCACACTGAGCATCTATATGTGCCTTTAGTGGGTTGTAAAAATGCGCATACAGAAGATCTACATGTGCCTTCAGTGGATTATAAAAATGCACGATAACCTTAAATACCCGGTAAGTGGATCATGCTGATGTGGTGCAGAAGCTGTACGTTAACCTATTTAAACCCTAGAAGAAGACAATCTGTTGTGTTTTTTTACTTACTTTTTTTTTTTTTTTTACATTCATCTTAAAAACTTTGTCATATTCGTTTCCATGATCTTCTTGAAATCTGTTGTTTTATCTCTGTCGCTCTTTGTTGCATTTTAAGTTGATGACAAATTATGATGAATTAGCTTTATCACATGCTGTTTATCATTCAGCGCGAGCAGCCAATGCAACCGTAAACTCCAGTCTTTGACATTTTCAGACTAATTGGCATTTTTAAGTCCTCCCATGCATGATGAGCTCTCCTGGGTTAGCTGATCGGTCAATGGGCTCATCCTCAAATCCAATTTTGACCGCGCTGCCACAGAAATAATGAACAGCCTCTGTAATTACGGTTGATTTGAAGAATTGAATCTTTTTCATCGTGGGGACCCCAATCTGGATCTGACATTCCTCTCTCTTCTTTTTCAGACCACCAAAGCAGTCCACAAAGGTGACTTCCCACTGGCTAACATCGCCTCCAGACGCGCTTTGTTCCTCGCTGCCCTCTCCATCACTATAGGCACCGGTGTGTATGTGGGGGTGGTGGTAGCGCTCATTGCCTACCTATCGAAACCAGGACACATATAGCAGCTGCATCTACCCTCCACACACTCAAGGGAGCCCAGGAAGAGAACAAACACCTCTGGGGAACCGGTGTTGCCTCTGCAGATTTTGAGGGAAGGTTTTTTTTTGGGGATGTACAGTACCTTTGCTTTCTTTCCAGACTTCTCTCCCCACAGGCCCCCTGTCAGCCCAGATTAGCCACAGTGACTGGAGAGAGGTCAAGCTGAAGAGTGAGAAGAAGGCGGATTGGGGATAGACTAAGTATTTTTGTTGAGACTCAAACCCCTGTTGGCCTCATCCTCTTGGCTGTCCCCCTCCTCCCTTCCCCCTAACTTCCCAGACCATGTAGAAACTTTGAGGAGAAAAGACTAAACAGAAATCCCTTCAACTTGAGAAAGTATCAAAGGCCTGAAAGAGGGATAAAAATGACAAAAATCACCCTCGAACCATGTGTATGTTGTCTTTTGAGCTGCAGTCGGAGCCTCTCTGTGGAGTCTCCTCTGTTCCGATTGCCACCCAGGACGTGAATGTTAATAACACTCGACAAAGCAGCGTTTTCAGTTCCAGACGAACTGTAAAGACACACGGAAATTCTGATCATCGCTTCACGATTACAAAATAAAACTTTCAAAGGTTGGAAAAAAAAAAAATCAAATAAGATTTGGGAGTGAGACTGTTTCTCTCTAACTGAACAATATGCAGCGGCATGAATTACAAGGATCTTACTTGGAGCCTCGGGCTTATATTTTACTTCTAAGAAGGTGTTACTACCCATCTGTTGAAGTCATGCCTAGAAATCTAACAAAATCTGCTCATGCCGGATACAGTTTGCCTATAAATACAAATGTGCTTTGTTTTTATGTTTGTCTTTCTGTGCTCCCTGCAGTCCCAAGGCACCTTTATTAATCTCGCTCCAAGGAATGTTCATTTATAGCCTTTGAAGTAGACACACGGTGGCGAGATTGTCAGAAAACATCAACAGTGTCCAGTGTCCAGTGTCTCCAAAAAAACAACAACAACAAAAACAACATTTAAAAAAAATATATATATATATATGTCTGTTGCATCTGAGGAAGGTTTGGAAGAACTTATAAATCAGGTAGATCATGTCATTAAAAAAACAGGCCTTACACATCCTCCGGGGGCTGCACGTATAAACAAAGTGCCGCAGCCTGACAGCTTTGAATTTAGCAGTGATCAATTATTCTTTGCATGACCCGAGCTATGCCGGCAGTATCCTGCTCTGCATGATTGATTGACTTTAGAGCTTGTTTTTGTCAGATCATAAAAAAAGAAGCCTAAATTAAAATTGATCAGGCTGTAAAGGGAGGAGCAAATTTGCGGAACACTTTAACCCTCAATTAAGCTGTTAAAACAAATGGCATCGCACAATTTCTAGGGATTCAAGGCTAAAAACAAGACAAACTCATTAAATCCTTTATTAAGGGCTTAATAATTAGGGGTATTTTTTTAAGGTTTTTTTTTCATATATTTTAGATTATAAGCCAGACAGATGTTATAGTTCAAGCAGTAAAGCCTCAAGAGGTGACATTACACACTTAGTTTTCCTGCGCAGGACCTGCATTAGTCATACCTGACATTTATGGTGCACAATTAGCTCTCCGTAATGGCTTTTTCTGAAGGAATGTGTGCTCTCCAGAGCGTAGCCCTTAAATAGCACAACCACATTAATTTCACTAATAAGCCACTTTTGGCGTCACTGGTTTTGCTGTCTGACCCTGCAAGTAAACAATCCATTTACAGATCCCTGGCTCAGTGAAACCTTTGTTTTTAAAATAAACATGTAAATCAGTTCCACCGTGTTATGGAATGTTGCTCATTTTCTCCACCAGGGGTTAGTTTTTCCACTGTGGTTTGATAGAATTAAACTGCAGCTATTATTTCCAAGCTGCCTTCCACCCCCTTCATTTCTTTTGATTAAAGACAAATAAAGATGAGTTGATTTATTTATTTGGAGCCCCAAGATCGACTTCATCGTGGTCATTTGAAAAAGCTGGTTATTATGTTGTGTATGTTTGGCCTTATAACCTCTCCTGACTACATGTTCCAGTGCTGACCCTCGAGCTCCTGATGCAGTGTACGCACACGACCATCACTGTACCTAGACGAAAAGACTCTTTGCTTTTGTGTCTTGAAGACAGATTTATTGCTGATATTGACGAACATGCTCTGTGTCATATAGCGTGTCATTCAAATGATGTGTTTTTATCTGGCTTCTTTGGCAACCTGCTATTGTGCGATGTGTTACAACAGTATGTGTTTTTCAACGCTGTTGTTGGTTTATTTTATTTATTTATTTTGTCATTGTAATGAGCTGATGTACGCACCCGAATGACAAAAAAACATTTGCTGAATGCATACCTGAATGCCAGGGTGACGGTACTCCATGTCATGCCCAGATGAATGGAAGTTATTTATATTTCTGTTTTGAGGTTCTTTTGCAGGGAGGAGTAAAAGGGCCACGGATATGAAAAAAAAAAAAAAATTTTGAGGTGGAAGATTATTTTTGTTGTTTTTAATGCATGTTGAGAATTAAGTCCACATGTCAAGAATCAAACTGAAATAACTCTTCAGGTCAGGAATTAAGTCGAAACATTTCCCCTGAAAATGGCACTTAATTGATTCGTACAATCAGCTGCCCCTGTTAAGAACGGTATGTTTACATGTAACCATGACAACGAGAGTAAGTAGTGTTTCTTATGACATTAGATTTTCTTACTGCATTTACGGACTATTTTTTTTTGTTATTTTTTTTTTTACTTGGAGGCCTTTGCATTTTTAGTTACGAATGAGTTTAAGACATATTCCGTGAACGGAAGTTTAGCGAGGTTGCCTAGCAACAAACCGAAAAGTTGTGCAGGTTCATTGCATGTGCTACATCCCACATGAAAGACTAGTTTATTCAGCATTCAGCCAATTAACGTATAAACAGGAATATTAGCTGCCCCTAATACAAACACTATATTCAGAAAATCACCTAAACCAGAATGTGGTGGTCATGTAGCGCTGCGGTATTGATGTCACTTTCAGAAAATGAACTTAAAATGCAACACTTTCCAAATTTTTGCAGGGAAACCACCAAATTTTTTGCGACAGTATGCAAGCACTGATTTTTCATTCATTTATGACATCACAAAATTGCTATTCTCTGGTGGGAATGTTAATTCCTTTTTTAACCGTAACCTGAAGACTTCACCCACAGAAAAGGGCAGACGTGCAAATAATGCGTGGGAGGTGACCGGATGAACCACAACATCGGTCGGTCACGAGCTAACTGGCCAACTAATTAACAGATGTGGAGGCTGCAGTTAGAGAAAGAGCAAAGACGTGTTTTCCATCTTTTCCAGTACTATTCTTTTTTCGTCTTTTAAAGAAGAAATACCCTTGAACGCTAATATAACTGATGCTAAAGTGGCAGCTACGCTAACCTCACCTAAACTATGCCCCTTTCTCCCTGAACGCACAAGCTGAAGCCTGACAAGTATGGTCTTCCTGTCAAGTTCCTGATATCACGACTAGCAAAACCAGCTGCATGGCAAGCTAGCAAACAAACGCTGGCCCGTGAAGATTTGTCAAATTTTGCATCTGTCCAGAAACTTGGAGGAAGTGGTGCCGAACACGAATCTCTGGAAATGGGCAGAAGCAAAACCGTCAGTGGTTACGCCCGCTGAGGAAGGAGGAGATGTGATGAATTGCGTGACGCAACTGATCAAGTTGATAAATCCTGAAGGTGTGGAGCTTAGACGGCTTTAATCTTGAACTTTAATCTCCATTTTTTTTTTTTTTACTCGAGGTAGAAAATACAACAACAACAAAAAATCTTCCTCCTCTCAGTTTTTCTACCGCCTGGCCCTAATACTCCTCCGTACTTTTGTATGTATGAAGGCAACATGTAAATAATGAAAACAAATACAAATGTAATGAAAAATAAATCAGAAAGCAACGATAGCCTTTTAGCTTTTTTCCTTCCTGTTTTTTTTTTTTTTTTTTTTAGATAGGCCTTTGATCTGCATTGTCCGTATTTGGAAGACCCTCTCCAACCTGGGAGAACTGGATAAGTAATTGAGATGCTTGTGTTGTCCCTCCAGCGAGAGCAAACACAGACTGAGTCACGGAGTGTAGGTGGAGAGACGGAGAGGCAGCACAGAGATTTGTAGCTGCACGCAGGAATGAGCACCTGCGTTGCAACAATCACGGAAAAATAAACGGCGGGAGGAGCTCAGCAGAACACTGTGAGCAGTCATGCTACAGAACAAACTGATAGTTCACGCTGTGCCTTCATATTATATTAATAGCCGCGTTTGCAGCATCCAGCAGAGCAGCAATTATGGATCTTTTTTTTTTTTTTTCCCAGACTGAGAGTTTGGCTTATTATCTACAAAGAAAAAAAAAAAAAGAAAACATATAAGCTAACTGGATGCAGAGTCTCCATCACGGTGCATTTGGAGGAATGGCAGGTTTGGTTGGATGTACATGCAGTGGGTGTGACTGCAGCACCAGCTGGGGAAGAGCTCCCATTACAGGAGTGAGTAAGGAGTGAGTCACACACACCGATGTCTCTGTCAGTGAACACGCTGCAGCACATTAGACAATGTTGAGATGCTTGCCGAGTCATCGGGGGTGAAGAATGCTACCATAGAACAAAACAAACAACATGCTCCACTTTTTTTTCTGCACTGGGGTATGCTAAACAATGCCGAACACCAGACGCAGTGGCAGAAGGAATTAATAAGCGCCATAGATCAAAAGGAGTCGGTAGTGTTTCCCTGTGAGTTTGAATGAACAAACATCCAGCACAGAAAAATACTCATGTCTGATTTGTGCCAAAAGGGAGTTCACATGTTCTCTCTCTCTCTCTCTTTTTTTTTTTTTTTTTAGAAAATAATTTGTGAAATATTAGATATTCTGCAGGAAGCAGTTCTGTTATGAAAGTTACAAGTGGGGTCATCGCTTTCTTCTCAGGCGTCATCTCTCTCATCTGTGAATGAGTCAGTTTTCGAACATTTCAACAGCCTCTTCTTGGCTGCATTAGTGGATCGTGCCAAAAACTATTATGGGGAGAGAAAAAAAAAAAGTGTCAGCACGACTTAAACCTGCTCATCATGCTCCTAAGTGAAAGCAACAATGCTAGAGTACTGCGGTTTGTGTGTGTGTGTGTGCTGTTCTTCAAATCATATTTCACTCAAGGATGCTGTGATACCCTGGAGAGCTCCACTTGAAGAGCTCTTAGACTCACACACGAGAAGAAATAGCAAGTCATTGTCAAAAAAAAGGAGAGGATTGGAAGTAGTTTGTGTGTGTGTGTGTGTGTGTGTGTGTGTAATGTGTGTTTTAATTACAGCTCAATGAGGAGAGATCAATTTTCATTTTGATATTAATTTGATTCATTGCCAAAGCAGTATCTGCGGATATTTCCTCGCAAAGGGGACTAATGGACTCTCAAGTTGGAATATGCAGACCAAACAAAAATGAAAAGGAGAGATCGAATTGTAATCTGGATAAAAACGCTATCTGCATTAATGTCAAGAAGAAAATGCAAACAACTAATGGACTCTGCCTTGACATCCGCCGGCTATGGCAGATGCGCTGAGATTTCAGTTACCGCCCCCTAGAGGCCACTGGGTCAGGGATCTATGGAGTGGGAACGAGATATAATATTTCCTGCAATAAGAGACAGCAACTAGTTTCAGTCACCATTCTGCAAAACAAGTTGTTTCCGTTCACGTGTTTTGATGGGCATCTGGAAGTATCGCAGGGCGATGGACACGTCAGGATTCAATTTACAAAAAGAATCTGTCTTGCAAAAATCTTTTTACACTTGCTTGATGTGATTTTCGCCCTCTTGGATGGAAACCTCATTTACCAATAAGCTCCCACACAACAAATTCAGAACTGGCCTCCAGACAGAGTTGCCATATTAGCGGACACAAATTGCCCAACTGAAAGTAATTCTTCAAGAGATTTAACTGTCTGTACACAGCCGAGAGAAGCTTGTCTTCTTATACATGCTTCTGTGTAACCGCCATCTTACGATCAAAATATGAATTACAGTATGGATTCAGGTGGCGTACGCGGCCAAAATCTTCTAGGAGAGGTCATTGGTCCGATGAAATGATGTCGGAAATGTGAATTTAACAGATATTGATCGGCTGGTGAGGACGGAAGACAGTTCCAATGTGAGGGTTCGTCTTGTACATCAGAGATTTTCCAAGGTTTTTTTTTTTTTTTTTACAGAAGTGAAGTGACATTCTCAGAGGACTGGGTTGGGAATGAAGGGAGACTGAATTTGAGTGCAAATTTTGGAGAATTCTTACAGTTTCCCTGACCTGCCAAGGGGAAGATTGGTGGGGTTGTGATGTAGAGCACGCTAGAGGTTTCAAACTCTTTCTGTTGGGGGAGATAAAGTAGCTTCAAGGAACCCTGTGAGGATTTCATACCAAGGAGGCTGCTGACCAAAATGGAAAATGAAAACCAAGTCAGGAGCCACGGAGGTCCTTCCTTGCGTTGTTACAAAGAAAAATAAATAAATCAAACCTATGAGCTGAGCTGACCTGTGATTTTTCCTTTATCTCTTATAAAGAAAAGAAATACTTCTTACAGTGACCTTGAACTTTGACCATCGACATTTTTCAGGTAATTCCACACCAACTGGGCTCCGTATTTTTGTACAATGCGTGAAGAATCAGACATTGAGCTATAGTGTACATGTGAGGTCACAACAACCTTTGACCCCCCCCCCCCCCCGAATCCTTTCACTTCATCTGTGAGTCCCAGTGGACATTTGTGGCATCTTTGAAGAAACTGCCTCAAGGCATTTTAAAGACATCTTATTGAAAAAGAATGGGAGAGACATTACGCGACGTGACAGTGACCTCTCCTCTGACCACCAAAATCTTTTCAGTTCAGTTTCAGTTCATCCCAGAGTCCTAGTGGATGTTGGAGTGGAGCCAAATCTGAATCAATACCCCCCCCCCACCCCCCGAAAAAAAAGGATGCTGAGGCATAAAAAGAATAAAGAGGTAAGAGGCTCTTTATGTAACGTAACAGAAGAAAAACAGGTTGTCATTACACGAGTTCCCGTTAGAACTGAATCAAAAACTGTGAGAAAATATAAAGACAATGAATGTCTCACACGCTCGGGTTGCAGATGTTGCGGTCCCCCATGCGCTCAGCTCCGTTCCCACTGCAGTCCTTGAGGTTCCAGCTATAGATCACAAAGGCATTCTGGTCATGGAAAAAAAAGAAAAAGAAAAAAAGACACCCTCTGGCACAAACTTTTTCCCATCTCCAACGCCGCAGCAGAGCTGTACCCGTCCCTCCACGTCTATTTTTAGACTTGATATTCTTTGTGGGTGTATTTGCTTTTACATATCGCCTTCAACATGGAAACCTCAGTGGAGAGAAGATTGTGTCCCTGCCGCACGACGCTGATGAAAGAGCTGTGTTATATATTTGTCACTGCGTGAAAGATTTTGTCAGTTTTTCAATATCTTTACCAGATTGAGAGGCATGCATCAAAATCCCCACTATTTCAGTTGGCAGTGTTTCAACCAACACCTCAGCAGAATGGGTTTTGTTCTCAAGTCAGCACGGAAGAAATCGACCTGAGACGTAAAACCAGAATTTACACAAGGAATAACAGTGCACCTGCAGGAAAATTAGTAAATAGCACTACATAGTGCGATGACTGAAGCATCGGGATTCTTGTTAGCATTGCAGCAGCAGATTCTTTATGCATGCAGATACTGTAGCTGGGTTGCTGCTGCTGCTGCTGCTGCTGCTGCTGAAGAGCCCAGTGAATAATGTGGTCCTGGTTGAGAACCTCTAACATAGAGAAAAAAAAGCTCTCTTTTACAAAAGAGGTATGACCACAACCTACAGCCGCTGTCCCGCTGAGCTCCATCCACGATTCCGCAACACCTCTCCAAGAGCATAGGCGGTGAGTTTGCAGGGGAGCCCTTACAAATGCAATGAAAGCAAGGGATTTCGTGTTTTCACACAACTCTTTTTTTAGCTTTTATCTCGCTTCTGCACTTGTTGGTTGGTCTGTAAGCAAAGGGGAGAGAGGAGGAGAGATGGAACTAATTTTATGGATTCTGAAGCCCGGAGGAAAATGCCAGATGCCTGTGTAAAGATTTATTTATCAACTCAAAAGCAAGCAAAAGCAAAAGCAGGGTCAGAGTGAAAAACATGTAAAAGTATTTAAAGTTGGTCACAAGAGGAAGCAGCTGGGCAGCTGCAGGGAACATCTTTTTTTTTTTTAGAAGATAAGATAAGCCAACAAAGCAATTATCAGAGTGGCTTTATATCACAAACAACATTATTCAGCATTACAAGCCAAGTTTAATGGAACATTTGTACCGCATTATTTCTGCTAAGGAAAAGTTGGACATTTCGGGAGAGTTTTTTTACTTCCTTGAATGAATGCGACACAGAGTACACCTTCATTTGCGAATGCTAAATACAAAGACACCAGCTGGTTAGCTTAGCATATAGCCTCACAAATCACACGTTCCATGCGTGACACTCCTTATCAGAAACACATGTAGAACTTTTTTTTCAAGAGTATCTTTCCTACCTTTTCTTGTGAACTTCAACAATTTCTTGTTCCAGGTCATTTCTTGCTAATAAAACCAAACACTTCCTTAACAACTATAATAAGTGTCTTATGAGATTTTACTTTTTTTTTTTTTTTACCATAAATTACACAGTTATACTTGCCAAGGCTTTATTTTCTTATAGTGCATGGATGTTTCTTCATTTTTAAAAGAAATCTAATTTGCTGGGTGAATCATGATGCTTAGTCATTTTTAAAATTGCAAAATTATTAAAAGTAAAATTTATGATTTCACTAGAAAATTAAATAAATGCATAAGGTACAACATCATTATTTATTTATATATATTTATATATATTCATATATATATATATATATATGAATTTTCCTGTGTCAGATTTGAACAAGGATTGCATTTAGATTGTTGCAAAAATGTTGAAGCAAAAATAACTTCATTATAGGTGCAGCTAGCTGAGGTTGGAGGCCCAGAACATTTAAAATAAGAAAAAAAAGTTTGAAAACCACACTCAAGATGTTGACAATTATTCAACATTCTCAATGAATCCTCAGACTTACAGAATACATATTAAAATGTACTACAGGATAAATGAGATCCAAAACGGAATCAGAACATTCCTCCAATACATCTGATTAACATTCTGACATTGCTGTTCACACGCACAAGCTAGAAAAACACATATAGCTATTTAAATCGGTCGCCTGTGGCAGAAGCACATCAGGTCATGTTTTAGAGGAAGTGAAAACTAATCTCTTTCTCCTTCCATATTGGCTTTTGTGTGTATTCGGGGTTGTCTGCCTAATAAACACTCTCACTCCGTGCAGGGTTCCTACTATCTATGCAATTTAAAAGCTTTCTTCCTCGGGACAAAGAGGAGCAGGGAAGAGATGAAAGGTAATAAAATGGATGACTCAAAAGGACCTGCTCACAGTAGTGCTGTGGGCATCGTGTGACAGATGCCCGGCCTGAGGAACTGCCTAAAGTCCCTGTTTCTCTTCTACCCTGTTGATAAATCGAACAGAATTCAGACTCTTCGTCTTGTCCACAAAAAAAAAAAAAAATGAATGTGCGGTACATCACCGTGGGCACCAGACACACCGGAGCGTCACAAATTGGATTCAAGTGCAGTTTCATCAACTGATACATTAAAAAGGAATCAACATGCTAGATGAGGGTTTTTTTTTTTCCACCAGCGATGGTATGTAGTAGCAGCTTCTATTCTGAAAAAAAGAGCTGTGTTTGCTTTGATGTAGATCTGATACACTCCGATAGAAACATGGGCCCCTGCTGCTTTTTATGACTATACGGTGCCAATTTGCACATTAATTGAGAGCGTTTGAATATCTGCGAGGCAAAACTGACTCTCAGGTGTCTGGTGAAGAAAAAAGTTAATTATTTTGTTCCTTTTCCCTTCCAAATATGCAGCATAGTCTTATAATGTCACTGTGAAGAGCGAACTCTTAGATAAGAGATTATACTTGAGATGCTCATCTCTAAATGATGAGATTTATGACGGGCAGAATTCTCAAACGATAAAGTCGTCCACGTCCTCTTGCTCCAGCCAGACAGCTGTCCCAGTAATTATTACTGCAAAATGCATTCACTGAACCTTGAACCTCCTCCTCTCCATGCTTGATTGCGTTAGCAAGAGTTTTATCAGTTTCTCTCCTGGTGAGGCACACGCAGTCTATAGGATAAATGAAATGGAAGGAGTAACACTTTGAGTAATGCACCGCCCACCCACACACTGTCATTATCTTTAACAATACACCTGGCTCAGTAGGAGCATCCCCTGCAGCCGCCACTTGCGGCATCTCCTGCGCTTCTACACTTGAGTCATAGTTTCTTCTCTAAGACCCAAGTCTCTATCGGCAACGATGGCGTTCGCTCCTGCACAGCGAGTGGCAGGATTAGCTTCAGGTGGGGGATTTCTCTGTTTTATTTATAGCGAGGTTGCTTTTTGCTGCCTAGGGAAAGAGGCGATTGTTTCCAGAGCCAGGACATATCAAAGGATGCTTTCACACCTACCTTTTTAGATCGGCAGAGTCGAACTCTGGTCCATGAAGCTTTTTCTTAAAAACAGGTGTGAAAACAGCAATCAAACATGAGTGAGGACCAAATCGACCCTGTTGAGGAGGTGGTCTCGGGGGGGCTCTGATGCAGTCCGTTTGTAGTAAGAACATGATCTAACCTCAGTTCCACCACAGTACAAATATTCGCAAGTTGTAGTCATTCATGCCTTTTTGGACACATCAAAAGATCCAAGCAAACAAACCACAGGTGTGAAAGAGCCCTAATACATTTTTTTAGGATGAATGATAATGACGCCATGTCACGTGTAAGTCCTGAGTCCAACTCTGTTTCAATTAAAAGCATCTCGCCAATGTCACGTGTTGATTCAAGTGCGTGTTCCGAACAGCCGGTGATCTAAAGACCACGTCAATGAGAAACTACCAGCAGCAAAACACAAAAGTGGTGTATTCAGTGACCACTGTAATCAGTCACTCCCACCGAGGTCCATTGCTGTTGCACCACACCAATCTTCAAGCACGTCTAGCGACAGAACATCCTAGAACCTACGCTTTGAGCTAAACTCTGTGGAAACTGTTCTGAAGAGGTTCTGACGCTTTCAAAAAAGTACTCAGCAGGTGACTGAATGAACCATCTGTCAACCAGTGGGATCAACTAACTCACGAAGCCGAGAGGGAGAACATCTTTTCCATGTAGAAAAGGTTCTCAGAGGTGTTCTTTGAAGAAAAAAGTTCTCTTCATTCCTGAAAGAACTGATGCTGTAGCAGCATCTCCGCTGACGTCTTCAGAAGTCACCACTGTTGGAGTTTAAAATTAAACAGTGTCTCCAGTTCATCCAAGAAGGGGGGGAATCTGATGGCTGACCAGTACAAGACAGCCATGTTTAACTATAAAGGTTAATGTTGGATCCAACTAATATCTTACATTGCATTCACCGTTTGTGAAAAGGGATCCAATCATGACAGTGACGGACTTCAAGAAGGCGTTTTGCATTACTTTCCAACCATTACTCTAACCACAAAGTAAACTTCTCCTGTTGTAAGATTGAGACCTGCCGTACGGTAGATCGGTGAGCGATTCGTTTCAGCTAAAGCATGTAAAGAGGGGTTTACCTAAATGGCTCTCAAACTTATCGACTGCTTGGCGGCAGCGGTTTTGTTCTCTCAATCCCAGACAAGGCAAAAGCCAGCAGTCATTAGCGCTCACCAATATCTGCTGCTTCAGTGCCACAAAGCACTCACGTCTCACAATGACAAGATCAGGAGGGGGTTAGCCACATACATGAGTAAAATGTGTGTAACCCGGACATTGTTAGGGAGAATGTTTGGCCTTTACACAAAGCAAGACCAGAGTGGCAACATTCAGCTTGTGGCAGGGGGAGACCTTTAAATGGGGGCCAGTCACTCAGCTGTCTTAACCTGCTGAATGGAGCCTCAGAAAGGAGGTACAGAACAGTTCGGTATGCTCTGAATACCAACAGGGAGAGAGTGGCAATATGAGGAAAAAGTGAAAGAGAAGGAGCTGGGAGCCAAAAGACACCTATAGGCAGGAAGCGAAGTGAATGAAGACGAGACAGTGGAAGACAAGGTCACCTGAAAGCCAGATGGTGATTTACTGCCTTCTAACTGACTCACGACGTTGTCTCTAATTGAGAGTCAATTATCTTTCGATGGCAGATCCAACCGATGGCCGGCTAGTCTTGAAGAAGGCTTTGTTGACGTCCCCAGGGCACGGGCAAGTCTGTGAGGCTCCACTCCGGTGACAAATCAATCCTGCTTTCTTTTCCCTGGAGAAGCGGAGGGGAAGGGCTGATTGTAAGAGGACACGTGACTGATGTCCAGGGACATTACGTACCTTTACACTTCAGCTGTAGAGGAAAGAAATGATGCTTTTAAAGGCTGATCACAAGGTGGGTGGTTGCAATTGATCATGATGTTTTACAGGAATAATGACGACGACGAGAAAGAAGAGGATTGACGAGCTCTTTAACAAGCTGTCAAGTTTTGTTTGAACATAACTGAACTCAGTTGTAGTGTTTCTTGATGCACTCTCTCACACACTGAAATGGACAAAAGTAGAATAGCTGGAAAATTGCTCATTATTTGTAAGCAAGATGTATGAGGTGACTACTCATCTGCTAATCAATCCTTCATTATCCTGTGGGCAGATGCTTGAAGCGGTTAGGGCTGTTGTAGAAAAACTCTTACACTGGGTCAAAGGTTGCCTGTGAGGAACGGCAGCGGCAGAATCGATGTATTGACAGTGTTGCAGCTGCAGGATCATAGCAGTATAAAGCCCTTTAGCACAACTATATCACAGGGAGTGCATAAGTGTGTGGTGTCATTAAAGAAACACAAGGTCTTTTTGGTGGAATACACTTGTTTATCATCTTCCTTCCCCAGATCCAAACAACTCTTTTGAGTATTGGCTAGCTGAGACTCTCACACACCAGCTGACCCCAAGTTAGCGTAACGGAACAAACGGTAGCAGATAGGCGGGTTGGCACACCTCAGGCAAAAATGCTTTTCTTCTCAGTATTCTTGAACCGCTTCAGCGTAAACTGTTACGTTCACTGCTTTTATTCATTTTTTTAATTCACCTTCATTTAACAAGGTAAGAAACCCACTGGGATCAGGATCTCTTTGAACAGGGCTGACCTGGCCAAGAGGTCAGCGGCACATGTCAAAAGAACAGTTTAGGAAGTGACAGTACAAATTAACAACATAGCATTTTCAGTAAAAAAAAAAAAAAAAAAAAAAAAAAAGCACAGGAGCTGTAACACAACAATAAAACAGCAATTTAAGATTTTAAAAACACAGGCCCTGTTCAATGGTCTCCCACTGTCTGTCCCTCAGGATAAAACAGAAGGCTCCAAGTGGGATAACTTCAGGAGTTTCACCTCAGTCTGTAGCGTATTCCATTCCGAGGGCAGAGTTCTTACCCAAGGAACAGAGAAAACAAGTGTAGTACAAGAATGCAAGGCATAGCGACTGCTTGATCCCTGCAATAAAGCACAAAAATAAGCCAAATTAGCGTATTTGCATGCACTCAAAGAAGGCAAGTTCAATCTCATATACATTTCACAGTGGTGGATGAGACGACTAAAGCCAGTGACAAATCTCAGTGCAGAATGATCAATAGTGTCCAAGGACTTGACACATTACATCTCCATCGTCAAGAATGGGCAAGATGGTCGCTGTCACTCATTTCTTTCTGACCCTGAAAGAGAAGCAGGTTCTAATCCTGAAAAAGAGCCCAAGCTTCACACAAAGTTCAGAGAACAGAATGTTAATATGGGCTTTAAATAAAAGCTCCTGTTCTCAGATAAAACCCAAGTATTTGTAATTCAAAACCTGCTGTATAGGTTTTCGTTTAGAGTTTACAATATTTGTAATGTTCTGTGGTAGCACCTCTGTATGGGGGAAAACCACGAGCTTGGTTTTACTTGTGTTAAAACCCAAATTAAGATCGTATAAACGAGACTGGATGACATTAAAAGCAGCTTGTAAAAGCTCAAAAGCCTGAGTGAGTTAGTTTGAACAGCAATAAATAACGGTGTCACCTGCATAAAAATGATACAATGCATTTGGCAAATTATTAGAGATTGTTTATATAGTTTGAAAACAAAATGGGTCCCAGCACTGAACCTTGGGGTACCCCTTTGGTAATGCCCAGAAAAGAAGAGGTAGTTCCACCTTCCTGAACATGTTGTGTTCTGTTGGATGATGGTTGGCAAACCAGGCAGCCGCATGCTTAGAGAAGCCAATGTGATGTAAGGCTTGTAGCAGGCTGGGGCAGGCAGACTAAGATATGTGAGAGAGGCTCAGCTACAAAATTAGCGGCCAACTTTTACATGTTTTTCTTTTTTTTTTATATCGGGTCTCACTGCTTTACTTGTGTCCGGCTTCTTCAGAGCATCGTTTACCTCAGTGACAGATAACAGACGATACAACTCAAACGGGAAAGTGATGGGTCCACTCATGGCCTGCGGAGCCAAGGCTGTGTTCACACTCGCCAGACCAGCATTTGTCAGTTCAGGGTTTTGCAACTCAAACAGGGATCCAGCAGAAACAAAATGATTATTAAAATGATTTAGTATGTCTGTCTTATCAGACGGTGTACCAGAATGAGTAATTAAAGAACTTGGCAAGTCATTAGCTGTCACAAGATTTGAAGATGATTTTATGACTTGCCAAAGTTTTTAAGGTCATTTATATTTTTTATGGATCCATTCAAGTAGAAGTCAGACTTGGCACTCTTAATAAGGGAAGTACATTGATTTCAAAAAACTGAGCCAGTCTACCTCTCTTTGTTTTCCGAGCCCTGGCCCAGCAATGTCTCTCTCTTTGAGACTGTTTCCAGTTTCAGAGGAAAACCAGGGATTATTGTGGCTCTTTACCCAAAAATTTGAAAGATACAAAACATTTAAACAAATATATAAAGATACAAAGATATAAAAAAAAAGAAATAAATTTATGAGACATTTTGTCCTGGTTGCCACACTAGCGCCTCCTCTGGTCAATTTGGGCAACTGCTCAGTGAGCTACATTTCTAACAAGGTGCAGTGATTTGACTCAGCACCTCAAAAGCCCCAACAGAACAAAATGGTTGACGACTGGACCTGAACAATGACTGCTACGACTAATAATGGCCGAATTTTTGTGGGAGGCTGATCACCTCAGGACAGATCAAGATCCTGAACTGTCTCTGAGTAGCTTTGACTGAAGTATGCTAACACTTCCCACCCACAACCATTCACTGTGCTAAGCTAATTAGCAGTCAGTCTGAGTGGGTCAAGCACAGAGGAGAGGACCTATATATTTTCTGGCTTCAGGTAGGATGGTAAATAAATGTTATTTACCAAAAAGTCTGCAATTTTCTGTAAGTAAAGTTAAGGTCCCATGGTTTCCCTTCACAGCTGTTGTAAATTTGTTGTTGTTGTTGTTGTTTTATGCGAGGTCTCATCTCCCATCATGGATGAAAACAGCTTGATGAGGGTGTGTACTTGGCGTTTTAATGAAAAGCCGAGCTGTGTGCTGCCAAGCATAGAGAGTGGTTGCAAACACCCCACAACACCTGTCCAATCAGCCCACAAGACCCAACCTTAAATGTTTTCCATCAGTGCTGCTGGTGTGCAGGAGCTCCGAGTTCACAGGGAAACGTTAGTAATTGGCTTCTGTTTGTTCCTGGCCTTATCAGTGTATTACTTTCATAGATAACTTGGAACTAATTAATCTGGGTATGGAGGGAGGGATGAGATTTTCTTTTCTCTCTCTTGCTCTCTTTCATTTCCTTTACATTCCTCTTTTCACAGCGCTCAACAAGCTCTTTTGGAGCCGTCGGAATAAAGATACCAACTCGAAGCGGAGATAAAAGCTCTGAGTATTTTTATATTGTTATTGAAGAGGCTTTGTTTTTACATGCATAATCCCATGTTGTCTCACCGCTGTTTAGTTTTAATGATTACAAGTTGTGTCTCCTAGCTGCCCCGCAGGATCTCAGACTCATTTGAATGCAAAATACCTATAATTCTTTAAGAGAAAGAAGGAAAAAAACAACATACTGTGTCCAAATAATTGCATAGATACAATCTTGGATTTCCATCTCTTAATGCCCCAGGATCTCCTTTAATGGAAATTGAAAAGTTGTTATCGAACAACGATAGAGGAATATACTTCCTCTTTCTCACAAATCATTATGGCGATCTAATAAAGGGCAACATGGAAAATGCACAATACATGTATTCATGGGGGGCCGGCGTGGCTCGGAGGTAGAGTGGCAGTCTAGCAACCCAAGGGTTGCTGGTTTCGATCCTCACATCCCTCCGACCATGTCTAAGTATCCTTGAGCAAGACACTGAGCCCGTAATTGCTCCTGATGGCCCATCGACGGACTGGCGCCCTGTCCAGGGTGAACTCCACCTCTTGCCCAATGTAAGTGAGATAAGTTCCAGCCGCCCCCCCCCCACACCCTTAACAGATAAATGGATTCTTGAGATGAGAGCAGCTCTGGTGCTTAATTAAATATTCTATCAAGACATGACTCTTTGCATCTCAAGGTTTCTTCTTGATTAATTGTTGTTGACAATTATCATGTTCTTTTTGTTCTGTATAATCCATCCATTTTCGACCTCTTATCCTGTTAAGGGTCGCGGGGGGGGTGGAGCCTATCCCATCAGCCTTCAGGCGAGAGGCGGGTGTTCACCCTGGACAGGTCGCCAGTCCATCACAGGACCAACACATACAGACAGACAACCATTCACACTCACAGTCACGCCTATGGTCAATTAGAGTATCTAATTGTCTCTTGATGTCTTTGGACTGTGGGAGGAAGCCAGAGTACCAAAGAGAACCCACACAGGAACAGGGAGAACATGGAGACTCCACACAGAAAAAGATCCCGTGCTCGAGCCGGGGCTGGAACCCGGACCCTTCTTGCTGTGAGGCAACAGTGCTGACCACTGCACCACCGTGCCGCCTTCTTTATTATCAGTTCTGTTTAAAAGGTGATAGTTTTGTCACCCTTATTCTCAGAAACTCTTTTCAAAGGCATCACATCAAAAGCCAAATATTGTGAAATAGAGGCCATGGAGGTTTGCTACTGCAGCCACTGAAGTATTCATATATATATTAAAAAAAAAACGCATTTACAAAAACGGAGTTTGCTTTGAATTTATGGCCAATCAACACAGCCACAAGCTACATGTACTGTATGTGAGTGTGTGTATAAGTAAATATTCCCAAACACACCAAATCTTCGTTCCACGATCACGGACTGGAAGCTTGATGAAGAACCAGAGCCTGATGTAACTGACATTAATTTTCTCAAAATGCCCTCATGGGATGTAAACCAACAAAATATATAACAAATGTAATCTCTACTGCCACCTAGTGGATGTAGTTATATCTCCAGCAAAGTGCATACATTATCCTGGTTGTTAGTGTAAATTCCAAACATTATTAGGTTTTAATAACCAGGGGTTGTGATGGCTCGCTTGGCCCCGCTGGCAGCTTTAATTAGAGCCCAAGCATGAAAGTGCCACAGTCCAGAGGTTAACCTTGGCAGAGGACTGCACTCCCCAAGTGTTGTCCAGTTTGAAATGTCATGTCAAGGATCCTACAAGCTGTGTTAAAATAGATACATTCAAGGTATCTAGTTGGTGTGAATCAAATGTCAGCTAGTCAAATAATTGCATTTGAGTATTCAGTCGTCACCCGTTACGAAGGAGGGATTCAGGCCTTACGGAGGTCTTGTGTTATTGAAGAAACAGCAGGGATCATATTTGCAGGATAAAGCACTTGGGCATATTTCTCTTGTGAATAAGTGTATCCTTCCGCCTTGGCTTAAGTGCCATGGGAGATCCGCCTTGTCACCCCCCCCCCCCCCCCCACACACACACACACACACACACACACACACTCCCCACTCAGCCTTACAGTGTGGGAGGAGTTCAGAAGGGCCTTGCATTAATGCCTCACACTTTCAAATGCAGGCTCAACTGGGATGTGTGTTCATTTCATTTGCTTGATATGTTAGTCGGAGGGGAGAGTATTAGCACCCAGACAGACACACGGACACACAGCATGGAGGTCTGTCTGCCTCCGTGACTACCAACAGACTGGGAGCACATTTAAGGGGACCAGTGCACAAGCAGAGGTGGTTGAGCTTTCCTAACATACACATAAATATGTTGTTGACACGTTTGGCATATATACACATGTGTTTTCCCACCCCTTTGACATGCATAAATATTAGTATCTATTTGCATATATGAATGCCTGAATGAGAAACACTGTACTTAATTTGGCTGGACTGCTGTTATAATAGGCGTAATTTTAGAAGTAACAGAATGTAACATTTTTCATGCCCTCTGCGATGTTAAATGGACTGCAATAGAAGCTTCAGAAAAAGAGATTGACTCCCACCTACGAAAAACTCCCACCTAGAGGTGCTGAGTCCAAAGCTTGGAATTATACGCACATCATCACTGCATTTTCATTTGTATCAAACACACACACACACACACACACACACACACACACACACAAAAAAAGACCAGAGAGAATACAGTTCAGTTGATGCCTACTGGCTCCCATCATCAGGTCTTCAACTGGACACAAGATCTCTGTACACTCAAACAGATGTGGGTTGGGCAGGTCTCCTGACAAAGGTACTGGCAATACAATACTTGCTTTAAAAAAAAAAAAAAAATTAAAAAAAAATCATCATGTCAGGAACGCCTTTTGTTATAGACTAATCCATTCATTACAACAGATGGTTTACAGTTAAGCTTGGCACTGATGGCTCAACTCGAGGATGCTCCATGGGCTAGCCAAGCAGCATGCTAAGCTAATTATATTAAAGAGGGGCCAAAGCAGAACACTAGTTGTTAAAAAAAAAAAAAAAATTTTAAAAATTGAACCAGTTCATATTTGAATTGAATCCAAAATTGTGGAGTTAGAACTGAAACTACTTCATCTTAATCTGTGTGAGCCGAACTCTGAACGAAATCCTGTGATGCTCCAGTTAACTTGAACAACACGGCAAACGTTCACTGGGACTGTCATCTCAGGATCACTCAAAAACTGACTGTCATCTCAGGATCACCCACAAACTGACTGTCATCTCAGGATCACCCACAAACTGACTGTCATCTCAGGATCACCCACAAACTGACTGTCATCTCAGGATCACTCACAAACTGACTGTCATCTCAGGATCACCCACAAACTGACTGTCATCTCAGGATCACCCACAAACTGACTGTCATCTCAGGATCACCATCTCAGGATCACTCACAAACTGACTGTCATCTCAGGATCACCCACAAACTGACTGTCATCTCAGGATCACCCACAAACTGACTGTCATCTCAGGATCACCCACAAACTGACTGTCATCTCAGGATCACCCACAAACTGACTGTCATCTCAGGATCACTCACAAACTGACTGTCATCTCAGGATCACCATCTCAGGATCACCCACAAACTGACTGTCATCTCAGGATCACCCACAAACTGACTGTCATCTCAGGATCACCCACAAACTGACTGTCATCACAGGATCACCCACAAACTGACTGTCATCTCAGGATCACTCACAAACTGACTGTCATCTCAGGATCACCCACAAACTGACTGTCATCTCAGGATCACTCACAAACTGACTGTCATCTCAGGATCACTCACAAACTGACTGTCATCTCAGGATCACTCACAAACTGACTGTCATCTCAGGATCACCCACAAACTGACTGTCATCTCAGGATCACCCACAAACTGACTGTCATCACAGGATCACCCACAAACTGACTGTCATCTCAGGATCACTCACAAACTGACTGTCATCTCAGGATCACTCACAAACTGACTGTCATCTCAGGATCACTCACAAACTGACTGTCATCTCAGGATCACTCACAAACTGACTGTCATCTCTTGGTTTGTGGTTCAGCCCTACTTTAAGTAAAAGCTTGCAGAATGACGAAGTGAGGCCGTGGAGACGAGTAATAATCAAACCGATTTGATTGAAAAACAACGTGGTGAGGCTTCATTCAACTGGCAATCGGAGAGCAGGTGAATGATGGAGCTCTGAGACGACAAAATTACATGTGATGTCATTCTTTACGTTAGCATTGGGGTGGGCGGTATGGCGTAAATATCATATCACGATTTTTCAATAATCAAAAAAAAAAAATCACGATTTCGATTTTATCCCGATTCTTTTCACATTGATTTTTGAGACTAATTTGCAAGTTTCTGGTCAGTGCAACCAGACCATTTCTGTATGTAAAACAGTCCTAAAAGAAAGAAAAAAACAAACAATTTAGGCCAAAGAACCTTTCTGAAAAGATTTTCATTCAAACTGTTGCAGTTTTGCCAACATGTGCAAAGGACGTACACCTACTAAAAGTGATTAAACAAATTCGTGGTGTTGCTATGCGAACCGTCTCTGTGCAAACTTTGCAAATTACCTTCGTCTGCGCTTTGTCATTTGGGGAAAAGCCAAACCAATTCCATGTAATGGAAGTGGAGTTTTCCTTTGAGACCAACTCCTCGCTCAGGCTTTCAGCCATGGCTGTCCGTGTGGCTACCGCTACACACGCAAATAAGGAGGAAGGTAAGAAATTGCGTCACTACCTGTAGTTCGCTATGATTGGTCGGTCAGGTTGACGACGCATCTGGTGCGTCGGCGCATCAGCATAGAACTGCAATTTATAGAATGTGACATTGGGCGCCGCTCAGTTTTGAAACTCGCCGGTGGCGCCGCGCACCGTCCGCCGCCCCTCGCAAAACCTGCGCACGGTGGCAGATCCCGTTTCGACACCCCGCTCAAACAGCGGAGTCGCGAGGCGCGCGAACGATTCATACGATCTCCTCACTTTGGCACATCGTCTACACGTTCCAATATCGTCACATCGCACACCCCAACCTTAGCATAGGGTTGGAAAGTGTCAATTTATGTTGTCTGACTTAAACTAGACTTGGTAAACACACGCAAACACATTCGTCAAATTGAAATACTTTCACTGCTTAACAGCCGAAAGGGGCATGGCACCTCCCTTGGACTCAGTGACGCGCGGTGAGGTTCGTGGCTGCTGAGGCACTGACTTCATCACAATCAGATCTGTAAACACATGAAAAAAAAACCTGCCCTTAATAATAAAAACCAGACAAAAAAAAATGTTCTCCATGTTTTGGCCTCTGTCTGCCATAGCTTCTTCAGCGCTTTGGATACTTTAGCGTGAACCTCCTGCTTCGATTGAAAATCCAATTTAGAAAATTGTTTTAGCTTAGAAATGTAATCCTCCATTGTGACATTACGGCCACTCAGGAGGAAAAAAAAAATAACTGAATGACTGCACTTGACTTTCCTTACAGTAAATTGTAGCTCGCTGTCACTCAGTCTGCAGCGGAGCGGAGGAGGCGCAAGCAGAATCCCTGGGCTCACTAGCGCCTCCTCCGTGAAGCGGGAGAACTGCGTGCCTCACCCGGCACCTTTTATGATCGCTCAGCACAAGAAACATACATTAACATACATTACATAAACAAACATTACACATACAGTTTTCGACAAAAACACTATACATGATATTCACCAGCTAAACTATAGCAATGTAGTTAATATAGCAAAAGTATTTGAACATTTTAACAGCGACATAGAAAGAGACAGCAATACGGGCTCCCTGCGTAGCATGCAGCACAGTTAGCCGAGTCATTGCGCAACCCCTGGTGAGGCTCAGCTGCCTGGTGCCTCACCACCACGTCTCTTCTCAGTATTTGAAAAATCTGTGATTTTGAATAAAAAAATAACTTAAAACTGGTTTAGTTGAAAGCAAAACAACCTCATAGTACAAATCAAAGGATAAATACAACAATTACATTTATTTTTTTCAATTTACATTTTTTTCTTTCCATGATGACAGGTGAGGCAGGGCCTCACTTGCCTCCCCTGACCGCACGTCACTGCTTGGACTGAGATGAAAGTTTTGTGGTGTCTTCTGCGAGGGTGGGGCAAGGCTGATGAAGGGTGTCCCAAAACGGACGGAGCCAAATACACTGAGGGGCAGAGGGTGCTTGAGGCGCTGACAATCAAAGTGCAGGCTTAAAAGTGCGGAGGTGGAGCTTTCCTCTTCTGTTACGCTCACTTGAATTGCAGCAGTCACTAAATCCAGTGACTGGTTTATAATCCACGTCCCTGGAATGAATTTCAAATTGATATCTCTGGAATAGTTTCACAAAAGTAAAAACTAATACCATTATGTACACTATACGGTGTGCTCTATAATCAAATCATTGTTTAACAGGGGCATAAGGGGTCGTTACGCCTAGGATTTTATTTGTGTAGATTAACGAAACCTTAATTTTAGTTAAACTTACTCTTGGAAAACAAATAACCGACAAAAAAAAACAGAAAAATATGAATGACCTTCTGCACTCAGGTCTTTTATCACCAGCGCAGTGGGATGACAGCGTGCCGGTGGGCTAGCGGTTGGTGGGTTTTGCAGCCGAGGCAGAGAGACATGTCTGAACCTAAAATCCAGCGTTAAACGTAGCTTCGCTTTCCACTCTGAGTCCGACACCACCTTCATCCTGTCAGTCAAGTCTACGGGCTACCCTCTGATTAGACTTTTGGTTTCAGTTTTTTAATTAACAAATGTGGGCGTTGAAAAACTCTAAATTGACCGTAGGTGTGGCTGTGAGTGTGAATGGTTGTCTGTCTCTATGTGTTGGCCCTGTGATGGACTGGTGACCCGTCCAGGGTGAACCCCTCCTCACGCCCACATGAATTAAATGGGTTTTATTTCGACTGCAAAATGGGTTATTAACCCTAACCCTGATGTAATAAGTGTTTGCCAAAACGCCACCAGTAACACAGCTCTAAGGTTAGCTACCGACATTAAAAACATTAGGGAATGAGTACCATGTAAAATACATACGGACAAAACTTGTCAATCTCAAGCACAACGAAGCTCGTTTTCAATTCGTTCTATCCGTTACCGGCACCTTCCTTCATTTCTTCGTCTTACCAGTTGATGGACACTTGCAGAGCTGTTGGTTCACGTTCAAGCTAAATCGGTGCTTGGTTTTCCCAACGTGGCTGCACAACGGCGCAGGGCTGTGGTCTCCAACAAATCGCAAGTTTGCTACAGTTTTCATGTAATCGTAATATTGATTTGGCCGGACAGGAACATTCATTTCCTGTTAGCATATTAAAGGAAAGAAGAACAACAATTAAGTGAAACTAAATGCGATAACAGATTTCTGGTGCAACAACCCCCCCCCCCCCCCCCATTGGTCATTTTACATCTATTTCCAGGTGTTTTCATGACTGGACTGGAAATCCAGTCTAAATTTCCAGATTGTTCTGGACCTGTAGGAACCCTTAATAATGCTTTTTTTTCTCTTTTTGTCGTCAATTCAGATTAAAACATTTCAAACATGGGAAACTTGACATCAACATACAGCCCTCCAATGAATTATAAACAGCTGAGACATGTGGAATCAGGCAACTATGGCGACATCTTTGAATGTTTTCATGGAAGATTAAAAAGGACTGTAGCCATTAAGAGGACCTATGAACGGAAGATTTCTGAAAATGAAGTGAGTTCATGTTTTATTTCAATTTTTTTTTTTTTGAAATTGGAAATGACCAAATAAACTTTGATGCTTTTTAGTTGATAACATATATTACAACTCGTGAATTTCTTTTCTGCAACTTAATATATATAAAAACATGTCACGTGTCTCTAGATAAATATTGCCAAGAAGTTAATGGGGGCCAACCTGCACGAGAGGAACATTGTCGAGATCTATTCATGCCGGAAAAAGTTCCTGGGTTGTGGGAAGAACCTTATGGTGTTCGAGAAGGTAGACATCAGCCTGGGACAGTACCTTGTCCAACGGCAGGCCCCTATGCGTCTCCAGGATGTGAGGACTGTCATGCAACAGGTAAAATAATTGACAAATAAGCATTTAAGTTTCCAAATGTAATCCTCTGAATTGTATTTCTCACCTTATAATTGTTGTAGACCAGCATTATGTAGTCAGGCTGCCCATTTGCCTGTTCCATTGTTCACAATTTCTTAAAAATAAGTTTTATGGTTCTTTCCAGATGGCCACAGCATTGTCAGCCCTCAAAGGCGTGAGGGTGATCCACACTGATGTGAATCCATTCAACATCATGTTGGTGGATCGAGTGCTGCAGCCCTTCAAGATCAAACTGATGGAGTTCGGCTCGGCTGTGGACAGATCTAGAACTGGACAGGTCAAGATTCAGGAGTTGGCTTCCTTCAAGTAAGACCTACAGAAACATTCATCTCTCTTTTACCAGACTGTTCTGTTTTGGCATTTTCTGCTGTTAGTGTCAAGTTTATCGCTTTGGTTGATTATTATCTTAATAAATGATGAAATGCCTTTCCTCCACACTCAGGGCTCCAGAGGTCATTCTTGGATTGCCCTACTCCCAGGCCCTGGACATCTGGTCGCTGGGCATTGTGATGGCATCCATGATTTCAGGCATGGAGCCTTTCAAGGGAAGAACAGACGACGAGCAAGTAAGTTGTGTATTATAAGTGGACTGGCTTTCCATCTTCTATTAATTCTGTAGGGAAGCTCTCTTCATATACCTGAGAGACTGTGTGTGTATCAGTTTAGACTATCAATCAGCCTCGTCCCCTCTTGATGTCTCTGGACTGTGGGAGGAAGCTGGAGTACCAGAGAGAACCCACACAGGGAGAACATGGAGACTCCACACAGAAAGACCCTGTGCTGGAGCCGGGACACAAAACCCGAAACCTTCATGCTGTGAGGCGACAGTGCTGACCGCTGCACCACCGCGCCGCCACGATACTGTGTTAAATTTAAAGACAATCAGATGAATAATTGCCCTTTACCCATTAAAAGTGTCCAGTTTTGTTTTAATTAATTTCAGGATCTCCTTGAGGATGCATATACATCGAAGTATGCATGTTACCACGTGATTGTGTGTTGTCCTGCCGTGACTAATGGGAGTAAATTGTCAACCATGAAATAATGCCAATGTTTCTTTTTCTCCAGCTGCAAGATTACGTCACACTCCTGGGACAACCACCAGCCCGTCTCCTTAAGTGGGGAAGGGAAACGAGTAAATACTTTAAAAAGACAGCTTCCGGTCGCTGGAAATTCAAGGTGAATACTCGATCTTTCAAATTTTAACATTTGTTTCAATCGTACCATTATTTTCTAAACAGCTGTTAAAGTTTCGTAATCATGAGCTAAAACATGTTAATTTTCTTTTTAAAGAAATTGGCAGCATATGAAAGTTCAACAAGGCGAATTAAAAGGGTAAGTGCTCATGGAGAGAGAGGATGCTAAAAGGTGAATTGGATGTTTGTCTTGTTGTGATCTTTAAAAATGAATTTGGTCGCTGCTTAATTTTTAAAAAATTTTTTATTGCTATGCCAGAGTCCAGAAAATGAGACGGACATTGATGAGTGGGTGGAGTGCATGGACCTGTTGAGGAAGATGCTCAAATGGTGCGACAGGGAAAGGATTACACCCGACGATGTCCTCAAACATCCATTCATCACCGGGATTTACACCAGCAGTGACTCCAGTCCCAGCATAGAATCAGGCAGTGACCAGGACCATCAGGCAAACAATTGCATCCCGGATGCTGCTAGTGGCAGAGTCCGAGACTTGGACAGTGACCAGGACCCAGAAACAGTCAGGGAAGAAGCCCAAGACTCAGACGATGATGGAGTATCAGAAGTAAACAGTGATGGGGTCATAGAATCAGAAAGTGAGCAGGACTTAGAAGCAGCTGACAGTGATACTGACTGATGGAGTCTAGAATCCATAAACAGTCAATGACAGACTCCACAGTGGCCAAGCCCCAGAAGCTGACAGCGGCCAGATATGAAGTGAGGAGTCCATCAAGAATGCTGAAACGTTAGCTTCCACTTCTGAGGACTCGGACTCCAGCTGAGGACACCAATTCCATCTCTGCTCTTGTGTATCGCTTACAGCATGGATCTGAAAGAGCAGAGATAGGTTTTTTGGTTGCGTGGGTTCTTGTTTCCACTGAAGCCAGGACCTGGTAGAAAACACTTCAGGTGGTTTGAACATTTTCTTATTCCTTTTTGTTTTACGACCATAGAACTGCAAAGAAGATTGATCGGACTGAATGGATTGATCGATTGCCTTCAGCTTGCGTACTCTGTTAGCCCAAGCTGTCGTGAAACAAAAAAAAGAATATAAATATTACTTGATTGTGCGTCACATATTTGAGGTTTCACTAGTGTTTTTATATAAAGAGACCAGTCACAACAAATCTAAAAAGGGGCCTGGGGGGAGAATCCAGCATTATATTAAGTATTTGCTCTTAATTTTATGCTCATGTTATCTTTTTCTTTTTCTTTTTTTTTTGGTATTCTTAGTAAACATTATCTTTTGGTGTTTTCTCATAGTTCCAAGTAAATTCACTCTCAGTTCTATAAGTTGGTGTTCATTCTTAGCACTATGCTAGCAGTGTACTTGAGACTTCACTTTTCTAAGATTACCTTAGCTTTTGGTGGTTGGTCTTAGCTCTGAGCTAACATTATCTTTCGGTGTTTGCTGTCTCAGTTGCACATCCACATGGAAACATTTTTCCCTCAAAAGCCTGTATATTTCATAACTGAAGCAGACTTTTTTTGGAATACACAAAGTGTCTCCTTGGGACAAAACTGTACCATCAGTGGTCCTTCTAGTTTGAGTTTTGGCCGAGAGTAAGACGGCAGACTTGATGGCTGGATTTTATGCAGCTGGTGAGGCCGTGCTTGTCCCCAACACACCTGTCTCCATTAAGGCAGTCAAACACACACACACACACACACACACACACACACACACACACACAGAAAATAAAAGGGTAAACAGGGGTGATACAATTAACTCAATGTGGAGGGGGTATCAGGAGAATAAATAATGCTTCCCGGGGATGAAGAGATAGTTCCACAGGAATAACGGAATAGCAGGCCACAGAATCACTGAATCAAGCCCAACAAACAGTCACCAGATATCGAATCAGGACTCCCATCTGTAAAAATGAACATCAGCTTCCAGGTAGCTCAGTGAGTCTGTCACTGGTTGTCTCTACGGACTTCAAATGGTCTCAAAGTCCTCTCACCATGGATGATTAAATCTTATGTTTGTGGGAAGTTTTATCAGTTTACTCTAAGTATAATTCTTCTAGTGGCTTGGTTAATCCTCACAATAACATGAAGCGGGAAAAGGATTCATTATAATCTACTTGGTGTGCCAAAAGGTACTTCATAAAAGTTTATTTTGCAATAGGAGTTTGTCACAGTGAGTACTTGAGGTCACTAGAGGAAGAATGCTGCAGGCATTTTCAAAGCCCTCGTCGCTATGTGAGCCAACTGCAACCTTCAAGGTAGCAAGTTCGGAACTTGCAAGGTTTGGATCGAGCTGTAAAATAAATTGCATTTTGTTTTTTGTTTTTTAGGTTACTTCAATGTGTACAATAAATAGAAACAAGTTTTCTAAGAAGATCCTGACTTCTTTAATTTGCAAAGGCATCATTGCTACATTCCAGTCCTACAGCTGCCCATGACTACGATGGTTTGCACGCAGAAATACAAACGAGCCGGATCTTTTTGTCTTTTTTTTTTCCCTATCACGGTAACGGATTGAGCCAGACTTTTCCTCTTTGCTGGCACATCGTAATGGAGAGGTGTCTGACTATGCGAGACTGCATAATTAATGATGGAAGTCTCTCGTGAATTTCAAGTGCAAACAAAACAACAGATGGTTTACGGTGGAAGATTATTTCTCACGCTTATTTACAAAAGACACCAGAACAGCTGCATGTCGAACAATGCTAACTTTAACCAGTAAAGTTGTTTTAATCAGGGATTCAAAGTGTAATTTCATGAACTGATAAAAGTACAAATTTAACAGGAAATCATTTATCACTAACATTATTTATGGTGAATGACTTCCTATATTCAGATTTTCACACGTCTGAATTCAGATACATAATCTGCAGCTCCCCACTCTCCGAACACTCTTGTGACCAAATACTATGAAAACCACCGGGACAATTACTGAGACACATTGACATGAAAATGTAATTATAATGTCATTAAATGATAATTAAAAATGCGACCATCACAATCCCAGCGGGGCCACTAACTCCGCACTTGCAATTTGCTAGCTCAGTGGTCTACGTGTCCTGTGAGGTACATGTAGTTGTTGGGAACTTGTCAGCACCGACATTCCCCGAAACACCAACTCAGTAAATGTAGTTTACAGCTTCACTGTTTTATTGTGAAATTATTTGCATGAGGGGCAGCATGGCCCAGGCGTAGAGTGGCTGTCTAGCAACCAAAGGGTCGCTGGTTTGATACGGAACCCCTAATTGCTCCTAATGGCCCTGCAACAAACTGGTGACAGGTGAACTCTTCCTCTTGCCCAGTTTCAGCTGGGATAGCCACCCCCCCCCCCCCCCGGGCCCCTTAACGGATAAGCAGTATAGAAAATGGATAGATTGATTATTTGAATGCACACAAAAAATAAAAATAAAAACATCAGTACACCCTAAATTCTATCTATAAAACTGGGTGATGTAAGGAAATTAAATCCCAGTTTGTTGTTTATTTGGATGACTGATTTTTTTTTTTTTTTTGTATACTCCAATCTTTTAACCAGCAAATGCACTGCAGCGATCCTGCTCTAGGAACTAGATTTTGTGCAAGCAGGCTTTCTCAGTGCAGTGGGCTCCATTTGAATTACTGTAGAGGTTGAACCTGTGTTACTTCTTTGATGAGGATGAGAGAAACCAAGTTCAGCCAAGGAGGAGGCAATTCTCTCTCAAAGTTTCTCCCATGCTCATTCGCCAGCAGCTGTTTGAAAGCTTGCCTATCAACAGCGGGCATCTTTCTTCTTTCCTCTCCAAAGTATACGCAACGCTGAACAATTCTGTGAACAAGTTTGGTTGGTTCTGTTTGGGTAATTCAGACGGATCAGGCCGGATACCGGCTTACCATGATGAGTACATTAAAGTAGTATGCATTTAGCGTGGTACTTGAAAATGTCCCATACACGTCACCTGGGTGCAGTAATGGGAAACAAGAACTTTTACATGCTTGCGTTAAGAAAAAACATCGCATCGTCTCAAATTATCTGTGCCTTGGCCAGAAATGCTTGCGCTAACGGTCAACTAGCTGTATGTTCTGTGACAGCATGAGTGGAAAACTACTCTGTAGTCGTCATTCCAACAGAAATACCACATTGCGTTGTACTGAGTAGTTCCTTAATGGGTGCTTTTCACTGTGGCCTTACTTGACCTTTGACCTGCAACATCTTTTCAGTTCATCCTTCAGTCACAGAGGACATTATTGTCAAAGAAATACCCGCAGGGTGATCCTGAGATATTGTGTACATGTGGGTTGATCTTAACCTTTGACCACCAAAGTATTTTCATATTCTGTATTTTTCTTTTCAACATTTTGTGCTCCAAAACGCCCTCAAAGTTTACTTTCGGAAGACATGAAGTTTAAAAATGAGGGAAAAAACATTTTGCATATGTGCCCTCTTGCCAAAAATTGTTTGCGTCCCTGCTCACTTCTGTGGGTGAAAGTCTAGAAGTCAGGAGTGAGCGAGCTCAGCAAAGCAGAGTGAATTTCAGACCTCCAATATTCATGTGCACCATGGATAAAGTTAGATTACATTACATTACATTCGGTAATAAAGAAGCAAACCACTCCGATTAGCAGCAGAGATAAAAGTAGCCTGTAAGTAAAAAAGTAGTAGTGCACATATATACAAACCTGTATAGATAAACAATAGAGCCCGAAATGTTACAATTTGAAGGATCATAACATTTTCCTGGAGGAGTTACCATGGCAAAGGAGAACTGAAATAAATATTCATTAATACGTCACAATAACCTTGGATGTTATTTTTTTGTAACCCCGCCCAATCTCACGTCAAATATCATAATCACATCATGCTTTCTCTTTCCCTCTGCCTTTCCAAGCAAGTATAGAAAAAAAAAACAGTCTACATTGTTGTAGTTGGTATTTCTAGACCTTACAATTGGCTGAAGAGAACGTCGTCTCCAGAACATGAAGAATATGTGGAAGAATCACTCAGGCAAATGGAAAAGTAAACAGCCGTGGGTGGTGAGAGTATTAGAAGAGATTAAAGAGGTGGCAGGCTGCGGGGCTGCCCCAGCACCATTAGCATCAATACCATCCTGGCTTTAGAGCAAAGGCGACACGCTGCTCCTAAGCCCTGCTTCTGGGGCCCCTCGCCTCACTCCAGATGTGTGACTCCACTAAGCTCACCAATATCCAGCAAGCGGGGTGATAGAGGTAAAACATCCACCATTTCATGCTTGAAATGGGGGTTCGGTGTGTTGGTTATACCGTCATTAGCGGGGTGTTTATCTCGCTGGAAACACGTCATCGCTCACGAGGATTTTTAAATTCCAGATTAAAATTAGCAGTGAAAATTCAAATCAGCCGCATCCTCTTAACCTGGACTGGACTTCTTGAATAATACGGCCCATAAGACTCCACATGAGTTGTCAAAGGAGGCACGCTTTTGGGGGCGGGGGGGTTGATGAGGATCAGTCATTGCTGCAGTATTACTTGCAAGGCAAACACTGCAAACACTCAACTTTGATTTTCTCCCCCCATCTCTTCAAATGGATGTTGGTACTGTATTTGCAGACCTTAATGTTTGTACTTCTTTAGTCACTGATTCAGCCACAGAATTGACAAAAATTTGACTTTCAGTATTTGGGATATGACTTTTTGTCAGCCAAACCCGTGTTTTGTACCGGCTTAAAAATAAAAAACAATTACGCACGATGTTCAGGAGAGATCACCATACCCCTGGAACCCCTCTGCCCCGGGGCTGAAATCTCATTGCAGTATTTATGCTAATTATCATGAAATAATATCTGTAGATGCTAGCTGGTACACCAGGGCCTTCCCCAAGGTTGTATGATGCTGTTGTATCACAATGTGATACTAATTATTTTGCACGTCTGTTTTACTTTGCCATACTATTACGATAAAATGAGGGAGGGAGGGGAGAAGAAAATGAAAGTTTTTGATATTCAAAATATGTGTGTGTAGATTGATTGCCAATTAGAGAGGCAGGCAACACTTCCTTGGTTCAGGTTAAGGGACAAGTATTGACGCCCCAGGCCCTCGCGCTGTGCCTTTGTCTGTCTGGGACTTTTTGATAGGCTGCACACAGGCATAGACCGCTCTCTTATTTGCACTCCTCTGTTATTTCAGACGGAGCTGCTTTTTGAATGCAAAACAATATCTTCAAAAGGTGACAGTGGATTGAACCCCTTCAGCAGGGGAGGATTTTCTATCAAATCTGGGATCAGTTCACCTTCGCGCCCTGCTCAGAACCAACCATCTCAAAGTTTCACTTTCAGACCAAACTTCAGATTAGGATCCAGACTCGTTGGGGTGACGTCTGAGCGCATCGGATGAATTCCAGTGAGAGTCATTATCTTTACCCTGTGACGTCACGGGTCTGGTTGTCTTGGCGGAGTTAAACAGATACAGTGAGAGAGAGTGAGAGACAATGATCGTCAGAGCAGGATGGATCATCGACTGCGATGTGGTGATGTATCGCTGAGCGAGACGATGGTGTCACCTGGTTATATTTAGATCTCGCATGAAGAAGCACATTCGACATGGTCCAAATATCACTTCCTGCCTCCACTAGGTGGGGCTAGAGAAATTATTACTGCATTTATAATGTTGCTGTACATCATGTGACGACAACACTGTGCACTTTGTATGTAAATCAAATGACGTTTGTTACATCAGGCTACCTTCCTGTAACCCCAAGGTGGCGCTATTCAGACTGGGATTCATCAAACTCGTAGTTTGGGTTTGTTTTTGTTTTTTTTGCATAATCCTGCTGACAGAAAAACACCAGTGAAAACATGACCTCCCTGCTGGAGGTAAAAACAAAACAAAACAATTTAATTATCTAGTTTCATTAAGTTTGAAATGTTGGTATTGAGATACAATACATGACATTCTATCTATTAGAGTTTATCATCCAGCAGCAAAACAAGCTGAGCAATTTAATATGCAGACTTAATTTATCACATGGATTGTGTGTAGGCCCATCCATCCATCCGTCCGTCCATCCATCCATCCATCCATCCATCCATCCATCCATTTTCTATCTCTTATCCTGTCAGTGGGAGGGTGGAGCCTATCCCAGCAGCCTTCAGGTGAGAGGTAGGGTTCACCCTGGACAGGTCACCAGTCCATCACAGAGCCTATCAATCAGCCTCGTCCCCTCTTGATGTCTTTGGACTGTGGGAGGAAGCTGGAGTACCAGAGAGAACCCACGCAGGAACAGGGAGAACATGGAGACTCACACAGTAAGATCCCGTGCTCCAGCACGAACCTGACCGTGCTAACCACCCGACAGTGCTAACCACTGCACCAACACGCTACCCGTGTGTAGGCCCACGTTCACATAAAAGCAGTCTGCTCTTTTGGCTTTTATTTATAATATATTAAGGTGCCATATTAGCCTGTGTTTTTCTTGTTTTGAGGATTTTTTTGCCCTCGTGCAGAAATTCTCCAGGACTGTGAGAGATGGAACATATTGGCGCCACCCAACAATTTTCAAATAAATCCTATAAAAGCCCATTTTACATTTAATTTTATCATCGGCACAAGGAAATCGTGGATTTTCAGCAGGCTCTCTGCTAACCTGCTAGGATCTTTCCTAAAGTGACCGGGAAACACGACTGACAAGGCAAATGGCTTTTACACAAATACAGTCTCGAACCATTATCATGGATTTGTTCTTTATTCTGTCCTAATTCAATCACGAGCGCAGATACGTCAGAAATCAAATGACTCACCAAACATCTGCTCCTTGTTTATATAAACCCAGAGGGATCTCAAGCGTGTGACATTTATACAGACATTTATAGACACTGATATGAAACATTTGCATTAAAAAAATATGCAGTAACACTATGATGATGCAGTTTTTGTAGACCCAGTATATACCACATTAATGACTGGCCTTCATCAGGAATTTATACCAATTACAATCCACTGTTAATTACAGTTAGCTGGAAATGTGTGTGTGTGAGCGCGCGCGCACGCGTGCGTCACATAAAGCCAGAAGCTACATTACTGTTACTTCCTGCTGTCAAAGTGTTTCCAGCTGTTTGCAATCTGCACGAAACAAATGACTTCGTCGAATCTCCAAGCGCTCTGCATGTGGAGTTCAAACGTGGGGAAACGATGCTTTAGCCACCTGATGATGGACAAACTGAGGAGGATGAAATCTCCGAGCGTCTTTCTTTACCAAGAGGATGATGAAGTATTTTGTATAAACCTCCTCGGGGGCTTTGTAGATGATATAATGTCATTACTTAGTTTCTGCAATTTAAATGTGCTGTGAGTCGTAGCCTGCAGTGCAGAGTGCTTTGTCTGCCCAAAGGGGGAAAAAAATAAAGAATGTAATGATATTAATGATGCATTTTAATGTAAAAGACTGATTTTATTTTATTATTTATACGGTCACATGACATGAGCTGAGGAAAAACTGCTGTTACAGAAGATCATCACTGTTCTCGAGGATCATCCCCATTGTTTGCTGCCAGAGGATTGATGGGAGGCTCAGTGAAATGGATGGGTGTGTGTGTGTGTGGGGGGGGCCACTTATCTTTAATACATTTTTCATTACTTTTGTTGTTGTTGTTTTTTAGTTTACTCATCAGGAAGCATTGTAACAGCCCACTCACCAGCTACTCGAGTGTGTCCACCGCTCCATACGTTCCTCGCCTCTCTCCCTCCTCTGCGACATTTGGTGTCTCCTGTTCAGCCGTGACTGAGCATCTTCTACTTCACACATTGGAATCCAGCAGTTGAAATTCAGACTTGTGTTCAGTAAAAAAACAACAACAACATCATCATCAACTCATTTGATTGCTTAAGTAAGCACTCTTTTCTTTTCTTTTTTAATTTGCATGTATCCCCAACCATTTCTTTGTTCTCCCTCTCTGTTGTTTGGAAGACGAAGATGCCACGGGGGATACGCAGCACAAATAAATCAAACTTTCTTTGTGTAAACAAAGGCATTAGACTGGCATAGTCAGGAGACAGTAAACAAATGGAATAAAAAGAAAACTCGACGCAGTTTTTTTCTCTATGTTTGAAATTCCTGAGAGCACTTGATGGCATTCTTCCCAATGTTTGACGATCAGATCCAACTGGTGGAAGACATGACAATGTGAGACGAATGTGCATTGATTTCTGTGGGGGAATCAGGTTGGAAATACAAACAGCAGAAGACGTAAATAATATTGAGGATCAAGACTCCAATTTTGTCATGCAATCCCGATGAGGAGAGAGAGAATATTTTGTTTATTATCAACATCTCTTCTTTTTGCCATGTTGGAGGAACATACCAACTGTCTGGGAAAAACGCCATCCGCCTCAGAGCCAGACGAGAAAATGGATACCCTTCTCACCTCTGTGTTTGCTTTCAGGAGCTGGGACCCACAGAGGCTATCCGCCTGCTAGTTAGCTTAGCACAATGAACGGTAGTGGATGGGAAGTGTTAGCATACATTCACCTTGCTCTCTCAGCCTGCTAAACTTGCAGTTCCATCTCAGTGTGGTTGAGTTCAAATAGTTGGAAGTCCGGGATCTTGTTTGGTTTAGACGTAATCCTCCTCATCCTCTCTCACAACGTCATCAACAAATATTTTGTTTCAAATAAAATTACCACACCTGGCCAGGAAAGTAGTTCTGTTTATGTCTCACATTTTCAAATAGTTATCTCAATGTTACGCACAACCCCGCAGGCAGAGGCCATTCTGGAGAAAAGTGTATTTTGTGACTTTTGTCAGAGGCATGCTAACACTTTACACCTACCACCACTCATTGTGCTAAGCTAACTAGCTGTACTCTGTAGGAGGTGAGAGGGTTATCAATCTTCTTGTCTGGATCTGAGAAGGATGACAAATAAATGTATCATCCAAAAAGTTGGCCTGGTTCTTTAATCCAAGTGGCTGCCGGCTGTAAATTTATATTTAACAGAATAACATCAATCATATTGTCCAAAAATTGTCATGAAAGAAAATGGCCTCTTCCCAAAGTGTCTATTTCTCTACTTTGCTGCTCCAATTTAGCTCCCTCTACGCTTGTTTGCTGTCAATACTAAATAATTTTCATGCCTATAAAGTAGATTACGTCTTTGAGCTTGCTTCATGTGTTTATTTTTTTCCCCCTTAAAGTCATCTTTATTGGAATGGAGTGATAACTCTGTTTCTTAGGGCTCTTGAGTTGATGTCCTCATCCTGTTTTCTCTTGCTCTCCATCTCTAAGAGAGTGGCGTGCAGTGAGAGGACTTGATTAAAAAGCAATAAAGCTATAAAGCAGTGATGGAGGCAGTTGTTAAAGAGGCAGACGGAGAGGTGTGTGATTGCTCTGGGATCATCTCCCCGTGGTCAGACGTACTCTTTGAGTATTACTTCTGATCGCTGATTTCATTGCGTATACTTTTTTTTTTTTTCCCCGAGCAGAGATGCTCTTGGCTAATATGCAGTCAATATTCTCCTGACGGACAAGACCCCTTCAAATTGGACACATAGCAGAATATTGCTGTTACGGCCGCTTGCTCCAAATGAAGAACCTGGCCCTGAGGACCTGTTGGTCATTTGTTGCATGGCCACCACAGTATGTGTCCAGTAATGAATCAGGACCGATGGAAGTTCCAGCATCCAGGGAAAATTCCATTTAACTTCTAGTTAATGAAAACATAGTGACTCTCTCCTCTTCGGTGTTTTTGTCTCTTCAGTTGAAACTATGATTTATAGATTTGTATCGAACACATGCGATCGCTTTGGATACTGGTTGTGAATGTGAGTACACGGTGGATCACAAAGATACTTTTGTGGTACAATCTCAAATTTTAGATGCAGATGATGACCATAGTATTGTTAAAATCTGCTCCTAACTGTTCTTCCAAACCACCAAAAACATGCGATCATGATGATTTCCTGCAGCCAAAAGGATCATCTGTAAAGCTGGAAGTAGGGAATTTGATCAAGAGGTATCAATAACGTGCCCGGAAAAATACCACGAAGAGCTACTTCCGAGGTCCAGAACCACAGGTTGATCCTCTGTATCCTGCTAAGAAAATTCACACTTGGAGTTGCAGGGGAAGAGGTTTGAGTCTCAGCACCTTCGTCATCAAACGTGACTACGATTAAAATTCTCTTTTACTGCAGGTGCAGCTGGGTGCTGGAGGTTTCTTCTTACACTAAATTAACCCTTTCTCCTCCATTACACCGGTCTTAGGTTGCTGGTGTGCAAAAGCACCATCTTTGAGAGATCCCGCTATCAAACGATCATATTTCAGTCATCAGGACATAACAAAAAAAGAAAAATCACCTGTACTTCTTTCATATACTCTGTATACTGGTACTGATTTAGTTTCAGGATCAGTTCAGCAGGTCTATGGTGTCTCTGCTATCGTTGTGTATTTGGCCTTAAATCCACCTCCATGAGCCACTTGAGTCCTGCAA
Source organism: Aulostomus chinensis (assembly GCF_037954235.1). Classification (NCBI taxonomy): domain Eukaryota; kingdom Metazoa; phylum Chordata; class Actinopteri; order Syngnathiformes; family Aulostomidae; genus Aulostomus; species Aulostomus chinensis. The sequence continues at coordinate 19,435,267 of NC_141339.1, forward strand.
TATGTGCAGGAGAAGTTACTGAAAGTAAAATGTTTTACTGGCCATAACAAAGCCACACTTCATTTTCAGAGCCACAGCACAGCGAATGTGTTCTGAATAAATACTGACTGAGGAAATACATTTTAATCTGTCCAAACTTTACATTTTAATAATGACAGAATAACTGAGCAGCTACACACTGTCAAATTTGAGCCCCTCCTTAATGATCTCCTATTCATTTCGAATTTCCCTGCTTCCAATCATTAATGCATCAATTATACCCCACAAAGGTGAGAACATAACTGAGGCGGCGAGAAGCAATTATAATTCTCATGACTTTTAGATGAGGCTAACCGCCGAATGCTCGGCTATAGTTTGAAACATGAGCCGTGTAGTCGGTGCATGGAAATGGAGAATAACGGCAGTTTTTGTTGGAGTTACCTCACGTTTTGTCCTGTTTTGATTTCAACACCTGTTTCACCTGACAGATTCTCACATTCTTACATGCTCCATATGTAGGAAACGGCCTTGTAGAACCTCTCTTCTGGACCTTTCATTCATGATTTTTTACTGATCCATCCATCCATTGCATACCGTTTGTCCTGTGAAGGGCCATGGGGGGGGTGGGGTGGGGGGGTGGGGGGGGTAGAGCCTATACCAGCAACAGGAACCACATATCCAGTCAAAACAGGTGGAAAACCACCACCTTAGAACGTGAGTCTCGTGTGCCTGAATCCCTCCACCTCTTCATACGGATTTTTACTTTTACTGATGTCATGTGATTTCCTACTTGCCTGCCATCATAATTTCTATGACCACTAGATGGCATGTATCATTTATACATGTAAATAAATTAGTTTTACAGCCATAAGTCACAAACTGCTTGTTAATAAGAGCCATACAATTTAGGATCTGCTCGTTCTTCCAGGGAGGACAGGCTGGTCCTGCCTGTTGAGATCGCTCCCGTACGCCAGACGACGATGGGCCGTTACCTCACGCCACCTGCCAGGTTGATGCCAACCCAAGTGTCTTCATTAACTTTACAAATCTAGCTGTCTCTTTCCTTTAACTGCCCCCTCCTTTTTTTCCCCACACACATTTAAAGTGCCACGATAAATTCCCGTTGTCTTGATCTTTATAGAGACGCGTCTTTTAATGTGCTTGAAATGTGTCCTTAGCAACAAGAGTCCTGGCTTTTATCGTCTAATGTTTTTAGTTGTCTGCCCCCCACCAGCACCCAGATTTGTTCGCTGTGAATTCTCCATCCCAACACACGTTTTTAATACATCAGAGGTCTCTCCCCAGGGTGATATTATATCTATATTTACTCATAACACATGAAAAAGACTCTTTTCCCTCCTCTTTAGTGATTCTAAGACACAATGTGGTCCAATTCTCCAGATACAATCAAAGAGTTGTGCTTTTAAAGTAGGCAGATGGACAAATGCATTTAGACAGAGGAATTTGGGAGTCCTCTGCATTTGTGTGAAATATTACAGACTTGATTGGAATTGACACGGCTATAATTCAGCCCGGTGAGAGGGGCCGGCCTTTGCTCTCTCTCTCTCTCTCTCTCTGTCTCTCTCTCTCTCTCTCTCTCTCACACACACACACACACACACACACACACACACACACACACACACACACACACACACACACACAAAGCACACAAAGCACAGACTGTACAGAATACTTGTAAGGTACATCTAACTTTCATCAGTGTATCTTCGAGCTTATTAGAGCAACAACATCGCATCATCTATTGTTTTGCAGCTGACAGTGATAATGAAAGAGTAAGAAAATAAACGCTGACGCGCAATTAATATGCTCAACAAACAGAAGCGCAACCTGTGAGAAGTTCAGAAAAGCCTCGTTTGTGTTCTCATAAAATGTTCTTCTTCTACCGATTGATTTGAATGATTTGAGAATAAATGAAAATGTAATCACAGTGTGCTGAAGTACATGAAATGGAAAAAATGAGGTATAGATTCACTAGACACTCACTTTAGAAGTAGCACGCAATGAGGTGACCTTTATGATGGTATTAATGCACCAAAAAAAAAAAAAATCAAGTTTCAAGTCAGGCATAATTCCATTATAGTTTTGGATGTGTTTCACGTTATGCTCCACTTTTGAAATATAATTAGCCAAAAACTTTTTTTATGAGTGAAAACCATGGAAGTTGTCACATTATTTATATCGATTTATATCCACTTATCCAAAGAATTTCTTGCCTCATTTCCACACATGGATACTTGATGCCCCTGAATCTACGCAAACCGAGTGGAAGTCCATTTGTGTTTTGCGAAGCTCCGCCTCCCTTTTGTTTTTGATTCAATATTTTCCGCAACCATGTTGAAAAAAACGGAGCTTGAGCTGCTCAGCTGCAGTGACCAGGGAAACAAAAATCAACACATCATTTATTGGGGGGCCACTTTTTTTTTTGTTTTTGTACCCAACTGAACCCCTGATTTACAGGTCTTTGCTCACACGCATAAATTTAAGAACACGGCCTTTAAAAGGGAGCACTGTGAGAGGTCTAGCTCGGTATGTAATGACTTCTAAGGTGCTAAATGATTCAACTCAGACAAAGTTCAACTTAAGTTTGAGTTCTGAATAGTCGCAATAATTCAACATGATCACCAAAGACATAAATCACACCGCACTCTATTTAAATGGGCTGTTCTTAAAACTGACTTCCTGAAACATCTGTCCTTTTCGTTCAGGTCCTTGACCTTTGTTCCACACACTCTGGCAAAGCAATTATATCCTCTTGGAGGGTGAAACTTTAAAAGAGCAGGAGTGATTACACTGGGTTACTTGAAGACATATCAGCATGCGCCAACATTGAACGATGAGTCTACTTAACCCATGATGTCACATCTGCTCTTCATTGCGGCCGTGTACAGTGGGAGGTGCAGCTCTCGTCAGACGTTACAGACGTTCTCTACATCCCCACCATACAAGAGGGGGAATATTAGCGGTGAACTGTTTTTGACACTGGCAAATCCGAATGTATTGGTTACAAAAGCTCCGAATGTTTTCAGGAAATCATTATTGCACACAGCCAGTTATTATGCAAATTCTTGTGTCCCATTCTTACATTTTAGCGATTCCCCTGTACATCACTCTCCTTTTCCTGTGCTGAAACAAAATCTCGCAATTAGCTCTTATCTTCCCCCTCTGCAGACAATGGCTCGGATTAAAATGAGTTCATGGTTCATGGTCGCGATGCTTTTAATCACAACCCTGGATATTAGCCATTAGGGAAACCAACCACCGCGCTCACAGCCACAAGTTAACAAAAGTGTCTACATGGTCATTATGGGAGCGTCATTTGGTGAGGTTGACATTACTAATGTGGCTCTCCTATTAACACAGGGAATCAAAAGAGGGAATTAACAGCGGATATGGAAGATAGTTTCCCCATTATTTTGAGAAGCAGGGTCTGACCTTCATCCCTCACGCAGGAGGACAAAAACTCCTTTAACACAGCTTGTTAAAGTCTGGAATGTGGCACTGCTGTTACGCCTCGTGATGCGCACCAAAGAACACGAGACAGAATGGGGCAGAACACAACGTTCTGTGCTCCAATGTGTACCGGTCACAGTGACCTTTGACCACCAAAAAGCTGTACGTCATCCTTGACACCAAGCGGATGTTTGCACAATATCTGAAGACGTTTTCTAAAGAGGTCCACGTCATATTGACCTTTGACTTCCACAACCTTTTAAGTTTGTCCTTGAGTCTCAGGGGACATGTCTGCCAACCTTCCCTCTGGGTGTTCCTAAGATATGACGATGGCGGGATAGATGGCTTGCGCGGAGGAGGTGACAGTGGGTTTGACCTTTGACCTAAAACTCTTTTCAGTCCATCTTCAAATCCTGGTGGATGCTTCTGCCGAGTTTGAAGAAGCTTCCTCAGTGTGATTGTAAGACATCACTTAAGCTCGGATGTGATGGATGTTGTGGTGACCTTTGACCGCCAAATTCTTTTCCCTTCATCCCTTTGTCCTAGCTCTGATTGCAATGACAGTGTTCCTGCTAAAAAGAAATAAGAATGGGACGGACATAGTGCACGTATGAGGGCACAATGACCTTGCTCATTGACCTTTGACCACCAAAATCTTCGCAGTTCATCCTCGAGTCCCAGTGGATGTTTGTGCCAAATGGCAGGAAATTCTTTTATAGCGTCTTGAAGATATTGATTCTGGCCTGACACACTAAAACGTAAAGCTTCCTCTCTGAAGCATAAAACAAATAATCTATGAAGACCCTGATTTATCTGACCTTTAACCTCCACCATCACCTGCAGGCTTGTAGTGCTGGTCACCACTGCAATCAGAGCTGCAATACCTGCTCTTGCTAATATGTTGACAATCCATCCTATCACTCCCTCTAATAGACTCTCGCTTTCTCTCTCCTCCTCTCCATTCATCATCAACAACAACACCCCAAAAAAAAGCCTCATGGAATTATTGATTCAGTACAATCAGAGAATGAAACAATTGAGGCAAGAAAAACAAGTCAGGGGTTTTAAGTTATTGATTTACTTGTCAGAGCAGGCCTCTGATCAGAAGCTGTGGTGTTTGAGTGTTTGCTTAGGCTACTTGCTGAGAGATGGGGGGGGGGGGGTTGGTTCTGCATCAACTACCAACCAAAAGTAAATCACTTTCAAGTAAATGTGAGAAACACTTGCTTGTTGTAATTGAAATCAGGTTGGCATTAACAAAATTCCTAGAAGCTTTCAGCACGATCATTAGCAAGGACATTATGCATACTTAAGAACAAAACTTGCTCGTGACTCATGGAAAATTCACACACACACACACACACACACACACACACACACACACACACACACACTATCACTGCTCATCTCCTCGACTGGCATGATCAATTCAAAGCCTCATTTCACGAGCAGACCTTGAGAGACATGAGTTCGCATCAACCTCATTTTTAAATCATCACATTGTCCATTTCTGAGTGTGCTTGTTCAAAATGAGCCAAATCTCCACATCATAAAATCCTGCTTCTGCTCATTAATGTGACAAGATGCTGAATTACTTTATCTGTGAAAGCGACGACGATTTAGATCGCGTGATGGATGAAACTCAAGCGGCTGACTTGTGTTTTTCAAGACAATTCAGATATGAACGTGTCAGGGTGGGTCTGAGATCTCCCTCTCCTTTTTTTTGCAGGGATTTAAAGCAGCTTGGATTTGAAACAACACATTAGCAGTGATGGGGGGGGGGGTGTTAAACATATTAGTCGTCCTCATGCCGTCTTGGTGAACAGACGTCACACCCACATAACCTTTATCTTCATAAATCTTTATCAATATCTTTATTATCTCTTTTTGAAACACAAGTATTAGAGAAAACACAATTTAGTCACCCTAAACTGCATTGTTGTCTGAGATAAAGTGTGTGAGCTTGAAGTGGGGCTGCTCACAGACGCGCCCCGGCGAAGAAATGTTTTAGGAAGTAAACTACTGCCACCTAGTGGACGAACAGCATAGTAAAATGGATGAAATAGACCGTGCTGCTATGGAAGAACTGGGAGAATGAAACATGTTACAGCCCAGTTTCACATTATTAATTGTGATGAGGAGTTTTAATCATCTAATATTGGAACTTGCCACCTGATTTCATTTTCTGTTATCCTGAAAATTGCTTCCTCACTTCTCCTCACCCTCCTCCAAGTTCCTCTCACCCTTCACTCCCCTCAGAGGGTAATTGGCAGCAAACTTCAAGCCTAAAAGAGTCCAACCCGTCCATTTTTGTTTACTGAGAAAATTGGGCATCCTTGAGATGCGTCTCTGCTTGAATGATCCGTCCTTATGCTAATCCTTGAAGACTTCAGCTCCCACCTTCCAACCCTCATTATTTTCACGCTATTTTTGAGATAAACAATGAAGAGTAGCTCAGCGCCAGTGAGATTTCCTTCTATCATACAGTAATGAAGATGGAGACAGCAAACAAACCCACAGGCAACAGGAAGAGCCAAAGACTTCATGATTGACTCGCTCACACCGGGGTCTGCTTCCTACCAAGATTCAAAGACAAGAATCCCGCTGAAAAAGACAACGCGTCAGTAATGATTTGTCACAGCTTCATGTTTGTTAAACAATTAACAGACATGGTGTCCAATCTTACATTTTCAGTTAGAGAGCATAACTTTTATTAAGTCTTTCACATCGTTATCAAATGATGAAAAAATTCCCCTCTGGATGCTTAAAATGCCTCAAAATATCATTGAGGTTTTGTTTTTTTTAAGTTGTGCCACTGTTTTTTTTTCTGTTTTTCCCCCCGACAAAGTGAAAAAAAATAAATAAAATGTATCGAATGACGTGATTATTTTCCGTGTTTCAGATTCTCTTATTCATCATGTCAGTAATTACTGAAAAGATCGATTTCATGCCCTATTTTTTTGTGCAGTGGCAGATTTTGAAACAAATGTTTCAAGTCTGTAACTCAGGATTAGCATGTGGTAAAGTCAGGATTTGAGGGGTTACAAGCCAAACTTGTCAAAATCAATATGAAAATCAACAGAAGGATGGAATCATCAAATATTCATTGCAGAAGAGGCGATCTAATTTTGTCTCCCTCCAAATGATCACGGTAATTAAACGCCAGGATTTAAAACACTATTCGTCTGATCGCTTGGACTCGTCCTAACTGATCTGAGGTCTGAGGAGGGTTTATTCTCTCAGCTTCTGTTTGGAGCCCAGCAGGTAAATAGAAGCAGGACTACAGATGAATATTCCTCAAAATCTCTACCAGAGCGGTCGCAGGTATCGCCTGATCAGAGCGCCGGTTTCAATGTTGAACAATTCAAGTTGAAATCAAAGGTCCCACCCCTCTCTCTCTCCCTCTCTCTGTCTCTGTCTGCCCTCCCCCAAAACTCTTGAATGTTCTTATCTCAAACACCTCCGTCCTCATGCATACAATTAACCCCTTCCCCCCTGTCTCTACCCTATGCCTCCTACTCTTGACCATTAACTTCATTAGCAAAAACACAATGGCTGGACAGAGAACAGACAAAGACTACAGAACCAGTCTCAAAGATCTGCTCTTGGCTTTGTTTGATTGGCTTTTTTGAGGTTTTTTGTTGTTGTTTTTTTTTGCAGTGCACATTTATCCATCTATCTGTTTACCTTACGAGTTTTGCCCAAAACGCGACCTTGGTCTGAAAAGTCTCCTGGGTCACACGTACTGGAAGACCTCTGCTACCATTCATGTGTCCAATTCATCCCGTAGGAGAATGACATCAAGTTGTAGCTGATGGGACGGAAGATAAGAGGCTCACCACTCAAATCCCACACAGAAAAACCAGAAGAAAAAACAGGCCACTCACTTGAGAAAGAAACCAGCTGATTCAGACTACATTTCACAGTTGCCTGACTTGATGTGGCGACTGAGTTTGAAGACTGCGGAGCTAAAAACAACAACAACAAAAAAAACAGCAAGTCAGAGATGGTCTGGGTGAAAAAACTGACATATATGAGCACCCATAACGAGGAAGCACCGCTTCTTCAGGTTAGAGACGCTAAAAAAAACAAAAAACAGCATTCCACTATTTTTAAACCGAAAAATGAAAGCAGATGTCGATGCTGGTGAATGGTTTATTGTTTTACATCTCTTCAGTACAGACTGCCTCGCCCCGAAGACGGCGCCAGTATCAATGCTTGCATCTAAAGACGTGTAATCGATCAGAAAATAAATACACTGAAAACACAAGAATCTGATATTACAGTTCTGCAAAATTCTGTGTGGAGTTTTTCACCTACTGGAAAAATGACCCAAAAAAAAGTAGCTTATAGAGGCTAAACATGATCCAAAATTGTAAAGGAAATAGGTAGTTTTGAAATGATCGTACAAAAAAATAAAATATCTTCATTCATAGCCAAAAATGCATGTAAACATTAAAAAAAAAAGATTATAATAAAAAAAAACCTGAGAAAATACATTCAGCAGTGTGACAGAAGCTACTTTAGTGCAAATAAAGAGGTTTTTTAAAAAAAAAAAAAAAAAAAGGTTATTAAAATACCAAAAAACAGAGGTGCACCAAGTGAACCTGTGAGGTTTGTACATTCAGTTACTCAAAGGCGGAAATACGGAAACTCGCTGGAGCCGCGTTTACAGAGTGAGCTCTCACGGGAGCTCCAAAGAAAAAACCGGCTGCGTTTTACATTCAGAGATCCAAAAAACAACCAAAAAAAAACAAAACAAAACCTCATGAAACCACCAAACGTCTTGCAGGGCGATAGCACATGCATCAACATAAAAAAAAAAAATGAGCATACATTTAAGCATTAACAATTATACTGAAATTAAAAAACAAAAACAAAGGTACAATGCTTAGCAGGGATGAAAAGACAGTGGAAAAGCAGCAGCTTCAAACCAAATGCCACTAAACAACGCTTTGAACTGCCTTTTGCCTGCAGGGCAACATGCAGGGTTTGATCAGACCCACAACTCAGTTTCTTTTCACACATGTGCAAATGTCCAGGAGGGAGGACTGAGCTGGGGTGGAGGGGTGGAGGGGTGGAGGGAAGGAAGGGGGGGGGTGGATTTGCAAGCTAAGCTCATGTACATCATAGTTTTGAGAACATGAATAATTCAGGTGTCGGTAGTACAGTAAGACCAGGGTGCAGCAGCACGCGACCAATGAGGAATTGTAGCCGTGCGGTTCTTCAATCTTCGGGTTTATCCATGAACCAGCGAGACGCCGTGATGCAAAGCTCGCTTCCACATGTAGTATGTGGAACGTGGAGTGAAGGGGAAATAACACCTGAATTCTTTAAATGTTGGGAAGGATTTCTCCTCAAATCGTTGCTGCAGGAACAGCTTGGCCTTGGCCTTGAAGTTGGCCAGAGCCACAACATCCATGGTGAACATCTGCTCGTCTACCGGTGTCGTGCCCTGGGTGGTGTGCTTTGAATGTGGGGCGTCGAAGGGGGACACACTTCTTAGATAGTTGGAACTCTCAACAAATGGGAGTATGTTGGGACCCTCCATCCTTCCCTCCGTGCGCTTGTTGTCTGTAGCCCTGCTGATCAGAACCGTGGGAACATTGTTCTCTGCACTCTGGGTGATCATCCTCTTCTTTTTGTTCTGACTGCTGCGCCACAGCCAGTAGAAACAAGGAGACATGGAGGGAAATTTGAGCTTGAACTTGGTCAGGGACAGTTTGGACTTCTGGATGTGAAGCTTCGCAGCATCCCTGAGTTGTTTTTTACTCATGTATGCCAGTTGAAAACTCCTGTGCTTTCGCCTGCAGATCCTCATCCTCGGCACGACTGGTTGGTTGCCATTAAGCTGGACAGGCGAGAGACTTTTTGGACTTTGGCTTTTGTCAGCATCCGAGCTGTCCTCACTGCTACCAGCACTGGCTTTATAGCCTCGGTTGAGCAACATTGCTTCTCTCCTCCAGTTGTAGTAAGTGGATCTGGAGATTCCGGGGAAGTTTCTTTTGAAGATCCTGAAGGGGAGGGAGGTGTTCATGGCGATACAATTCTGCAAACACCGCTTAGCTTCCTGCATATTAGCTACATTCTGGGCTCGTTCAAGATCCAGATTCCTAAGACTGAGGCCAAACATACTGGCCACGCTATCGTGCTGGTCCGGTTCATCCTCATTCTTGGCTTCGGGTGAAGACCAAGCCTCCTGCTCTGTGCTCTCTCCAGGACTTATCTCTCCTGTTGAAGACGGAGTGGAGAAGTTTCCTCCAGATTTCAGGAGCTCGTGTTTCCAGTTGTAGTACGATGACCTTGAGATTTCAGGGAAAAACTCTTTAAACTGCTGCAGGGGGATGAGCTTTCCCTCCAAGTAGCAAGCCTGCAGGAAGTACTTTGCCTCGTATCTGGCTGCCGACTTTTTGCAGTGCTCCTGCGTCTGCCTCTTCCAGCGGTAGAAGGTTCTCTTGGTGATGTTGTACTTGTCCTTCAGGCTGGGGTACGAGAACTGTGAGTCCTGGTTCAAAGGTTCCTCGTTCTTGACGGGCGAGGCCCTCTGCTCGCTTTCAGGACTTAAAGATGTGAGGTCACTCATCTGGACTACTGCAACAAAATTATTCGGTCTGAACAAAGACTCGGCCTGCAACTCACCGGACCACATGATGTGCATGGTCACCGGCTCAGAGTCTTTAGGCCAGGTCCTTGGACGTATGACTCGATTGAAATAGGGTCTGATCTTGAGGTTGAACATGGGGTAGATGGAGTAGATGTTAAACTGTAGGACGGACGACAAGGCGTAGACATGCCACATGTTGGCGTACGAGCCAGGGAAGCAGGAAGCGTTTACATCTGCGTCAAAAATAGCTTCCAAGACTGTAGCGGGCAAGTTGAGCATGTCCTCCGACTCCTCGGCGCACAGACTGAAGCGAACAGCCTGGAGCATCATTTTGGAATCAATCATCCCAGACAGGTAGTACCTCTTCCACAGCACCATTTCTACTACAGTCCTCACCTGTGGGGGGGGGGGGGGGGGGGGCAAAAACACATATCAATATTCCTAATCCACGGGATTCCAAAAAGAATATTTTCCACTCACTTCTAGATTATTTGTACTCACCTGCAGCTCCAGGCTTAGTCCAGTGCTCCCCGCTAAAAGCAAGCTGGCAGCGTCAAAGAGCAGGTTGCCGTTGCCTTTACAGTTCAGAGGCACAAGGTCTCCAGGGGCATCAGCTGGGTACAGGCCATGAGCTACGTCATCCACGCCTGCCCACTCAGGGAAATCCCGACAGGGGGTCCTGGGGAGCTGGAAAGGAGCGAGGACCTGCTCCACTTCCAGGGCTTTCCTGGTTAGGGCATCCAGGCCTGAGCTCTCTGTGGCCGCTTGGAGCTCAGCCAGAGCAGACAGCACGACCTCCTTCCTCTGAATCATACCTGTGGATCTGATGAAGGGGGCGGGGGGGGGGACACAGAGCAACATTCAGCCAGCGCAACACAAGACCAATGTTTAGAGCGGCTGGCTGGATTATAGAGACGATGGGGTCTGAATTAAAAATGTAACGCTTTTGCACTCTCACGCTTCCTTACTCCCAGCCCTTTTCTCTCTTCATCATTCATGAAAAACCTGGAAAAGAGTGGAATTGTTAAAAAAAGAAAAGAAAAGAAAAAAGCAATTTGTACGCCTGCAAAAACAGCGTTCAAAATGTTACAAAAACTACAGAAAAGTCCAGGGAATTACCTTCAAAAAAATAACAGAATAATAGCGTGGTTTAGTTAAGGCCTTCAGAGAAAACTCCATTTCGTTCGATGTGGTTGTATTGTATTAAACCACACAGCTTTTCATTCACTTCTGTTGAAAAGTGGACTGGTTAACTTAAACATGGATTAGAGTTTATTTTAATCATTTCATCTCCTCAAAGAAAGCCTGGGCTGAACCTGAAAACTACATCAGCACCTCGGTTGCCTGTAAATTTGGTTCTTAATCAAATTGAAGCAGAACTCAGTAGATTAAGTTGCAAATCCACTTTCTGTTGTTTTGTTTTGTGCAGCTGAAGGAGCTACACAGAAAAAACCTGACTCATCTTTCTGGACTAATTCAAAGTCTCTGGAGACCAACTGTTTGTTTTTGTAACTTCACTTGTTCGATACAAGCTTCCATCTTTAAATCCCGAACATCTACTTCCAAGACTACAAATCGCATATTAAACCGGTTCAAAACAAAACAAACCCGCCGTACCTGAACGTCCAGGGACTGAACCTGGTCTCAAGGGAAGTTTGCAGCAGAGGATCCCACAGCTGATGATCTTTCCCCGGGAGGTTTTCAATCCATTACGGGCACAGCAAGTCGAGTGTCCTGTCCTCAGATCGGCAGTCGAGGTTTAGAGGGACTGATCTGGAGTCACCTCTCTCTCTCTCTCTCTCTCTCTCTCTCTCTCTCTCTCTCTCTCTCTCTCTCTCTCTCTCCAGGAAATTGTCCATCGTCAATTCGCTTTTTTTTGTGTGTGTGTGTGTGTCTCTGCTTAGAGAAACACCCCCTCCCTCCTCCCCTGGCGGACTACAGCCAGGGTCAATTTCAATGTGAAGTGTTAACAAAAGCCAATGTGTCAGGAGCCTAAGAAGGCAGGGAAGGCCGCTAGGTTGGCAGGTATGGCTGCTCTGGAGTTCTGATTTCCTTTGTGGAGGACAGATGCCACAGGTCAACTAGTGAAATCATCCAGATTACAAAACTGCACACAAATGTGGAATCTCTGCTTGTTAAATTTATTGACGTTTCCACAGCAGAAAACTTTGGTAGAATCGTGTCTTTCTTCCGCTTTTGTGTCTTTCTTTTAAAGTTGGAGCCGTCCGTGTTTTATTTTGTGGATTAGAGCAGTTCTGTTCAGACTGGGTGTGGACACGAAGGCTCCTGAGCTCCAGGTTTGCTTCTTCCTCAGCTGTATCACTTTTAACACCTCCTCACTGCCTTTTGCAGGATTTCAGTAATCAAGGCCTTTTGTTCCACACACGCACACACAACAATCCCAGCGACTGTCTCCCAACCCCCCACACGGCCCCTACTGTAGCAGACCCCAACCCCACGGCCCTTTACACATACATACACTATCACACCAGGGGACGAGAGCATTTGGCCCCCACTGGTCTGTCCACTCCAGGCACGGGGCAGACAAGCCGGTGCCTGTTGAACTGAGGTTCAAGGCTTTGACCTGAAGCTTATCAGTGTTTGGACAATGTGAGCGTGGCCGTGGGGAGGGAGCTCAACACGCTCTGATGTCACAAGCTGAGATACTGCACGAACACCCACGTGTTAATGGGAAGGTAGAGGAACTTTAATAGTCATTGGAAAAGTCTTTAGGCAACATTTTGGATCAAACAGAGAAAGTTTATTACAGTCAATCATCAGCTGAACTTTGTTGGAAAGGTGAGAAGTAACCAAGTGCTGACTCTGCAGTAGAAGTACACTACTGTGTAAAAGTAAGAGTTCTTATCTTTACCCACGCAGAAGTAAAACAGTGGGAACTTTGAAAAGTACTCAGAGTAAAACTTTGCCCCTCTTGAAGCACATTCGTCGCCCGTTTGCGTGTGAGTGACGCGCCCGTGAGGGTCCGACATGATCTGGAAGTTGATGTACGTGTTGTCAGGTGAGGGTTGAGGGCAGCTGATCTGCACATCGCCAGACGAAGGGATGCAAAATAAAACCATGGATGATTCCGCTCCGTTGCGTTAAAACCAAAAAATTCGTTATGAAAATCTGTACGGATTGAAAATGCAAACATTTAAAGTCACGTAGAAAACCACTTCTGAGTGTACTTGAAGACCTTACTGCTTAAATACGCTGAGCAGCACCAGATGTACTCAGTTTCAGGGAAATGCGATGTACTTTCATACAGTGTGTAGTATTTGAATCCCACTCTCTGGCCGTCATGTAGATTTTAATGCTGACTGCAGGGAGATGACGTCTACTTCAGAGTCCCCGAGAAAAAAAAAACTCAGATCCAGACTCTACTTGTAATCGCCTGTGTCGGTTTGGATTCTTATCTGCAGCCGTGTCCCTTTTCTCTTGTCAAGTTTTTTTTTTTTTTTTTTTTGTGTCTTCAACCCCCTCAGACTCTTTGCTGTAGCCTGTCACACACCTATCACACACCTTAGGTGTGTAGATGAGTTGTGCCGCACTGCACTGTGAACACAGTAGTGGGCTGGCTGAAAGCATTTAAAATGCAAATAGGGCAACACTGGGAGCGGCTCCGGCAGTCTCTCACCTGCTGAGCGTGGAGGAACATTCCACCTCCCTGAGAGGAGCTCCAGGTGTGTCTGCTATATTCCTACATGTATGTACGCTCCTATGTGTCCAAGAGCAGAAAGTCCAGCCAGAGTCAGGCAGCCATAGTTCAGCCTCCCCAAACAGCTGCGCGTACCCCCTCAGAGCCCCAGTGTTCTCTGCAGTGAAAGAAAGATCCTTCTGGGCTGCAGGATGCAGGATTATAAGATACTGTTTAGGTTGGGGTTTTTTTTGGGGGGGGGGGGTGTCAAAAGTCTCCAGTAAGTGTGTGTCAGAACTGTTTTCACATGTTTGTTGTGTCAGTTGTACTGTGAGCCCTGTTCCCTGGGCCAAGCTTCATTAAATGTCTCCTCGCTTTCACTTCACCACCGTCTCAAGGGTTCAGCAAATTTCCACAGCACTTGTGAGTGTGTGTGTGTGTGTGTGTGTGTATTACAGCGTATGTGTGACTGTGCGTGTACTAGCAGGGAAAAGAAATACGAGCTGAGGACCAAAGCCAAGTGAAATTTGGTCCGTCAGCACAAGCGAAACCTCAGGTTCCTCCCTGAAATGAAAGTCCAGCGTTTCAGCTGCGGTGCCTGGCCAAGCGACCCTCCACACCGAATACAAATACACCGGCAAAAATATACCACTTCACGAAACAATGGCATTAAAAGTACTCACGACCGATGGAGTATTTTCTGCAGCCGTTTCAACAGCGGAATCTCATTTCATCATGTTCTCGACCTTGATGTCAATCCTTAAAGAGCGTGAACACACTCATCCATATTCCACCGGCGAAAGGCCACGCGGGTCACGTTTAAATGCAACACTTCTCCTGCAGGCTGACCATGTTCCTTTTATTACACACTTCTCCACAGATACATTGTTCACATCTTAAACGAAGACAATTTGAAGTGAGACTCGGTAAATTCTGCAGAAGAGATCGGTGACGTGAATGCGATTTATATACCCAGTTCAGAGAAATTAGATGTCGTCAAACGTGGGAAGCCGAGTGACACGTGTAGAGGTAGCTATTCAAAACAGGAAACATCTGACACGTTAAATAAAAGAGGAGATAACCTGTCAGGTTATTTACCTTCGTAGCAGTATGACACAAATTTCAAACTGAAGCTCATATACGCAATTTCAGCAGCAGACTATTTGTACTGCACGCAGGCGTATTCAGTTGGCTCCCACCCATGGACACACACTCCATCAGAGCCTTCGGGGAGGACAATGTCTGCGTAGATGACATCGTCTGCATTCATAACCTAGAGACACACAAGCACTTTAATTAACTATCACAGCAGAACATTCAGTTTTCTATGCGCCTGAAAGAAGATGAACTTACATTGTCGTCACCGAACGTGTAACAGGATTCGTCAGGCATCTGCTCGTCTAAAATAAGAATATGAATTCACACTGTTGCACAAAATACAAAAACTCATCCTAAAAGAGGTGTTTCTGTTGAGAAAAGTGTTGATTTCTGTGTTTTCAAGCTTTAAAAAAATAGTCCGAACGGGATGGATTTGTCATATTCAAGCAACGCTCCACCCTAAGAGTCTCTTTGTGAATGAGCTCAAGACACCATGCGGGTGAAGGAGTGCTTCAGAGAATGGATGTGATGCTCATGTCATGACTCTTGTAGTTTTTACAAAGTAACTTCCATCATGCTGGAAACCGAAAAACAAGAACTTGTAGGACATTAGCACATCTCCCCTCAGTGATTGCTTCAAAGAACACGAAGAACCGTTGTGCAAGGCAGCATGCGCTGAGGGTGAACACGCAACACTTTCCAAGGAAGTAGACATCCAGAGAACTCACTTGTTTTTCTTCTTTTAACAACAAACAGCGCGACCATCGCCGTCAACGCCGCGCATGCCAGCACCCCCACCGTCACACCAACTGTGTGATTGCTGCCTCCTGAAAATGCAAATGAGAGTTATGCTTGTATAGTTGAAACAAATCAAAGAAGGCTCTCAACACGAAGCTAAGTTGTAAGTTTGCCAACCAGCTAGCATCCAGCTAGTCTCTTATCCAACACCACTTTGAACCTCACAAGGAAGTCGTGATTCGCTGCAGTGCAAAGGAGCAACGGCCACGAGCGGAAGTTTGCCAGAAACATAGTGCCACACCTTGAGATTTAGGATTCTCCTCCACGATGATGCCTCTTCCCTTCCCTTTACGAGCTACGAGGTAAAGAACAGTTAGCTGCCGCCCTTAGCATTCAGTACCAGGAACTCTTCCAGCTGGCATCAGTAATATTCAGACCTGGAACTCTGACTTGCAGGTCCGCTGAGGTCTGGACGTTTCCATCTATTGTGGCCTGGCACCTATATGTCTCGGTTCCAGGACTTTGAAGGATGAGAGTCAGCATTATGTCGCAAGGAGAATTCTTTTTTATCTGATGCTGTGAGTCTTCTTGTATCCGCACACCGGCTGCATCCACCCACGTCAAGGTGACGTATTTCTGTTGCCACGCTAAACATTGTTTCGACTTGGCTAAGTATACACACTGCAGCGACGTTGCTTTACCGGGTATAAGGGTTAACACTGGGGCATCTGAAAGAAAACAAAACACTTTGATTGCACAAGTCTCCCATTTTCTGTTAAATATTCATCATGTTGAAATGCAAGTCTTGTCTTGCAAGTCCAGCTCCAGTCTCAGGTTTTCAGTGGGTAAGTTGAAGTCAAGTGTGCAGTCTGGCTGTTTTTCCCTCCTTTCTGCAAATTGAATTGCAATATCATTTCCCACAATTCTGTGGGTCTCTCAGTCTGATGTGAGCCAGCATGTGATGGCGCAGGAACGTGGCTGAATTACAGTCATGATTACAAAGCCAACACTGGAAAATACTCATCATTTAAAAAGAGCTGCTAACGTATCAAAAGAATGTCCCACAAAAAGCCAGCTAAGCTAACGCTTAACACGTTTGCTAACCTCAACGTTAGCTTGAATATTGTCGAGAGATTTACCAATCAGTTGTACTTTCAGCATGGCGGGGATTTTGTTTGGTTTTTTGATTTAAATTTCATTGCCAAAAATGATGACAATTGGCCCGAGTGTGTTGTTGCAGCTCGCTGTGGTTTCGTCACCCCAGTACCTGCCGTGGCGCGTGTCAGGTGAGAGCATTCAGCTCATCAGATCGTTCCTTAATGTTACAGCACGGAACAGAGATCGTTCATGAGTCAGATCTCAAGTTTTTTTGAGGACGCGTTCAAGTCCTGTGAGTTAGATTCTATGTAAAAACCCACAGCAGAAATCTCCCAGTACTCACTTTCAGGCGTGAAGGCGTCCGGCTCTTGTCGACAGCGATAGCGTCCAACGTCCTCCACTGAGAGATCGCTGATTGTCATACTACATTGTTCACCCTCATTTTGTGATTTTACTGTCTGGATCTCTCCGTTGCTGACCAGGGTAACATACCTTATCATCCCTCTCATGTTGAGTTCCCATAGATGAAAGCAGACCAAGTCTTTACATTTAAATGTAATATCAAAGCTCAGTTGTCCATTTACAACTGCAAACAGAAGATAAGTGTCAAGACTTTACAGTATGTTCAACAAAAGTGAGCTGAGGTCGCGTTAATGCTCCTCTTACCTGCTGTAACGAGAGGAAGCACCAGCAGCCTCATCACAATGTGAGTGGCCTCGACCATCCTGTGTGCAAATCCGTGAACTGTGAAAACGCACACTTGAGGTTGACTCTCATTGCTATCAACATATTAGCCAACAAGAATGTGGCTTCCTGCCTTTGCCAACATCCTCGACCTGCTTTTGGTCGAAGTCTGCCTGTCTGTAGGTTTCCTTGAAATGTGTTAAAATTGCAAGGAAAGCAGAGATTTATCGCTCCTATTAGCATTCTTGTTATTCAGCAATCGGCCTTTTGACAAATGCGCTGGGATCCGTTGATGGCGGCGGGCCATGTTTTTCTGCCGATTTGGAACAAAAACGGGTGTTTCATGAATTTGTAATATTACAGTACCAGCTGAGTAGCTTTTGTGTTCAGCAGTTTTTTTTAAAAGCAGCTTTCTATACTTGGATAACCCCCTTTTTATTGTCATGTGAACACTAAAACAAAAAACATAGAATTTCAACCAAATTCCAAATAAAAACCTGCGGGTTTGAGGTATCCTCATTGGCCTTGATACACTGGAGATAAATGTGGTTTATGTTTGAGTACATGTGATTGAAAAATTACATTTAAAATCAGTGGAGGTTTGATTCACCGGTTCATCAGTGGGGTGTAGTTACCGCTATGTGCCAGGAGATGGCGCCTAAACCGAATCTCTCAATGAACCAAAGGCTACAACATGATTTTTTCTCCTGACATGTGATGTGGCTTGGGATTTCATCACATTTTTTCTAATCATCCCAAAACATTAAGTGTTGCCTCCCATCAATGGTCGATTGTAACTGAGAATAGGAACGTTTTTCATCATCAGTCACACAAATAAATTGTTTATGGGTCCATAATTGGATTTGTCACTTGCTCGCTTGGTAACTTGAACCTGAACAGTATCGTCAGTGTGTGCTGGTTCCACCTTCATGGCGAAAGGCCTAGCTGGTGTAGCAGATATTAGATACATATTTGTGGGACGGAAATTTTCACGCCCATTTAAAACTATCACAAGTAAAAGTAATAAGAATAGAGCTGAAGAAGGGCAAAGCGGTCAGTGTGTTGACCTTTCGCCTGAGTGCTTGTTCCCACCTCATTTAATGGTCACAACTGAGCAGTATGTTTTTCAACTGCTCTTCCATTAACACAACAAAAACAAGGAATGGTCAACATATTTTGTTGGACGCATTTTTTTTTTTTAAAGATGTGAAACAACGTCTCAGGCCAGTGGTAACACAAGTAACCGGTGAGTAGCCACCTAAATGTATTCTGAAGTTAAAATCTGACGAAAAACAAAAGCAATATGTTTCAGGTTGTCTTTGACTATCACAGGTACTGTTCATCTGTTTGGTGCAGAGTCAGAGAAGTCTGGAGTCTGAGGGTCTGGGGCCCGAGGGTCTGGGGTCTGAGGGTCTGGGGCCTGAGGGTAATAGCTTTCCAGTCGTGGTCAGTTTTGACTGGAACTCCACAGGTGTACACAAAACACAATAAAACTGTTGATTAGCTATTTAATGTTCAGGTATGTGTGGAGTTCATGTGGCCTTGAGGTCATTAGATCTAAAACACAGTATTTCTGGTCTGAAAAGTTGTAAATTTGTCAGTTTTGACCAGAAAAGTAGAATTACTGTACTGAATGACACTGAATGTATAACTGTGTACTCCAAGAATGCTGTAGTACAAGAAACAGTGTTGTAGTTGCGCGCTCGTGGGTGCGTACACCTCATTCGTTCACTACAAAAATAATAGAGATATTTGAGGAAAAGCTGCATTAAAAAGACACCAACAGCTGCGGAGTTCTTTTTATTGACCCACTTGTACAGATCTTTGCTTGCAAATCTACACAAACAGGTTATGTTGCTCAACTTTATAACTATGTTACAAAAATATCAAGTTTTTTTAGTCGGTCTGTTCAGTCTTCACAGTGACACAACTACTTCAGACTGAAAAATATGTTTTATGTATACATATATTTGTATATATACTGTATGTTTACAATACCAATCACTTCAACTGTCATTAGTGACATCCTTCATCCTGCGCTGCTTAAATGCTTGCTGTCAAATGGGAGGTTTCCGATGTTAATTGAGCTTAGGGCCAGAACTACCAGTCACTCCTCAAGAGGTGCAAGAATCTATAACACACATCTCAAAAATCCCTTTTGCACAGTTGTTGTTGTTTTTTTTACTTTCAATTTGTCATCCACCATCAAACCATCACACAGCCTTGGAGATTTTCAAGTGGCTCAGTAACAAGTAAACATTTCAAACAGTATCACATCGCCTTGTAGTGGAAGTTTCAGTCGGAACACCTGCGGGTGGCTCAAAGCGTCGATCTCATCCATGTCCGAATTCGACATGTATGAGATTTTAGTGCATCTGCGACTTTGCACGCTCAAACACAAACGGCGTTTGGTGTTGTCAGCGGACAGCTGAGGTACGACGGCTGTCAGAGCCTTCAGCAGGACCGTCTGCTGACAGGGTGGTGTCGTTGTCGGGGAGAAAATCTGATTGCCTACTAGCAAACATTCTATGTGTAAAATACGGAAACAAATAATCTCACAGCCACCAAACACACCGACGGGAGACATTTCTACATTAGCAAGGTTATATAGTAACTTTAAAAACATAAATGGGTTGAATTAAATTCCCAATCCAGATAAAGTATCGTGTTAGCAACCAATATAGCCCTATTTCTCTTAAATTGAGAAGAATCTTTTTTTTTCTTACAGTGGTTTGTTTCATATTTTATTTTTTTTATAAACTACAGTGACCTTTGCTCGTGTACACTAAGCCTCGGATATGTTGTTCAAGCAGGATTAATATGTCACCCCTGCAATGACTGACTCCTTTACAGGTTAAATGTAAAGTGAAAAATAGAAACTGCTTTTTTTGTTGTTGCAGAAACAAATAAAATTAAATTAAAAAACAAAACATATGGGGACAGGATCTGGATTAGGTTTTAATTCCCCAGAAAACACTGATAAAACGTCACATTATTTGGTAAAACATGCCAAGCAAACAACCAACACACACATAAAACCAGATAATGTCTCGATATACACAAAGACGCTTTGCATACAGTCCCTGAAGAGCCCTCCAGAAATATTAGCTTTGAGGACTGATATGGACTCATAAGTGCTATGGTGATGGTCAGATTATATCTGCCATGTGTTTTAGCTTTTGGTTTGAAAGCTGACATGACACATTCCCTCCATCTTTCTTTACTTTGCTCTTTAGTTTGCATTTCACCCTCCGAACGCAAGTGTTCGTATTATAAGGCAGGAAAAGGTTTCCGGTTCACATCAAAAAAACAAAAAACAAAACGCACACACACGCACGGTTGGTCAAATTATATACAAACAAGAGCAGTAAATCACTACACAAGATATACGCGACACAGATATCACTGTCTACACTGTACATGTTCCCTGCATGCACCTTCAGTTCAGAGGCTTAGAAACAAGCCCAAACTAGCAGATAAACGTTCTTCGCTCAGGTCACCATCGCATCAGAGGGGAAAACGCTTTTACAAGTCAGCGTTAAAAAAGAAAACCCGAAACATAAATCATTGCTAAAAAATACATATGTTTTTCCTTTGCTTCCTTTTTGATGTAGTAGTAAAACTAGCCTTTATATCATTTATATAAACCAGGTGTTTTTCTGACTCAAAACTGGGAATGAATGGTCAAAGATGAGTCGGACAGTAATAAAGAGGTTGTTATCTTTCCATGGTCTCGTAAAGTGCCGAAGTTGAGGCTGCGACCTCTGTGTGCCGTCACAGACTGGAGGGTTGAGGCTGCTGCTGGATCTGTGCGTGGTGGCTTGGCTGGGTGGGCTCGCAGTCTGTAGGTCCTTCCTCATCCGTCCCCCGCGCGTACATGAGGACGAGGGTGACGGTGGCGAAGGTTGCAGCGTTGACGGGGAAGGCTCGTAGCAGCGTGGAGGTGAGGCCTCGTGTGAACACCATGAAGCCCTCTCTCCTGACGCTCTGACGCACGCAGTCAGCGATGCTGCTGTATTGGTTGACTCCGCCCACTCCGTCGGCCTGAAGTCGCGATTTAATCACATCCACTGGATACGTGGAGAGCCAGGAGGCGATGCCGGCCATGCCGCCAGCAAACAGCAGTTTGGGGATCATGTAGCGGTCATTGGGCTCACATCCAAGGCTGCGCGTCAACACGTCATAGGCCAGGAAATACACTCCAAAGCCAGGTGTCTCACGGATGAGCGTGGTGACCATGCCTCTATTCACGCCCCACAAACCCTCGCGTCTGTAGATGCGCGCCAAGCAGTCCAGAGAGTTCTTGTACAGCTTCTTGGAGGACTTCTTCTCTCCGGTGCCCTGCATTTGCATGCGTGTTTTGGCCAGTTCCATGGGGCAGCAGATGACGCACTGGATCGCACCTGCTGCTGCGCCAGCAAGAAACTGGTTTGTGGGAGTGTCATGTCCCAGCAGCCTCATGGTGTTCCCCTGGACACCAAACACTATAGCGTTGATGAATGTGAGGCCCATCATGGGCGATCCGATGCCTTTGTACAAACCAAATATCTGCCAGGGAGGTCAGAGACGGCACATTAGAGACGGTGCATTGCTCCGATTCCCCATCAGAACAAGGACACAAGACATCTTTGTTTGCTCCGGGGGAAACTTCTAACGGTGATATTCATCATCTACCGATTATTTTTATGATTTATCAAATTTTTTTTTCAAATTAGGGTTACACAAGATTCAAGTTGTGCCGATACACCCGTATTTTACAGCTTATTTGGCTGATAGTCCATTTGTACCATAGTCTCTACTGTCTGCATTTTTCATACGATATTTATATTTCATACACACTGAAAAACACATGGAAAGGTAGTGATTTGAAGAAGTGACACATGGCAAAGCCCACACGTTCTACATTTATCGCATCGTTTCCTCATTGTCCCTGACGGCACTTGTTTGTTTCTCTGTCACCTAAAGTAACGAAGGGACTGCAGGTGCTGCAGATTCTGGACAGTAACAACATGCAGAATGGCGGCAAGTGCAGGCGCAGCAACGGGTCTGCTTGTGGATTTGTGGAGGAAAAAATTAAAAAAAAACAGAAAAAAAGATTATGGACGTTTTTTTGTTGTTTTTTTTCCCACAAGTGTACTGCAGTGTTAGCGTGAGACACAGTGAGTTGCCCTGCAGCTCAGTGGAAATCTTTTTGTTGCAGGCAAAGCTCTACAAAACGTGAGAAAGAAAGATGACATGTAGTAAAAAATGAATCCATCCAATCTAGTCCGTCTGAACTAGATATCTGTGGGATTACTGGAGTCGGACCATTCAGGCATTTCACGATTCCGTGACAATCCATGGTTGGAAGAAATACGCTTAATGACTTTTTTTTTTCCCTTTTTCTTTCTTTCTTTCTTAACTCACGAAATTTGTATTGCACTTACAGCAAGTAGCATCGAGTAGTCGTCCACTTGAGTTAAGTTTATCTTTCACGTCCGCTGCAGCCTCTCTGAGTGTGTGTGTATGTGTCGGAGCTGCATGAGCCCCGCCCACACTGAAACAGCAGAAGCACCATAAAAAAAAAAAAACACACACACACACCGCGGTAACAAGACTGCATGGATTTTCACGTTTGATTATTACGTTTTCTGCATCGATGCATTCACAAGTCGATTAAGAATTGGAACCCATCTCCGAAACGGTTATTCTTCCCACCTCAAACGGTTATGGTGGATGCAAATATCAGAAGAAATATCAGACAGAGGGAAATCCACGAACCGTCTCCTGCCGTATGATGGACTGGAAACAGTGGTAGGTCCCACGGTACAGCGGCTTATCAACATTCTGGACCTGCAGTCTCACCTGCAAGAACGCACAAGTGATATCGGTCAGTTACACCCTGAAAAATGAATCGGTTTCATACCGACACAGACAAGCAGCTGTGTAACAGAGGGAGGGTCAGCTGTGCGCAGAGCGTCCAGCCCTGAGCAGAGGAAGAGCCGTTTCTAGGGTGGGAAACGGGGTTTTCCTTCTTTTTCAAGTTTAAGTTAACACAGAAAAATGCCTTAAAGTAATTTTATTATGCATAATGAAAATAATTTTCCAACCTTAACTGTGTCAAATGGGTGGCCAACCAAGACTCCAGCAGCACCTGGAGACAAAGGAAGCAGCCGTGAGAACAATGCAGCCGCCTATGATCCTCCACACCCGTGCAACCATCTCTACTTTAGGTTTGCCGCTTGAGACGGGGGACGCAGATGTTGAGCAACGCCAACTTTTCCCGGGTTTTTCGAGTTCATTCCTGCACCTCCACATACCGACGGCACTGAAACGCCACAGCAACTCATTGATACCTTGAGGCTTGAGCCAAGGTCAAGAAGACTCGATACTAACAATGACATTCTTCGCAATCAGAGCTTTCTCACATATTTGGATATCCCAAACCCCACTGACACCTCTGACTTTGGTCTCTATGTCCACTGTTAAGGCCCCAAAATGCTTCTGCTGGCACTGTTGTGTAAGAGGAGAATATGCCGCCATCTCCTCCAGGGTCTCACTGGCATATCAAGCTAGAGGCGGCTGACTGGAGGCCATCAGCACTTCTCTTAACATTACGTAACCTCAACTTGTGCAGCGCATGCAGATGCTCTGATGTCAGTTTGGGCCGAATTTAACAATTAACCCTGTGAGGAGGCTCTTGTACAGCGATATTACCAACAGGCTGGTTCATAGGATGATGTTCTATAAGACCAGACTTGAATCTGCAGGCGCTGTAAGTTTAAAACAATATCACAACATTTGGTGGTGAGCACCAGTGAATTCTCCCTGCTCCTTCACAGCCGGTGAGCTGCCTCCTTTCTACTGTCTTTGTCGTTTCAAATTGTTCTTTCTTGCTCTTTACAAATTAAATCTACAATTCCATTAAAACCCACAAATCACTCGATTCAGAAATTTATTTAAAAAAAAAAAAAAAAGGCAAAACATCAATACTTGCTGATTCATGGTCTTCCATGATAACCATGATATAAAGTTAAGTAATCAGGTGTCATGACAGTTGTTTTTAATCACATAATGTCACAATTTAGTCTCTGTTTATGCACTTTAGCCAAACAATAAAAAAAAAAATCAATGCAAATGTTTTTCTGGGTTGATAATTAAAGGCCCAACCAATAATAATAATACAGAAATAGGTTCCAGGCTCCCGGGCTCACCACAGTAAACAAACCACTGAAGGCTAATCCCACTTAAGCACCTGCTTTGTCACAAGACCCATTTGTAAAAAGAACGTATCAGCTGTGAGCCAGGAAAAGAACACAAGCATGTGTGTGGGGGTGTGTGTGTGTGTGTGTGTGTGTGTGTGTGTTTGACACAATGACAGCGGTCATTGAACCCAGTGAACCAGTAGGATTGGAGTACAGGACAAACAAGCAGGGGAGGCTGTTGCATCATCATTGTTAGTAGGAATCTCTTTAGGTTGGCAAGGCGCACACAGCTGAAAGTTACGTTTCGCTGTTGCTAACGTGTGTGTCACTGTAGCCGACCTCAGTCTGAGCCTGACATAGGCCGCGATGAACTTCTCATTCAGCTGCAGATAGTGTTCACTGTCCTGCTGGGAAGGTGGGAAACCACACTCTCTCTCATGTTAGTCACAACGCAGGGGCACAAGCTTCGGATTGGTCTGTGAAGGGGTGTGTGCGTGTGTGTGTGTGTGTGTGTGTGTGTGTGTGTGTGTGTGTGTGTGTGTGTGTGGATTCACCCTTTCTGTGTATGGTGTGTGTGAAACTTTATACAGGCCAGCTTGTTTGCTCGGTTTGTTCTGTAGTGACTCGCGTGCTTTCAGTTCTCAGCGAGGTGCGTAGAGGACATCATCCTTCTGTCACCTACAACTCTCCCAAACGCAGATGTTTCCTGAGTTAACCTCAAGATAACACGAGATAAGATAAGCACCAAAACATAACAAAAACGACAAATCTGTTCAATATAAATACTGGGAAATATAAGAGTAGAAACAGAAGCAGAAATTTTAAACATATCAATCATATACAAAAGTGAAGAAACTCTTGTGACTGCTACTGGTGCACCTGGTAACTCTTCCTGTTGAGTAACATATTAAGTCCTTTTTGTACATTAGATGCTTTTTTGTGCATCGGTGGCCTGTATTTCTATCACTTCTTGAATTCTACGCACTTTTCTTTTACAGGACATTGTAATTTTGTTGTTTTCAATGATGACAAGATAGTTTTGTGTTTGAGTCGCACTGTTTGGAAGTGTGTTCATTGTGGTGAAAGGGAGATGTTGTCATTTTGAATTATGGTTATCCGTGAATGAGCAATCAATGTAATCGGATGTTTTTTTTTTTAACAAAATACAAAGAGAAAGAACTTTATTACACTGTTTCACGTTGACTTGTCCAACAAGGAACTACAATGAAAGCAAAGGAAGTCCGTGCACTTACAATGTGATGATTTGGATTATTATTACACTCTCACACACTGCTGCTAACGGCACAGTAGCGGGAACAACTTTGCACCGTCATGATCCCGAGCTACATCAAGCGCAAAGAGAATTTAGAGAATGTGCAGGATTGGCTTCAGCGTGCCGACCCCTGCGGTGACATTCGGAAAATGCAGTCGTAATCTCGTGGAAGAGTTGCATCACATTGTTATGAGGCTGGGAACTGTTACAGGCTTGTGATCGGACGCCGTAGAATTAAAAGAGCAACAGGGAGGGCATCTGCTCTCAACCGTAGTAAAAGAGAAGTTGCCAAAACTCACCTCCGATGCAGCCAGCAACGAAGTCCATCACCGCTCGATAATGTCACCTAGCAGACACCTGATTATTAGCTAACTTTTCAAACATAAAATGCTGTATAACTCGTTGTTTCCCCCCCTCTATACACTGTTAACTCCGCTGTACCCCTTACAGCAACACTCCCTATAATCTGAGGTTACCTTCAAAAATTGACACTTGCAGTTAGCGTTTGTGTTAGCTAGCACCTGCTTACTTTTTACGAATGCTCCTCTAAACTACTAATTTTTTGTGTGTGTTCATTTTATGAGGGCAGATACTAAGCTTATCCTGTGTGTATGTATTCCAATAAAACTATTCCGTTGACCTATACGTCCTCCATGAACAGCGTTTACAGTCGCTGCGGAAACGCTGAACAGTGTATCGAACAGGTTCCCCCTGGAGCGGACAAGCTGGCGTCGCAGGAAGTAACCTGAAAGGGGGCGGGGATTAGCGGCATCGCGTAAGAGCCTCTGTCCAATCGGAGTGAAGAGTTGACGCCGACACCCTACTTTATACGTAATACTCAACAGCCATTGGCTACATACGGAAAGGACTCCCAATGTTAAATTGCGTCACAAGTGTGCCGTGTGATGTTTTGCTTTTGAACGTTCAAGGAGACGCTTCACACACACACACACACACACACACACACACACACACACACACACACACACACACATAAATAAAAAAATATATATATTTGTGTGCGTGTGTGTATATATGTACACCCATATATACATACATAACATGTAATACATTTAATGAGAGCAACTGTCATCGTTATGAAATATTAGTTTTATTTTAATATTATTTAAAATATTAATTTTAACAACTATGGCACGAGTTGTCATCCTTTCGTTTTTTCTTTTAGTATCCATTTGTCTACATTCACACATTTATTCAGGCATTTGGGGTCCGTCACATCTTTCGGCAACTTTCGGATAAAGTCGGAAGTGGCGTTTCGCTAGCAAGCGAGACCCGACTCGGTCACGTGTCACAGAATGCCAACACACTCAAGGTTATGTTCCGCTCGCTCGGAGAAAGTGGCAGGTATGCAGTCCCTTTAAGACGTGTGTAAGGATGCACATCGCTGACTTTGTGTCTGGATCGTTTGCAGGTAAACAACTCACGCCGTTTCGTTTCATTTGTCTTGTTAGCCAGTTTGTAAGAAGGAGAGATTTGCCCGCTGTGTTGGCTAAAGGACTGTAATGTTAGCAATGTGCTATTACAGCACACGAGTCAAACCTCGTGCCAGCTTGTATGCGTGTTATTATTGCCTGAATTGAGGAAATGCTAGTGTGCAGGCTCCTCACGTCACAATAACACAACAGCTTTAGCCACACTGCTGATCTAGCAGGCAATCCGCTGTCTAATAATCTCTCTGTAACATGTACGGGACGGATTCTAATAGGTGTTAGGATATTGCAGTTTAAATTACTGATAAGTACACGATAACATCACTTTATGATGGAGCGAGTACCTTTTAAACATGATGAGACGTTTTATATGTGGTGTAATATCCTTTCCTGAAGTGTTACTTAATTGTTCTTGTTATTATGAGAAGCAGGGGGACATTTTACACCAAGCAAAACCGATCATAGCTTCTTTTTTGTTCTTTTGTCGGTTTATAACTATATTTTCTTATCTAATTTTATATTTTTGTATTATTCCAGGGGCATGTGGAGTCGCAGTGGGATACCCCTTGGACACAGTGAAGGTACACTAAGTGGTTAATATCAGAAATACAGCTGCAGTTGGAATTGAGGGAATCTTTGTATTTACATTAGTTTAATTTTCATTGAAAAACCCTTCAAATCAAGCCTGCTGTCACTAGCCAGGATATCACGTCATTTTTCCACTGTTGTCTACTTTGTCTATTATGATGTTTTTCCTCTGATTTGTCTTGTTGTCTTGTATTTATTGTAACTTATTTAGGGAACATCTACCATCCGGGGAATAAGGATGGAAATTAGCCTGTGTCTATAATCCCGTATACTTACATTTTTATTCTCTTAAAAATGTTAATCAATGTATTTTGTCCCCTTGTGAAATAAATAAACTTCAAATCAATACGATGAAATTTTCGTGCGACATGCAACAAGAGGTTTTCTGAGGTCTGAAATGTTCAAGTGCTGGAGGCCTTATTGTGGTTTCATTGCTCAGCCCCGGTTCAAGTCCTCCTGTGTGACTGCGAATCAAATAAACTTTTTTTTTTTTCCCACTCAAATTTCAATCTCTCCAGGTCCGGATTCAAACACAAAAGCAGTTCACGGGAATATGGCAGTGTGCAGCAGCAACCTTTGCAAAAGAAGGGGTGAGAAGTGTATCTTTAACTCAATACCGACTTAGAGTCCAGTGTGGGCTGCTGAGCTACTTACCTCCTTAGACGACACGTACAGGTGTGCGCTCAGTTTGCGTTTGCATGTTGAGTTCACGTTTGATTATTGGCCGTGTTTTCATTGATTTCTGTCTTGTTTGTTGCATCAGGTGCACGGCTTCTTCAAAGGTATGTCTCTGCCGGTCACCACCATCTCTATGACTTCCTCGGTGGTATTTGGCACCTACAGGAACTGCCTGCTGTGTCTGAGTCAGGCGCGAGGAGCCGGTTCGGGTCCCAACACCAAACTAGAGATCTTCCTGTCTGGCATGGTGGGGGGTGTAGCTCAGGTACAGGTGTGCTTCAGGCAGCTGTGGGAGTGAGGTTGCCTTGTTTTAGACTCTGCTATGCAGCCGTGACCGGCACTGACTCTCCTTACGTGGCTCCAACAGATATCGGTCATGTCTCCTGGTGACATAGTGAAAGTTCGTCTGCAGTGTCAGACGGAGTCCATGCGGCGAGGAACCAAACCACGGTACCACGGCCCGGTCCACTGTCTGCTGAGCATCATCAAAGAGGAGGGCTTCCTGGGCCTCTACAGAGGAGCCATCCCTCTCATGCTGAGAGACGGTCCGTCCTATGCCACCTACTTTTTAACGTACGCCACTATTAGTGAATGGCTGACAGACAGCGGCAAAAAAAGACCAGGTGAGTACTGTTTTAGGCTGATTTATACATCCGTGCTGTACGCCTGCATCTCCTCCTCTGGTCTGAGCTGTTGTTAGGCTTTTCCTTTTTCTTTTTTCACTCAGACTCCCAAAACTATTTGTTCTATTTTGGCTGCCATTCTTAAAAGTACAGAAAGATACTCTAGAGCCTAGAAATCCCACCACCATCTCGTGTTTCTGTGGTGAAATGGTAGCGCCACACAGCCAAACCGCAGCACGTGTGGGTTATAGATGTAGATGTAGTAACATGCAGTATACTGACACAAAATGACTTGAAAAAAATGGTAGTATTGTTGTTGTTTTTGAACATTTCAGCTCTGTCCAGCTAAGTGCATTACTTTTCAGATTCTCATTTTATCAATCATTTGACCAAAGGTCATTTTAATGGCTCAGTTTTGTGCTCAGTGAGTCTAAATGTTGAATAATAGCTCTAATAATTAGGCACGGCAGGCAAGCACTTATTAGCTAAACCCTCAGATAAATCTATTTTAAACCCGTGTGTCATGTCCTCCAGATTGGAGCGGCGTGATGCTGGCGGGGGGTGTTGCAGGAATGGCCGGTTGGACTCTGGGAACTCCCATGGACGTGATCAAAGCCCGTCTACAGATGGACGGCACGCGGGAGACAAAGCGATACAAGGGTTTTTTCCACTGCATCACTGAGACGGTGCGGGTTGAAGGAGCGGCGGTGTTCTTCAGGAGCCTAGGCATTAACTGGCTACGTGCGTTTCCTGTCAATATGGTTGTATTTGTTACATACGAAGTTCTGACTGGTTTCCTCCAAACTGGACCTGACGGCGTCGACCCGCCGCGTATCGGGTTTGAATAGTGCACTATAGTGAGGGTGCGTTAGCAGGTTATCATTTAGATGTTACATTTCTACTCAGCCAGGCTGTCATGAATGTTGATTTGCTCAGGGATACAGTGTCATGCTGGTGGTGTATGAGTGGGGAACTAGCAAGCGTCTGACCACTAGAGGGCTCTCCTGGCTAACCTGTTATGTATATGTTTTGCTCTATGCTATGAGAAGTGTGTCATTTAGGGCCACTAAAAGTCCTCAGCACTTGAGAAACTTGAGCAAACAAGACTATGCAAATACTTGATTTTAGAGTTTATGAGCTGCTACGCACACAAAAACTAAGCATGAAACACGTCCAAGTTATCATCCGTGTTATCATGTTTATGGCAGAATGTTCCAGCTGAAATAAACACAGTATCATATTTCAGCTGATTCTTTTTAGTAGAAACATCATCTCTTCATTACTTTTTCTTTAAAATATGCAGGTTGCTGTTACGACCAACAAGGGAATTATAAAGGAGCAGATCATTTTCTACCTCCTATGTAACATTTGTCCAAGTCTGTAGAACATTAACATGGCGTGCGTCAACAGCAGTGTTTCCACCCGTGTGAAAGCGATTTTAAGGTTGTTAAAGCAGTGAAGAAAATATGAGAACGATTATTATTGTATTTATTTAAAATGCTTATTGTGCCTTCATTAATAAAAGTGATTAATGTGCTCTGTATTGTTGTCATTGTGGAGAGAAAACTACATTACGATTTAGCGACAAGTAGCTGTTTGTTTCATCGTGGCACTTTTTCTTCGTGGCTTTTGCGAGTATATAAACTTTATTAGCGGAGCACTTTTCACAGGGGTCACACAGTCCATCACAGAAGCAAGAAGACATAAGAGCCAACAATGAAAGGGTTAAATAATTAGAAATTAAAGATGGGGGAAAAAATGGTGAAATTCCCTAAAAAGAGTCAAACGCACTGAAGCATTCTAACATTTGTTTTTATGTGAATACACGAGTCAGGACAGAAGCACCTGACTGGTTTCTCTCTACAGAATTCTCATCTCCAGGCACACAGGTAGACGATATTAGACGGCGAGAGGGGAGCTGGATTGAAAACATTTAAGTGCAGAAGTTCAAGATCTGACTGAATCAGGAGGTCTGAGACCCTGGACTTGAAGAAGACCCCCACCACCCCACCCTACACCCCCAACTTAGTTTACACAGTTGGTTTTGCAAAGCTCCAGTTTGTCTCTGTGTGTGTTAGTATGTGTTTTGATCTCAGAGACACACAACACACCCCTCTTAAAAATACAACCCAAAAAAAAAATGCCTGTGCAAACACATTGAGTGGGTTCTGACTGAAAACAGTAAAATCCCCCAAAAGTGCACGTCACACTTTGCAAACCTCTGATCTGAATGAATGAAAGCATAAATAAATGAATGCATGGATGAAACTGAACACTCTGTACTTTATGCAGCCTGCACGTTGCATCTGCAATTTCAGGGGTTGTACCGCCACCTAGTGTATGATTAGGGCATTTTTAAAAATTCATTCTTACCAAGACATTGCAAATTATTTATATAGATAGATAGATAGATAGATAGATAGATAGATAGATAGATAGATAGATAGATAGATAGATGATAGATAGATGATAGATAGATAGATAGATAGATAGATAGATAGATAGATAGATAGATAGATAGATAGATAGATAGATGATAGATAGATAGATAGATAGATAGATAGATAGATAGATGGATAGATAGATGATAGATAGATAGATAGATAGATAGATAGATAGATAGAGAGAGAGAGAGAGAGAGAGATAGATAGATGATAGATAGATAGAGGAAGTTTAAGCCCTGAATGATTCTCCAAGTAGATGTTTAGTGATGTATAAGTTGATTGGCATCTATAAAATATCAATACATTGAAAATGTGACTTTAAAATGAGACGTGAACATTAAAAGAGGATAATTAGTCGGTGAGAAACTAATAAACTGAACTAAATGAAATGATATCTGTTTTTTACAAAGGAATAAATGCTGTAGGATCAAAGTTTATTACATCTCTTGTGTACTCACAATTGAATCCTTGGACTAGTTTTTATATTTTATTTTCACTTACTTCAAGTTGAAAAATATACAGATTAGAAAGAAGTATAAAAGCAAAGAAAAACAACAAATAAGCAGCAGATAATATCAGATCTCCGAAGTGTCAATTTACTTTATATATTTTAGAAGCCTGAAGTAACAATAGGAGATGAGCGTGAAATATAAAAGCAAGTAAAATACAAATAAGAAACGAACTGTAACGGCTCGCGTGAAGCAAATCTTAATGGCAGTTTAAACGATGACAAACGTGCTGACTTGGTTTGGATCTCGCCGGTATAATTCTGCCTTCCCCTCGAGGTTATTAGCAACAAGGAACTGCTGGTCAGCCTTCTGATGATGATAAAAGATTTCATGTTTTGCAGATTCGGTCCCCGTGAGTTATGCAGGAGCTCCACAGTACAAAATAGGAGTTTTATTTGGATGAGCAAGTGACAGGCAGTCAACATTCCCGACCAATCCCCCGGTTGCATTCCTCCCCAAAGCTTTTTGAACTGAGATTAAGTCGCTCACTTCAAGTAAAAAGCACAAACAAGCTTGTTGTTTAATTAAGTGAATTCGATTACAGCGCAAGCAACAGCGAGAAGAGTCCAGGAAACGTTTAAGGAGCTGACAGAGTGAAACATGGTCGTGATTGTCTCTCTTTCCCTCTGTCCTTGGGCTTTTGTTGTGTTAAATCCACGTGAGGTATGTGTGAAGTTTATATTTTCATCTGTTTTACATGTGTAATCGGCTCATGTTTATCCCAACGAGGGTGCAATACAGACCCATAATAAAGAATTCAACTGTAATGTTTTAATTGCTTAACGAAAAGCAGATTTACACAGTGGATGAAGGGGGGAGGTCATGCTGGGTGAGACCCCAGGAGATCTGTTTCCAGTCAGTTCTGTGGCAGGCCAGTGGATTAGAGGCCGTAAACAAGAACAAAAAGAGGGTCTGTTAGTGAATGTGTTTTGTCGTGCATCAGATCTACTTTTACAGATCTGCAACCGACAGAAAAACTGAAGCGGGAGTTGCTCTCTCAGCACACATCATCGTCCACACAAGATATTTTCATTACTTTATCGTGGCCGAAACAGAGCAATTAGCGAGAAATAGTTCACAGCCTCAGGTTTTACTTTAATTAAGTCAGCGCCAGCGCTTCATAAATCAGGTTTGGGGTTTTTTTTTTGGTTTTTTTTTTTCCATATTGGGATTCTTGCTGCAAAATCTAAGAATTGAAGCTTGTTTACTGTGAAAAAAAACCAAAAAACTTTGAATGTTGCCTTTGTTGGCTAATCAAACCCTGCACCCCCCCCCCCCCCCTCCTCTCACACTTACGCAACAATACCCACAATTATACAAACATCTGAAAAATCTAATTAAGTTACAGGTTGGTTAGCAAGCATTTAAAAAATGACACTTTTTTTTTTTCCACCCTCATTTCTTGAACTTTGCAACACTTTGATCTGATATCTCTGCTCCCTCCTCAGATAACAGCCACAAGGGGAAAAACACTCCTGATACGACACGTTCATCTGTTTTGTGGATAAATAATGATATTCAGCTTGCACACCACTGCTTTGTGTTGGGGTTTTTTTTTTTTTTTTCCAAATAAGTCAATTCTTGGAAGCACCATTTTTATGCACTAGCGTGATCGGAAGGCATCTGACTCGGATTAATCACGTTTTTTTGGGGGGGGGGGGCAGAATTTTTTCCATAGACAATGTGTTTCTGTTATATTTAAGCAGGATATTATCTTGGTTCTTTTGGATTTGCGGTATTTAATGAAGCAAAACAGGTGGTACCATTTCCTTCGGCTGGTGGAGCTGGTGGTCAGAGTCATTTGAATCCATCTATCTTAATAATTTAAAAAAAGGGCAAAGTGGTGCAAACACATGATACATCAGCTGGCATGATTTGTGTGGGTGACTCATTAAATTATGGGTGTTCAGTGTATGTCTGCGAAGCTTCATTTTGTTGTCAGAATCGGTCCTTGGTAACTACCACTTGGGCCCCCTCTCACCAATTGCTGTTAAGGCTATTTTGGGAGCACTGCGCTCCCCTGTTTGTGACGTGTGCTGCTGGGTAAATTTGCAGCTCCGTCGGCCTGGGCCTGCAACCTCAGATGGCATCAATCAGGAAAAAATGGAGGGGTGAGATAGATAAGGAGGAAGACGCTAGAAGGGGAGAAAATGGAGGCGTGACGACGTGAGGGAAACGTAATGAAAATAAATCAAGACCTGAGATCGAATGACAAGAGCCGCTGTTGAAAATGATGAAAGTAAACACCTGTGTTCCTCTAAAGGGGGAGAGAGAAGAGGATGGAAGAGACAAAGGATGTATTCATGGGGGGAATGAAGTTCTTTTTCGATGACTTAACTAGTGCAGGGAGGAGTGTGAGTGATGACGGAGGCGGAGGAGTGGGGGCGCTATTGGACTTCCTGCTAAATATTGCTATGAGAGGAGGGAAAAGTACATGCTGTAAATGTTTCTGATGCTCATTGAGAAATGTGCCTTGAATACTGGGCTTTTTTCCTAATGTGCCCCATGAAGGGGAAGCTACACTTTCCTAGTCATGAAAGAACGCATCATTCCAAATATCAGTTTTGTATGTGTGTGTGTGTGTGAGATCATCTTTTTACTCATCATCTGACAGAGACAAACAAAAAACCTCCGCACAATCATATATGCGATCGCAGAACTATGACTATGTCTAAACACAAACACACACACACACACACACGCCTCTGTAGAAATCTCACTAAAAAAAAAGATAAATACATTTATATGCAAACGAGTTGTTGTTCCAATTTCCGTCGTCATCCATAATGTGATTCACACAACAAGTGCAGCAGGAACATTTGCATACGTCGGACCTAAACGTAGCGCACACGTCGTTCCATACAGCTGGGAAAGAGAGTGAGTCCAGATCCCATGTGGACTCCAAGTAGCTGAGGAACAAGCCAGGAAAAACAATTCAAATACCTTCTGGGAAGTGGTAAACGATGAAAACATATATAAATGAATACATTAACATGACTCACGTTTCATTACACATTTGTGATTTTATGTAATCCTGTTTTTAATGAATGATTTAACCACATGAGTCGCTTTTATCCGTTTTCGCCAAATACCAGCTCATAATTCCTCATCTGCTGTTTTCTCCCTTTGTCAGATTATACACTGATTATCTACTATTATAAAAAGTCCTGGACATGATCTAAGTGTGATCATGTGACGCAACACTGGACTCTTAGTCAGTTTCTGTGCTTGAAATAAATCTCTTTAATCTCTGGGTCAGGTAATTGCGGGATTATTTGTCAGTTTCGCTCAATTCACTCAATCCAATCGGCGTTATTTGATAATCTAAAAATCATTCTCTAAACTTTACAGTTTAACGTGAGCCAGGACATCCATCCGGTTGCCAGGTTACATATAATTCGGGCTTAATCCAAATGAAAAACAATCAGTTAATCTTAAATTAAATACAGAAAGAAAGAAAGTGTCAGGCGGAGGTTTAGGAAGCTGACGGCAGACTTGAAAAGAGGGAAAATTACCAATACAAGTGTTTGTTTGTTTGCAGGAAGTTTGGAGGGGTTTATACTAATTACACATTTTTTTCTCACTTTTTAATGCACAAAATTCCTCATTTAATGTGCTTTAATTTAATCCATTAATTCATTTATTGAGAAAATGTGCTCCATTGTCAAGCAGACCTCCTTCCAGTGCCTGTTATAATGCATTAAACAGTCCAAAAGTATACGATCTTAAGATATTTTAAGATTTAAGAGACTTGTAATGTCTCAGTGGAGTAACAGTCCTTTCCAGTCCTGTTTCCACACTTTTCAATTCAGATTATATGATTCTGGCTTATAAACCCTGGTGTTTATGGCATAATCTACTCTACAGAGGCACTCGAAACAAAAACATCATAAACAAGTAAAGTTGTTTGTGAGAAAAAGCTCAATTTCAGCGCGGTTGGTTGTAGGCAGAGACGGACTAATGTGAAACAGACGCCTTTCAGTTGCTGTTTAACCAATTTATAGATTAGGGTTACTCATAATAAGCAGCTCAGAATATAGCCTACACAAGTTGAGCATAAATCCCTAATCTTCTGCAGCACATACACTGTGTACTGAGTAACCTGCTCAAATGTTAAGAGGAGTTTAGCAGTGTGAAGTTTGCATAGCATTAGGGTACAAGTTACTCAATACACAACCCTGTTGACCTTTGCTGTCACCTGAACTCTGCAACACGTATGACCTCACACTCTGGCATGATATCACCTCTAAGTCAGTTTGTAGTTTTTGTGAAGAAGCTGCAAACCGTGACATTTACTGTCTGGTTTGATATCACAAAGCAGTGAGCAGTGAGAGTGACATACAGGCAAGGAGGAGTAATATGAGCGGGGCCGATTCCCCTCCTCGTCTTGGATGGATGAGGCGCTAAGGTGCACACTAGTTTGGCTCCAGTCTGATTTGGGTGAAGTCCATCTCTGCTAAAAACATAGGCGCATTCTCTGGATGCTGCTGCAAAGTTGTCCTTGGGGTTTTTTTTTGTTTTGTTTTGTTTTTTTGAAGCCACAGGTGATGGATTTAGCTGACTTGCGTGTCTCTGAAAACGTGCCAGGAAATAGCCACAGCCCTTACGTTGGGATTCCAAAAGCCCTCACCTTCTCTACTCTGCTGCTATGTTTTGCTCGTGACTGAAAAGGAAGTCGGCTCTTTTCCCCGGGTGAATTTTTGGCTTTCCAGTTTGGTGCTTACTGTAGTTGAATGCTGCAGGCGATAGAAGACACCAGGAGAGAGACGAGTAACAGAGATGCAGCCACACAAAATAGATGGGCACTGAAATTAGACTCAAACAGGAGCCAAGGCACTCTGGCTTTAGTGAGGATGACATAGAATTAGAAGAATGCGTGATAAATGTGTGAAATGGCTGGGTTTTTTTTAGTTTTTTTTTTTTAAAGGGCTAATAATATGTGTCACAAATCAACGCTAGAAAAAAAAATTATTATTCCAGACAAAATACAACAGGATAAATCATGCGCACGGAGCCGTGAAATTAGGTTTGATACAAAAAAAAAAAGTCTTAATGAAGTTTCAGATCATTGAACCATCGTTGTATTGGCTTCCAAAGCGGAAAGTAGACCACAAACAATCGTGGGAGTGGAGGAATGTAAGCGAGCGCAGGCTGGCGGTTGAAACAAAACACGCAGCATCAGAGTGAACTCAAGAACGCTTCAGAGGAAACAGATTCATAAACTGAGACCGACAGATGATGACAGTCGCCGTCAACAGATTCAAGGTTTCACATGGTTCCGTGACACAACTTTCAAGCTACAGTCGGAGTGGTTTGATTTCGCAGATGTGTGTCGCATTCACCCAATAAAAGAAAAAAATACACTTTGATGAAATAACTTTCATCATTTGGCAGGAAATTTCGCAGAAAAAAAATGCGGCCTCCGTGTTTTTCGGACTAATTGAGAAAAGTATTGATTAAAAAAATGTGTTCTCTTTTTCTTGAATTACCAAAATATCTTCTTGCTTTCCTGAATGAATGAGAATTGGTTTCTTTAAAAGCAAAACCTGCAAAGTTTTTCTTGAATTACAAGCAATAAAACTGGATGGAAGTAAAAAAAAAAAAAAAAAAGGCGGGATGTGGCGGCCTCCGTGAGCGAGGCATCAAAGCCTTCTCTTAGCATTTTGTGCTATCTGGAATCCAGACAGCAGAACTGAATGAAAAATAGATCTCGTTAATTCAAAAACTTTCCTCATTAATTCAGAAAAACAAGGATTTCTTTTTTCACGGTGAACGCAGGACGCTTCCGTAGGATGTTTCACTTCGGTTTAATGAAAATAAAACTCGTGTTTGCTGAGGTTGTCCACCTTCGTGCTTCCTCTTAGTTCAGAGAATGTGAGGACACGAGGATTTGCTCAGAGCGAGTTTGTTTATTGTCGTAATCCGACCGTGTCACACACGCAGCGCGACCACCGAGGACCCGCACAACGTGACGATCAAACGCTGTCCGAGCAACATCGACACTCAAGCACACGTTTGTATCCCCGCTTGTCGTTTGTTGCTTTTTTTTCTGCTCTGATTCATTTGCTGGAATGGACGAGCTGCCTCTGATGTGGACCGTCTTAATGGCAGCCTGAGAGCTGCTCCAGCATCATTAACCACCAGCCTGTGTCTAACAGAGCAATAAAAGGCCACAGCGAGTCCTTGAGGAGGTGAACTCAAATGAACCGAGCGAGGGCACATGAATGAGCGAGAGAAGGGAAGACGGAAAAAAAAAAGTAATGAGCAGAGAATAAAACAGCACAACGGTGAGAGAAGAGCGCAACAGTAAGCTGAGGACATGTCCGACCACAAGAGAGGGAAAAAGAAAGACAGGAGGGGGAAAAAGGAGGTGATTTAAGAGGAGCAGAGAGGTGACTGAGATCCTGGATGCTGTGCTCCGGCAGCCCAGTGCCGAGGGGGTCAGGCCGGGTCGGATGCACTCGGAGAAGCTGGAGATTCTTGACTCTTAAACAGCAGAGACCAACGGCGAGAGAACCCCGTATATTAGAACCACATGTTGAAAATTCCACATTAGATACGTGATCGAACATAACAGATGAAAAACGGGATTCAAAAGTCGATGAAACGATTACATCTAAAGAGAAACCGTGGTGACAGCAGTCTGGATTGATCACATAAAGCTTCACTGTCAAAAAGAATCAAGATAAGAAAACCTTTTCTCATTAATTCTCCATTACTTGCAAATTAATATAACAGCTGTAAACACACATCCAAGGAGGGGAGGAACAGACATGTTCCTCAATGACACTTTGAGAAGAAAAAGTGTAAAAAAAAATTGTAAAATCTTTAAAATGATGGTTCATCCAAAAATGGAAATTCAGTGATTTTCTACTCTCCTTCATTGGAAGGTGAAGTTTCTGGTGCACGAGCACTGCTGCTTCCCCCCAACCTCGGATCAGCATGAGGGCGAGCGTGACTGAGTTTTGGTTTTTAGGGGAACCATCCCTTTAAGAAGTACCTCTTGAGTCAGAGGGATGGTTCAGTTGTTTGTTTGTTTTTAAGACTTATTTGATATTTAGCGATGATGCCAGATCAGGAAAGTTGAGCAAAATCTTCAACAAGCCTCAAGATTCGCTTCCATTCGCTAAAAAAAATGTTTTCTGCTGTGTGGACGGATGTGATCAGCACTCATTTCGCGTTGTTTTCTGACCACGCGTGAGGCTCGACTTCAGGCGAGCCTTAAACCTGGGTGAAGCAGGAGGCGCGATTCCAGCACCTTCCGTCTCTGACATCGAGCAACCAGCAGTCGCGGCGCCGCTGTCAACAACAAACACAGATGGAATGAAAAGTTTATCACTTCTGCGATTCCTCGTCATCTCAGCCACTGATTCAATTCACCTGAGTTCAATGCTGTGACATCATTCATGTGCATGTATACACACACACACTCACACACGCATGTGTGTGTGAGGAATCAGTCAGCTTGTACACTCATGAGACTGACCTCAATGACCTTGGATTTAGCACAACTTTCCAGTTGAGTGGCAACGTTGCCGATCGGCTCCATCGCTGTTTCATCGAGGCTGGGCCTTAGAAACTCCCCCTTTAAAACGGGACCAATGAGGGAAGTCGCGTGACTTTATTAGCACAGGGGGAAAAAAAATATGGAGGAGGACGATGCGAGTGGCTGCGTCCTTTGATTGGCTTCGCCTTAACCACGACTTCAGCTCAAAACCAAGCAGGTCGTGACATGCGTAGTGAAGCTGGCTCCACTGTTGAGGGGACGGCTTTTCCTCGGTCGAAT
Organism: Aulostomus chinensis; assembly: GCF_037954235.1. Classification (NCBI taxonomy): domain Eukaryota; kingdom Metazoa; phylum Chordata; class Actinopteri; order Syngnathiformes; family Aulostomidae; genus Aulostomus; species Aulostomus chinensis. The sequence goes on from NC_141339.1 coordinate 19,475,115, forward strand.
ACAGACAGGACACAGATCCGATTTCCCATTTTGACTGTGAACATTCAAAGAATCTGATCGTGGATGACCTCACTTGGGGTTCGAGTGGCTGTTGAGTACATTTTTAGCGAGAGTATCTTCTCTAGGAGTTAGGTGGGTTCGCGCATCAGCCGCACGGAGAAATGTGGACTCATGTTGATCATTTGTGGTGAAGAAATGTTCCATAATTTCATAAAACAGTGACCTGCATGTGGAAGGATCCAACGGTTAATCCACTGATACTTGGCAGGCAGCCACACACACACACACACACACACACACACACACACACGGGTCACATTACAAAGGTCTTCTTTATATAGACTTTCTGATAGGTAACACACACCTGGAGCCAATTTCTTCCTCGCTGTGAGAACCAGACGACTCAGGATACGACAGTTTCGCTTCAGTCCATCAGTAGAGACAGCAGGGATTTGTGGGACCCCCAGCAGCTGAGAGGAAGGTTTCCGTGTCACTTCTTCGCCTCCTCCTCATCTTTGTTGTTAGAATATTTCACTTAAACCAGCAAAAGTTTGGATTATTTTTTTGGATTCGATTGTTTCTGAGCCTCTACGCGCAGGTCGTTTCAATTTTTTTTTTTTTCTAAATTCATGACGAGACACTGAGGGAAAGAACTGCAGCCTGAGTACTGTTTTTCTGATTCATTTACTTTTTTTTTTCTTTTTTTTTAGCTTTAATTAAGGCCATAGGGAAATCATGGCGAGCGCTCCTCTCAGTCAGTCTGAGGATACACATTTTCTATCAGCTCCTGATTTACGTCAGAAGAGAGGAGTGAATTTTTTGCTGCCTGTTTTGAATATGCAACAGCGGGACAAGCACTGAGTCAGATGACTCCCACTTAGCTCGTACGGATATTCACATTGTCATGCCACTGGAATAAATTGAGAACTGAGGTTGTTATTGTCAGTCAGCTCTTGGGAATCCTCTCTCCAGTGTCACTTAAAATGATTCCCTCTCAGCAGGTTGGAGTATATTAAGCAGGTTTTATTGTAATAAAGGATGATGACTTGGGTCATTAATTAACTTATTATCAGTTTCTTTTCATCTGTTTTTTTCTTGTGTTGCTGCTGTCTTTTTTTTTGTTAAAGAGACCATTTGTAAGCACTTGAACGAGCTAGCACGAGTTCCTCTTTTCCTGCAATACCACTATTTTCCTCAGGGAGCAACAGCGAGTCAAATTTTACTTCAGTCAAGAAGGTCATGTGATCGTCTGGAGTTGTTATTTTGGAGTTGCTAGATCTTGTGACAAGCCTTTAGCCCCCTTTGGTTGTTTTTATATATCATATTAACTGCTTTTTTAGTTGTTTTAATATATTAATTTTTTCACTACTGTTTTATTCTTTTTCTTTGTTTTCAACCTGTAGCACTTTGTGATCTCTGAAGAAAAGGGCATCACAAATAAAATGTATTATTATTATTATTTATGAGGTTTACATTGTGCCGATATGCACACGCATCTCTGTTCTGGGGGCAAAAAAAATAGTCTCTATGCCCACGGCTGAAGCGCAAAAAATCAACCAAACGGCCACACCAGAGTTTAGCAGTGCGAGTGACTTCTGAGGAAGAATTTCGTTCAAGTTTCCCTTTTTCACGTGGCTGTATTTTTATGCATCTAATATTGCTAATACATAAACACCGTAGAGTTGTAGAGAAGTTTTACATTGCCTGTCAAAAGTTTTTATGGTATAAAAAAATCTTCCAACCCTGTACATGGAGATAGATAGATGGATAGATAGATAGATAGATAGATAGATAGATAGATAGATAGATAGATAGATAGATAGATAGATAGATAGATAGATAGATAGATAGATAGATAGATAGATAGATGGACAGATGGATAGATAGATAGATAGATAGATAGATAGATAGATAGATAGATAGATAGATAGATAGATAGATAGATACTTTATTAATCCCCAAGGGGAAATTCCATTCCACACTCAAATGCCTGATACACAAACAGTCACAATTATTGCAGGTTAATCGTAGTAACGGTACACTTCAGAATACTGTTTAGTGTACTGGGACATTCTCCTCATCTGTTGCTGCCAGAGACAAATGCAACTGATGAGATATTCAGGTGGATGAGAGCCGGTTTGGCTGTTCCAGCCAGACACATTACAACTCTACTGCGATTTATGTCATCATTTTAATCGTGGGATTTGAACAGTCAGTATATTTATGTGATGTCCGATAAAGTCAATTTATTGTGCCAGTCTGACTAAAGAAAAAGAAGATGTGTGTATGTATGGATACAGCAGGTGTTTTTGTACATGGCGCTCGCTAACTTGTTTGCTTGCTACAGAAATACACGTGAACGTAGAAACCGTCGCTGCTGTTAATCATCAGTGTAACTAACAGAAGCAGCCGCAGTAACAACACATTTTCTCACTGCACGTCCGATATTCTTTTCTTATCGTGCGGCGACGCATCTCTCCAAGCATTTTAAACGAGAGAATCTCCAGGGATGCAGCTAGCAAGCGCTTAAACTGTTGATGTTTGCTCTGGTAATGAAAGTTCCATTTGTGCACCTGAATACTACATACTTCAACGTACAAACAAAACAGAAGTGAAAACCTGTAACAAGAAAACATTTGATGAACAGATATCAGGACGCATCAAAATGGAGCGTCAGGGCGCTCTACTTTTCTTTGACTTTGATCTTTCTGCATTTTAGCATTCGACTGACATGTTTACAGCTCGTGGTCAGAGCCCAGCTTTTAAAACTGCTTTTTTATTTCATGACTGGACTAAGAAAAACCTGACATCATGTAAAATTATCTTCACGCGAAACAATAACTCCTCAAAGGGCAATAAATGACAGAGAATAACTGGATCGCATAGCGTATTATTGCACAGACGCTCATAAAAGCTACATTTATTTTTCTCTTGGGTTGAACCCTGCTTTCCTCATGTCTGACTCAGGAGGTGAGGCGGTACAAAGTGTACAGAAAATGTACACAGCCTATTTTGCTGACATGCATCTTCCCGGAGCAATAATTAGAGATATGAATGTTAAGTAAATACGAACCTACTGATTAAACACACAATAGTTATTACAGAGAATAATCACTCCTTGGGCGAGTGTAAGTGTTCAATATCCTAACAGGTAATGGTGTTAATTAGCCTCAGGGCTACACAAAACACCGTGGGTTGGACGTGAACAAGACGTGCGTCATATATTCTTGGCATCAGTGCAAGAACATGTAAAAGTATTTACATATTTTCAAGATCAGTTAGCTCAAACAGACCCATGGGTATACAAGGACAGCTCCAAGCAGTGTTTTTTTTTATGCTAGGCTTCCACCAAACAATTGCCACGGTCACAGACTAAAAACTGAAAGTCAGAAAGAAAACTGAGGAGTTTTAGTGGAGTTGCGGCGCGCTCGTTAAGTATGAGCTGGTAATCTGAGCTGTTCTGGATCACTCTTTTAACACAGTCAACAACCAATAGATGAGCTCCAACTAAACTGGAAACAGGAAACCTGGTAGACAAACAATCACCAGAGCAGCACTGGCAGCAAAGACGGTACTTGCTCGCTGCGTGGATGAATGTGCACGCCGGAGGACATCCGGGTCACTGTGAGCCTTCCAGAAAGAGGAGTGGATGGTGGAGCTGTGGGCAGAACAGCCCAGCTTGTAGGACGTCAACCCTCCAACATATCACGACTGAGTGGAGAAGGAAAGATAACAAAAAAAGTATAAAAAAAAGGATGTATAAATTCATATATATATATATATCAATGAGGCTGCGACTAAAAACTCCAAAAACTCGTCTTTAGGAGAGAGCAGGTGTGAGATGATCGTTTTGGGTAGTTTTACCAGAGTCCCTCAAACTAAAAAAAAAAAATACACACGACAGGACTAAGACAACCACAGACTGGGTTAAAATGAAGGTTCATCACCATGGTTACAATATCAAATAACTGTGATGAATAAAGGTTGTGTTTCAAGCTAAGACCTGGTTGAAGATCTTAGAGGAAAGGCGAGACCCGCCTCCGTCCCACCTGATCTCAGAGAAATACTTGAAAGAAGGAATTAAGTATGATAGACCAGTGGCATAGAAAGTACATTAGGTCAAATTAAGATGCAGGGGTTGTTTTATTATCCACTGACAAAAGCTTCTTGAGATGATATTGCCTTTTGGAAAATAAAATTTTATGACGTGCCAATAAAGTTACACTGATTTAAGCACAAAAACCCACTTTCAGACACAAACTGAAGCTGCAGCCAGCAGCCGTCATACAGCAAGAAGCCTGTCAACTGCCGACACGGATCATTTCCTCCATTCCTTTTCCTCAAACTCATAAAAAAATGGAAAGGAAGCTGATTGCTGTTTGTTGCTGTTTTGCAGAATTGACTGCGACCACACGATGGTGATGCGTCTCCTTTCACCTCGGCAACGGCTTCGGTCTGAACTGAGCCTCAAATTCAAATGGGACTCTAAAACATCAACGTCTTCATGCAAATATGAGGATGAGGAACAAAAGCCATTTGGTTAGGGTGAACAAAATGCTGTCTGTTTATGGCTGTTGAAGTGTTGCAGAGTTATAAACGGGGCTTGGATGGGACTCAAAGCTGCTGCACCAGCCACCATCCTGACCTGTCACCTTCTCATGTTCTAACAACAGGAAGCGACGCCTGTCACGTGACTTTGTTGAGCCAGGAAGTTTGTGGTACCCACTAACAAAATTAAAAAAAAAAAATAATAATCCCAATTTATTTCCAGTAGTTTTGATAACATCCTGTGTTGGGTTTTGATCACTTCATGTATTTTCTTTGACATCAGAAAAAGATCAGAAGAAAACAAAGTACAAATACTTTTCGTTACTGTACTTAAGTAGATTTGTCGGGTATCTTTATTTTTTGGACGACTTTTTAACTTCTACTCCCTGCAGTTTAACAAAAAAAAATCCGTACCTCCAACCCCTTCCAATTTAAAGATAAAGCTTTGGATTTTTTTTATTGTCTTAGTTTTGATGCAGTACTGACAAAGTCACCCGCCTTATTCCCTCGGGATGAGTTGGAGACATTCAACTGCGTTTAGAGTAGTACGTTTTCAGGGAGAGAAAAAGAATCAGTACTTGTACCTGTGCTTATTTATTATACTTTGAGTAGACAGATTGAGTAGGTACCACACCAGTATCTGTACTTCAACTTGAGTAACAAATATGTGTACTTCTGCCACCTCTGGTCATTAAACATTTCCATCCCGTTAAAGGAAGTAGGAGAACAATAATATTTCTCGGGAAGGCTTTAAAACTTTGACAGGAAATGTCCCGGGCTGTGCAGAGGGTGAATAAAACGCCGCAGTTGATGAATCTTCTGGGTATCAGCGATGATGCTCGCCGCTTTACCACCAGAGAATAAATCAGCTCCGAGACTCATCCACTCCTCTCATGTCAAAAAGCTTTGTTGTTGTTTTTTTTTTTTTTTTTTATCAGTTCATCTGTATAATTTGAGACTTGTTATACAAGCTTGTTGTAAAATGATAAATCATCCTTTCAGTGGTGAGACGTGGTTGTTCCCACGTCCTCGTTTATATAAATCTGTGTTTGTCCACCTGTGTTTGCACTGTGACTGAGTCAGTCTGTCCAGGGTGTACCCTCGCTGCCTGGCACGCGGCCGGGAACGGCGCCAACACCTACAGAACCTTGGGGGGGGGGGGGGGGGATAACTAATAAACCAGACCATAATCAATCTATTTATGGTCTTTGTGACTGTTTACATTGAAGAACAAGACAAAGTGAAGCCAGAGCATCACACAATTATTAAAAAAATAAATAAAAAATAGATGCATACACATAACGTGATGTCACTGGTTTCAAAGGACCACATCCAGTGATCAAACAGCCCCAGCTGCACAACCAGTGGCACAGTGGCGTTACAGTAACAGAGATGATTGACACATGGACCATAACGATTTTTTTTCTTTGTGTTTTTGTTGTTGTAAAAATGAATAAATCCGCAATGGCCCAAAAAAAAAAAAAAGGTTTATAGGTAGTGTTACATGCTGTATGATTGTTCTTTTTGGGTTCAGTTAAATGCCACTGAAACTGAAAAGTTTAGTCAATTCATCAACCTGTTTAAATTAATATTTATTAAATTTCAACAAGCCCAAGGTTTAAGGTCTTGTGTCCCTGATATTTAGAAACAGTAAGACGTTACACATGTCAGGCAAATTGCATAAATAGCACAATAATTATCAAAATTTAAAAAAAAACCAACCTTTTTCCCAACAACCAAATCTTTAATCCCAACTCCAATATAAAGACAAAAATGAGCTAAGGTATTTTTTTATATAATTGACCATGGATCATCGTTATATAACTAATAGCAATATTTGTTTCAAATATTTTTGTCTTTCTCATTTTCTCTCCATGCTCCCAGCTGGAATTGCTTCTAAACCTCATCCACCACCAACCCCCCTCCCCCCAAGTACCCTCCCCTTGAACAGGCGCACCGTCTGACCAGAGGGGGGGCTAGAGCGGCAACCAGGACATAAACCCTCATCCTGCTTCCTATCCACAGACACGTTAATACATATCAGTGACTTTACCCTTTTCACTGCTGTAGAGTTGAAAGTTTAAAATGTAAATGTCCTCTTGAGGTCCACCTGCAGTACCTTCATGCTCCACCAGGTGGCCATGGATAGGTCTTTGGGCACTAATGACACAATCTTTCATGCTAATTATGTAAAATACCAAACAAGCTAGCAAGCATCAGTATTTCTAAATGTTATGGATCCCTGATTTTCCTAAAATAAAACTGAGTCAATATCACGTTGCATGAAAGCGTGCAAATTAAAAACGTATAAAAGTCCTAAAGACAATATTGTTTTGACAGAAGACCGTGAGCTTGTTGTTGCTTTATGAAAGAGTGATTCTACAGGGGATATGTGTTTGTTTGCTGCACTCACATGAACCCTTTCGTTCCAACAGCGCTCAGAAGGACATTGGGCTTCTTGACAAAGAAGCCTTGTATCCTTTTGGAAGACCGCACGAGGCCGCAACCTTTTGTTCCCCTCGGCACAGCTTCAAAACTTCTGTTTGAGGCAGTTCTTCACTTGACGTCAAAATAAAATTCTGGACCCAATTAATTACAAAATATATCAGATCATCACCAAATGCTTCCATTTCACGACGATGCTCATTTACACATCGTTGACACAAGTAGCGTCAGTTGGCTTTTTGTGTGGTCGTTTTGTAGTTTTACATTCCTGTGTATATTGTAACTGAGACATCTCGTAACAGCTTTGTGTCTTTGCTGGACGAGATTCTTATGTTGCCAAAAGGTTGGTCTGTCCCCAACATCCAACTAATATAATTGATTGAAAAAATGCCAAATTTTAATTCACGGATAAACAATGCCGTTCTCATGGCTAATGAATTGCTGAATTGGACGTATGGAGAATGTAAGCTGGCAAGGGTAATGCGTGACATTCCTCTGGAGATTGCTTTCATTATCAGATAATTGAGCTCTGATTACAAATACAGACCTTTGCTCTCTATTGTGTCTTTATTTTGATCCAGTCGACCTACTCACAGAGAGTGTTGTCACATCAAATAATGAAAAACAACAAATGAAATATCAGAACAGCGCACGCTTGGCCAAGCTGGTTTCAAGCACCTCAAAACAAGTATTCAAAGCGGCTCGACGAATCATATTTAGGCTATTATATTCAGAGAAAGCTGCTCCGTTGTGTAACAACAAAGTTTTTTAAATTCTCGGGGATTTTTTTTTTTTTTGGTGGGGGGGGGGGGATTTTTTTATGTTAGTGGTGGCATGTTGTAGTGGATAGAGTAGCTGTAAACTCCTCTCATGTAAAAGTACTGTTACTTTGCAAAAACAAGAACTCAAGCAGAAGTAAAATAAGCAGGTATACCTTTAAAATGCAGTAAGGGGGATTAGATTGCATGAGAATAACTACATTACAGTAGAAGTATGAGTACACCCAGTGTCACCCATTGTGGTCAGATGGGCTGAACCATCTCGGGAGGGGTGTGTCCTGACCACGCTGAACACTAGTGTTTATAAGCCTTCACCCCATACACAACAACTACTATTGGGTAAGAATATACACAATAATACCACACAAGTGGTCAAAGCTGGCCAGCTATCAGCCATTAGCCAGTTAGCAGGTAAAGCTAAACAAGCGAAAGTGAAGGTTAGTTGGTTGGCGGTCCAGGAGGTGGAGGCTGCTGAGGATCCAACATAGCATTCACCAAGAGTGCAAGAACAGCACCATTTTGAACTGAAAATGTCGGTGGAAAACACCCCAGAATAACATCGACAGAACCCAGCAGAACTGCTTCGCCCTCTTTCTCACTCAGGAACACTAAACATGGAGAAAATCCACATTGTTGGCTCAAAACTCCTTGAAGCAGGCCACAGGGCCAAGTACAAGGAAACTTATTTTACAGCTAAACAGTCGGTGAGTTTTATTTTTCTTTCTATTCTTATGATTCAAGTGACAATCACTCACTGAAACAACAGCAACCCTGTTTACTGGGACTCCTTGAAAACTGCAGATGAGGATTTGCTACACAGGAAATTACATTATTGACACACAGACAACTCCTGAGACAAAATAGTCCCATTTACAATCACTGTCAACACAACGGCGAGTGGATACTGTTGTTTTGGTGTGTAAACAGTACAGCAAAGGAGACATCAACAGTAGTTTAAGAATAAAGTCAGTTCACCTGAGTAATGATCCCTTAACTGCTTCGGGAATGACAGGGATTCCGAGGATGACAGGGGCCTGGCGGGAAGACAAAGACAACATCGTGTCTCCACATCTAGAGCCGATCTGAAAGAGGTCACGACCCTCTAAACAGCTAGAGGAGCGCTGATGAAATGATGAGACAAGCTGACAGGAGTGAGGGAAAAAGACAGTGAGAGCAGCACAGCCAAGATGGAGATGAAGGTTTGAAGAGAACAGACCGCGGAGACCCTGTTCCTGCCCCCGTAATGATGCCCTGGAAGAGAGGCTTTTAGAAAGCAGCTGATTTAGGAGAGGGGGAAAAAAACTGTGAAGAACAATTGAGAGTCGCTCAAACAAAGATATTAGTCCACATAGCAGAGGAGATATCACTTTCGAGGCCGTCCAGCTTCATTTGGGCCGCCTTGCTGATCTTTTTTTTTTTTCTGGAGGTTTATTGGATTCTGACGTCTTGTTTTGGATGGTTTTGGAATCAGTAATTAGATTTAGAAGTACAAGGGCTGCAGCTTGTCTGGCTCCGATGATAAAAAGGGAAGGAGAAAAAGAAGACATCTGGCGCTGGCGCTGCCAGTGCAGTTGCACCCAAACAACCAGTCAGGGGAAGGACAAGCAGAACTAATTCTTGACAAAAGCATGGGCCCTGTTCAGACCCGCATTGCCATGCGTCCTGGGTGATCCAATCTCAAGTAGACAGCTCTAAGCACACTTGACATCAGAATGCGTCTCCGCATTCATCTCCAGTGACCACTGATGAGTGGATCTCATTTCCTCACTTTATATACAAATAAACACCTACATCATTTCTGTTGGCAAAGTATTTTATCGGCCTATTTACCTGCAACAACACAGCCTGGTATGCTGCTCACACCAGTGACGGCCAAAACCATTCTTTTCAGTGTACCGGATCACTAAAATCAGGTCATTCTAATGATTCGTTCAAAAGATTTGTTCACTGAATCGTTCAGTGTGCGGTCCGAGTCACTGAAATGAAACACGGCTGAACGATGAAGTGCTGTCACACAAACATACAAGACTCCGCTGATAAATCCTGACATTTTACAACTTTCCCTCCTGAACTTCAGGGATGAAAACTGATTTTAAAGTCTTTTTTAACCGAGCTATATTTCGGAATCGCTCCTGGATTTGCTAAGCTTGATTCCAGCAGTTTGAGCTACCAACTAACTCTCACACTCAGGATTCGTGACATGTTCGTTCCAGTAGTTTGTCTGTCTGTTAATGAACCCCTCACATTAAGCCGTACGATTCAGTGAAAACAAAGCTGACCAGCCCACCATTTTATATTTTTGTTTATGTGGCTTAGTAAATGTAGCCACGCTAACACCTGGCAGCTGCAGTAGCCGTTAGCTCAGAGATACACTGAGAAATTTGTTTTCACCTGCTTAGCTTTGTTTTGTTTTGTGCTGTCTCGCTGCAAACAGCACGCTAAAACTCTCTCATGAACATCAATTTACAGCAGTTTTGTTTTTTTGTCATTTTTCTGTGTTCGTTTGTTTTACTGACAAAACGTCAGGCAGATTTTTCAGGAAAATCTCAGTTCATGTTAACTTTACAGAATATAGAAATGATGGATAGAAGAACTGTGGGGGTTGGGGGTGCGTGAGAGGGGTTAGGTTTGGATTTACATGTTCCACACTGCATATTAAAGTAAATGCCTATCATGCTTAAGTAACACTTATTCAGCTCTCTTATATACAACTGAGCAGGTTCTGAGCTCAGTCTGATCTGATAAAGCACATAAAAGGCATGTCCCAAGCACTATTCTGTGCAAAGTGTTTAAAGTTTACATTTAACTCGCTGTTACTATTGAGAGTTTTCCTTCCTGTGTCCACCAGTTACAAGCTAAAGTCAGGCCTTGAACAGCTGAGAGCAGACAGGCCCTGAGCGGGGCTCTTGGTGTTAACATACCGAAGAATAAAGAGGTCACATAACCAGACATTTCACTTAAATACAAAGGCTTGACACAGTCAACTCGTGTCATAAAACCACCGCTGGTATGCTTTGCATGTCAATAAACAGTAATAAATGCTTGCAAACCCTCGTCTGCTCCACTTAACACTTTCAAGTCGTACTTTTCTGCAAAACCTGCTCAACTGTCACTAGTTTGAGAGATTCCCCAGCAGTATTTCTCTGTTTTAGATTTTGTCGGGACATGAGAACAAACGGAGGGGCCTTATTATGCCTAATTGTTACTTTCATTCAGAATTGGCACAAGCAAACACAAATAGAAACACTGAATGACTTTGACTGAATTAATTTGTGTTGGGGTTTAGACTCGCATGCATTAGACTCACTCAATGAACATTCATCCCGCTGACCTGATTCAACCTCTGCTGCATTGCTCAATTTGCCTTTTTTGTCTAACTGCTGCATTTGAACATACAGGGCTTTATTTTGTTAATAACACTGTGCCAGAAAACAGGCCTTGAAAATATTTTCATTAGAAGACCACCAACCCAAGCCTCATTAGGGAAGAGACACACAAAACCCATAAATTGCAGTGAATTGGAGCTCCATGAAATGCCCACATACTCCCATGTTAACACAAAGCAGCCTACGAGAGAAAGGATGGCAGCGTGTCCTTTGCCAGCCAAGCGTTTTTGCGCATAAACCTGAACAGACTTTACTGAAACATCCTACAACAATTTCACCCAAGATACTGTGAGCGAATAATGCTTAAAAAAGTTCTCTAAACTACAATTAATCGCCGCCCACAGCATTGTCGAACCAGGGATCCGTGTCCCCACCACACAAGAATCCTAATTGATGTTCTATTGGCATTGTTTCCATGGTGCTGGCGCGTAATTGCAGCAGACGTCATGCGACCACCATGTTTTACAGTGATTAGGGGTGCAGGTCACTTCACATATTTCTATAGGATCAGGTTGAACCCGACCAGGGTCGTCACAGTACATAAGATCTCCACAAAGGAGGTCATGTTTCATTTTCCATCTTTGGGTTTGTTTGTTTGTTTGTTTGTTTGTGTCATTGTGTTTTGTCAGCAACCTTACGCAGAAACCATCGGAAGGATTTTTTTCATCAGACTTGGTGGCCGGTTAATAAAGTGGTGGGGGTGGGACCTATTGCAAAGGAAAAAGTAAAAAGAGACTTCTTTACATTGGCAGAGGTCTGCATCCTGCCGACACCAGGGTTACACCAACATCAACATCAAGAGGCCAGTTTTCATGATTTTTTGTGGAAGGGTGAATTATGGGCCGAGGAAGAAGCAATGACCTTCAGAGATCCATGATTATTTAAGGTTGGAGCACTTATTTATGAGCCGACGCATAGCGATGGTTTACCAAACAGTCAGAAGCCCATTTTATACACCCTCAAGGCAACTGTGACATTTTTCCGCCACTATGTTCTGTATGAAATGTACAAGTAGAGAAGGGGGCATTGTTGTCACACCAACAGTGGGAGGTCATACAGCAGAAAGGATGTCGGTGTAAAGACGAGAGTCGGCCAGACACCTGTGCTGTTGTGTTAGCATGTTATGCCTCAGACCGCCATCAGCCATCTTGAACCACACAGTGTTTGGCATTGCGTTAACAAGCACGGCAGTATTCCTGCTGATTTGGGCGACTTTGGAAGTGTTGGCGCAGTGTGTGTTTTAGCAGGGGCATATTTGGAGTTCTTGTATTTGGCTGTACGAATTCAACATCTACTGCATCAGGAAGTCCCATCGTAACAGCTGCAAAACCGCCACAACCATCAAAAAATCTTCTCCACTCCAAAGTAGCCTTGAACATGAGTCTCTACCCAGTAGCCTCGAACACGAGTCTCTACTCAGTAGCCTCAAACACAAGTCTCTACTCAGAACTCTCGAACACAAGTCTCTACTCAGTACTCTCGAACACAAGTCTGTACTCAGTAGCCTCAAACACAAGTCTCTACTCAGTAGCCTCAAACACGAGTCTCTACTCAGTTGCCTCAAACACAAGTCTCTACTCAGTAGCCTCAAACACAAGTCTCTACTCAGTAGCCTCAAACACAAGTCTCTACTCAGTAGCCTCAAACACATGTCTCTACTCAGTAGCCTCAAACACAAGTCTCTACTCAGTACTCTCGAACACAAGTCTCTACTCAGTAGCCTCAAACACGAGTCCCTACTCAGTAGCCTCAAACACGAGTCTCTTGCACTGCATCCATCCACCTCTTCCTCCTCCTCCTTCTACGTAGTTACCTTGTATTGAGTGACTTCTTACTTCCCTGTGGTTTTAATTACTATGATCGCTAGATGGCAACTGTCACGGATACATGAATATGCAGCAGCTTTTTCCTCACCATTTCATACATAGCCTTTCTCCTCGTTCTCCAGGGAACGACAGAATGTATTTACTACACTGGATCACATCGAGTCCAGGAGGGAGAAGTATCGCGGTACTTCAGTTTCACATATGTCCATGAAGTTGCAAAAAAAAATAGAAAAATTTAAATGTATCTACATCCATGTAGAATAACAACGATGGCAGCTTTTCCTTGTCCTTTGTCATTTAACATTTCTCTTATTCCAAGGTTATTCCAGGACTCCCCAACTCAAGCCTGCTGAACAACACATCTCTCATTTCTTATTTCAGATTCGTAATAAAGAGCATTTTACTTCAAAGGAACAGTAAATGCGAAGGCAGAAAATCAGAAAAGAAAAGAGATGTTCACTCATATGAACATCAGAGGGAGAAAGCAGACAGAAAGACTTGAAAGCTTGTACAAAGCCATAACAAAAGCAGGACACACAGTAATATCTGAGGAGCTCCCTCAAACTTCTGTCGACACCTTTTGGATAAAAGGGAAAAGCAACAGAGCAACAATGAAAGGTTGAAGTTAAACCTTACTTTTATTCAGAGGAAAATAGTTCTTTGGAATTGGAAACATTCTACTTCCAGGATTTATGTTTGCGGCTAATCTAATAGTGCAGTAAACATCTCGTATAATAAATCCTTTGTAAGTCTCCTTTTGGATTAAATAAATTGTGTCTTATAAAACATGGCCTGGCAAACAGCTGAAATGATATTATTCGTGAAACACATAAAACACATAACAACAACAGAATGTTAATTTATAACATGTATGTTCCCAAGATTATGCAAAAAAGTAGAGTACCAATTTCCCTGCAGTTTAGAGGATGGTTGCAGCATGGACCGAGGAAGAATCCCTTGAAATTAGGGGGGAGATTTGAGTCACAGGGTGGATGCAATAGCTAACCCCTCATTTTTGCAAGATTTGACATTTAATTGTCCAAATGTTAGGAGTCTAGATCAGGTGACTCCTCTTAGACTCGTCCTCATGGCCACAAGTCTCCCTTTTCACACATAATTCGTTGCCAGAACGTAGCAACATTTTACTTCTTTCACACACTAAGCAAAAAAAAAAAAAAAAAAAAAAAGGACTCACACTTTTTGCTCCATGACCTTCCAAGCAGGCTCGGAACGGCCATCTGGCAGTTCTGGTGAATGCCAGATGGACCGGCCTAGTTAGTGGGCCAGAAGGCCACTGCCACCACAAGCAATATGGGAAACAGATTGTGGGAAAGAACATTGACCAACCAGCCACAGCCCACACGAAGCTGGAACGGCTCACGTAATTGGGGTGTGTATGGCCCCATAACTGACAGTACGGTAGGCTGCTGTACAATAAGGTGCTTTGGTAATGACTGATGTCACCTCCTTCCTCCCCTGCCAATGGATCCACCCATATATGGTCAGAGGTCAAATGGAAAGTAAACAAGGTAGGGTTTTTGGATACGTAATGACAAATCCTTTGGCTGATGCTGTGAAATATTATGATTACTTCTAAGTAGAGCTGCGCTAAATCGTGCTAGCTGCAGTGATAGCGTCAGCATTCTGAGAAGAGGAGGAGGAGAAATGAATGAGACAAGGACTCACCCTCTGCTGTTTGGCCCTCTCCCTCCCCAGATGGTGCCATCACCCCCAGCGGCTAGGGCTAGCACCGCTAACATTAATGTTAGCGCTCTCTCAGACCTGATGTAGCGTGTCTCCAGATCCCACGGGCCTGGGGCAAGATCACTTGATCCATATTTGAACAAGGTAGGCAACAAACCGGGCGCTGGTGCTGGGTCCTGAGAAATAGAAGGAACAGCTCTTAGCGTTCATGTTGGAAGAGCATAAAACAATGGAGGACACTACAGATTAGCCGAGGCATACATCCCAACTTCACCATGCGTACCACTTAAGCACTGTACCACAGTTTGGTAATCCTGGGCATCAGGAAAGTCTGTGTCATGAGTGATTTAGGCTTGTAAATCTTACTTTGTTTCCCATACCTGACAGAACACCTTGCTTAATATTTTAGTTCACATCAGAGCGTGTCTTTCAATAAAGTTTGGCGAACCACAGAACAATATTAATTGCCGCTTGTAGCATTTCATTAACCGGGAATTTGGCACGAAAGATACTTCCAGGACACACTCAGTTGTAGGGAGTTGGTTTGAATTTCATTCAAAATAAAAAAAAAAAAGAAAAAAGAAGTGGGTTCACTGTGGTGACAGTGATAGAAACAGAAAAAACATATTTTCAGCACAGCATGAGCCAAATTTTTAATTTGCAAAGCTTAAAACTGCAATAATGTCTTAAGACACTACTACTTCATCTCTTGTTGGAACCACTTGTTGATAAAACAATTTCACACCAAAACCTACAACAACGATTAAAGTCACTAATTCATTGTTTTTACATGATTCTTATCTCGTCTTTGTGTAAATGGCACTGCAATCGCATGCCTTTGTATGAGGAATAATGGAGCATTCGTTGTAATTAATCAGAAACAACTGCCATTCAGTTTCACTTCCACAAGAACAATGGGATTCATCGTTATAAAAACACAGGTGCAAATAATTCTTCAGTTTAAGGGCCGTGAAGTGTTTGTGGACTTTTCTCAAAATCAAATTCAGTAAAGAAGATGAATAAGCCCTGCTGTTCTTGTTAGCGATGTCATAAACATCATCATTGGGACAATCATTTTCCAAATTCAAGCCATAACCATGAACCAGTCTTTTTATGTGGGGAACACATGAAATGTTGAGTTATCAGTTAAAACCCTTTGAATCCTGCGATAAACTGATATGGAGGTAATTACTCTCCTGTTGCTCCCACTTATCGATACAGTAAAACCATTAAATCACTGCTTTGTCCTTGTTTTATCGTATGTATTTTCATGATTTATGATGATAGCTGAGTTCATGTGTGGGACTTGTGTTTTATTGGTATTCACTGGTGCATTTGTGTGTGTGGTTGAGTTGGTGTGAGTGAGTGAGAGATAGAGAGAGAGAATGTGAGGTCATGAGGTGCAGCGACGGCATAACGAGGTCTTTGCCTCTACACAGCCACACCACTAATTGCATCAACAAATTAAAACCCTACAGCAGCCATGTTGGTTTTCTCAAACACATTATTTTGATACAAATGGTGGAAATTAAAAAGTTTTATTGTAAGGTAAACAGTCTGTGATTACATGTTTGGTAGTGATAAGAGGAGAAACTACTTCACCTCCATTTAGCTACATTTTTTTTAACCCAATACCCACCCAAAAATTAAATTTAGCCTCACGTGTTCATTTTCTGAAAATGTTTTTTTTCCCACCTTCATCGCTTCTTTTTTACTCCAGAATACAGAAACAGCTAGCCATGTATATTTAGCTAGATGCTAACGGTGACGAATGGCTAACAACAGCAACGTTATCAAAAATTGTCTCTCAAGTGCATCATAAGTAACTGTGAGCTGTTTAAGTAATAAACACTTTGATTTGAGCTAAGAACAAGCTAACTATAACGCCTCCAGCTTGGTGCTCTTTCACTGTAGCACAGAGCTCCCTCAGCTACTAGCTTGCAGTAGTTCATGCTTGTTCACAGTAGCAGTAGCGTGGAAATGGGAGTGTTAAAGTTTGTTTTTAGTTGTAGGCTAAAATCAAAGTAGTTGTGGAATACTGAGCATATGACTGGATATAGACGACATGGATTTTACAGGAGCAGCCTGTTGACGGATGTTTTTCTCTGTTTTTCTTGGGTAGCTGTTGTTAGCCACCGTTAGCTACAAGCTAAATATACATGGGTGGCTCTTCCTGCATTCTGGAGTCACAAAAAAGTGATGCAGTGACTTGCCCAAGAAAACTGTTTGTATGCACTTGAGAAATAAAATATATATTTTGGGGGGTATTTTGGACAATAATATACAATAATAGTATGCCACTGAAACATACATAATACATTTATGCCATTTGTTGCCATTTTCTATTTGTTGATAACGAAAAGAATGTGTAAATGTTAATAGAACTTAAATGTTAAAGTGAACAGTTTTATGATGGCTTGTCACTTGTCAATAAATGTGACATTAGAACTGAAAAAAAAATAGATATATATATATATATACACACAAAAGTGAAGGTCATTAGCTGTGCGGTCTGCAAGATAAGATTTGCCAATACCTTTGTACAGAACAAGTGCTGTTTATCTCTAGTTTCAATCATCCCTTTAAAATCTAGGTTAAGACCCTGGAATGCAAACATTTGTTCACTAAAAGTAGAGACACCCCCCACACACACACACGAAAATCTGTAGCTATTACAGTCAGATTACTTGGAATTAACGTGGTACATGGGAGAAAGGGGGGAAAAAGAACAAGCTTGTAATGAAGTTGTACAACTGAGCGATAGGTGGTGTTTTGGTTCACTCCCTTGAATTTTAGTCTACATAAACACATTAATCAAAAAGACCTTCATAAGGAAATGTGCAAATGTTTATTGAGGGTAATTCAAGAGGAAATCCAAATAAAAGAGCGCCTCACTGTTTCATCCGGCGCTGCAGCGTAGACCTCAGATGACTAACAATTGCTGTTGCAGTTTATTTACATTTGGATGTACTGGAAGTTGAGGACAACGTGAACATCTGTCCCAGACGGGAACCAGCATAAACAGAGTTTGCAAACTCCACTTCAAACCACCAAGCACTCCGCCACATTTCTGCATGTGCGATGAGTTAAAGTGCCATTACCTATCAAAACAGCCTTTGATGAACTCCAGTGAGCGCTGGTACTGATTGTGATCGCTTCTCGCTAATCAGCTGTCAAACTTGATCTCATTTGAAAGGAGGGGAGGAGTACAAACGTGTTTTGCTTTTTTTTTTTCTCCCCCTCCCCCCCTCCAACATCCTGTTCTGTATAATTCTGAGAATTCTGAGCTCACTTCTAGTACCTGAAAGCAGCTTCAAACAGTGTACGAGCAGGCGTGCAGAGGTCGGAGGAGGCGTGAATCTTTTAATATTATTATTATTATTATTATTACTACTTACAGGAGATGTTTTTCATGCCACCTCTCATGTCAACATCAAGATGAAGGCTCATGTGTAAACAGACCTTTCAGAGAATGCTTGGTCAGGATATTTTTGTTTTTAAACTTTGGAAATTTATCGGTAAAAATGTGCGCGAACCCTGATAGTAAGTGGCTTTTTCCATAAGTGAGCGCGTGCGTGAACCACATGGCCGGATTAACCTGCTGGGACGAATAAGAGCTTGTGGATGAGGGGGACCCACCACTGTGTGGATAATGAGAACAATTAGTCACACTCCTCTTAAATTCCAGAGATCAGATGAGGTCAGTCACAGCTCACCAGCGTGACTCAGGAGGTAGAGTGGCCGTCTAGTAACCAGAAGGTTTCGATCCCCCGGCTCCCCAGAGACCGTTGAGAGCAAGACCCTGAACCCCTAATTGGTCCTGATGAGCTGGTTGGCACCTCGCATGGCAGACTCCATCAATAGTGTATGACTCTTTGTGTGTGTGTGTGTGTGTGTGTGTGTGTGCGTGTGTGTGCGTGTGTCACCATTGAATACTAGTGATCAAACCCATTTAGCTTTTCTGTTTAATTCGTGCTGAAAATGAATGAAAAGAATAATTCAGTATATCGTTGACAGCGGTTGTTTAGCTGGACGTAAAATCAGGAGTTGCCACAACTAACCGACCCGTCGATTACAAGTCATGAATCACTGGTGATGGTTTTACGAATCTTTTCTGTTTTGTTTTGTTTTTCCGTGCTAAAATTCAAAGCAATTAGTGGTTCTAGATTCTCAAAGTTGAAACGCTTTTCAGCTTTCTTTTCATTAATGAGAGCAAATGAGGGCTGCTGGATGGACAAAAGACAATTTAAAAAAAAATTGTGAATGTTTGTAAAATGTTCTTGACGCATTAGGGAGTCAACAGTCGTGGGTATAATTGGCAGATCAGTCTGTCAGTGACAGCCCTGGTAGGGTGGGTGTACTGCTCATGTTACTGTCTGTTTGCTTTGTAGAGAACTACGTCAGATGGGAGCGTTTTCACGTTCGCGTCTGTGTACTTTTCCATGTCAGTCCAGGTGAATTGATCGCTGGCTGTGACGAAAGCGCCTCAGAGCCACATCAATGAAGAACAACACCATCAACAAAGAAATTAACACCGGGGTCGTGTCCCCGCTGTTGGCTCAAAGAGGCTCTTTTGAGTCCAAAATCTCTTGTGGAGTGAGATTTGGGAGCGTGGGGAAAGACCAGCAGGGGGGGCGGGGGGCCTGGGAGACCACTGCAAGAGCATGGCTGTTTCATTTCATTTGTAACGGACCATCAAATATTCTAATGGCCCAATTGATTATATTGTGGCAGAAGCATTTGCAGACAAACTACTCGAGGAAATATATGTTATTATTGCACGGGAAGTGCATAAAATACCGCAGGGCTGTAAAATTTTATGCAGAATCCAATACTCATGAGCCAAATCTGATGTGTCTGAGTCATTTGTGTTCATGAAGCAGAACAAGTAAGTTAAGCGTCCGTGGGATTAAAGACGAGAGCGGGGGCCGAAAGAAGGTGACGCGAGGACAGGACGGGACGAGAAAGGAAAGGGCAAAAGGACAGGACAAGAAAAGAATGCACGAGAGGATGTGACCGGACATAAAACAAAAAGAGGAGGAGGAGGAGGAGGAGGAGGAGAGAGTTGAAGGGAGGACAATACAACAACAAAAAAGGACAGGACAAAACAAAAGCATGATGGCTCCATAATTGATCACAGGGACTTTCATGCTTGATGCAGTTGAGTCATTTTCCAGAACATTGGCAGACCACCTGGTATTATATCCTCTTCCTCAAGGGCTGTTACATACGATAAGGGAGTGACAAAAGCATCTGAACTATGTTGGTAATTAGTTTTTACAGTAGAAACAAGAATTCATCCATCTTCATTTTAATTATAGATAGTGCATTGGCAAGTAAACAAGGGAGCTGGAGGTTTCCCGCTTCAAAATCACAATAACATTGACAAAGATTCCAGTGAGTCTTTTCTTTTTTTGTTGTTGTTTTTTTTTAATACATTAAAGCAGCGGTGCTTCTGTTGCTGTGGTTAAAATGCAAAATGATGGCAGGGATCTGAAGTTCCCTCGGTTCAGTGTTATTTCAGCTTTGATACAGTTGAAATCAAAACAAAAGACTACAGCAAAAAAAAAAAAAAAAAAGTAAAAATAAAACGGCTTTCCCTTGAAGTGCATGTCAGCACAAACGTACTGGAACATCAGGAATCGGCGCTCGTCTTCAGCTATCCGGCGTTACACGTCCTGCGCCGAGGGTCGCCCCGCCACCTCATCAAATAGTGAAAAAGTAATCATCTAAATAATAAAAAAAAGAAATACTGGCCGGTATTTACCCACGAGTGTGCCCCTACCCTTCAAAAAACTGGGAACGTGAACAGGAGGAACACAGTCTCACAAATTCTGGAGTTTCAAAGGCCATACTTTTTTTATTGGGAGCTGTAGAAAACCACATGAGAATGTTAACTTTGGTGTGTAACGTCGCCATGAGCTCATTCTAACCTCACATAGAAATATATGTCTGTTTTATATGATAATTTACTGCCATCTCTTTGATTTCAACCGTGATCCTTGAAGATGTCTCTGTTACCTCCAGATGCGTCTGGCTCCAGCAGCGTGAAGATTTAGTGCTCGACGGGGGTTAACAGTTTTTGGTCTTGCCGGGGGGGGGGGGGGGGGGGGTCAGTGTGGTCCCCTTAAAGTTCAAACCAGGTGACAGATTTAGTCCCAGTAGATGGCGCGAGCTGAGGTCAAAGTGTTGATACGACCAAGCACATGGCTCTCGTCTTCAAAACTAGGACATTCTGCTCTCATAAACATCACAACAAAACACAGGTGTGTGTGTGTGTGTGTGTGTGTGTGTGTGTGTGTGTGTGTGTGTGTGTGTGTGTGTGTGTGTGTGTGCGTGCGTGCGTGCGTGTGTGTTTTGTGACTCATCTGCTGTCTGTCCATTGCTGGAAAAGTAGAGGAAAGTTGCATTTTTTTATATGGAATGCAGCATTGTTTACAACTGTTCAAAGTCAGCATTCCATGCATGCTAATCTCAAACATCTCCTGATTGTTCCGTGCAGCGGTTGACTGTTAAAGGAACAAATGTTATCTTAGGCTTTCACGCCCCTTGATGTCTTGTTTTAGCTTAGCTTGGCTGGCAGCTGCTAACACGAGCGCGCAGTGGAGCACCAGCACTTTGTTTTAATGCGGCAGTGGAAATAATATCACGGTCCACTGACCCCTTTACTACTCCTAGAATATTTGTCTTTTATTCCTTGGACACTGAGTAATACAGTCGGCATTCCACACTGAAATAAGAAGAAAAAAAAGTGATTGTTCCACATTTATGTTTTATATCATTTCTTATCAGATGAATAAGAAAAAAGAACCACAGGATTTTTGCTTTAAAACTCATAAAATCATCATCTCTCATCGATGTGCCTGCTTCCGATTCTGCGTGACTGGAACTGCTCCTGTTGTGCGTACGGTAAGTATTGTGGTAGTTTCCTTATGTAGGTGATTACCGCCTCGTATCGCCTCCTTTTGCCGCCTCTTGGTCGGGCCGTCGTTGCACATCATTTGTGTGTCGTTGGTCCTCAACTGGTTAAATAAATTAAGAATCAAACAATGGTTGATTACACCCACTGTTTTGATTTTTATCTTTTACTGATTCAGTTCAATCAAAAAGTTTTATGTCGCAGGGCAATGAATGGATATCATCCCTTATCTTAGCATTCGTTCAAAATGAATTGTTATCGTGAAATTAATTATCTGGTGCAATGTAATTTATACTTTATTATTTTATATTTTACATATTTGACGCTCCCTGTGTTTGTACTTATTTTATTATAATTTGGAGAAATAATTTGGAACAGGACTTCCCTTCAGGATCGATAAAGTTCTATTTTACCTTATTATGTTTTTATTTTAAAGAGAAAACGCGTTCCTCCAAAACATTTATGTCACAAAAGACTCTGCTGTTAAAGCGAAATGTATGTTTTTGTACTTTGTGCTACAAAAAAGTGTTGTACTTGATGTATGTTACGTATGCACAAGAGCAAGTTAAGGTATAAAAACTGGTTCCAACCTGTCGTAAATGTAGCAGAGCAATGTTCTCGCATCATTCTCCCTTCCTCTGGACTCAAGTTCGCCCTGCCCGGCTGCTTTTCTTGCTTTATGATTTGGAAACCGCCTCTATAAGCTCTGCATGTTGAGACCACATGAGCTGCATACTGATAAGACACTATTACCCTATAGCATGACTCACTACACAAGAGTTTCTATTTGCATTCTTCGAGCGTGCAGGAACACCAACTTCATCTGAGGAGAAAAACTGATAAATTACATTAATCAGTCTGAGGAGGAGAAGTGGAGATCTTCATCCCCGCTTTAAGAAATTAATTATATAGGATTGCAGTTACAAAGTGTGGGTATTTGCATATTCATAAAGCGATTAAATAAAGAGGCATTCACAGAATTAACATACCGAGAGGTAAACTGATCGAACTGGAGTGATAAATAAATTAGAAATAGAAAATTGAGCATGTGGAAAACAAGCATTAGAGGTAATCAACTTCTCTGAAATTAGAAGGTCAGTGATTTGACATCAGCTGCAATTACTTACCTTGATGCAACTCCACTTCTGTCAGCATGAGCGGATCCCTCCAGGGATTTAGCCTTCATGCAAGGTTCTACTCTGGGGATGGTTATGAATTTGCGTCCCGGGAAGGACCCCAGACTCTCGCTTCAGCTGTGGTTTTAAGGGTACACGAGCAGGGAGGATCAGAAGGTTCCCTGGCTGCAGGAAGATTACTGCTTTTCCACCTCATATTTTAACATAAATATCTACACTTTCTCCTTTTCACATTTAAAAACCAGCCTCACCATCTCATTGTAGGGGAGAAAAATGAGAACTGATATTTAAGTAACCGATGCTTTTGCCATGTGAAGAAATCGCCATCAAATTACATGACGACATGTGAAGCTGAGAGGATAAAGCGAGCGCGCCTGGACGGGGAGGAACTTCAGGTGCAGTCGGCAATAAGTTTGCCTTAATTAGAAGCTATTCATAGTGCCCTTCTTTTATTTTTACCTCCAACATGTGTGTGTGTGTTTGTGTGTGTGAGTCATACATTATTTCTGAATATGATCATTTTATTCTCCATCTGCAGAGCTTAAACCACACACACACACACACAGGCTTGCTAGGAGAAGAAGAAATTCCAAATAAATCAGGAGAAAAGAAAACAGCTCTGCGTCTGAACTGATTCTCATCTGTGGGTCTCGAAATTGATTCATCCTCCAACCCATCCATCCATCCATCCATCCATCCATCCATCCACGTTAAGGGTCGTGGGGCTGGTATTGGGTGAGAGGCAGAGTTCACCCTGGACAGGTTGCCAGTCCATTGCAGGGCCATCAGGAGCAGTTAGGGGTTCAGTATCTTGCTCAAGGGTACTTGGACATGGTCACCAGAGGAAGAGAGGATCAAACCAGCGACCCTTCGGTTGCTAGACGGCCACGCTCCCTCCATGCCATGCTGCCCCACCCCCCAGTCTCAAACTATGACAAATCAATCTAAAATTGAACCGTCTAGCTGGAATGAGAAATCTAGAAAGTAGATGAGAATGACTTAAATACCCCTGGAATCATGGCAGCAACCTCAGGGTGGCACTAGATGAGAAGTCAGGGATCAATGCCCTCCCAATGAAGTCTGAATTTCTGTATGAAATCTGATGATGGGGAAAAAAATCCTTATCTCAGTAGTGTATGGTATATTTTTGTGCTTCAATAAAAAACATTTGGTTAAATGAGTTCATAGTATTTTATATCACCTTAATAACTGAATTTGTTTCTCGTTTTAGATTTCTTTGCATGTTTTAGTGCTGTCCAGCAGATGGCAGCAGACCTGCTAATGCGAAATGCTAATTTCTGTCATTAGTGTTTATGAGGCTGTAGAGGAAATGCCTGTGTGTCACAATGATGAAATGATTTACAAAGTGGGGTTGTAATTGTAGTGGAGGATGTGTGGATAAATGACAGTCAATTCAAACGTTTAATTTATGGTTTCACGTCTAAGTCTGATGACATTTCTGTATTTCTGGTTGGAAAACGTTCCGATCACCACAGGGAAACCAGAACAGCGCTCCAGTGCTAAATCCCTTTCTCCTTCCGAAGACGCTTTGGAGGATATGTGGCTTGTTAAAGATGGAGCCAGTATTTACGTTGATGAGAAAGAATTGGTCCCAAACCATGTTCACGTACTGTTCTATCATGAGGGTGATGATTAGGGCGGGGTCTGAGAAACTGAGGCAGGAAATGACTACCCGAGTGTGTGGTCTTGTTTTGTGAAATCATCTCTGGAGCTGTCAGGAGGAACAGTTATTACCTTTTTTTTTTATTCGTTTGATTATGTTAACTTTGGTATTTTAAATCTTACATATGAGCACAGGTAGCGGAGGGGATGATCCAAAAAAAAAAAAAAAAAAAGAGATAAAAATCAACAGCATCTGGAAGCCCTCAGCAGCACTTTGCCTCACATGCCTCGGATTCTTCCTGGTCTCTTGGATAGTTTAACATATGAGTCAAACGTGAATTGGGAAACAGGTTTCCAGCCTTACAACCCGACAACTTTTCCAGTCAGCCCCTGGAATGAGTTCCGTGTTGGCCCGGCAGACACGGCGGACACGTGACGCAGATAATAGGGGACGCTACTTCAGATGACTTGAATTACCGGTTGATAAAGGTTACATAACACACATCAACAAATACAAAATGTACTTGCTGATGAAACATGGGCAAAGAGCGGGCGCGCACACTGCCTGATTCATTGCTCTTTGACAGTGAAATAATGAGGGAAATCTTAAGACCGGCAACATGGTGACGAATCAAGGCAACAGCTGGTGATGTGAGAAAAGACATACCCAAACAGACGCACATTCCAGGTCATGCAGCGTCTCATGGCAGGTTGGCAGCAGCAAAGGAGGCAAATACAGAGAGCTGTGTGACATATTTTTGACTTTCACTGGGCTGTTCATTGAAACAGTGACCCGGGCTGAACTATGTCCTGTATTATGGCCTGTCCTCCTCAGTTTGTACATTGTGTTCATTATGTTGTGTGACTGGCACATGAATGAGTGCAAATGAGTCAGGCATTGCGTCACACCGTTCAACATAAAATGTGAAAAAGTTTTGTATTCAAGTGGATTTCATAAATCCTGACCCTGTATGCAGCGGACCATTTGTCTCCATTGAAACCTGTGTGTGTGTGTGTGTGTGTGTGTGTGTGTGTGTGTGTGTGTGTGTGTGTGTGTGTGTGTGTGTGTGTGTTTTCTGGTGGGGGGGGGGGGCTTTATTTTTCCCCTGGGTGATATATATTTTTTCAAGCACTGTGCATTGCGACCGACAGCATGAATTCATGAAATGAACAAAAGCAAAAGCATCCAGTTAACACAGAGGCAACTAGGATGGATTTAGCTGCAGATACCAGAGCACCACCTGTACGTGCGCCTTCATGGGTGACATGGTTATCGACAGGAGGTCGTGAGCTCTTGTGCTATTGTGTTTGCAGTTATGGTTGTTCAGGGGAGACTTGTTATCTCTGCACCAGTATTGTGAGTTGATCGCTGTAGGAACCGAGACAGCTGAACCGCGCATGGTCAGAAAATGTGGCCTCCCCTAGTGTGTCTAAAATTTGAAATCCTGGAAATTAAAATGCAGCAATTTTCTGTAGTGGTAGAGATCTGCTGTTAAAGCAAAGTACAATCAACACTACAGGACACATATAATCACAACTATTTGTTTCATTATGGTCTTATTCACAGCAAAAGCCCAAAAGCGTTGCCCTACTGTGAATAACATACACTGGCAGCCTGCTGCAGACAAACAGATTTGCTCAAATCAGGCTGTCACTTTTTACACTGCTGCGAGGGGCGGAGGCGATCCATCCACCGCGTAGGAGGAGAGAGCTTTGCCTCGCTGCAGAACCAGTGCTCAGCAGGTTCCGTCTGGGATGGCGAACTCACCACCTGTTTCTGCACTGCTGAGCCTGGATGGGAGCCTTGGAGTCCTAAAATCACTGATTTTCTTAAGGAAGTTTGGACAATTACGTGAAACATGTATCAAATCGCCTTCATGGTAATATTTTCTGATGTGTATCGTGTTTTTTTTTTTAATCCTTATTATTACTGAAAACTTGAAATTCTTAGGACTTTTCACAACAGATGTGAAATAGAAGCATCCAAAGAGAAACTCGACCGCTGCACCAATGCCGGACTTAACTCTTTTCTAGCCTGTTAGTGGCACAAGAAGAACAAGTCATAGGAAGGGGTCAAAAAGGTTGCACCTTGCCCTGCCTCTGTCTACGGCTGGCTGACGACTCACTGGACTGTTGAGGTGAGAGACGGTTAATTACATATTTAAGTCAACATTCCTCCCAGCAGACTAAATATAGAATATGTTACTAAGTGGGAATCGGCCGAGGTCGAGAGTAGAAGGTTACATATTCTGTGCACCCGTGGTTTTTCCAAGCAAACAGACTCTACTGTTCAAAGCCAATGGACCTTCACATTGAAAATAATGACCCATCGGGATGAGAGGTGCCTGCTTTTATGCTGCTTTCTGCCAGTTTGCTGTAAATGATCTAGGTCATCTGGAGTCAGTGAGTCAATCCTTACGTGTAAAATAGGTTGAGAAATAGCTCCTTCAATCAATGATACAACTGTTTGATCTTTTTCTGGTGGCCAACTGCTAATCCTGGCAGCTTTGCGCTTGTATTTTTAGTAGGAGGAGGCCGAGCAGCAGGATTGTGTGGGCTATTTCCAATGCGTTCATCAGGCTTATAGTGCTTTTATGTAGTTTTATATTAAACTTACTATTTCTTGCATAATCCAATCTTCTACGCAAGGAAGGATTTAACATGATAAGAATCCACCCTGATGATCTTTAGGAGCTTCCGGTTTAAATTTCCTGAAGTGTATTTGATCCTTGAGTAGCTGTTGGCATCATGCTGAGGCTCAGTGACGTCCCTCACTCATCAAATTCTATTTATTTTGGCCTAGTTTTAATCCAGTCCTCTCAAGCTGTATAGCGACACATTCAAGAATAAAGCCAGTAGAGATGTTTGTTTTGAATTTGCTGGTTCATACTCCTCAAAATGCCACGGTCCTCTCATGTCCTGGTCATGTGGTTGTTTCTGGGTCACAGTTACATATTAACTGCTCTGCATTCAGGACACCACAATCACACACACAACTCTTTCAAGTAACTTTTTGCGCCCCAGTGTTTTAGTTTTCTCTATAAATGATGGTACAACTGCAGGAAGCGCATGTCTCCCAGACATATAACATTTAGACCCAAGCTTTTTTTTTTTGTTCCTACCAAAACAAAGTTTGATTTAAACTTAGCACACGTAGCTGTTTAACCTACACCGATGTCTGACATGCAGCTAAAACGGGTTAAAATACCCGCTTACACCTGCTAACATCTGGCTCATGTGTGCAATGTGAGCAGATTTAATCGGCAAATGACCCTGCAGTCAATGCGGGTGTTTATCAGCTCTGGCTTAGAATATAAACCCCTGAATTTATGACCAACTTCCAGGGCTTCCAATCTTGGACTCACATAATCGAGCGGTTGAGGCACCTCTATTAACAATGAACGCAGCGGATTAAAAGCTTGACGGCTGCAAACTCAACTCATCTACAATCAAGCAGGGTTCTAACACCTTTCTGACGGAGCAAAAACAGCGTCACTGTCCTCCATGCTGCTTTTACTACAGCTACTCAAAACTGGAGCCCAAGACGCGGCACTCTGGTGCTGCTTTGACAACACCGTTCTCCCATATCAAAAGATGATGCAGCAGTAAACCATCCATCCATCCATCGTCATCTTCCACTTATTCCTACACATTAAGGGTCGCGGGGGGGCTGGAGCCTATCCCAGCGTCAACGGGCGAGAGGTGGGGTTCACCCTGGACAGGTCACCAGTCCATCGCAGGGCCAACATAGAGAGACGAACAACCATCCACACTCACATTCATACCTATGGTCAATTTAGAGTATCAATCAGCCTCGTCCCCAATTGCATGTTTTTGGACTGTGGGAGGAAGCCGGAGTACCAGAGAGAACCCAGGCAGACACAGGGAGAACATGGAGACTCACACAGAAAGATCCCGTGCCCGAGCCGGGACTCGAACCAGGAACCTTCTTGCTGTGAGGCCACAGTGCTGACCACTGCACCACCGTGCAGCCCGCAGCAGCAAACCAAAAAACAAAACTGAAAGCTACTCTTCGTACATGCAGCTGGGTCGGGGAAACAAAACACCCACACATTTCCACGTATTCATTTCCGCACCGAATCTTCTTCTGGACTGAGCTCTTTTTTCTGCAACTGGTCCACATTTATGAGCTTAAACTCCCAAACTGCCACCCTCCGCCACCTAGAGTTTCAGTGCTTCACCGGTGCTGAAGAAATGTGGCGTAGGTCACACGCTCCAGCCAAGGTGTCTTGTCCGCATTGACAAAGCTTGAATGTGACACTTACATGGTACCCTCCGTTGGCCTGGCGGTTCTATTTCATGTGATAGTGGATTGCAGCATCTTTTCAGTTTAATGAGTTCATAAAACATCAAGTTTCACATATTCAAATAGCAAATTATTGGACGGCAATCCTTCAAGAAATTCCCCTAATTGTCATTTTATTCTGCCTCTGACAGGAAGCGTAATATGTAATTCTATGACAACTGTAAAGCTCCATGGGTGGAAGATCACATGATACAACTGTAAGCCCCGGAATAGCTACAGTACAATATGTTCTCAGATGTCCTCTGCTGTTTCTCAAGTCCAATAATTAACTTTTAGTTTCACAATTAACCATAGGAAGCGCTGACACTTCCTAAAAGTCCATCAGTCATTCTGAGGTTTGGAGGAAAACCCAGGAGGAAAAAAAAGAGGCATGCAACATCTCTGCAGAAAAAATATATTGACCCACTTTCCATAGATTATTTATAATTCTATAAAGTATGTAAAGCATCGGTGCAACAGGCATAATAAAATAACAGACCTCTCTAGAAGGACATGACTACTCAAGGACTGCGGTGAACATACACTCCAGTATTTGTTCCGATCTTGTTTGCATATCATTCACTAATTTCTATCTCCTCTCATCTGTGAATACCCTCTCTCAAGCTATTGTAGCATGTTATGCAATACTGTGCAATATCCAATAAAATTAGATGCACTCAGGGCCTGGTGGTAACAAAGACGACACATCAGCACAAATCATTGAAGACTGTTTCTGTGTTGCTCCATCCCTCTTTGTGAATGGAGCATGTGGGTGTATGTGGGGGTTTTTGTTTTTTGCTCCACTCCCCAAAATGAAATTCAGCAACATACGTCACTGTAGCGCCGATAAGATCTGGGGTTGTTCTAATCCTGTTCTTCCAGCCCTGAGGCAGAATAATAACCTGCTCTGTGACTCATGCCGCCTTGCCTTCTCTTCTCCGCTCACCTCATTCTGCCTGTATCCCTGTCAATTATCACAGTGTCCACGCACCCTTGCTGTCCCTTGTACCCTGCCTCCCCCTCCGCGGAGACACCCTGGCCTCGCATGACCCTTGTTCCTCTGCGCAATTTCTGCCTTCATGACTCTTTCCTGCTGCTGCTGCTGCTGCTGCTGCCTCTCCTGGGTATCAGAGATAAAATGCCTCTCTCCTCTGTTTAAAACATTTGCCGCTCAAGTGCAGCTAATCCTAAAGGGTGTAAGGGAGATGCAGAAAAAGGGAGTGGAGTAGTTTTTTTTCCCTCCAAAATCTCTGTAGAATCAGTAATTTATTTTGTAAAACACCGATGAGTCATCCTGTAACACTCTGGCTCAGTAGCCATCCAATCAGCAGCCACTCTTTGAGATGTAATATGTGGTGTACTATGTGTAAGAACACACTGTCTGAGGAACAGCGATGCAGACTGTCACTCCTGGCCAAAGTGATTCGGTCAAAGGAATGCTGATGCTTGCTTCCTCCGGGAAAGCAGGAGATGACTGATACATCCTAAGTCGGAGGCTCCTAATTACGTTTTCAATAATGAGGTTGTGAGTCGTATTTTGTGGCTAAACCTTCGGAGAACATGCGACACGCATTCCTGCCGAAGGTTTAATGACTTTCCACAGACTTAAAAACTGGTGACCATCAAATGAAAACGCTGAAAAAGAAGCTGACGAGCCAAACCAGACGGCCGGAGGGTGCAAACATCCATAGCTGGAGAAACCACATCTTCCATTTGTTTCACTCCTCCCTGCATTCATATTTCAAGTGTTTTATTGTTTTGAAAAAGTCTCATAAACCAGTGGCGCGACTACAATTTCAGCTGGAATAAGATTCGTGCTGACGACACTCCAAGGGGGAAGGGGGTTTTCAGCTCCCGGCTACTGCGTCTGTCTCCCACTCAGTGATGGAGAGATGGAGGCTGACGCAGGGGAGCGCTTGTCTGCACAACTCTGAACGTTGGTCGAAGCTGCAAACACGGCACTGAATTATGAATTCAGAAATTATTCAATATATCATGATCGGGGCGTCAGCACCGTGTTCAAGGTCCGGTTACGTTCAGGAACTTTGTTAGAGTCAGGAAAAAGTCAGGGTTCAGGTTAAAATAAAAATGAATTATCAACATCAGAAATCCCCAAAACTAAATTAATCAGACTTAGCGCCACAAAGAAAAAACAAAACGTGTCGTGACAGCACGCCAAACAACTACAGAAATGGCGTTTGTGGTTACACCAATACAAACAACATGGACATTAGTGTTGCGTTATTTGTTTGCTTCACTTTACTTTCTTTTTACCTCCGTGTTTGCATCATTAATCGAACAACAATGGCATCGACCTTGACGAAAAATAATCCATCCATCCATTTTCTACCTCTTATCCTGTTGAGGGTGACGGGGGGCTGGAGCCTATCCCAGCAGCCTTCAGGCAAGAGGCGGGGTTCACCCTGGACAGGTCACCAGTCCATCACGGGGCCAACATACAGAGACAGACAACCATTCACACTCACAGCCATGCCTACGGAAAATTTTACAGTCAATATTTAACCTCGGCCCCTCTTGATGTCTTTGGACTGTGGGAGGAAGCTGGAGCACCAGAGAGAACCCACGCAGGAACAGGGAGAACATGGAGACTCCACACAGAAAGATCTCGTGCTCCAGCCGGGGCTCGAACCTGGAACCTTCTTGCTTTGAGGTGACAGTGCTGACCGCTGCACCACTGTGCCGCCCAACAAAACCAATACAATATAATTTTTTTTTTTTTTACTGTGTGATTTCTTTTCAGCTTTCCATTATCGCCGAAGGAAAGTCACGTACCCCGCATCGACATCATCTGCTGATTTAACACTAGTTTTTCTGCCTCGCCATACGCCATTTTAATCCACTCATCTCATTTTTGACTGACAGAAACAAAAGCATCTTTCCTCATCGTGCCCGGGGCAATATTAACTCAGATTACATGCACACAAGGGACCCTAAAAACAAAAAAAATCCATGCGTTTGCATTTGCTGGATCAACATTTTAAGAGCAGGGTCCCTGCAGAGCTCTGCTGTCGTCAGGAGGCGGGGGAGCAGTAGGTACACACTACACGCGCTTTTATCTTGATATATTGTGATGTGGTAAGACAGGCTACACATTCTTAACTGAAAATTTCCAAACGGAGCTGAAATTGTGCTGTGAACCCCCTGGTTGGTGTACTATAGGGTTATCACATTATACTGATAACACAATAGACAAAAAGGTTTTCGTTCCAAATTGGCAAAAAAAAAAAAATGCATAAATCGTTCTTGTTTGATTCACTGAACACTAAAATCTGGCAGCTATGAACATACAAGGGAAAATTCAGTACAATATGGGGGCTGGAATATCCAAACAGTATTGTGAACCAAAAAGTATGATATATTGTTTTCTCATTTTTATTGTGCAGCTCTAATGTGCAGCTGTGTTGTAAAACTGCTTCTTTTCTTTTTTCTTTTTTCTTTTTTTAAAGTAGAACTCCTCTTGCAAAAGTTTTTTTTTCTTTTCTTTCTAAACACCGAAAATCTTTGACAGTGTAATTAGTAGTTGCTACAACAGACACGGGGAAAGAAGAAAGATGTTCCCTGCTCCGTGGGAGCACGTCGAGAATACGAGGAGAGAACCACTGAGGGCTGAACCTACGGAGCGACATTGTGGAATGATTATGCTACAGGAAGACTGAATATTTAATACTCCATTGACAGGTTGTTGGTGCTGTTCCTAATTTCTCAACAGCTGCTGCACCCATCATTGTTAGACAGCGGTGTGTTCATTATTTCTTTTGCGGAATGCTGTTAACGCTGTCAGAGTCAAAGGTATCAAACACCTCATCACAGACGAGATCCACCGAACCATCAGCGAAAACTAAATCAACGAATTAATGCCCATCACTTAAACCGAATCAACAGATGTGCATTTGCGAGGATAACAAGCGAGCCGACGAAACAAAACATTTCATTAACTGCCTGCATCCCTTTGCTTTCACGACAGATCGACGTTCTGCTCTTTCACCCTCAGGAAGATGAATTTTAAAACTTTATTATATAAGGGAGAGAGTGGAGGAACATCTCCATAGTAACAGCGGCATAAACACCCCCTGGCTCCATGTTGTTGTAAGTGAGTTCAGCTTTCATCACCTCTCATCTCTTAAAGGTACTGAGCAGCCTCGCGGGGATCGCTGATGAAGGTCAGACACAAAGCATGAGCACCACGGAGGCAGGTGGAAGTTCATTAAAACATTTCTGATGAAAATAACTCAAATCAAACCAGGACAACTTTACAGAATGAAGAACCTTTATCTCTCTTTGAGTGCCACGAAAATTCGGCGCAACTTCAAAAGGAAGGGGAACCCCTACAAAGCATCCTCTCAGAATCAAGTTTACAGCAAAGGCGTATGCCTGCCACCTTGAACTTTGACCACCAAAATGTTTAGAGGTCATCCTCAAGTCCCAGCGGATGTTGGCGCCACGTTTTTTTTTTCTTCAGTTCATCTTTCAGTCCCAGTGGATGTTTGGGCAAAATTTGAAGAAACTCCTTGCAGGCGTTCTACGGATGTTGTGCTCACAACAACGAGACAGACGGACACTTCATGAGCTGATGGGGAACAGATGGGGGGTGATTAGCAGCACCCAAAGTTATCGGAGGAAATGACTCGGCGCGTGAATTAGGTCATGGTGACGGAGGAGAGGAGCACTGCTCATGACTCACCTCCTACCGAAACTGCCATCAACGAAGTGGGCATGTGAATGTACAGAAGTACTTCTTGATGGTATAACGTTGCATTCCTCCTTAAAACAACTTCACACGCAGGCACTTGCTCTCCTCTCCTCAGAGCAGATTTGATGCTCAGCAGCGACTGAGAGGGAACTGGGGCCTGTCAAAAGTCAGCCTTCCGTCTCGAGGCACTTATTTGGTTTACTTGTCTATTTTGGTCTATGTATTGGCTATATTTATATATATATATATACATACATATCTTTATATACACACATATACATAAAACTTCTCAAGTGTATTTTCTTCTCTAACAGGCACCTGCCCAGGCCTTTAAGGGCAGGTCTGGTGTCAACCAGTATTTTTATGCCAACAAATCCCATGAAAAGACCAAAAGCTAACAATGTCTTATTCTGTCCCTCATTACTTCCTGCCCCACCCCCCCCACCCCACGCTGTCTGAGGCTCTCAACCAAAAATACATTTGTTTCTTACAGAAGATGAAGTCAGTTGATAAAAACTCATCAAAATAAATTGCCTTCATTTCCCCCATAATAATAATAATAATAATAATAATAATAATAATAATAATAATAATAAAGCAATTTGTGAGTTGTGAATATTTTTTTTTTGCTTGGTCTAAAACACAATTTAGTCAAGCCATAATGTGTCCTAGTCACAAAAGCCTGCAAGCTGAAATAAGAAAAAAAAAGATTTGAGTTGAAGTCCAGCATTTGAGCAGTAATATTACCTCCTCCGCGCTGTCGTCCGCTTTATTTGGTCCGGGTCGCGGGGGCAGCAGCCTCAGCAAGGAAGCCCGGACTGTCCTCTCCCCAGCCACTTCCACCTGCTCTTCCGGGGGAATCCCAAGGCGTTCCCCAGCCAGCCGAGAGATATAATCCCTCCAGCATGTCCTGGGTCGGCCTCGAGGTCTCCTCCCGGTCGATTATGCCTGGAACACCTCCCTCGGGGTGTCCTCACCAGATACCTGAACCACCTCAACTGACTCCTCTCGACATGGAGGAGCAGCGCCTCTACTCTGAGTTCCCCCCCGAGTGACTGAGCTTCTCACCCTGTCTCTAAGGGAGAGCCCAGCAACCCTGCGGAGGAAACTCATTTCGGCTGCTTGTATTCGCGATCTTGTTCTTTCGGTCATCACCCATGACTGTAGGTGAGGGTTGGAACGTAGATTGACCGGTAAATCAAGAGCCTCACCTTTTGGCTAAGCTCCATCTTCATCACAACGGCCCAATTTAGCACCGCCAAATCCACCTGTCAATCTCCCGTAATATCGCCTCATATTTTATTTTTGGACGCAGGTGCAGTAATGTCTGAGTATGCTTTGATGGGAATAATGTCCATTTGCGTCAAGAGGTGCCTGGAGGCCCTGCAGAGATTTTCCTTGGAAACCTGCTAATCCCATCATTGTGACTGACAGGCTGTAATGAAGACAAAAAAAAATATCCTGTTACGCTGACTTAACAAAACTTTTGTCAATGTGAAATGAGGGAGGTGTTGTTGTTTTTTTTCCTCTTTAATTGCCTTGATTAATTCAAAACCGCAGCAACATGTGCACGGCACGGTTTAGCCGCTTAGCCTCGACCTATATGTGTAAATCTACCATAAACTGTCACGGAGTGCATGTGAGGTGACCACAGCTTGTGAGGGAGCAGAAAAAAGCGGTCTCTAAATAATGCAAAACTTTGCTCAGCTCCACTCTTCAAAGAAACTCATATCAGCTTCAAAAGTGCAAAGGTGGGTTTTGTAACTGTATTTTTCTTGTTGCTGATTGACAAGTTATACTTTTCACGTGCTAGATTACACACAGAGTTGCCCTACTGATAAAAGGGCAGCATGTTAAACTGATAGAGGACAGGGGGTCGGACACACAACAGCAGGTGAGGACATGCTGAGGAGCTCACATAGGGAAAAAAAAAAGAAAGATTTTGAAGGAATTTGCAGACACACTCAGCGTGAGTGTGATTGATGGCTACAGCAGAAGTAACGCAGCTGGAGCCGCTTGGTTCCAATAATGTCCCGAGAACGTCAACGCGCAACGTTCTAGTATTTGTTTTTTTCTTTTTTTGTTCCCAGGATATTCTTCACATCACATTCTCTAAAACACAAATTTGATTAAAAAAAAAAACATCTTGAAATGATAAGGAAACAAAAGGAACTTTAAATCTCCTTAACATCGCTTGTAACACATCTGCGCTAACAGCTGAGGAGGCGGAATGTCCCTCCCTCGGATCGTCCCATTATCGTTAGCGTGATTTCTCAGGAACGGCGAAAGGAAATTTCTTTGGAATTTGGCGCAAACATCCACTGGGACACCAAGATGAACTGAAATATCATGAATGTCAAAGGTCAAGGTCACAGTATCCTACAAGGACACAGCATCCTGGAGGAACTTGTTAAAATCGGGTACAAAGCCTGGACTTAGTTGATTCAATTCTGGTGGTTAAAGGTCAAAGGTCACGCTGCACTAAGTCATTTCTGACCATAACTGTGGAATCCATATGGTAACAATCGGGACAACGTGTCAGACAAATGACTAACCAAGATGACGAAGAGATGACGTTCTATATCCAAAAGGTCAAAGGTCAATATGGCGTCGTAAAGTTTTAGGGTGAAAAAAATTGTCCTTTTATGATGTTATCCTCGGGTGTGTCCTGAGTGATATTACCTGAGGTGTTGCCCAGGTGACCCGTGGGTCTGCCCCCTTTAGCAGGAGCCATCTTGACACCATCCTCCCGTCCGTGGCGGTGGAAACACCTCTCCTTCATCTGTGGCCTGGTATGACCTGCAAATCTCTGACACCTGAACACTAGAGGCCGACATTAAACGTTTAAAACATTATTATCAAGTAGATTCTGAGTCTGAATGTATGAATGTAAACTACAACCGGACCATACAAACACGAGGTGATAATTCTAATAATGTTTGGAAAATTTAAGCCTTTTCTTTTTTTATGTACATTCAGAGAGACAGGAAACAGATGGTCAAGCAAATGATGCTAAAGGTCTGGTCAGCCAGGAATAAGAGTTGTTGTTCAGAACGTTTACACCTGCGCGGCCTCGTTCAGCAGCAAAATAGATGTTCCCAGAATGTTCTAGAGCCCCAAAGGTGACATGATGCCTGATGCTGTTAGCCAAGGTTGTTGGAGCGTTCCCTGCTAGCGTGGTGAAGGATATGAAGTGCTTGCAGGCCGACTGGGCGTTCATCCATCTTCAACCGCTCATCTGGGGTCGGGTCATGGAGGTAGCTGTTGCTGTTACTGAAAGGGACCCCAGACTGTCACATTAGCCAGCTCTGATTGCAGGGCGGGGGGGTCCAAGGTCAGCATGGAGATAAAATCCCTCCACCTGTTCCTCTGTCTGTCCCTCGATCTCCCCCTCAGCTGGAGGAGCATGGAAATCTCTCCAGGGTGGACCGGACAGAGCCTGGTGTCTGTTTGACCGTGTTTACAGTCATCGTTCTAAGCTGGGACAACCAGCTGCAGGCTAAGCCACAGAGTCAAGTATTCCTATGGAAGACAATGTGCCTCCCATGTATATGTCCATGTACCGAATACGTCATAACACATGTAGGTTATATAAATGAGCAGGCAGGGGCAAAGCCTTATCCAAACACACAAGGCCTATTTTTAAGATACTTCACTTTAATCAGACACGTAGTGGAAGAATGTAAAATAGTTCAAACCCAGTGCTAGAATACGGTTCTGAGTGTGACTGTCAGAGGTGGGCCGCTAACCTTGTATAGGCTTCTTATAGTGCACTGAAAACGTGAACACTCACACAGGAAGTCTAACCCCAAGAAAGCCTCTTTTTCCATACCTGAATGATGAGCAGTCTTCCAAAAAAAAAAGCGGGGGGGGGGGGCAGACTGAAATTCCTGTCCATATCAAAAAACACATTAGCCGTCTTAATCTCTGAAAAGGAACTCTGTGTTTTGACATTTGAGAGCCGTTTTTCTTTCCCTCCACTGTCAAACCTCAGTTGACGCATTGTTCTGCAGCTTGATCTGCTTAGTTTTGGTGGCGGTGTTTTTGGTTGTTTTTTGTTGTTGTTGTTGTTGTTGTTGTTGTTGTTTGTTTGTTTTGCCCCGTTTTTGGAAAAGTCAAAAGATGGAGCCTGTTAACCAAAGTCAACAGCCAGAAGCACAATGTAAAACTTCCCCTATCTCCTGAGCTCTGGCTCTTTGTCACCAGAACAGATGTGATCTTTGTCAGGGCTCAATGACCAGGCTGCGTGATGCCATAGAGAAAAGCCACCCCCTCTACGGACGTGCAGCGCTCTTCTCCTGGACAAAAGGACGCTGGTGATCCAAGGTGATGTATCAGTCTGCATCGCAGGCTCCACGCAGCCACAGCGGCCCAGACGGATTAAGCTGAGAGGGACTACATGATGGTTGCTTAGTAACTACAAACCTACTCAAACGCTTGACGAACATTAGAAACACAAGGGAACGGGCTGTGTTTTGACCATATTTGACCGTTTAGCTACCTTACCTCACCTTGAGTTACACACACAATGATACTATATACCAGCCTTAATAGTGTAATGTTGCATGTGCTCGTTTGTGTGTGTGTGTGTGTGTGTGTGTGTGTGTGTGTGTGTGTGTGTGTGTGTGTGTGTGTGTGTGTGTGTGTGTGTGTGTGTGTGTGTGTGTGTCCTACCCATAAACACGTGCAGTCAATGACTGTCCAATGGCCAGGGTATTACTAATGATTTCGTCTGGATCCCTGCCATTCTCAGTGCTTTGCTGCAGGCGCTGTCCAGGCTGCTTTTCCTATTCTGGGATGTCCTCGCATGACCTGAGATCTCATGCCAAGATCCAGGATGTTTGTAATGAAAGAACACTTCCAACAGTTTATGTCAAGAAAAAAAAAAATCTCGTGAACACAGGCTCAAGGTTCAGGCCGTCAGTGTTTCATTAAGGCGTGCTTGTCAAGCCCACTCTTGAGAAAAGATGCGAGAGCATTGAGATTGCGGCGGTACAGAGACGGTTTAAAGAAAAAGCTATTTTTTTTCTTTTTCTTTTTTACAAGATAATAAGGGAGCTGTGGAAGGAAATGAGACTTTCGATTGTGCTCATTTACGACTTGAGCTACAGAACAATACCTTTTATGTTGTTTCTCCTTGTTCTATTCGATTCGCGGGGTTGGGTGTTTTTTTTTTTTCATGTTCATGGGGAATTAGCTGTTAAAAGCGAATGACTGGGGATGAGGTTTGTGCCAGTGGAACGTAGGAAGTGAAAGTGAAGGTAAATAAGTGTCCTAGTCACATTTCCGATAATGTGCTTAGAGGGATTTCAGCGGTCAGTGTGCGTATGAGTGGCCGCGCATGTGTGTGTTGGCTCGAATGAGGTTGAAGCCCGTGATTTGTCAGCGTTTGAGTGTTTCGATGTTGACAAGCTTTGCCAGTTAGACTTAATGAGCTTAGGAGGCTTAGTATTTCTGTGATGACCTCTTGGACAAGTGGGGCACACGAGGCTGAATACAGCCTGATCTTAGTAGTCCATAATGATTCCGGGAAAATCAGATTCAGCCCAAGAAACAGACACTAGCCGGGAGTTCTTCACCAGCCAGCACATACGCTATTTTCTTCCTTTAGCCTGAGTGTAAACAACTGAGCGACGCC
The DNA here is from genome assembly GCF_037954235.1 of Aulostomus chinensis. NCBI lineage: Eukaryota > Metazoa > Chordata > Actinopteri > Syngnathiformes > Aulostomidae > Aulostomus > Aulostomus chinensis. Next base: position 19,514,136 of record NC_141339.1, read on the forward strand.
AGTGGTCTAATCCAGATCACAACACCGGTGTGGACAGGCCAAATTCACAGGAACCCTTGATTATAATTGGCTTCTCTATTAGATCTCTCTTGAATGTGCGTCATCTGATGTCAAGACTGGGATGACATGAACTATGATTGCACGTTGGAGAATGATAGACCCCATGAGACAAAACAGCGTGTCCTCAGTTAGCCTGATTTTTGGGGCCTCAGGGATGTCCATTTGCACATCAGATGAGTCACTCCTTTTCTGAAAAACCTCCTTGAGTCCAAAATAGTCTGCTATTTAAATTGCACAATATAAAATTCCTGTCACTCAAGCGGAAATTTTTTTTTTTTTTTTTTTGCAAGATCAGGTACAAAATCCATATTTTCAGACGTCAGAGTTGTTTTTGTTCTACGCTGTCACAGGGAAAAAGTTAAACTACCTCGGAAGTGACTAATTCCGGACATAATGCCAAAAATCAAATGTGAGAGAGCCGTTTTGGGATGACACCAACGTTTCTAATTATATCACTCTTTTTCTCCACGTTTTTGGTTTAAAGTCACATTGTTTTGATTAGCAGCACACTGTAATCTGATGTAATTCCCTCTTATTTATTCTGCTCATTTTTACAAATACCTCTTCCATTATTTTTGATTGCACTGTGGAACCAGAAATCTGACAATGCCAGAAGCCTTTGGCGAAAGTTGAAGTGTTACTTCACTCGAAAAAGCGAAATTTGCCATTAAAGCACTCACAATCAAGTGTCTTGTTTTTTTCTCCCATGCATGACATCTTAATGACTCCAGGAGTCAGAAAACGCCAGTTAGAGGCTAACAGAGAGTGACGGTTAACATCGGCGAAACTGTGCAAAACATCAGTTTACAAGCTCTCAAGTGCAATATCCGGAATATTTCAAGTCTTCTTTATCCACACATATTCTCAGTAATCCACAAACACTTTTTTTAAATTTTAGCTATAAATAAATAAAATACACAGGAGGTCCAAAATAGAGCACTTTCAGTCCTGAACTAGCATGAACAAGTTCATCGGAATGAGCTTGCTAATCATGTTCGTTTACAGCCACACTAAACCTATAGTTCTCTATTTACTTTATTTTATTTTTTTTTTAGATAAAATCAAAGTGTGAGTGATTACTGAGTGTACAGTTGGATGAAGAAGACTTGGGCTGTACCAGACAATGCATTTTAGAGCTTGTAAATGGAGGTTTGGGAAGATGTCCCAGTTGCTAGCATTAGCTTCAAGCTAATAACGCATAACTGATGTTCTCTGCCTTCTGCAGTCTTGAAAGGAAAAACGTCTTTGCGAGATCAAGACAGTTTAACTGCTTGAAAGACAGTTTTGGGGTGAAGTCACGTTTCAACTCATTTCCAAGGAAAACACAACTTCCTTTGAGTAAATGATACAAGCTGATGATGTTCCAGAGTGAATGGTGGCATCACTTTACACTCTGTTTTTTCCACTAAACAAACCCCCCCTGCTCTTACAGATGTTTGCACATCTGGTTTGATACGGCCATTCCGCGCCAGGTCCTCTGCTGTTTTCTGTAGAGTTCTCCAAACACCATGAGAGGCCTCCAGAACCCAAAGCTGCTAACCAGTTCCAGCTGCTGGTTCAGCTGGTGCTGTGGCTGTAGGTGTATTTCACAGGAACACCTTCTTTAAAGGCTCTTTCTGGTTTATTTAAACCTTCCAGATAAGCGGTCAAAGTCCCGGATTGATGTTTCGGCACGTTGGTGTTTTAACGAGCAGATCAAGCGTCGACCACGCCACGCCAGACGTTCACTGCCGGCTTTTACGAAATTATATTTCTTTATGTGTCTTTGTCATCCAAGCAAGGCACTCAAACCCAAGAAATGAAAAAACAAAAAGGAATTTAAAAATGTCACCCCCCCCCCCCCCAAAAAAAATACAGTGAATCACTGTTTATGCTGTTTTCTTTTCCATGAGTTTGAAACTGTCCTAGTTATTATTTTTGTCGCCTGGTCATGTGACTCAGAGTGACTCTGTGCGGGACGTCAGTTTTGGCGCAAGAGCTGTTAAGATGGAAAATGGAGAGGAAGAGTCAGTGTGCACGGAGGAAGAAAGAAAAAAACTCTTCAAACTACAAGTTGTGTTGCTTCTGGCGCCTCCTGCTCTGGCTTATCTTTCTACCCAGCCTGGGTGCTGTGTTGACTCGGTATCGTTGCTATCGAGATGAACAACTAGCATGTTGTTCAGTTCATCTCTGCAGGTTTTGCCCTCGAGTCTTTTGATGATTTCATTGAAGCGCTCTTTCTTTCTTTTCTCTTCGTTTATTTTTTTGTTTTCTCTTTTCGGTCAGCACCACAGTTGACGTCAAGTTTTTGAAATGTGACAAAGCTAACGATGCCATGTTTCAGGAAGAGAAAAAAGAAAAAGTCAGTGCCAACAGATGCAGGGAATCGAAACAGTTAAATCTGCCCGAGCTTTTCGGTAAGACTTCACTTTGTTCTGGATCATTTCTCCCTCTTGTGTGCTAATGAAGCCATCTATCTGAGACACATTTACATGAGGCTCAGACCTTTTCAAACACGAAAAGAATATCCATATTTTTCATCTCTCTTTTGATGAATGGAGTTTGCTTAAACACACGCTGTAACAACAATGATATCATTTATATTTAGATCTGTTTCTTGGAGGAGGTGGATGACATATCTCACGCCTGAAGAGGAGGATAGAGGGAGACGAAAAGAGGGAGGAGGTGGGAATGAGAGATGATCTCCCACATGCTGGTATGATTTTGGCAACAGAGACACAGATCAAACCGTCACATGGTTTCCACCTCATCACAAGTGTCAGTGCTCTAAGGTGGGAAGGTGGATGTGTGTTCGCGCTGTGGCCGGGGATCACACTTTACTTGCAGTCAGCAATAAACTGTAAAGGGTGAGAATCTTTTTTTTTTTTTGTCTGTGCGTGTGTGTGTGTGTGTTTTTCTTTCAACTTTGTTGTTGTTGTTGTTTTGTTGTTGTTGTTGTTTTTTTTTACCAGATTCACCACAACGTGAGAGGGAACACTAGCAAAGCCGGAAAAGCACGAAAAGCCGCCGGCGAAATAATGACATGCGTTTAAAAAAAAAAAATAATAATTTTTTTCTCAATTTGAATTTGAACTGAAACAATGATTGGAATGAGTTTGGGATTGAACTTCACCCGTGCTGAGGTCTAAAGTCGCATCAAAGTGAATGAAAACCCTTCTTTTTAAGTTCAGATTCACGGTTGCGTTTTTCCACACAGCCTATTAAAAAAACAACAACACTGAAGTCTTCGTATTTTCATCCCAAAATGCAGGGTATTGTTTTTCTCCCTGCAAATGTAGTTTTCGACACTTTCGTACATTAAGCCTGCAGAAACCAACAATAAGAAATCTACCCATCAGAGTTCAAGCGGCATGTATCCCGCCAGCCGTTTACCGCGCTAGTAAAATAGCATATCCCGCGTCTTCGGATGCTTTTCACCTCATCAGACTTTGTTTTCTTCTTATAGTTATGGACCCACCGGCTCAGATTTATTCAATTTGAGGAAAGTGGGAACACAAAATGGCCTTCATCTCTCTCTCTCTCTCTCTCTCTCTCTCTCTCTCCGTGATGGATACTGCCATTAACGTCACAGTGACAAGTCCTGGCTATACCCACTGTTCAGTGCTCCAATCAATCCCTCTCAGTGTTACTTCCCACCACTCCATACATCACAATACCATCGCTCCACTCTTCAAATGCTGCGGCTGCTTAACTTGAATTATGCAGAGCAGTATTAAAAACAAAAACCTGCAATAAATTCTACCTTTGGCAACGTCTTTATGAGAAGTGACACACACAAAAAAAAAGGTTTAAAAGCATATGTTGATGATTTCTAAATATACTCTCAGTGAGGTTTAGTTTTTGTTTTATTTTGTTGTTGTTTATTTCTTTTTTTGTTTGTTTTTGGATGAGTGTTGGCAGACTTAAATGTCACCATTCCTCAAAAGGTGCTCATTGTTCAGGGGGCCCAGGCGGCAGTGAATGACTCATCCAGCACACAGACTGTATGAATACAGCGCCGTCTAGTGGCCGCGGGGGGCCATGCACGCACTGACAGGAGCTACAGCTGTAGAGGAGAAGCCAAATTTCTTGTTTGTTTTTTTTTCACGCTTGTTTTACATGACCAACCGTGCGTTCAGCTACAACCCATTAAAACTAATCCAAGTGTCTCACAATTACATATAAAAAAAAAAAACCCAGCCATCCAGTGCCGTGTTTAATGTGCACATGTGGACTGAACACGGTGTGATTCTCTCTCTCTCTCTCTCTTCTCGCTCTCTCTCGCTCTCTCTCTCTCTGGATCTTTGAAGCCCAGAGGTGACGGGAGGTAATCCCCACCATGTGAGTGGGCGGTGCGGACACCGGAGGTGTGTTTTTTTTTCTTTTTTTTTCTTTTTTCTATTATTCAAATGCTGCTGGGCCTATAAAAAAGAGTGCTTACGTGCGTCAGATAGTTTTCTCCAATGTGTAAAGGTGACTTATTACTAGTTGTCTCTTTCGCCGGCCCAGTCGCATCCTATCGGCAGCGGAGGAGATGATGCACGACTCCGGCGGAGTCCAAATGGCGAGGGCGCTGAAGCATGCAGCCCTGTGCCTGATGCTTCTCCCCCGGTTCATCCTGGCCGCCGTCATGCTGTGGCTCCTGGATTTCCTGTGCATAAGGAAAAAAGTGCTGCTAAAAATGGGAGAGATGCAGGACAGCCCCGACGACCCGCCGGTGTGCGTCTCCGACTCTAACAAGATGTTCACCTTGGAGTCGCTCAGAGCCGTGTGGTACGGACAGAAATTGGACTTTCTTAAATCAGCGCACCTCGGGCGCACTGCGCCGAACACCGAAGTGGTGCTGGTCCGGGAACGAAGGAGGGTCCGGATCTTGGACTGGATGAAAGGGAAGAGACCGCTCATTCTAAACTTTGGCAGCTGCTCCTGACCGCCATTCATGACGCGTCTGGCGGCGTTTCAGCGCGTCGTGAGCCAGTACTCTGACATTGCGGACTTTTTAGTTGTATATATCGAAGAGGCGCATCCGGCGGACGGCTGGGTGAGCTCGGACGCTCCTTATCAGATCCTCAAGCACCGGTGCTTGGAGGACAGACTGACGGCCGCTCAGCTGATGCTCGCCGAGGTGCCGGGGAGCAACGTCGTGGTGGATAATATGGAGAACTCCTCAAACGCCGCGTACGGAGCGTACTTTGAGAGACTTTACATCGTGAGGGACGAGAGAGTGGTGTACCAAGGGGGCAGAGGTCCTGAAGGATACCGGATCTCTGAGCTTAAAAACTGGCTGGAGGGATACAGGAAAGATCTGTTGAATTCCCAAACAAGCGTTCTCCATGCGTAGTCAGAGATGCTGAACTGCCTGCTGCTCGTTCCGCTCAAAACCCCCACAGTGCAAAATATTCAGATGCTGCTATCAAGATGTTTTCACACGGCACATGATGTTGTTTTCCTCTATCAGGACTCTGACAAATGTAGGCTGTGTTTGTCTCATTGACCTTGATTGATTGCTCATATAGTTTATATTTTTTTCTATGGAAACATAAAAAAAATCAGTTGAAACTCGTTTCAGGTAGTGATAACTCTGTGTGTGTGCGTGTGCATGTGTGCGTGTGCGTGTGCGTGTGTGGTGTGGCTAATATCTCACTCTGGTGTTACTGTGAAGTTCGGTTTTTAAACGGCGAGGCCAGAAAACCGACACTGATGTTTCTGACACCGGGAGAGTTTCTATATTAGCCGGATGCCTTCATCCCAACGATCGACTGCCAAATTATGTAATGTTGGAGCAATGTAATTGAACAAACGTTTTATAATAAATGTCAGATAACACATTGATTTACTGTCAACTTAAAAAAAAAAAAAAAAAAGTTCTTCCCTTTGGTGATTTTCCTGTAAATATGCATAGGTTTTGATTTGGTGTGGTCAGTTGACAACATGGATGAGAGCTGCAGTGAGTTTACCCTCAAGTCTTGATTGTATGCAGGATGATCTGATATTTCCTGACCGCTTACGCCTGGAATTCACCTCCATTTGGGGGTTCTAACCTGAGAATTCCAGGCTCCCTGTCCTGTCGAAGTGATGAATGGTGGTTATTTCATTTCACTGTTTGGTGTCTAAACTAAGTTTTCAGAAGGGGAACCCCGTGAGTCTTACCACCATGGACGGGATAGCGTTAAGTTCTCAACAGTTGTAGTAGTTGTCCTTTTTGGTCCAGTAGCCAAATTTAGGCTGCTGCCATTAACATTACAATGTGTCTTTTTGTTGTTGTTGTTGTTGTTGTTGTTGTTGTTTTTACTTAATTTATTTTTTTTTAAAAATATGAAAACAAAATTACAGCATGATGAAAAAAGAAAGAATAACTTACCTCAAGCTAGGGATGCACGATGTGACATCGGCTCTGAAGCAGCAAATATTGGCCCGTTTATGGTTATCGTGCCGATATTTATATGTAGATACACAGATACAGATATCGCCCCGGTTTTGCCCGCCTCTTCTTCACTCCTCATCTGTTGTTTGAGATGAGCAAACAACATGGTAAATATATGATTTATGGATTTTTCGAAGTGTTTTTTTTTTTTAATAAAAAAGGGTTGCTACCTGTTTGAATTCACAAGTTTTACACGTGTTTTTCCAAGTATGTGCAAAATGTGTATATGGTATGAACTTGCTTTGATAGTAGAGATCAACATTGGTTAAGAAAAGTGAATCAATTGGCCAAATCGATTGTAAGTATCGGCACATTTGATAACAAAGCAAAACAAAAATCGTGCATCCTTACTTAGAATCTGGCCACACGGGGGTGAGTTGACTTGAAATATTACATTATAGAAGTAGTAACTTTCCATAAGATGAAGTACTTTGGTATGAAAACACATTTTATAGTCATTTTACGTACCGAGACGGAACGCCGCACAGACAGAAAAGAAAAAAGGGGGTTCCCCGTTGTATCAGAGTCGTTACTGCACAGGAAACTAGGAACGATATTTACAGTACTCACACACACACACACACACACACACACACACACACACACACACACACACAACCTCAGATGTATTGGGACTAATGGGACTTAAAAAAAAAACACAAAACAGACTAATCTTTTGATTGAAGTTTGCAAAGTAGCCAGAGATGGGCAGGGCTAATGTGTGTATGGGGGTTCAGGGACGCCAACCCACAGACTGAACCACTTTGAAGCCTGTCAGGGGGGTAAAGAGTGATTATTTTGTGTCTATAATTAGAACAAGCTCTCTAATGGACAAAACTACAGCCTATAGTTACATTGACAATGATATAATGAGGGGAACCACTTTGTTTTTCACAGGCAGGGATCCAGACTGCCCCCCCCCCCCTTCCCCAATAATTTCCGCTTCTGAAAGTGATCCACTATTAGCATATCTGGATTAGCAATCTATGGCTGATTAGAGAAAACGACCCCCTGATTAAATGAGCCGAGATGAAAGACAACGGCTGGAAATCACAATTTTCTGTGAGTGTAAAAAGGAGACAAGTCTTTTTTCTTTTTTTTTTAGCTTAACAGAGACATGTTTACTGTGGTGTAACAATCAGATCATGAATTATGATGATGAAAGTCATTAAGATCTCACAGATTAAGTGCTTCAAGTGTTGGGGGGGTTGGGTGTAGGACTCTTTTTGTAGCAGCTAATTTTCAGGATTGAGACATGAATGATCTCGCAGCCTGGTTTGTTTGTTTTTTTCTGATTCGGAAGGAATGACGAGTTAAAAACGATTATCAGAAGAGTATCGGGTCTGTCAGGAGAACAAAGTGTTGCTCGAAAACACTTCTGATCCAACGTTTCTTTCATGTGAACTACACAGCGCCTTGGATGGAGAGATCAGCGCGCAGAGACAAAGGAGAGCTGAGCTGATTAGGTGGTGTGATGATGCAGGGATTGAGGCACCTCGCATCTTTAATCCATCTATCTTCATCTCATTCGCACTCATTATTTCTGGAATCTCGTTTTCACTCTCACTCTCCTCTACATGTGGATATCCTGCGTTGCCCGAGGTGGGGGAAAAAAACAAACAAACTTTGAAGTCTGTTTTGTTCAGTTACATGACAAAAGAGGGGGGAAAGACCCATCCATCCATCCATTTTCTACCGCTTATCCCATTAAGGGTCACAGGCGAGAGGCAGGTTCACCCTGGACGGGTCGCCAGCGGGTGGGAAAAGATACTCACAGAAGTTGAAACAAAGAGCTCATTTACCCTAAAACTCACGACAAAAACGTGCAAAGGCATTCTCGTCTGCCGAGTGACCAAAAAAAAAAAAAAAAAAGAGCAAAAGCTATCATGAAGATACAAATAGTCTCTATACTGAAAAACTCACAGAAAAACAGGGCAAATATATTCATGAAAATGGAGAAATGGAGTCCGCTTACCAAAAAGTCATGACACAAAAGGGCAGAGATATTTATGAAAATACAAAAATACATGGGAAAACCCTGTTGCAAAAAAGGGCAACACATTAATGAAAGTTAAAAAAAAAAAAAGTTGTCTGCACATCGCAAACCTCATAAAAATGCCAAAAATATGAATGGAAATAGAAAAATAGGAGTCTGCTTGTCAAAAACTCAAGAGAAAAAGGCCAAAAATAACAACGAAAATGGGAAACAAGAGTCGGCGCCACAACAAAAAAAACTTTCTCCACCCAGTGTATTTAAGTGGAAATCAACATTTCACTCACTCAGTAAAATATTCCTACCATTTTCCTAAATATCTCTTCCCGTTTGTGGATGTTCAGGCTTCATGAGCCTTTTTAATCTCACAAATAAATAAAACCAACAAATACAGTGACAGTAGCCAGCGGCAAACAGGCTGGATTTGTAGCGAGAACTCAGCCTTGATATGTCTACACACCACGTGACTTACAGAGGCGCTTCCATTACAGAAAAACATACTTTCAAGCAAAACCAGAAAGAAAAAAGAAAAAATTGACGGAACTAAATGCGATACTTAAAAGGATGTGTTTTAAAACCAGCAGTCTGAGAGGTCAACGGGTTGGAGATCGTATCTATGCCAGAAGTTCTGCCTCTATTTGTTCAGTCGTAATTGAAGAAACAAGCAGTCGGATGCCTCTTATATTATATCTGATGTGCACGTATGCACCAATTTAGCCACAGACACACTGCATGATGAGGATTACGTTGCAGTGTGATGACTGTGGATCCCACATCGCCCACATCTCTGTGTGGTTTAATGTATTCTGCTTCCTTCATGCCTAAGTTGAGTCTTATTATATCATCACATGCATGTACGGCTGTGCGTGCGTGCATAAATGTGCTGGGAGCTGACGCAGCCCCTCGCCTCCGCTCTGAAAACTCCTTCAGTGTGCTAAATAAAGAAGAAATAAAAAGAAAAGAAAGACAACGTCCCTGTTTTTAAAAAAAACAAACAAACCTTCTAATCAATTACAACCCGTCAGGAGCAAACAAAGTGATAGAAGAGGGCCAGTCAATTGGTGACGTCTGACCAAAGAGCTTTTTTTTTTGTAAAGTTACAACACTGACCTGAGACTGACTGATAACATGGAAGGATGGGGGGGGGGGGTTTCTGTGTAATAATCATATTTTTATTGAAACGCAGTCTTAAGAGTCTGCTCTCACTAAAATATTCATTTTATTTGTTTAACCCTTGCAAACCATCAGACCTGCACCCCCCGAGAACCTCAGAGGACAAAATGTTCCCTTCCTGAAAACTGCCATTGTTAATTTCTATGATCCTATCATTCCCCTTTTTATCAGTTCAGTCTTGTATTCAGCATCAGCCCTGGTCACCACAACTCGGTATTAATCCATTTTCAGGATTTTAACCCCTTAGATGCAAACTGGCTTATATAAGGTCATAGTCTGGCTATAAAGGGGAACGGTAATTTTGCAGTCTGCTCAAGGGGAGATGTTTTTATTTGTATTATAAAAAGTCTGGCACACATCGAGAAAAAAGTACCCATGACCCTGCTGGTTGGTTCTGCGAAGCTTAAACCACCGCTTATTTCACCCACAAAGTTAAACTTTCCAATTATCCGTCAAACTCACGAGGACGTTCACTCAGTGACGTCAGAATGCCAGAAAAAGCACATCGTCCAGTGTAACCCAGGCCTTCATAATCCAGTTGATTTGAGTGAAATGAAGCACCTTTGGTTCGTTACTGTGAATGCGGCAGCTGTTCAAACTCGCTCACCAAGATGTAATGAAGGAGAAGCATAAGCACACCTTCGTTACCTTAAGACGGCCACGTTTTAGTGACACGTTTTGGGTGAAGTATGGCTTTAGGTGAGCCTGGATGTCGCTAGCTAGCTGCGGGGCTAACCTCATTCACTCTGAGCAACTATCAAAACAGGAAATTAGCTTTGTTTTTGCAGTTTTTGCTCAGCAGATGCGCAACCGTACAAGCCCGCGCGTTGTGGTGGCACATGCCTACAGTCTCACACTTACCACAACCAAGAAAAAACAAGTAGTGTCACATTTTTGAAATAAACGTGCTACGGATGAACCGAGTCACAAACCCAGACAGACAATATAGAGCACCTTTGACTTTTTCAGCTAAGGAGAACTCATTTTTAGTCACACTTAGAATTCCATCCATCCATTTTCTACTGCTTATCCTGTGAAGGGTCAGTGGGGGGGGGGGGGGGGGGGGGGCTGGGGCCTATCCCAGCAGCCTTCAGGCGAGAAGCAGGGTTCACCCTGGACAGGTCACCAGTCCATCACAGGACCAACACATAGAGACAGACAACCATTCACACTCACAGTCATGCCTACGGTCAATTTAGAGTATCAATCAGCCTCGTCCCCTCTTGATGTCTTTGGACGGTGGGAGGAAGCTGGAGTACCAGAGAGAACCCACGCAGGAACAGGGAGAACATGGAGACTCACACAGAAAGATCCCGTGCTGGAGCCGGGACTCAAACCTGGAATGTTGATGAAAGAAAGGGAAAGAAAGAGCAGTGAAACCTTTGTCAATCTTTGCTGAGGAGTTTGTCATCTACAGGTGTGACTGGAGACTGTTCCAGGAAGTGTGAATATCTTTGCCAGAATTTTTTTCATTTCTGTCCCAGACAGAAAGGCTCTGAGCAGGAATGTTTGTACCTCAGATATTTACTGTTTAAAGAAATGTGATTCGATTCAACCCAAACTCCTTTGTGGTCTTGGCCAGAAACCAAAAATTATTGATTTCTATCAAGCATTTTACTGTTTAATTAAAGCAGCTAACTGCTGAATAACACACAAAACTTTATCAACTCATAAAACCTCTTGTAGTACTATGGGAAATACAGAGGATCTGTGACCATGAAATATTCATTATATCAAAATGCCTGAGGTAAGTTACACATTGGTTCCTTCATTACGTTCTTCAAACGTAGCATCTCCTCGTGGAAAACTCTTCAGCCTGCTGTTCTCTCATGCTGGATGTATTTTACAAAAGTACATTTACATGATAAACAACGCTGGCTGGTGTTTATAATGAGGAATTGTTTGATTATGATGTTGAACAGAGAATTATCGCTTAAAGGACGAGTGAGTAGGCTTTAGTGTTCCGTAGTGAGCTTGTGGATTGCACTTTGGTGTGCACTCACGCTGTGTACCACACCACACCCATGCACATTTGTCCCCATCATGTCCAGTTCCTTCACTTCTTTCCTGGCAGGGCAGGGAAAAGTGGGCTTTGGTATGGTACCGTTGCACAAGCACGGAACGCCGACAGGACCGATGGTGTGTTTCAGCCGCACAGCAAAAGAGCAAACTACAACAGACAAAAGCAGTGAATTCTCCAGATGCCACGCTATAATGGGCAATGTAGAAGCGCCATAAGGGTGTGAGAATTGCTTTTATATGGTGCAGTCTTCCACCTGCCGTTCGCTAGCTCACTGTATGTGAAAGCAATTAGGGAAGCTACAGTTTGGAGTGCAATGTTGTTACCTCTTGATACACTGTGTGACGATGTGTGTGCAGTAGACCCTGACAGGGAAGTAGGATTTTCACGCCCGCTTCTGTGATGAAATATAAAATCAGATCTTGCAGGATTTCCGACCAGGTATCAGGGTCCAGTGTGCAGCTCGGTGATGAGGGGAAATGGAGAGGTGGGGGGGGGGGGTTGTTGTGCTTCAGGGAGATTTCAACACACAATTCATTGTTATTTTATCTGCTTAGAACATTAGGTCATATTACAGGCTCACCAATAGTGAACCGGACAGTGGATGGGGACCAAATTTCCAGGATGACCATGGTCTGAATCTTCTTTCCAACGAGGGTCCGGACTGTGGTGCAGGCAGATCAAACGGAATGGTGTAAAAGTGCAGGCCCGATGAACAAGGAGTGAAAGGACACTCGATTACTTACAGGTGACACCAAGCCACCATTGGTCCCACAGAAACTACCAGTGCTCATCAGGCACAAGCAAATACAACATTCAAACATTACTCAATACTAAAATGTTGTGAGTAGCTCTTGCTTGGCAGGACATAAAATGCCTTGTGACAGTGGCAGCTCTTCACAGAGCCAATCCCATGACCTTTAGCTGCAAGCCCCTGAAGTCATATGATGTGGAAAAATGAGGATTGTAACCATTGAATAGTGTGTCAGCGTGGACAAACACACTCTGGCACACTTTGCAGCCGGAGATATCCTGACCTCGGCCACCCACAGGGGCGTCTTCACAGTTTTATCATGCTCAGCTTTTATTTCAGTCAGACTGAAGATAGGAATTCAGTTTATCATCTGGAACTGGTTCACATTCTTCTTCCTCTTCAGAAAAAAAAAAAAAAGCAATACATAATTTGTTTTCCGATGCGTACAAGTTCAATGAGAGGTTGACGACACACCTGCGCTGAGCCGAGCGAAGCAAAGAAAAGTGACATATAGAAATGTGCCAAAGATATTTGTTGCAATCATGTATGAAACGAAACCAAAGCACAGGTGGGTTGTTAAGCGATTCAGCAATAGTGATGCAATTCAGTATAACACAGGAATTGTGAATCGGTTTTTTTTTTGCCCTTTAGATAATACATCTGTTAAACTATAGGTAGAGGATATGTGAAGTATGAACTACCATCAGGTGAGCACATTGTCAGGGAATAAGGATGAGTAACACAGAAATAATGCAACCACACAGCTCAGTGCCTAATGTGTGAGAGGCGGGGCCATAGGAGGTGTGACGTCACCTCCCTGATGATGTCTTTGATCTCAGTGACTCTGTCATCTCAGTCTGTCATGCTGACTTATCAACCCTGAATCCTTGCTGTCATCTCAGCTACACAGTGCTCGAAATCCCTAAATGCAATCTGTCCCGTCACCGAGATTCACTGGCAGAGCAGGCAGACCACGGCAACGCCGTCCAGAATCTTGACATCTTGTCCTCTCAGTCTAAATCTGTCATTCCAACTCTCATCTCAGTCACTGCGCTTATCAGAATCTGTCGGCTTGTACGTAGTCTGACCCCATTACCAAGACAGCCAATCACAACGTGACCTGAAGATCGCATTAAAGCTGTCCAGAGTCACGTCAACCCGACTGACTTAGAACCCTGACTGCCTTTCTGATCGTCAGCTGTCGCACGCAGTACTCAAAATCTGTTTGTACACCTACATGTATCCTGTATCCGATCACAAAGACATCAAAACTGTAGACTTGTTGTCTAAGTTTGTCATCTCATTCTGTCACTCTGACTGTCACCTCAGACCCTAAAACCACAGACCCCTAAACCCCAGACTCGGTACACCACTTCCTGGAGGCAGCAATAGTCCACACAACAGGTTAAGTGTTGATCAGATGTACAGTTGCTGAGTTAATCAAGTCACAGACGCAGACGCAGCAGGAAAGAGTAAGAGGCCCATGATGCACACAATTATTTAAGGATGGAAACTAGATGAAACATTCAGTAACTTCTTCTTTTTCTTTTTTTTCTTTCGGAAAAAGGAAAAAATGCCAGTCTGGCAGCCAGTCACTCTGCATATCACCTCATCATGGCATCTGTATCCTGGTTACCATGGCAACGTGGTTGCTATGAGATCCATTTATCTGGAAATCTGGCCGTTGCAGATGTCACCGGGTGCTGCTCTCAATAACCAGGCTTTGGCCAAATATCACACAGTTTAAGGCTCAGGCTAATTTATTGTGCCGAGTCCAGCTGCTGCAAAAGAGCTTCATAAAACCACAGCATTTCAATCATGTATCATATTACAGCTTAATTTAGTCATCACTCATTAAGTCACTCCGTCAGAAAATACACTGTGCAGTGAAGGGAACCAGATGATTACCATAAGACGCCAGTTTAGATCCACACAGTCGCTCCCCCTCTAACTACTCGTCTCTCCCATCCTCCTCCATTTCAGAGTGCTGCGCTGTTCAGAGCAGCCCAGGCATGACGCATGTCTCTGCACGTCTGACGTATGTCTCTGTACAGAACTGGGAATGCCATCCTCCTGCTTTCCAGTAATCCCCCCGGAGGAGCACATAAAATTCTGTTTATTACTCATCTGTAAAAGGCAGTCGTTAAAATACAGCGGTGATAAAGAGTTCAGTTTTATTCGCATCATTACCAAACTGTTGCAGTCTGTTTACACCTGGAAGAAGACATTATAGCATAATAAGATGATGAAATTAAAATTAAAATATAGCCCCATAGATCGAAAGGGCTCTCAAATGAAAAGAGTGCAATGGATCTGACATTAAGTTTATATTTGGTACCGGAACGCTTCTCCACGTCTCGGGAGAGCGCTTCCCCGCTCTATATGCAAATAAACACCTACATTACTTTCACCTGCAAAGTTTTTGATGATGTTTTGTCTTGATGTAAAGACAGGTTCATGAGTTACTAAAACAAGAGTCATACATGTATGAGTGTGTGTGTGTGGGGGGGGGGGGGGATACAGACGGTGACTATGATCAGACTTGACTTAACACATTTTTCTTGCCAACATTTATGACATCAATGAACAGCCGGCACGTTGCAGATCACCGGCCTCAGTTTGTCTGTTACAAGGATAAGTCAAGGCCTCTGATGAAATTTGGTACAATAATTGAACTTAGGTTGAGGAGCAATTGATTCAACTTTGGAATTCGGACCCGATGACGTCATATTGCCTTCGCGGAGGTACGCGCTGTCTGAGTGTACTTTTGCTTGAGCTGCTGTGACTTTGTGAGCAATTCAATGTGAAGTTTGAATTTTGATGCAAATTGCATCAGTCAGGCTTTAAAAAGTTAACAATGGGCTCTTTTGACAGGGGACAACGATGATGCATCGGTGACATTAGCTACAGCATGTTAGCATGCGCAACTTTCACGCGATATTAAGTCTTTGATCTGCAGGCTACGGCTCATTCAGTTGGCCTGGCGAGTCCACGACTTTCTATCTCTTGTTTAAAAAGTTTGCAATTCATGTCATCAATGATGGGTGGCACGGTGGTGCAGTGGTCAGCACTGTCGCCTCACAGCAAGAAGGTTCCAGGTTCGAGCCCCAGCTCCAGCACAGGATCTTTCTATGTGGAGTCTCCATGTTCTCCCTGTCCCTGTGTGGGTTCTCTCTGGTACTCCAGCTTCCTCCCACAGTCCAAAGACATCAAGAGAGGACGAGGCTGATTGATACTCTAAATTGACCGTGGGTGTGACTGTGAGTGTGAATGGTTGTCTGTCTCTATGTGTTGGCCCTGTGATGCACTGGTGACCTGTCCAGGGTGAACCCCCCCTCTCGCCCGTAGCCACTGGGTTAGGCTCCATCCCTCCCACCCCCGCGACCCTTAACAGGATAGGCGAAAGAAAATGGATGGATGGATGGATGGATGGACATCAATGATGTTTCACCGAAGAGAGCCTCGCATGGCTGTGTGGGCATTGTTGCTCATGGTCTCTTACTCCCACGGGACAATGTTGATGTGTGGGCTAAAGTAGACTTACTTGATTGAACCCCTGGCTCGTTCCTTGCTGGAATTCTTGCTGGGGCCACCGGTACCTGCAGACAGCAGATGGCAGTCCTATTTTATTCAAACACAGGTTGCAGGCAATTGGAGAACGTATTTGATTAGAGGCCAGTGTAGATGTGGAGTCCACTAGTTGGGTTGGAGAGATAGTTCACCCCAAAAATGGAAATTCAGTCATTACCTACTCACCCTCATGCCGATGGGTGAGTCGGTTGGGTTTTAGTCCGTAAGTTTGTACTCCTCTGAAACGAGGGGCTGAGGACAGTGAGCATCATGTGCTGTACAGATTGTAAAACCCCTCAGGGGATATTTGTGATATTTAACTATATAATGAAAACAGCCTCTTCTAATTTTCCCCCACATTCTGTTCTTTTTCGATCTTGTCTGTGCATTTATGAACAGGGGTCACTGAGTCTAAAGCTGAATTTTGCTCAAGGAGTAGTATTTTCATCTTCTCTTCACAGGCTTTCCGTTTTATCTCAATCTCATGTTAGTCTGCTGATACCTTTAGTTATTAAGACTAGAACATAATCTCCATTGAACTCGTATGCACTGCCACCATTTGTCATTGTTCTGTCCTTAAATGTTCAAATTTATCCAAACAAGAGCCACCATTTTCAGATAAGCACATTACATCACTGATACAGCATGTAGCGTTTTCTGGATGCAGGTCATAGCATTGTTACTCAATACTGTAACAACTCAAACGTTTTTGGTCCTCATGAATTATTTCATCACAAATAAATATGACAATATGGCCCAGGTTTATAAAATAATGGAATGTCTGATTATGTAAATCCGGGATATCTTCAGGGTTAAATCAACCCAGCGTTTCTCCAACTGTTCACAGGCGTGGCCATCCAAAATGGGTAGAGACAGCACTAGAAGAACAGTTACAAAAAAAAAAAAAAAAAGGAAACCATATATTTCTCTTGAGTCGAACAAAGTTCACAAATATGAGGGAATGTAAATCCATCCAAAGTCACTGCAGCCAAAGCCAGGAGGGGAACACAGGCAAATAATAGCCGACTTTGCGAGTGACTCATTTTTCGCCTTTGCTGGATCTTAATACATAAAATTCACTTGAAGAAATGCAGTGGAGAGTGTCTGTGGGACTGTGAGAGCATCATTGGCGTTGTTTGGTTCTACTTGGAAAATGTAAATAGTTGCCTCCATGGAAACCAGTATCTTTCATAAAGGTGCTCATCAGGAAAGACTACAGGGGGTTTATCTGTCAAACTCTAGAGGAACCCTGGTGCTTGTACACGCTTTGACCTCATTAGACCATGTTAGAGCTGCTGCGTATGTTACTATGGTGATAGACTCATCTGAAAAGTAAACCACCTTTGTACAGGAAATCCCAGGTTGACCGTGAAGTTAGCTCGCAAACCCCTGATCCAGCTACAGGCCCCAGCTGTGTCCTCCTGTTGACCATTATATTTTTAGAGCTGACATCGAAAAAAAAATGATAAGCACATTGGTGCCAAGTTCATTTTTATTATGGAACCCTTTCTTTACAAATTTCATTAAAGTCAGAATGATTAGTGGTCTTCAAAAAATATTCGACGTAACGGGAGATGGGGTTAATTTTTCTCTAGAAATGCCCACAGTTCTATTTTTAACTTCTATACTTAGAGAGCCTTTTCAGTGCTCGTACTTTTTCCGCTTTTACTTGAGTAAATAAGTTATTCAGTCTACTGCTTAAGCGAGGAATGTGTTTACTTTTGCCACCTCTGCCTATTTTTAAACCCAGGACAACAGCCACCACACAGAAGAACCCGTGATGCAGTGCCTTTGAAAACACAGCTGCAGATCTTATCCTCCATTTAAATCCTGAAAATCCCTCAGCTGATGCGGTGCAGGTGCTTGGTTGACCCCACCCCCCACCCCCACCCCCCATTCTTCATGGGGAAAATGATGTTACTTCTCAAAAGACAGCAGTAGCTCGCAAGTGACAGACACATCATTGATTGTTCATTGCACATCGTACACAATACGCTCATTATTCTCCTCTGACGTTGTGGTGAATACAAGAACCATAATAAATCTCGTTAAAGCTGCAGTCACAACTTTACATGCATCCCTTGCAGTCATATAGTATGTATAAAAATAACTACGAACACTATGGCATTGTTTCTTTAACTCGGTTTACTCATACTCATCTTTCTCTGAAGGGTTTCGCTGAAATGTCTTTGTAGTTTGATATTCCTCGCCTCCACCGCCTGCAGAAAGGCAATTCATTGTCTTATATAGAGCAGTCACGTGCAAAAGAAGATACAGTGTCTAATTTTATCAGATTATATTACCTCTTTAGGGAAAATGTGTCAAAGGTTAGTGGTTTATTTAAGGTATTTGATCAAGAGGAGCAGATTCCTGTAATGACATATTTGTGTAATAAAAGAGCAGCCAGTAAAACAGCATATGATGTCAAACTGAAGAGAATTGATTTGATCAGTAGTTGGTTGGGCTTAACATTCAAAAGTTTGAAAATAACTATTTTGACATTTTCCAATCTGGAATTCGGCCCATCAGACCCATGAGACTGCCCTTATAAAAATCTTCCCGAGGTTTGAAGTAAAAACCCACAAACCTGTGGGATATCCGAGACTCAAACCTACAGTCGTTGCAACCCAACCCAAAGCAACCCATTCACGCAAATGTAAAGCCACAATGAATTTCCTGGCTTTGTGACCCCAAAACGCATTGAAAAGGCAGAAATGGCCTAAAGGTTTGAGAAGCAAGCTTGTGACCACAAAGTTTCATCCTGGATTTGTCCTGCCAATCCAGGCAGAGAAAGGGAAGCTGCAGCGTTGGCCCCATTACACCGCCGAGATGCCCATGAGCCAGAGGAATTTGTTGTCACTGCACAGATACAGTGGTGTTTGTCCTTTGCATTGAACTTGAGGTTGGATGCACCACTCAGGGAGCAACTCCAGATCTTTAAGCCTGCACTTTGGTGAAACCTTGAATGTCTGGGATGCAAACCTTCATGCTGTGAGTTAATAGAATGATCCACTGTACCACGATGCAGGCTCTCAATCCCTACTGCTCCTGAGGAGCGGTTCAGTGGCCAGTAGGGCATTCAGGACATTCCTCAGTAAACAACCCCCTGACTAAAAAGTTTGAAGAGGTATCTGTCCAAAAACACCATGATATTGATTTATGCCTTTTCTTTCTTAGTTGGAGCCTAAGCCACTGACAATCAACCTCCTTCTGTCTGTCCTGGGCTATGATTCGTATTCACCCTTCGTCCTCTCTCCTCCACCACCGATTCAAACATTCTCTCGTTTTGCCACGCAGAATTTGCATAAAAGAGGAGCTGGTTTGTCTGATGTCGAAAAACTCCCAGCGCTGCAAACATGCCGACCTGATTCTGATGAAATCTGTGGGGGCATATTTGTGAGGAACTGGGTGTTCTTGTCAGATTAAATGGTTGCACACCTGGTCACTGCCCCGGAGAAGAGAACTGCTTTCACAATGCCATTTAAAATCATTATCTCCGTCTTGCTGGATGTTTCCACACATTCTTTGGAAGGTTGAAGCCTGTTGGTGTGTTGCCTGTCCTCGCTTGGCATATTGGGTCACAACTTCCAGTTCTCCAAGTCTGACTGGCATTGATTTGCGCAACTTTGGCCTTCTCCCTGTTACTTTTGAGACCTATCTTGGCATTCGCATCACGAATATCTCTTCCTAAGACTATCAAGTGCCTCGCAAAACCAAGGTCATCCAGCTGGTTGAAGAGGTTGCCCTCTTGGTTATTTTTTTCTACGACCAACAATAAAAAGAAAAGTGGCAGGATGCAGCCTTGTTGAGCACCTCACTGTACTATCTAAATATTGGTAGGGCCGTGAGCTGTCCATGCTAAAACCTGATTTTCTTCTTGTTTTTTGATGGTCTCCGCAAGTATCCGGTTGAAATCTGCCCTTGGCAAATTTGGAGGCACAACAAAAAGAGTCCTCCTTCCAGATATTCTCAAACAAGTGACAGGGGTATCTCTCCCGATGTTTCTATAAATTACTTCATTGCTTCAACTGGTTTTCCAACTGGGACTCCGAACGTTCCATTGTTAAGTCAGTAAAACAGATCCTCTGGTTTTCTGCAGCATTTTTTCTGCCTCTGTTGCGAGGTCTTTTATGTATTTGTTTTATCTTCTCTTACGCTTCTTCGAACCTCTCTGAATTTCTGCTTGTACTCCTCTTGGTACCTGCAAGTATGTGATCTTTTGCGGGCATTTAGTATTTTTCCCTTGATCCTTTTTCTTTCTTCTGCTATGTAACTATGACTGGGTTATCCAGGGCTTTTTCTACTTCCTTTTCCTGCCTAAACTTTCCTCTAGAGATGCAAAAAAAAAAAAAAAAAAGCCTCCTGAACTGAAGTCCTTCAAAAAGTTTTTCTCCTCCATTTTGGAAATCCTGGTACCTCAGTGGGTTCTCACTCTTTTTCAAACATTCCTCTTGGGATGGTAAAATATCAGATGCACTAAACAGAGCTCGGTGAGAGACCATTTCATCCAAATCAGAGTCCACTGTCCATTGTATGATCCCTATCATCAGTTTAGTCATGGCTGGACCACATTGATACCCGGCTGCGGATGCTAACGGCTAATTTCAAGTCGCTGCTAGACTGCTACGCTGCCAAACAGAAGAAGGATTCAGGGAGCCAGTTTGGCACCTCGATCCCAAGTTTGTTGTGCCTTTGAGAGTTATTGTGATGAAACTCATTGAAAAACACAACAAGGAGAAGAGGGATGAGGCAAACATCAAGCTAACCCGGGAAAACCAGCTAGCTTGGACAATAATGAAAGCTGTACGACTACCTGTCGCTCTGTTGAAGCTTACTGAGGAATTCAGTCCAGTGTGCTCCTCACTCAGTGCTTCCGTTTCCAGCATGTGTAAGAACCTCGCTGAAAAGCTGCTGGTGTAACTTGGGTGGTGTAACCATCCACGAGAAGCGTGCTCTACACTACACAAAGCAGCAAGATGAGGGCTGTCACAACAGAATTTGTTTGTTCAGATGACCTCATCATTCACAATGATGAGGTCATCTGAACATTCTGTTCCTGTTCTGCTGGCTTGTGTATATCTGTCCTCTGTCATATAAGCTACTGCAATTAGAGCAGTGTAGTAGCCTTTCCTCTCAGATATATTAAAAACAAAACGTATTCACCAGCATTCAGAAGCTGCTATTGCCGTTTTGTTTTGGGGCTCTCGTCAGACAAATATGGATACGACAGTGACACGGTGACCTCAGACCTTTGTCCACCAGGTACCAGTGGATGTTTGTGGCAAGGATAATGCATTTACATCCGTGGAACGGATGGATGGAAAACTCAAAAACATGCCAACTTCAGTTCATGGCTGTATTCAGCACGGAAGCATTAAAAAAACACTCATCATCAGTTTTCGGTTACAGCAAAACATGGATGTTCACGAGGGCTCATCAAACCATCCATGGCAGCTCCTCTCATGAGACTCTGCAAGGTTAAATGAGGGAACACGGTTTTTTATTTATTTATTTTTTTTGAAGGTCCTTCATGTCAACACAACACATGCAGACGGTGCTAGCACATGACCATGTAATCTGAATTATACTGAGAGCAGTCAGAGACGGTGCTGCCACGTTTATTCCTGGGGGTTGACGTCTGGCCGGATCATCCTTCACAGCAGTTTGGTGTTACACACAACCAAATCAATAAAGTGTTTGAAAGAGTCTACAGCCACGCTAAATCAGCTTGACCTCACTTGGCTGCCCGAAATCATTTCAATTAGATCCAGCAGAAGAGGACGCTATTGGCTTTCTGACGGCCTATCAATGAAACACATTTGTTAAAAGACCTCATGTGGCTGGCGTGACTTTCATGGACATAATCACGTCATTTCTACCACAGATCGCCTGCTTGTTCCATAATGTGCATACGCACATGAATGTCTAGTAGACTCCATCGAAGACAGAAATTTTGACAGTGAATATTTGTTTGACTTCAAGAATTCTCCCTGGGAAACAAATGAGAATGTCCTAAAGAGTCATCCATCCATTTTCTACTGCTTATCCTGTTAAGGGCCGGGGGGGGGGGGGGGGGGGGGGCTGGAGCCTATCCCAGCAGCCTTCAGGTGAGAGGTGGGGTTCACCCTGGGTCATGGGGCCAACACACGTAGACAGACAACCATTCACACTCACAGCCACTCCTACTGTCAATTTAGAGTCTGGATTAACCTGGTCCCCTCTTGATGTCTTTGGACTGTGGGAGGAAGCTGGAGTACCAGAGAGAACCCACACAGGAACAGGGAGAAAAATGGAGACTCCACACAGAAAGATACTGTGCTCCAGCAGGGGCTCGAACCTGGAACCTTCTTGCTGTGGAGCAACTGTGCTGACCACTGCACCACCGTGCTGCCCCTAAAGCATCCATGTATGTTTCATTTCCATGGTGATGCTAACTGCTTAGTTTAAACTGAAAAAGACAAGGATCCAGCTGAGAAATTCCTCTTGAACTCTGAACTCTAAGGCCACAACGACTATGATCCCATCATGCGTCTATAATGAAAGACAAGACTGAGCAATGTGAGATGTACAGCAAGTTGACGAGTGTCATAGGTGAAGTTATTCCAACCAGTTGGAGGATAGCAGCGTCAAATGTTCCAGGTCTTCGTAAGGCCGTGTGAAATAAGACAAAATCTGCCTACATTCAGGCCAAAAGATGTGTGAAGAGAATTTTTTTTGCTCTGGGGATGAATTGAACAAAATATTTTAAGATTAGTTTCACTCTCCAGATGGTATGTCACTCACTCTAGCCTCCCAAGAGTCATCCATGAAATGTTCCATCTCACAATAGCTATTAATAACTAATCTATCCACCCCGTGATTCAAATCCCCAAATTTACTGAGTTCTTCCTTGGCCTGCTACGTTGTGTTTACATCAGTCCAGTAGTTTTTGTGTAATTCAGCTAAAATCCAAACAGCCGGGTAAACAAACAGACCCAGCGGGAAACATAACCTCGTTGGCGGAGGTAATATACAGGTGTATGGGATGGGAGATTTTTGCTGATAACTGGCCCCCGATATGAGCTTGAAATAGGTTGTTTGCACTCCAAACCTCAGCCAGTGTGCAATGAGTGCAACTTGAAGGTCGTTTGATAAGACGGAATTCCCTTTTCACCAAAACAATGTAATCCGTTTCCTGTGTAAAACGCGCCTGGGGACGACCTGCTACTCCTTGTTACCTACACTTTTAAGTGCAGCATCCGCAGCTCACAAATGCATCCATACACGTTTTAAAAATCATTCACCCATGCTGTTTAAATAAAACCTCTCATCTGAACATCCCTCTTTGCCTCCATCACTTTATCCACATTTGTCTCGCTCAGCCAAGTGGAAAAAGAGCAAGAGTGTGAAAGAGCTATGTGTGTGTCTTTTGCTGCCCGTCTCCTACTTCCTCCAACTCCCTACGTCTCATCAAACACGAGCCTGCTCTCGGTGTTTTCTGCACTTCTTGTACCTCAAGTGTGTTCTGACCTTGTGTGCTGAGAGCAATAAGGCTCCAGACAGTCAGATGAGGCTGCCGCGTCTACACCGTTCCGGTTCATCTGGCCCACATATAGTCAGACAGTTACCTGTGTCTCGCTTATGTGTCTGCTCAGCTTGAACAAACAATAGGGTTGTCCCCAGGTGGTCCAGATATTGCAAGATAGGTTTTGTGTGTGTGTATGTTCCAGACTGTCTCGGTAGAAGATTGCCCTGCTACAGCTCCATTGTACCCTGGACTGACTGACAGCAGGATTACTGCTGAAGAGGTTACCACAGCTTTATCTCCCTAATGCAAATACACGTGCACACACATGCACATGGAGCATGCTTTCATGCACACAAACATGGTTTTATAGGTAACCAATAATGTCACCCCCCCCCCCTCTTTCTTTTTTTTTTCAGGCTAATTACTATGTATACTGTTCAGTTTCCAGTGCAAATGCATGAATATGAGCTGACAGACAAAAGTGGGGTATTACAGAAAATCAGGGGAGGAGACAACCTGCTGAGGCCATCCGTCTTCTAGATAAGGGTCTTTCTGCTCTACTAGCTGGCCTGTCCACAGACAGACCGCCACATGGTCATAAAAGTATACGAACCAATTGATTATCACACAGCGACTGATCTCCAGCTCCAGATAGCTTTCCACAGTCAGGCTTTTCTTCATGAAGGGGAAATACTTGGGATTTTCATGAGAAAATGATGTATTCAAATGAGTAGAAATACATTGCTAAATAGCAGTATATAAAACTGAAAACAAAAACAAAACACGTGCTAAGATCCCACCCAAAAAAAAAAAAAAAAAATCAAGGTCATGCTCTATAGGATGCTTAGCTGTGATGGCTGAGAGCGGTTACTGCTAATCTCACAGCATCATGTGGAATACCCTGGAGATTAACACACGAAAAGTACATCATTATCATGTTCAAACTCCACTGGGAATGCCATCGCTGCAAAACTCTCTCTCCCTTCCACATATTAATCACCCCCTCTTTATTAGGGAAAAGGATGTTGTTCATTTTCCTCTTAAATCTGCGATGTCTTTCGACATTTTTTTCCTTTGGAAAAAAAAAAAAAAAAGATGTTTTTGCTCTAATTGCCATCATGAATTTTGGTTTTGGCAATTTAGAGTTTTAGCCAGTGGCAGCCCTTTCTAATGAGTGACTGTTGAGTGTCCATAATATAAATGTAACAATAAATCTAGCGGGGACAAAGCCAAGGTGCAGGAGTCATGGTGATTCAGCAGCGAGTGAGCTACCTACCATGGTGTTTTATGGTAGCAGTGACACTTTCTGAGTGGGTGGTTCATGCATCTTGCATTTTCAATGGGTCTCCACACCTCAAAGGTGAGGTAAATCAGGAACCCCTTTCACAGATTCTGAGCGCCACGGGGATGACGTACTTTTTGTAGGTCAATCTGGCGGTCCTCTCGATCGTCTCCGTGCATTCCCTCTGCAAAAAGCCGTTGGGATTTTTACCTTGGACTTTTGCTAATGACCAAAATCAGGTCTGTGGTTAATAAAACTTGAAGATACAGCAAAATAATCTTCATAGCGGAGCACTACTTTTGGTTTTTGAAGCACAAATGCAAACTTTAGAAGCATAAAGCAAACTGCGACTTTGAACAAACAACGCGGCCGATGCACGACTGTGACGTTACCGCCACTAGCCTCTCCTGTTCCGCGGTGATTACAGTTGAGGTCTCATTTAGCAACTTGTAAGCGACTGCAGTTTTTAAGACAAACACCTCCGGATCTCAAGTTCAGTATTTACCGATTTGTTATTTCAGTGCAACGAAACACTACATATCTTAAGCTGGTATAACTCAGACTTCAGGCATTCAAACAAAAACCTCAGAAACTCTCTGACTTTTCAAAGACAGATCCGGCTCTTCAACAATGCTGACTCAGTTCAGGCTTGCAAAGGTTTGTTTTTTTGGCCCTTTGTCTTTATGATTGTAGGTCCACAGACCCCACTGACTGATCTGGCCATTGCTCCACCCCTCTGCTCATCTTAGGAGGGCTGCAGACAACCACATGCCCCCTCTAACTTTATGGAGTTTCCAGACGTTGCTTGTAACTTACAGTGAGAAGAGAATCACAGTAACAGGTTCCCCCAACCAACCAGAGGAGGCGCTAGTTCAGGGAACAGGCCCTTCATCCTACCAGATACACACAACCATGAAGGGCATGTTTCTGAACTCGTGTCAACTTGTCTGTTGTTTTCCTGACACGGTGGGAAAATGATAAAACGTTACAGCATCGATCCAGAGGTTGAGCCTCATGTTATCAAGGCAACTGATCAATTATTAAAGTTGTTCTATTCTCATTGTGAGCGCTTCGCTCGAGCCAATCAGCTGCTGGAAGCTTGGATCCATGCGGCTCTGTCCTCAACCTCAAGGGCTCTTCTGGTTGTCAGAAGCACCTAGGAGACCGAGACATCTTGCACAGACATTTGATCAGTACAGACTCACCCTGGTGAAGGGGATGAAGACGCTTCTCTGCTGGTTTGGGGAGTCTGTTTGTCCACTATCGAAGAAACTTGTGTAACCTCTGTCAAGGTGGTCATGGTTTCGGTGGAGATTACCAGCAGGATTATGCCAAAAATCATGAAGCCAATTTTCACAAAACTTGGTGCAGGAGTGTCAAATCACCCAAAGAAGAACCCCATGACATCTCAGGGTAGATCAACACCTGGCAGCAACAGGAAATTGTGTCTTTCAACACATTGATGTACCTCTCCTAGTGTTTCCACCAGATCCGTCTGCACAGCTGGTCAGAAACACCCCAGCTACTTGGTGATGGTTTCCTATGAAGACATTAACGATGTTACTGTGCAACATCTTTTCATATCTTCTCACATTTGAGTAGAGTTCCGGCCATTACTCCAACTAGCTGAATGAAAAGTCGTAGCGCCACCCCTTGGTTACAGGAGGGAAGCCTAAAATAACCATTTCACTTCGAACAAAGTTATATGACACCATTAGGGAGGTAGGAAGTGATATTTGCACCACAGTGCACGCATTAGTCTGCTACTTCATGCAAAGCCCAGATATTATCAGGTTTCATCACTCGACTGACCAGCCACACACTGCAATGTGTGGATGTGGAAGGCTCATCAGTGCTTACGGTTTTCAGTCGGGCCTGAGTACCAAAGTGCCAGGGGCAGAAAGTTTACCTCTGACGGAGCTGTGTACTCTGAGCGCTCTCTAGTTAGTCTTTTAGCAAGCTCTGTCGTATATCCAGAGGAGTTTCATGGAATAGCAAAGGTCGGCTTTCCCTTAAGGACATAGACCTCTCAATCAATACAGTTTTTTTGGTTGTTTTGTTATTTTAGTTCCCTACATTGACTGTAGCATAGCCTTGAAACTTGACATATGGAGGAGTGCAACAAGGACAGACTCCACTAGCCTCCCAGTGGAGACAACACAAGCCTGATCACATGCATAACCTTTACACAATCTAATGTTTTGCTCCCCAGCATTATCATGGTTCAGCATTCATTCACCACTGCATAATAAGCAAGATGTTTGTTATCAGATTGTCCGCACACTGAATAGTCATTGTGGAGAATCAGAGATAGCTACTGATGTCTGCATCATGTCTCGCTTTGAGATTTGCTCTTGCCAATAATTACCGGGCAATCATGTTCAATTTCTGCACCAAAGGAAGAGAAATTGCCAGATTCAAGGGTGGCGAGTGCCTCATGTGGGAACTGGATTTAACCATCATGCCAACCAGAGTGGTGTCCTGCTGTTGGATGTTGAATAGCAGAGGTGTTCAAAACCCAAAACAAAGAGGCCGCATCCACACGGTTTTGACTCAAGTAGAACTTTAGACCAACGCACCCGAAGGCAGACATCCCCAGACCAGGTGTTCACATGTGAACAGGAAGCAGGTTGGTATGACAACAAGGTAAAACCTCTATGTATAATAGCACGAACAAGCACCAGTCAAGGTGGTTGAAAGGTTTTTGCAAAGCAAATGCATAAAAATATCTAACCTGCATCTGAAGGATTATCTGTTGCTTGAGGAAGTCCTGGCGGGGAAGGAGCACAGACACAACACGGATGAAATCATGAAAGGCAGACTTTTGAGCGGTTCCTGTTTGGTACACAATCATGACAAAAGGATCCTTTGCTTTGGGCCACTAATACAACAAGCATGCTACCTTGGTAAAATAATGTTAACATCCACAGGCACCGTCACGTTTGGAGTTCCACGGGTATAGTGGTTCACTGATGTTTAACAGGGTTGTACCAGACATAGAAACATTTTTTTGCTGTTCTTCTGGAACAAAAACCCCACTGATAAGCCGCTGCTCTCAAAAATAACAAGGTCAGAAAAGCTTGAAATTGGTTATCCACACGGAATTACGCAATGATCGTCAAGGCTGGTGGTGCCTGGACAAGTCTGGGCGAGAAGACCCTTTCAGGAAGCCGACATCAGTGACCATGTCAAATGATCAAACTGGTTTTCGAAAGGATATGGGGTCAATAGATTTTTCAAAGGTCTACATTTTTGGGTTTATTGGTTTGGAAGTCCCTTAAGGAGTCATGAGTTTGTAGAACGCGAAATTTCTCAGTCATGGAAAGTGTTCTAAGGCAACTTGGCACACAAAGAACCACTTGCAAAAGTCAAGACAAGAATCGCAGCAGGGTAGCAAGGGAGCCCATGCTTTTACACAGAGATGCTTCTCGTGGATGTGAACTGGCCGATAAAAAGCAGGCATGCCCAAGGCTGAGGGAAGAGGTCAGTGTGCGCTTCAGATCATGAAAGGCTTCGTACCCACTGCACTGTGGAGGGGTTGTACTCTGGCTGCACTTAAGAGACTTATCATAAATCCAAGTGTATGCAGTGATTTGCCATCCCCAAAAATAACAACAACAAATCTCATCATATTGATTCGGCTGTTCACAGAGATAAAGAAAGAATGTTGCGTATCTGAGGCTTCAACTGATATAGAAGATTGTTTAGACATTCTCTCTGTAATAGGAATGCCTGCATGGTATTAGGGTATTCTGGGAGATTGTTTATTTTTATCTTATCCTGAGATAGAAGTTGTTGAGCAGAGCAAGGGACTGCGTCTCTCCTATCAGTAGCTACCTGTCATGCTGTGTCTACAACCCCCCCCCCCCCCCCCCATGCCCTCTCTTCTGTACGGTCAGACTTGTCCCCTTCGAAAGTCCCTCCCTGCTCCTCTGAGCCAGGAGCTTCAAGGCCTCCATCCTGCGCGCTCTGCTGCAAGTCTTATCTGGACCTGACTCGTCTGAATGTTAGCTGGTAGCTTTGAATAGAGAGGAATTATGCGATCTTGGCTATTTTCAATGCCTACACTGCTCATTTTGCCTTAATTTTTTGCAGCTCCAGACTGTAATGACACAAAAGCATGTGATGCACAGCAAAACAGCACCCCTGGACGTTTGCAGGGATCGCAGTATCACAGTGCTTCTCATTCATCACCACACTGACTGAGTCCCTTCCCTCTTTCCCACACTCGCTGAACTTACACTGCTCGATCCAACCATTCACTCAGGAGCGCTCACACATAGTAGCTTCTTCTCTCGGGGCATTTGTGTACAACTTTGCCTCACGCTGTGATTACGTCTTGTGATTTGCATGCTTACAAGTGGCCGATTGATCTCTCTGCCTTGGAAATTTACATTTTTTTCAATTTTTTTTGTTGAGATGAATGTTTTACAGAGTTCATCTGAGACACACAGCGCGCATCAGAAAGCAACGGTCTACTCTGACTGCAATTTTATTGTCCCTCAATCTGAGAACAAGTGAGTCGTTTCTTTCTTTTCTATTCATTTATTACTCGGAGGGCACTCTTTTCAGATTATGACAGTTGGGGGACAGGAAGCTGTATGCAGAAAAGGGCCACACTCGAAACCACGACCACTGCAGGGCCTCAGTACACTTTGCGGACACACGCAGTGAAAGTTGTAACAACGAAGCCCCCCCGAGAGTCACTAATTAGACGCTCCTACTCTGTGCCTTGGTATCTTGAAGTTCTACCTCATTTAAAAGAAAGAGTACTTTGCCTTCCAGTGACTCACTGTTAGGCATTTAAAGAAGTTTTTCCCTCCTTCATGAATACTCAGTGGCTCTGCAGCTCTGGCCTGCTCACGTCACAGATGTGCTGAACCAGGAGTTTCTTTAAAGCTCAAATTTTAGTGTTTGTGAAATACTGAGCTCAACAAAGAAGATGTGAATCATACCGGACTGTACTGGAGCATCTCTGTGCTGTTGTGCGTCTGCCTCGACACCTGAGAAAGATCTTGGCACGACTAGCCAATCAGGAGACAGCACCATTTAGCATCATACTCTCCCCCCCCCCTCCCTTCAGTTTTTGCTCAGGCAAGTTGAACAAAAAAAAAAAAAAAAAACATGCACATGAAAAGCAGAAAAGGACACTTTGTACTTACCAGTGCTTTGTTGTGATGGAATCCCCTCCGTGACGTCATCAGATGTCTCTATCGATCAGGAGCAGAAATAAAACACTACAAGAACGCAAGCTGACACTTTGAATGCACACCAGCGCTGTCTCGTATCATCCCTGCAGGGTGAATCCTCCCATCATATTTAATACATCTGAAGATTCTCATGGATCTAAACATGAAACTGTGTCATCCTACTGTAAGTCATGTTGTGTAATTCACTCATGTAGCACCGAGAAGCCCCCCCATGACCCTGTTTACTCCCTCAGTCAGAAACTGTTTATCATTTCAGCGAGGGTCTGAGCTATGATGTTGGTTGCTGTGGCAACTGCATGGAAATAACGAATAAATGGAGGGGTAAGGGGTTAAAGTCCTGGATGAAAGACTAAAGGGGGAATCCTCAACACAGTTTATTGGCTTTTTTTTTGCTTTTTTTTTTTTTTTGGTGGTAATTTGGAACAGAAAATCCATTCAACCTGGAAGTCTTCACCATTCTTGTTGTGGTAAGGAAGAAGAAGCCGGTCAGGCGGCGCTAGAGGGAACCTGGCTCCATCCTGTCTCTCTGACGTGAGCGAGCCAAGATGCCGAGCTGCTCCTGGACCTGATCCCAAGTCCCCGGCTTTGATACTGGGGACTTTGATGCTGAGCGTCAGGCATCAAAGAAATGGAGCCGGGCTGTACCCCACCCTCAGTCCTTAGGGACCAGGGTTGAAGTGCAAGGTGCACCCATCGTGACGCTCACTGTACTTAAGAAAACTCAGGTGCTTGAAAGATAAAGAAGTAGATACAAGACCATGAAAGTTGGATTTCTGCAGCACTGCATCTCAGACCCCTGGGGTGGTGTGATGAGTCACGTTCTAGCTTCCAAACCAGCCCACCCCCTCACACACTCTCTTCAGAGTAAAGTAATACAACGCTGAAAGCTTTTCCTAAAATCTGATTGGATGTAGTCACAATGGGGGTCGACGCTCAAAACTTTTGAGCACTGTTTCCATGGCGATAGGTTCTGACATCGCCTGTCGTGACAAGATATTTTGCGGTTGCAAGGACTGGGGGGTGGGGGTGTGTGTGTGTGTGTGTGGGGGGGGGGGGGGGTGCACAGCCAGACTGAAACACTGACAGACACAGAAGGCTGTCAGAACATGCTGATCAAAACATTAAAATACTAACACGAACACCACGTCTGAAGTGCATCAAGTCCAGCAGTCCGACTGCAGGCAAAAACAATGAACCCAAATGACCTGAACACACACACACACACACACACACACACACAGAGGGAGAGATAAACAGACTCCTGTAGCCACCCACAAAAACTGTGACGTATTTTGAGTTTCAGTGATGCATCAAGCCCAGAGGAGCATTTCTGATAATGAGATGATTTTTTTTTTTTTTTTTTTTGGTTGCCATTTTAAATCCTCATTAGGGCTGGAATTTAGACACAAAGGCTATTATGCTACAGTACTTTTTTTGCTCATCAGGACAAAAAAAAATTATGTTTGACCCTGAAAAATTAGGTTCAAGTATGCAGTAATGAAACATGAACACGATCAAAGAGCAAAAGGGGACGATGTCAGAACCGATGCAAAACCTTCTTCAGCGCGTCGTCATCGCTGTCACCAGGGTGGAAGATCTTCCAGTCAGTTGGCTTGAAAAAATGCCTGCAGGTTTATTGGGGTTCGGTGGGCATCTCAGCAGGGGTGTGAGACACCAGAGGGTGGGGCAGGTGCCAAACCTGTTACCAAACAAAGGAAGGAACTTAAATGATCCCGGGAAAGAGTGAGGAGGCTGATAGGGCAACTGGTTGATGACAGCACAGCCTCCTATAAAAAAAAGAAAAAAAAAGAACACCACATCCTTCAAAGTGTAATGTATGAAAGACAACTTCGCACTGCAAGGAATTAAATCAGAATATTAATGCCAGTTCAGTCAGTCATGAATAATTTAACTGTGAATGTGTCACGATTCGAGTTCTAACTCTCTTCCAACGTGGTAGAGTAACGGTTTTCAAAATAAGAGCAGCTACACGTGACGCTTACTGTTTCAACAAGAGGTAAAACACAGTTTACAATTTAGAAGATAAAGAAAGAAAGCTTGAACTTGGAATGTGTGTAAAAGTTTATACCAAAGGATCCATCGGTATATTTTTGTTATGCATCCATCAGAGAAAACTCTTCACAAGATTAAAATAAGCTAAAACGCTGTACTAAAACATACTTGTATACATAAGGTTCATGTGTAAATGTGTACCCTGTGTTAAATCCTTCAAGGAGGTTTTTAATGTTCAGTTTTTACTGGATTTATTTCCTAGCGGTGATTTATTTTGTAGGTTGTTTCAGACGCAGCAGTCGATGCTGCTGCTTGACTGTTTTTCACATCTTTATTTTTTTGTATAGGATTATGAGTACTATGAGTTCAACTAGATCAGTGCCTGCGGTGCAGTACAACAGTAGTACTTTAACTCACCACTGCTGTGATCAGATACAGATGAATTATGTTGTTTTTAAGGGTGCTTAAAGTACCTCATAATAGCAGCAGGTGGCAGCAGAGAACTACATTTCCATTTGAAATCAGTGGAGTCGTTTATTTTCAGATGTGTCTCCTTACATGAAGGTTCCATTTATGTGTAGGATTCATGAAAAAATGTCCTTTCACGCTGTGAGAATTTAAGATCATTTCCATTTACAGGCCCATGTCGTTTCGTAAGAGACGAAGCTGACAGATTTTGGTTGTTTTGTTTTTTTGTATTTACTTGAAACTGCTTTGGATTTGACTAGCTCTTTATTAATTCTTCCTGACACAGGAAACCTCAGAGTGACCGTGTGACTCGAGTCTACAGCTACACAAATTAATCGCAGATTCATTCTTCTCTTTTAAATAATTGATTCATTCTTTTTTCAAGAAGAAAATTTCAAGAATTTGCTGGTTTCAAGCTCTAAAAACCAAAGGATTTGCAGGGTTTTTTACTGTTACATATGACCGAAAATCAGGAGGGCTTTTCTGTGTGCTGGACTGTTGAATGCACATTAAATGTGTCACTTTCGGCTCTGGGACTTTGAAATGAGCATTTTTCAAAATTTCTTGAGAATTTAGAGAAGAAATTATGGAATAATCATGAAAACACTCAAGTGGTTGCAACCCGTGTTGTGTTGACGTATAATTTTCTAAACCAGCAGGTTAAAAACTGATAAAGACGACGACATGGACAGCTGTGACTTCGTATCCAGAAATAAATGAACAAAACAGCAACAAGAGGGCCGATGATTAAAAAAGAAAAGCACAGGTTCTTTTTTGTTTTTTTTAGGATGAAAATATAAAACTCACATGTTCTCTTTATTTGCTGTATACAGATAGAGGTACATCACAGGAGATTTGGATAAAAGCACACACACAAAGCTCATGTATGTAGGATCTCAACACGTTTCGGGGTGGGAAAAAAAACACCCAAAAAAAAAAAAAAAAGATGTTTGATTACAAATAGATAAAAAACTATCCGAACTATCACGGCGTCTAGATGTGAATCGTGTTTAACGTCTGTGCCACACACCAACTGCTGCCGGTAACCTCTGGTTTCTGTACACGGGGCATTTTGTACAAAATATGAAATCTAACATTGAAATAATAGTCATAACATACAATAAAAGTACATATATATATATATATATATACACACATATATATATACATATATATACATATATACACATATATATATACATATATATACACATACATATATATATACACATATATATATACATATATATACACATACATATATATACACATACACATATATATACATACATATGTATACATATATACACAAACATATATATACATATATATACATATACATATATATATACATATACATATATATACATATACATATATATACATATACATATATATATACATACATATATATACATATACATATATATATACATATATATACACACACACACACACACATATATGTATATACACACACATATATAATGTATGTGTGTATATATGTATATACACACACACACACATATATAATGTATGTGTGTATATATGTATATATATATATACACACACACATATATAATGTATGTGTGTATATATATATATACACACACACACATATATAATGTATGTGTGTGTATATACATATGTCTATATATGTATACACACACACATATATAATGTATGTGTGTGTATATACATATATGTCTATATATGTATATACACACACATACATTATATATGTGTGTGTATATATATATATATATATATACACATATATACACACATACATTATATATATATAAACACACACACACATTATATATATATACACACACACACACACATATATATATATATGTATATATACATACACAACATTTCTTAAGTCATTTAGTATGAGACGTATACTAAAGGACACTTGAAATACTCAATCCTTTTCATAGGAAAACAAAGCTTATGTAAAATGACGAGAGCTCCAAAGAAGCCAATATTAAAGCCTTTTCAGGAAGAACAATCAATCACCGATGGCAACGATCAACAAGGAGATGGAATCGTGTGATGCAGTCGGTCATCGGTCTACATTGTTCTTCAAGACAAACATGGAGAGAACGCAACAATGACTGCAGTTTTTCTTTTCTTTTTTTTTTTCTTTTTTACATTTTTTTCCACATTCAGTTGAATCACTGATAAAGAGGTTCTGCAGGCAAAGAAGATTTAAAACACACACACACTTTAGGAATAACTTAGAAGCAGCCAGTGTGCACTACTGAGCAGAGGATCTGATAAATGCTACAAATCAAAAGTGGAATGGGACAGCTGAGCTGGGGGGGGGGGGGGGGGGCAGTTGCAATGTGGAAAGTAACGATGGGCTGGTTGTTGTCAACAGGCGCCCAGGCGAGGTGGCCCCACACACCGAGACAGACAGCATGGCGGATCTCAGTTCTTCACTGGTTTGTTTTTCAGCTGTTTTCTTTCAAGTTTTATCAGGAAGTGCTTCATTGCTGAGGTGGCCAGGGCGACCACTCTGCTTCTCCTTTTCCAACTACAAACGCACTTTGTAGCTTCACCAAGGCATGTGCTGGAGTTCTGAATGTCATGTTTGTAGCTCTTTTTTTTCTTTTCATTTCTGGATGTTACAATTTTAAATCATCTGCAGTTCTGCTACTACTCGATTCTCAGTTGAGCAAATGTCCCCTTCGACTATAAAAGGCACTGTGACACTGAAAAGAAAGGCTGAGCTCTTCAAAGCGAACCTCTATGACGCAATCGAACGAGTGGTTTTATAAAGAAAAGGGTTTTGCTTGAGAAGAGTAGAAAAGACGATCAGCACAGTTTCTTCCAGATTCGAACCCCACGTTTGACTTCTCTCAACGGTGTTGTGCAAAACAACTCGCGACCAGAAGTCGGTGACTTCTCGTGGACGAATGAACACACTCCTACAACGGCTGGATGGGAGCGAGCGGACGCCAAGAATTTCTACCATCCTGAACAAACCAGGCTTCACCGCAAAGAATCAACTGAACTACCTGACACAGACGCACTGCGTTCACCCAAGAATAAACACCTCGTGTCTGAATTTTCAACTCGTCGCATCTTTTTTCCCCCCTCCCTTCGGGTGAATGCAACACACCTCCACAGACACATGCTGAAACCGGTGTTATTTAATTTTAAAAGGAATTTTTTTTTTTTTTTTTTTTAAAAGAAAAAGAAGTTGGCACCAGACTGGGTTTCCAAACAGGACCTACCAGATGAAAAAGCCGGACCCGTCAGACCAGCACTTTGATGGACACCCTAAAGCTTTTTAAGCCAGACAGAGCCCAGATGACAAAAAGAAGCAAAGATCAACGAACCTTCACAGCGAATGGAGAATGAATAAGAAAGCTCCGAACAGAGCAAATATACAGACAGAAGTGTTTCTGTAGAGAGGAGCTCATTATATACTATGTAGGAAAAAATATAAACAGTTGTCTCCTTTAAATGTTAATGAGAAAAATATCTAATATTAAATATATAGAAACAAGTGACAATTTCTCATCGACGGATGTTCTTTACATTAAACTGAAGAAGTCCTCTGTGCAGGTTTTTGGGGTTGGGAGGTTTGTTGTATTTGTACAAGCACCTGACATCTACATAGAAGAGGCAAGAAGAGACAGCTGACGCACAGAACACCTGAGAGAGATGACCAGAAGGGGGCAGCACAGCACCCCAAAAACACAACAAGTAGAGAGGAGAGAGTGGAACAGAAACGAGACGCCACAATGAAGAATTCCGGGTGAAGCTGGGGACAGTCAAGTGTGACAGAAGTAAAGACATTTTCTGTGTCAGGTGGAGGTGAGACTGTTCAGTTCTGTGTTGTGCTGGGCTGGACTGAGATACCGCAGTTCTCTTGATGTGCAGGCCCGCTGGGGGCCCCTCCGTGGATGCTGCTGGTTTTAAGGTGGCTCTGGAGCCATCTCTTAGTGGCCGTCGTGTGTCGTCAACATCTCCTCGGCTCGGCGGTGCAACTCCAAAGCTGTGACGGTTGAGATGTCCTTGGGGAGCTCGGATTTCCTCCGCATCAAAGGACGCTCTCTTCGCTGGTCCTTCTGGAGCTGAACACCCAGAGGAGCGGGCGAGGGTGGGGTGGTGGGTGGGGGTGGGGCAGACTGATCAGAAGCATACAGCAGTAATATACAATCCAGAAAATATTATCCCATGTGTCTATTATGCCTCATGGGTTTGACAGAAAAGTGTGACACGTGTTTTGTCTTGACTGAACTTTAAATGTCAAAAAACAAACAATTTTTTAGGTCTTCCCTCTCAATCATTAGGGCGTTTTCTCGAGAGGAGCGCTGTACTGTAGAGCCGTGAACTCTGCAGGTCTACAGAAGACAACAGTTTGCCATGCAAAACCGATCTGCTCCCTAATTTTAAGGGTCACTTCCTCAACCAAAACCACACCCACCCATCAAATTCACTGAAAATCAGCGGGGCGGTTTCAGTGTAGTCCTGCTGAGTTACTCTGACCAGCGGACGCAGTTGGAGCCTTCATAGGGGCAGTGTCTTCTCCAAATGCGTCACTATGGCTGAACATCAAATGCAAGTTCGTAATTCGAACGTAATCCGTACTGAAAGACAGGCAGGGATGCACCATGTCTGACTCTCTTCAGTGTCTCACAGCCGATATTTACAGATGGTGATATCTGCGTTCAAACAAGTTCGTGACATTCATATTTTGTAAAAACTGAGAAACACGCCAGACCATTAATCTCATATAGAAAAAAAACCCTCGTTTCCTCATCATCTGATGAGCCGAGACTTGAGCAACCCTGGGCTGTTAGTTTGGCTCATCGACACTAAAAACAACCAGTTACCTGCAGAGATAATCATACTTCTCCAACGACGGCAGAAGTACAGGAAAAAACATTTTGCACCCAGAAAACTTGAAATATTAAGCATTTTTGTTTTCTTACAGTTGTTTTTATGGTCAAAAGGGTTTTAACAGACCACAAGGGAATACCTGGGGTAGGAAGTCTACCTCACACACGTCAGACTCTCCAATCCTCACCTGAGTGGCTTCCTCCTGTACGGTTTTCTTTAATAAGTTAACGTCATCTAGCAGAGGCCCGTCTGTCTCCATGTCCATCAGACTGCCTGGGCCCACAGAGTCGACGTACATCAGGAACTGTAGGGGGACAGAGGAAGTAGAGGTAGTTTTCCTTTCCTGCCTCCAAGCATAGATGTGAGGGATCCACCAACTTCTCCAACTCAGCTTCCTGTGGCTGCGCCGATTTACGGTGCAGTGCCACTGACGTCACCCCGGTGCCGTTTCTGTTGCTCACCTGTGGGTTTGACTTCGCTAGATTCTCAATCTTGAGCCACGCTTCTTCTCTCTCTTTCCATTTGGCTTTTTCTCTGAGAAAACAAACAAAACACACCTTCAATTACCACATGACAGCTGCGTGCTCGGAGAGCGCCGTGGCAATCAGTTCTGACCCCCAGAAATGAATAACGAGCGGTTCCCTCATCTCACCGTCGGTACGAGTTTTGAACGGCTTTTTGTTTTTTCTTTATACAGCATTAAATCTGTCAATCAATACCACACTCCAGAATTCTGAAGTTTTTAAAAACTTGCCTGCAGACCTTGTTGAAGACATTAACATGTCAACATGACAAGTCCAAGTGGGAAGAAGTTTGAAGCTCAGCTGTGCTGATGACGACATCGTGCATCGGTGGTCGAGTGCGTTTCACATGAGCTTCCCACACTCGTCGTAAACAAATTTACACTTTTGAAAAAATATCACGACAGTGACGTACATTTGTGAAGATTATCTCAACAAAACATGGATGTCTCATCAACATTTGTTTGCCAAAGCCTTTATTTTCGGCAAAAATCCAAAACCAAGAGCACTAATCCACCTGGTTTTGGACTAAGGGAACCTGCAGCGATGCCAGCTTCCTGGTTGGCCTGCAAAAACACAGCGTCTGTGTCGCTGCCTCGAGGCATACTCAAAGACATAACATCATCACTTCACCCTTTCTTGCTTTTAGATATTTGGGTGAAATTCAAGATGAGAATCATGGATGAAAGCACGTCTTATGCAGTTATTTTATGTCACAAACTGTTGGAAAAAGCATCTGTCAGCATCAGTTGGTGTCATACTTGCTCTTCTCGGCCCTGAACTGTTGGGTGCAGTCATCAAACAGCTTCTGGTTCATCTCCATGAAGAGCTTGAGAGCATTGTAAATCAAGCCGTGAATCGTCCTGCAAACACAGTACCGTAATTACCACAGCCTGTTAGACTTTCTCATTTCCAAATTTAAAAAAAAAAATTAAAAAATTTTTTTTTGTGGCAAGCCAGTGAGGTGACTCACTTGTTCCAGTGAGTCTTGGAGTTGCGGTAAAGGGCTGGGAACATGATTGGCAGGATCTTGGCGGCATTGTCGCTGATCAGACTCATGATGTACTCGTTGTTCCAGTAGTACAAAGCTCGCTCGGCCACCTAATATGACATCATAACAACGTTAAGACACAGACGACATGGGGCAATTTCTTTCACAATGAATCAAAACACCACAGACGCACCTGAAAGTGGGGGCTGGACACACATTTAGCCAGCTGCCTGAAGAGGGGCTCCATAACTTTGACGAACTCCGAAGGCTCAATGACATCCAGGATCTCCTCCAGTTCATTGAGGAACATCACTTCTTTTGGACTGTGCGTCTTTGGCCAATATTTTAACAAAGCCATCACTGTCTGCACAAAGGACAAGAAACTCATTAAAGAAGAACACTTGGACTGCTGATTGATTTCATCTTTTGATTACACCAGCCAGCACAACAGGGTTCAATAACAAAACACAGACACAGAGGGAAACATAAAAAAAGCAGCGAATTTCAACATAACATTTTCATTCTATTGTGCAGAAAACAGGCTCCAGGAGGCAGTCTGCATTTTTAAAAACCTCTACATGTCTTTTTTGGATCAACTTTTAATTTCTATCAGTACATTTCAGCTTCGTTTCCTCGGTGGCTTTATGCCAATAAAAATGCAACCTAACAATCCTCGACAGATTAAACGCAGCTTTAAAACACTTTCACTTACTACTTAATACTTAAGCTGGCACTCACATGAGGTAATCCCAATCACGCCAAAGCATGTTTGTCTCCTAAAGCCTGCTTCTTTTACTAGCCTGAGTGTTCGGTATCACGCCCAGGTACGGCACGCTTCCCCAGCCCTGGGACACAGGGAAGGGGTGGGCTTCAGCACAGTACAGCTGCACTGGCTGGTGGCCGGCAGCAGCCGTGCGTCTAGTGGCTGTATATATAGCGGGCAACGAAACTCCGGTAGATGAAGAGGTGAACTATCTAGATATATAAAGAGTGCAGCTTGATAAGAGAATATTTTTTATGCGAAGCATGTCTTCCACCCGCCGCTCGCTGAGTGCTAAACTAAGTCCTCAATTTTAGTTGTCACTTTTAGCTTGACAAAATCTTCTGGGTTCCCGATTAAATATCTGACTCAAGTGATGCCAAAAGCGTGTTCAGGTCCAGAGAAATCTGAGCATTAGCTGTTGGGGGAGCGCTGGTGGCTACGGTGGTGATGGTGGCGGTTGTGGCGTGGGGCAATCGTGCTTCTCTACGATACGAGACAACGGGGCCAAGTGTGAGTGCAGACTTTAACGAGAGGCTTCTTAGCCCTCGTACAGGAACTCATCTCGAGCAGAGAGGATACTGAGGTATAATTCAATCAACAATAATAATGACAAAACAACAGGAATAAATCAAAATCTTACAGGTTCTGTGAGGGTGCTATCCTTCTCTAAGAACTGTACCACACAGTAGGCCAGCTGAGGGACAAAGGCAATATAATGTTAGCACACCTGCAGCAGTAGGAAAAAAACAACAGCAACAAAAAAAAAGAACGCTGGAATAACTGGCAAGAGCATATTAAAAACTGACTAACTGGTTACCTGTGGGTGATAAACACTTAGTGATTTGACTTTGTGCAACGGGAGCAGAACTTTCAGCAGGAAAATCTTGTGTTCTTCTTTCAACGGTAACGCAAATCCATTGATTATACTGGAGGGGAGAAAGGTGGCCATCAGGGAAATCACTGCGGCAGTTTTAAGTGAGAACACAGACTCCAAATGACAATAACCACGCTATAACTCTGCCGATCTCATCTTTTTAATACTGTGCAAACCCCGACAGCAAATAAAAGCAAAACTGCATTCTGAAACGCATACGGCTGATTCATGACCTCTTACCTGCCTAAGATTTCCAGTAATTCTGCTATTCCATTATGATGTTCAGTCTCATAAATGAACCTGGAAGACAGTAACCAGCAACATGGTGACAAAAAGAATTTGACACAAACTCTGTAATGCAGCAAACTAAACTGCTCACTTACCTATAAAATATGTTATTTATCTGTTTCCTGATGTACGCCCGCAGGCCCAGGAACTTGCCATAGATGCGATGCAGAGTAGTCTTTAAAAAATCTCTTTCTCTGGGGTCTTCGCTGTCAAACAGTTCTAAGAGCTGCACACAGGAAACAGACAGTGAGAGCAGAGTCAAGTGGAGTAAACACTAACAAGTGATTTCTCGTGAAGACTGAAAGGACTGGAGATAAAACAATTAAGGACTGCACCAGACTGGGGATTACAGGGCAATTGAACACATCAAACTCTCATGAAAACACTTGAGACAGAGAGATCGCAATCGCAGCTGGGTTGGTCATAAATACACACTACTGTCGGTGTCCAGAGGCCATCTGAATAAAATCAAACACAGCTGATGCGTCTCACCAGCGTAATACTGTATAAAATTCTGTTGTATAATTGTGCAGGTTTTTTTTGAGTCCATCCATTCATCCATTTTCTACCGCTTATCCTGTTAAGGGTCGTGGGGGTGGAGCCTATCCCAGCAGCTTTCAGGCAAGAGGCGGGGTTCACCCTGGACAGGTCACCAGTCCATCACAGGGCCAACACATAGAGACAGACAACCATTCACACTCACAGTCACACCTACGGACAATTTAGAGTATCAATCAGCCTCGTCCCCTCTTGATGTCTTTGGACTGTGGGAGGA
Organism: Aulostomus chinensis; assembly: GCF_037954235.1. NCBI lineage: Eukaryota > Metazoa > Chordata > Actinopteri > Syngnathiformes > Aulostomidae > Aulostomus > Aulostomus chinensis. The sequence continues at coordinate 19,555,664 of NC_141339.1, forward strand.
AGCTGGAGTACCAGAGAGAACCCACACAGGAACAGGGAGAACATGCAGACTCCACACAGAAAGAACCTTCTTGCCGTGAGGCGACAGTGCTAACCACTGCACCGACCCGTCCAGTTTTTTGAGTTTAAGTAGGAAATGTATTACAGAGAACAAATATATTAAAACAACACATGCATTTTCTTACACTTACCTGCATTACAAACTTCTGGTCAATATACTTTTTGGCTATGTTTGGTTGAAAGTCTGTTGACTCTAAGAACCGTAGGAAGAATTCATAGACGAGCTGTGAAAGACAAACAGGGTTTAAGGACTCAAGTCTGAAAGCTAAATGCATGCAAAGACTAAGCAATGGTGTCTGTGTGTGTCTGTCTGTCTGTCGATGATATTTTTCAAGCACTGTACGTTGTGACCGACAGCATGAATTTGTGTGTGTGTGTGTGTGTGTGTGTGTGTGTGTGCGTGTGTGTGTGTGCGCCCATGCTGCACACCTGTAGATGTGGCCACGCAGCTTCAAGCGTGGGCTCATCTTCCTCTGGGTCAAATTCTGCACCCGTGGGATTGGACGATGGCGGCAATGTTCTGAACATATTTATAGCAAACTGGGGACAGACGGAGAAAAGCAGATTAATCCACTGGTAATTCAGAAATCCTCACTGAAGACAGATACAGAATACAATGGCAGACATTAAGAAACCCCAAAAACATCTTTAAGCTCTGGGAAACGACAAAAGGCAGGCAGTCGAAGCCCGTTTACCACACAGTGTTTCTAGGTTTCATTCTGGCATTAACCTGACAGTTTATCTGTGTAGTGTGGACTTAAGCTCAATAATTAAAGCCAATGACAAAAACTGAAGGTAAATGAAGACCAGAGAGACCAATTAAACCACACAAGTTATTTGAAGCACAAATAAGTTGAATTGTTCATCTTAACAATGCTGACAAAAGAACACCTGGCTGTAAATCTGCCTGTTGTTCCTGTCAACAGGTGACTGAGCCGGCTGAGTGCGTGTTCTGTTAACAAACCTTTTATACTCACGCCGTGCGCTGACCTGCTCACACATATTCTATACTTCACATAGAGACAGTTGCTATTGCCAAACACTTGTAAACATTAGCTCTGACAAACGCTGCTTGCTTGACAGCCAAAAACCACAGTCGCCGATCAGCAAATACAGATGTTAACCATCATCCACTTAACCTACAACATAACCACTAATGATCAAAAGATTAAGGGAAGATTAACTGACACCCCCCCCCCCCCAAAATGCTGAATTGGGATTTTAATTTCCAAGTGTCCCAGTTTTTGAACTCAAGTGTTTTTTATCATACAGGTGTTTTTTAACTGTTCTTCCTCGTCTTCAATATGGTATTTTTTTGTTGTTGTTTTTGTCCTAATCTGTTTTATTGTATGTTAAAGTTGTGGAAATTCGTTTTTGAAAAGTTGCCACACAAATCAAGTTTGGTTTTTTTTTTGTTTTTTTTAATAAAAAGTGTGGTGGGCTGTCGCTCGAGCTGTTAATGAGGTAGCAGGTTCATGAGAACAGGAGGGACAGACAGATGACCCCAAATCCTCATCACTCCTTCCATAAAGACCTCGTCATTCTACCCAGCAGCTTAGAGTGAATCCAAATGGACTGAATCAGACATGCTGGCTGTGTTACTGCATAAAACACTGTAAAACAAACACTTAGGAGTCCACTGAAAAAAAGGGCTTGAGTAACAGAATATCCATATTGTAGGAGGCAGGTTATGAGAGAAATATCCTTTATGAAAGAGAATGTATCTCCAGAGACAGCAGCAGCCTCACTCACAGATCCCTCCCTCTCACCAGGAAGGTTCCATCTATCTTACACTTCCCTCCAGAGTCAAAACACTCTCACTGACCACCATGTTTATATTCTTAGGAGGAACCTTTGCACTTCCCTCCCCAGTGAAGGGGATTAACTGAACAACCGCTGTCATGTCATCCGAAGGTCTGCCAAATATTACCTCCATAGCTCCTCCACTGAGGTATGCTTCATGCGTCAAACACAACCTGAAAAAGCATCAAGTGCTTATGGGAGACAATTGCGTGTAAAGCCTTAACATAAGAATAGACGCTTTATGGCTATAAAGGAGTTTGTCGTGTCAATCTCCACACTTTGATGATGAAAGCCATCAGTACACTTCAAAGGGACCTCCTCCTTCAGGGGGCAGAGGAAAGGAGCTGCCAGGAATAAGAGTATATTTTCATGGTGATTTGGTAGCTCCACTGCATTTTCTACTGCATTGATCAAATAAAGCCACAACAAGGAGGAGGGGGGGGGGATCTGCACCTTGATCATCTGCAGTTTACCATGCAGCATTGAGGCAGGGCTTTGATTAACATCAAAGGCTTTTTAATTTAGCCTGGGAACGCAAACCTGGCACCACGAGGAAACTGCAGGCTACAGAGTCAGAGGACTAGTGAATCTAGTCCCTGACAGCAGCCACACTGACAAAAGCCCAACAGTAGGGAACAGGGTCAGATGTGGTGAGGTGGAAACGACAGAACATTTAGGTTTACAGATGTCCAACAGGTTAACCACCTTCAGGCATCACCAGTGAGAGACCACCAGTGGAAACGAAACAGATGGGCCACTAAGGGATGTTCGGATCAAGCTTTTCTGGCCAGGACCTCGGCTCAAACCTTTAATAATTAGTCATATATGAGCACCAAGCTTTGATGTTACTTTCAAGCCATGTAGAGTTAAAAAAGTCCAACTTTGGGTAAAACGCTCGGCACCGTCACTTTTCATCCAATCGTTCAATCACATTTGAGTCACACAAATACCATTGAGCCCTACACGAACGCGTGACGAAGGGCAGCATCAGAAATGTGCTCCAACCAGATGCCAAGATGTTTCCCTGCCCACAAAAATCTCAATCATCCAGAGGACAACAGAATGTGCTGTATGTCTGCATTTTCATTTCTGCAACCGCTCTGCAGTTCATAGCAACCAAATGTTGTCCACTTGGGCTTGGCGTTTTCAGCTGAGGAAAAAAAAATGTTTGGTGGACAAAGATCCCTTAATCTGGTACAATTTATAAAGCGATATTAAAAAACAATATAGATATTATTTTGTGTGTAATAATAAAATCTTCTTATGGGGCAGACTGAGGCAGATTTTAAAAAAAAAGAAAAAGAAAAAAAAGAAGTTAACTTGTATGCCCACACACGCAATAACCAAGTCAGGAGAAATTGTCAGCCTGAAGTCACATCTTGAAGAAGCGCCGCTCTCTTCAGTCGAACCTGAACCACGAGCGCCTGCACTGTTAGGTCAATAACACATTTAACTGCAACAGCTTCATACTGACCATGTGAACCACCTCTGGGTAGATGGGTTCGGTGATGACATTTCTGTTGTGGGTGATGTATTCCACCATCTCGCTCAGTGCAGCCCGTTTCACCTCCTTCCATTTCAAGTCACTCAGTGGGTCTGAGACGAAGTCGAAGAGGACGCAACACTGCCGCAACTTCTGGATGAACAGCTTCTCCTGCTCTGCAGGGGGAACATCTGCAAGACAGAAAGAGAAGAAACAGGTTGGTCACAGTGAAGATTTATTTTCCTCTTTCATCAAAGAACAGGATGGAATATTAGTCTTTCACAGCCCCTGAGGACACAGCAGTGTGGTGTAGCAACATCCAAGGTGGTGCTGGCAGTAGCCACAGAAAAACATCTAATTTCACTGGGAATGAAGCTGGAATCTCGGACTGGTTGTGCTGCAGGGATTCACAGTTTCATCTGGCATCCTGCAAGTTAGCAACACTGTGAGTTCCCTCCATCAAAAGCCACTCAGGTGTGTTATTTACCAACAAACTCAACAAAACATTTAAACAAAACCATAGACAACATGGAAATAATTAAAAAAAAAAAACATTAAACCAAACCCCATTCAAGAAAACTTCTTCCAGGTTTTAGGACTCATTCCTGTGCCACTCTCATCAAGGGAACAGATGAACTCCATGCAGCACAGAATCCAGAGTCCAACCTGGCAACAAAAGCTTCTTCAATATATGTGCATAAAATTAAATCATCATTTTTTAACAAAGCAATATTGGTTTCTTTCAGTCTATAATGGTGGAGGTAATAACACACCTTTTAAAGCTTTGTTCAATCCAGTAATCATTGCCAAAATATCTCCTGAACACACTAAGTTGTACTCAAGCTACTCAGGTTCAACACAGCTGGATTTGGCAACTGCTGAGTCCATGAGGTGACATGGAGAATTGATTTACAGACATCGTTTGTATCAATAATTTAGACAGTGTCTCCACTCCATCAATAATGCAGAAGCTCCAAATCTGCCTCCAGGAATATTGAACCACACCTGTCTGTGGAGAAACATTTACTTGCAATTTAAAAATCATAACACGTTTTTGTAGATGCCACACTGTCAATGAGCCAAGCACCATTCTTTGCCAGCCCGCATGCACAATCACCATCCTACAGCGACTGCAAACAATTATAATATAATAATTACTCAAATAGCATGAAAGGAAGGGTTTATGATTGAATAGACCGAGAATTCAGCAATCCACAAATCCTCTGAGAGGCAGCTAAATAAAGAATCGCCATTTTTTTTGCTCTTCCCTTTGGAACCGTTTGACGGCAACTCTCACAAGACCTGAATGGCTTCCCCAATTTTTAGATACACATATTCAGCTTCTGGCTTGATAAAATAAATACATAATAAGAGAACTTCGTACCTGTGTTAAAGCAGATAGTACAGGGAGCCTTGTACCTTACCTCTGGTTTATGGATTACTCTGACTGAGCAGTAGCACACTCCACTTTCACAGGAGGAACAATTTTCTAAATTGACAAAATCTCAGTAGGAGAGGAGGAGAAACGCTTCGAGCCAGCCATAGGGAGATAGCATGCCCTGTGAATCAGTTTTCCTCTGTGGGTCAGACTCACAAGACCCAAATCACTCTGAAAGCAAAAAGGATGACAACAATATCCAATCATTCCACCTAACATGGGGATGAGGGACTTTAGACAAAAGGTCACTTCATCAAAGTACCTCCGAGGCAGCACTTATTTGTTCTTTACAATGTGTGATTTATGAGTCAGTTTTGTCTCTGTATTAATGACCTGCATGTGTACGTCACCATGGTGACCACGGGCAGAGACAGGACTTTGGACCAAGGGGGGGTAACACTGCTAATCAGAGATTCACACAGCTGCGGCCGTTGTTGGGTATGCTGCCCGTCTGTGCAGTCAAGGGATGCGTCAGCCAAACGGACCTTATTAAAGCACGGGTAACTTGGTGTCAAGACCCTCAACGCCGGCTAGTCAGCACTTTTTCTGCATATATTTAAGATTAGAGACAGAAGGGATGGAAAGCTGAAACTAAGATTTTGTAAGGCTTCAGGCTTTCACTTTACTCCCATTTACAGAAATCATGCTTGCACTGTTACATACAGATATAAAACAAAAAAGCTCAATGCAACCCCAGCTATCCAGGAAGCACACACGCGTGCACGCACGACAAACTCAAACACAGAAAAAACTTCCACTCTAACTATGAGCCTACACAGCAATTTCCAGTACGTTTACCTAACAGGAAGCTGAGGCATAAACACATATACACACCCCACTTATCAGACCGGGCGTTTGTCTAAATGGTAAATGGGCTGCATTTATATATAGCGCTTGTCTAGTCTACCAACCACGCAAAGCTCTCAACAGCACACTCATGCACTGATAGTGAAGGCAGCAGGAGCATTCTGAGTCAAACCTGTAACCTTCATAGTACCAGCCAACATGCTCCACCACACCCAACACGACTCCACATTACAAGTTATTTTCCAACAATGCAGGTCTTTGATTTGTATGATCTGACTTTAATGAGTTAAACATGCTGCCTTCTTGAGAACAGTTATGAAACACGATGTCCACCATCAGACAAAACACGCAGGTGGGTAGTATGCAAGTTATCAAACAATTACTGTACTTTTGCAGTGGAAAGACGAAATACTGTAATCTGTACTTGGCTGCATTTTCACAACAGGAGCCCACTCTGGAATACTTCATGTACCACATACTGAAGCACAAAGCACCTGAGTGGACACCAGTTAAAGAACTAGGTGAGGCAGAGTCGATTCTAAGAGATTTCTACACAGTATTTCACGCACAGGCTGGAACCTGAGCGAGGAGAGGATGTACTTTCCCTGCATCTCTAGGTTTGAGTCAAAGTGGCACAGGAGGTGAGTACACACCGGGAAATATTGCCACATCATCCACTACCTGTAAAAGTATTGCTTTCTGGTTCCCAGCACATTTATTAATTTCCTGAGTGAAAAATACAACACACACAGAAATCTTGAGCCATCACACAATTTAATCTCTGAATCAGCCATCAGGACTTCTTCTCGTAGTGTAGCAACCTGGAATAATGAAGAATAGTGAGTTCGTAAATAGCTTCACAGTAACATTATATCGTCACACCCTCTATCCAGGATCGCAGTCACAACCAGGATCTAATCAACTAAAGGTCAAACGGCTGAAGTGAGCTTCAACATCTCTGCAGCCTGTTGGGAAGGAAGTCACTTCCCCGTCTCTTACATTAACAGTGCAGAAACATGAACAGATTTTACAAACAGCCAACTGTACAGGGGCGCTGAATCACAGAGGATCTCTCAGTCAGTACTTAGCTCGTCGTAACCTACGCATCACAACACAGTGACTCTGCCATAATCGACACTTTGTGGGATAATTGGGTCTACGATATACCACATTGTCTGAATTGATGTAGAAATACCCCTAAAAATTAAAAAAAAAAAAGTATTTACATACTGCATTGTGATGCCTGTTTCAAACAATTTGACAATGAGGTGAATCAGTACCTCGCCAACTAAGATCCTAATGAACACCAACACACAGATGTGCAATAAAAAATGTGTCAAACCTGAAAGACAAAATGTTGACTTGGTTAACACCACCGGCTGTTATAATGAAAATATCCATTTTTAGCAAGGGCACAACTGTACAGACATCAAGTCAAAAAAAAGGACATATCGTGACGTTTGCAGCGTCACACCTCATGGAACAATCACACACCGTCAGTTACAACCTTGATCTCTCTTTAGCAGTTACCTACAAAAACCACTCAGCCCTTTTTGGGATAAATAAACAGGAAGAGTCTCTTTATGAGTAAAATGTAAATGAATCTCTTTACATCAGTAAAGATTCACCTGGGATGTGTTGGCCTTTAAACTTTTCTTTACATTCTTATCAAGCTAATTTAGGTTTACCTGGTGATTTTAAAACAGACACACCAGTATCTGAAAGGTGTGTATCTGTTACTGATGAGTTGAAATGTGCGTCCACCCATGAGCACCTCATCTCATCAACCCGAGTGTCAGAGGTCGTCCAGCTCCTGTTACACAACAGCACTAGGGTTTCTGAACAAGCCTAAAATATTAAGAGACATGCTGTGCAACTGCAGACTTCACACACCAGCCTCTCTGCATGGATGTGCAAATAACCTTTCCTCATCTGAAGGCTCCTGCTTGCAAACAGGAAACCAGTTCTGGACACATGCCTACTATTGAATATGTAACAAACTGGCACCAGCAGTAAATACTTGCATTGCCAGCCAAAATAAATGTGGACAGCTGTTTCAGTCAATATTTAGCCGACTACACTAAGTTTCACATCTTGCCGCGGGTAGCAAGTGCATGCTACCAATTCCGACTGTAGGATGCATGTTGTTTGCAAGACCAGCACCACATATGATTGCAGAGGAAGTTTGATGACATAGAAGTACAATACATGAGCGAACACCCGCCTGAAATTTTTGAGACATGGCATTCATGAAGTGGGAGGTACTGTCTGCTATGATGATCAATAAAACAAGGCTGGTCCCAACAACTTAAACATGTCAAATGACACTACATATAAAGCAATACAGACAACAAGCCCTGACCTCACTTCCTATGACATAAGCAGTCTTGATGGGGGAAGGGAGACTCAAAACATTCTCATTCTCTCTCTCTCTCTCTCTCTCTCTCTCTCTCTCTCTCTCTCTCTCCCCGTCCCTCTCCCTTCCTACAGAGACAAAGCTATTCAGTGCCTTAGCTAAACCCTTCCTCACAGACATGCAAACTACTGCAACTTGCCGCAACTTTCAGAAAAGTCATCAGACAAATACACATTCACCTACAAAATTCTGATTAGCAGCAGCAGAAGCAGCAGTAAGGAACAGCATTATCACTCACATCTTCAGAAATGAAAACATACAGAGCAGCAGAGGTGGCAAATTTCCTACTCTCACCTCTAAAATGCATGAGAGCCACAGGCTGGAAAGGCCCGTTGGAGCTCGGTGCATCCAGAACCATCCCGCTGGCAGGTCTAGTGCATGCCAACATCAGTGAGGAGAGGCGGCAGACTGGGGAGAAGAGGGCAGCCCGGGCTAAAGCGAGGAGCCGGCCTCCATTTTAGCACAAACACTGAGAAAATGAAGCTCCCCTGCTGGTGGAGGGAAACCAGCTAGTTTGTGATGTCATCCTCCAAAGCAGCCGTTCAGTTGGCTGGCTGCAATCACATGGGCTGGCTGTCAGAATAAATAAACATGAGGAGAGGGAATGGCTTGTGGGTTGCGGGGGAAGGGGTGGGACTGTTGCTGTGATTGGAGCAAGAGCTGCTACATCCTTCGAGAGTTCAAAACAAAAACTACGGCTCTGACTGGGCCGAGCTTGACATGGGGATAGGGGCAGGAAAAAGACACTTAAACCTGGAAATATCACAGCTGCCATAACAAATAAAGAAATGTAGGATAAAAAGTGTAAAAACATCCTGGATGATAAAACAAACAGATTCCTAAGAGGGGGCTATAAGCCACAAGTCAATACAATTTTGAGAGCTTTTGATGTACAATAACACCTAAAAATGTGACAAATTTACACAATAATCGTCCGGCAGCTGTGATTAGTGCACACCAGGAGACTGTCTGACTCTGCTCATCAGATAAAAGTCTCCTCTGTGTGTGTGTGTGTGTGTGTGTGTGTGTGTGTGTGTGTGGATGAGACAGATGGCTCTCCAGGAGCACAGCCTGAGCCCAGGTGTATGTGACTGAAACAGGAAGGCAGGAAGTGTCAATGTGAGCAACACAGGATGTGCTGCGCTGTCTCAACAGTGCTGCAGACAAACCCAACACTGTAGAGCTGTGCAGGCAAAGGGCAAACCTACAGTGATGCAGACAGCTGAAGGGAAGGAAATGTCACCGATAAATTACTGATGAATATATGAAACTGAGAAGTTATTGTTTAAATTAATGAGATTAGACACATTAGAAAAGGTTGGTGAAACAGGGGGAAAATAATTGGGGGTGGGGGGTTCATAAAAACAGTTTTTGGCCTTTTCGATGCAACATGTCCAATACTAGCTGGTTCTGAAGAACAAAAATGGTCAAAGGTAATTCCTCAAGACTTCTCTCGGCTTTTTACAGATCGACTCTTCTTCTACTCTGCGAGAACCACAGCCATTTCCTTGTTTGTCACATTAGCACAGTTTACTAAAAATATGCCTCTTAATTCAATGCAAACAATTACTGGCATCGCCCTCGAACATCCTGTAAACATTACACCCATTTATGTGCGCGTCTAACCCCCGCGTGGTATACACCACATAACCAATCACCCTTATCAAGTGTGGTGTATAATATCATGCTGCCTGGGCAGTCGGAATACCATGAGACAGATAATGTGCACAATGCTTGCAATTAATGGCTTTTGTGTCCCTGACCTAGAAGAATGCAAAAACACATGTTTTTACAATGACTATCTGAAAATGTTTGCCTCAGCATCACGTACGGCGCTGGATGGATAAAAGCAATCCTCATGTGTCACAGGACGAGGATTTTACAGCTTAGTAAAGTGAAGTACAGAGTATGATAAAGAAAACCCAGGGTTCCTTTTTCTTAGGTACAGTCTCATGGTTATAGAATAATGAAAAAAATTGAAATACACAATTCAGCATTTAATATAATTTTTACCTTACACATTTTTTTCACCATTGCAGAGAGTTCTACTCAAGATTAAGGTGGAGTCCGTTATTCTGGAATGATTGGATTAAAATCTCTCAATCCAATTTTAAGGCTCCATCAGATGACAGCAAATCACATGCCAACTTCTTTTTTTGTGTACTACTACTGTGTAGCATGTAGGTCAAACAAAATGGTACACGGGCTCATTTCTTATTACTTTTATCTTCCTTAGCGGCATTCAAAGTGCTTCACAATACCGCCACACCCACACACATACAGATGAATGTAATGTTGAACAACACAAAGTTAAAGGCATGTTCCCTTTTCAGGCTTGAGGTAACGGCCAAAACGGATAACCAATACATTTAGGCTCTTGGATATAAAGTCCCTTTTTTTATATGTATATGTATTTATATAATATCCTTGAAGACCCATTATATCTGCTGTTAACTACTGTTATATGCATCCAAAACTACATTATGCACCACATTTTTAGAAATCACTAGAGTTTAAAGAAGAAAGAAGACCGTGTCACAGCTCCTCCTAGTGGTCTGGAAGTGAGATTTCAGCTAGATTTGCTGCTAGAGCAAGTGCTCATCTCCAGCTAAGCAGTGATATCTCATACATGCTTGGCAACAGCTGAAACGCAGGACACCGGAGCTAATCACAGCAACTATGGGCAACTATTGTGATTCCATCAGCCAAGCCACTCATAAACTGAAGAGATTAACACAATCAAAAAAAAAAATTCACGACATAAAGCCTCTTTACTATGATAGAAGCACAAGTTTCTGTAATGCTCCTGGAGGGAAATGAACCTGCGTGGAGGCAAAAACCACATCTTAGCCAGAGAGAAAACCACCTGCGACTGGGTTTCACGCGGCTGGATGAACTTGACTTCTCACTTATGTTACCCAGCACAAATCAAATCGACTGGAAGGAAATGAGCAGCACAAATACACGTCACACAGGCCGGTGAACAGATGTTTTGGGAAAAGAAACAACGGAATTATTTAATTATGCGTTTTTCATTACTTCAACCAGCAGTGTTCAAAAGTTTAAAGAGGCACAGTCTCGACTAGCGAGTGATAAAATGGAAACAAATTCATCACAGATGCAAGTCAATGCAACTGGACGGTTTTATAAACTGCTGACTAAGAACACACATCTTTTGATTTAGAAGAAAGAGGACGAAAGTCTGACTGACAATGAAGATGGATGATCTAGTCAGAGCGTATAAAGGGCTCTTTTCTGTCCATCCCCAGTCATGAGGCTATTTCCAATCTGAGGATGTGTTGTTCTGACAAAGACAAGACCACACTGAGCATACACACTCGTTAGAAATACTCTCCTATGGTGGATTCATTCATCAGGCTCGAACGCTCTTGTCATTTCTGTGCTACCCTGGCTGTGGAAAAGGTTTCAGGAGTCCTACCAGGATGGGATGGAGAGATTGCTTATCTTAGCAATAGCAGAGTTTCCTTTAAATAAATGTTGACACTCGACTGAAACGCACAGTTGAGTATTTGATTTAGAAGGTCTGCTGAACCTCCCATCACACACGTCCTCCATAATAGACGCTTAGGGCTTGAATCTATTTGGAGAAACAGCCACATCAACACAGGACAGAAATGCTTTTAAAAGTAGCTGAATTTAATTTTCCCCTTCAACAGCTTCCAGTGATGGAACGGAAGCACCAACTCTTTTTATTCAGATCAATATGGCTGCTCTGCATACCTCCATATAATGACTTAATATCCAGGGTCTAACAGTCACAGTTGCCGGTGGGCGGTGTGTGGTGAATTCTAAAGGCATGTTACATTCTGCAGACAGCCACAAACATTCTAACATGCATATTAAATTGCTGTGTGGATAATAATCTCTGCAGCAATCAGCACCATTGTTATAGCTCCTCAAAGTCCTCATGATATGATCCCAGAGATGATCAACTCATGCTAATCTAATTTAAAGAGTACATTTACAAACTAGATGCACATGTGGCCAGGAACAAAACTGATCTACCAGAGATTATTATCCAAAGCTTTCAAAAAATAAAAGGGTCACTCTTAAGGGAACTAAGTCTGTTCCATGAGCTGAGGTGCAAAAACTGTTTATTGATAAATATAAAATATTTTTTAACTGTTTGTAACTATTATTTTTGTAATGGCCAAAATATCCAGGTCAGGTAGGTTACATTGCTGACAATGAAAACGTCTGTTCAGTTGAATAATTCAAACTAACCAGCAGATGGCGACAAACTCTGATGAAAACACACCTTGTGAACTGCAGTCTGTTTTAAAGGGAACACATACAGAGGCGACAACTGTTGTTGTTCTGGACGTTCTGGCAAGTACACTAAAAATGACACCACAGTGGAACACATAAGCAGCTGTCAAGGATGTATCGCTCGTTTAAAGGTGGAACGATTTATTGGAAACACAAGTGTCTTCGCTTTGTCTCCCTGCTCTACTGGGTTGCGCCTTTATAGTAGAAACATAAATACATATTTCTACTCATGTGTTTGCAGATGCTCACCAAGTCTTCAAAACAGACCAAAAAAAAAGGTTGTGCTTGACAATATTAATGTAACGAGAAGGAAGACTTGGTCTTGAAGAGAGTTCATGGGAAAAGCTGCCGATGGTCGGGGTTTTCAGTCTCGCCTCAACCTTGCGGCTCTGCAGGCGGACAGGCGCGCGGACATGTGTTTCCATCAGGAGGTGGTGAACATGCCTGGAATGAAAACAGGTCAAGCCAGGAGCCTGTTTGGGCAGGAATAACATCTACCGGACCACTGTGGGATCATGCTGTGCAGAATGTTATCAAAGCTTTCAATGGGCTTTGGGAAGCAAGTAGCTTTTACAAGAAATGAAGTTATATACTTATTAGCTGCTTGATCAAGATGAATTTAATGTATATATAAATAATGAAAACCCTTCACAGTGACATTGACAGTTACTCTACTGGAGAATAACATCTGTCTGCACTGCTACGGTGTGCTCCACCTAACTGCTTCATTGCAATCAGGTACTCCGACTCGAAAAAATAAATAAAAGCTTTCAGGACTTTATTTTTCGGGGGCTAATAATAAAGTCTGACTTTGGAGAGGTTTGTCGCTGATGATCAGAGCGCATGTTATTCTAAATTCATCCCAACACTGGTCGGCTGTGCACAGCATGAAGTTTGGAGTTTCTGAGACAGACTGCTGCACTGACGCTCGTGTGCATGTGCTATCTATCAGCTTATGAAACAATGAGATAACATTCAGGTTTCTGCTTCATAATAGAGCAGCATTTGTTTTTTCCATTCCTGTGGCATTAGTTATTTACACTCCAATCTCTCCAAACAAATAGAAGACTCCACACAATCTAAAAGAAACCTTTCCTTTAGAGGAGATCGTAAAGTCCGATGTTGGAGGAACTTTGCTTATTAATATGTATGGCCAGTATGGGAAATGCCTTCAATTTTTTGCAACGAGGAAACTGCCTTGCTTCCACTTGCCCTGCATTTTAATAATGTCCAGAAACAGAACTTCAAAACTACTGGTATCTTGAACTGATAAGAAATCTTTTATTACATTCCAAAGAGTAATTGACTCTCCAGCTGTGTTTTTCCAGTATAAGCTGGATCAGTTATCCAAATGTTTATTTGCACATTAACTAAGTAACCTTCAACGTACTGCATTGAAGTGCATTTTGTCAATACGCCACCAACAACAGGGATAATTACTTTGGAAGTGCTGGGAAAGGCTGGGGACAGTGTTGCTGTTGTGTATTCATGCATGCAGAGACAGAAACATGCAGACACAGTATGTCCAGAGGCCTCACGGCAGCGTCCTTCCACTCCTTGCTTTTCCATGTGGCACTTAGCAGGCACAGAGTTTCGGCACTAACGCTAAAGTAAACATCAACACACATCTGCAGAGAGTTTTCTACAAGGGGAGAGAGGCCTGAAGGAAGAGTGGTACAGCTGCCAGACATTGCTTATCTGGTCACTGGCAACATCCTGAAACACAAGGACTATGGAATTAAAGCTTTATCTCTGGATTACCACTAAATATAGACGCTTGGAATAAATCCAGTGCAGAGTCAATGCCATGTACGTCCTCTGTTTGTTTCCATGTATTGCAGAATGTCATCATCAGCTCAGCTCGATATTAAAATGAGGGAGATGCAGCAGGGGATGTTCATAGATATTTCAGTGTGTGTCTGTGAAGCAGCCGTATTTTTAGATACAACAGATACATAATACATCCATATATATGGGTTGTTTAGTTAAAGTGTAAATGACTCATAAGAGCAAGATTTTGACGCATCAACAGCAGATTAACACACGTTCTGTTTTTAAAACCTACTGAGCGTAAGAGGCTTGTACGAAGAACAAAAAGCGGAAGAGACTGAGGTAAACTGAGAGGGCTGCACCATCTGAGCATCTATCTAATCGCAATTATTTTCATAGTTATTCCAATTTGATTCGCTGTTCATTGTAACATCTTTACTCTAATTTTCGGTGGAAAAACTGATTAAAATGATAATGGTGTCAATCTGTATCAAATAAAGATTGTTTGCTTACGTCTGTATGATAAGATGCATAGGCAGGACATCTGCAGCGCCACAATATTTAATCTAAAATTAGCCTTTAACAAGTATGAAACCGTCCTGAGACAGACACTTGGTGAATATGGATGGTGCATCTTAGTGTGGGGCGTCTCAGTGTGAAGCGTATATGTTATGGCATCAACAAACTGCTGCTCACTCAAACAAAACAAGCCCTTGTCCTCCTCCGTCTCTCCTCTTCATTTACTCCAAAGTTGACAGACAGTGAAGAAGCTGACATTTATAAAGTGCGAGTGTAAGTGAGGAGGAAGACGCGCATTCTTTTTTTCTTTTTTTTTTGAAATGTGAAAGACTCCAAATATTTATGCTAAACGTGGTAACCAACAGACCCTGACGTCACTCTGGGAGCTTGAACAACAACACTTGCAACTTCGAGCATAAAAAGGTTGCACTGACGTGTTCCTGCACACCCTGCTTCCTCTACACGGTCCAATGCAATAACCAAATCCACCACACTTTCAATATGAAACAGTGTAGTATGCTTCTGACAGCACACATTACTGACTAGTTTGAAGTATTGTTTTATAGATTCTCATTTGGCGTAGCAGAATGATAACAGATTGAGCCACACGTTCCCCTGTGCTGATGCAGCGTGACCATGGGACGTCTCGCTACACAAGACTAAGGTCCCTCAGACTCCAATGTGAGACCAGGATTTTCAGGAGGAAAACTATCACTGTTTCTAGCAAAGTCTCATGTCTTTCATGGAAGAAAAATTGAAGGTGATAGCAGTTGTGGTCTTTGTATAATAAGCTTGATTTCAAGGGGTATCTTTCATTCTGTAAAAGCTCAGCAGTTTGCATCACCAAGTGCTTCTTTTAGATCTGTTCTGTTTAGCAAACACTTGCCTGGCATTTCTATCAATCTAATCTCTAATTTACATCATGTTTTATTTGGAATGAGCTGGGGTGATGGGACCACTTGTGTAGGAGGCCATTGCTGCAGCTCTCATTTATATAATAAATTCAAACACAGATATGCCCACCCTGCGACGTACTGGTGACCGGTCCAAGGTGAACCCCGCCTCTCACCCAATGTCAGCTGGGATAGGCTCCAGCCCCCCCACGACTCTTAATGGACAAGCAGTAGAAACATGGACGGATGGATGGATAGATATGTCCAATAATATAGTGTTAGTGTTACTAAAAATATGTGTGGACATTGACTTCTCAGGGATAATTAGACTGGCCCTGCACAGAGATCTGTGTGCACTTTTACTTCATGATATGATAAAACAGGTAAATACCTTTAAAAGCGGGCAGTTTCTGGAGCTCCCTGTTATTGCTCAGGCTGAAGCGAGAGGAGCTCTGCCTCTTGTCCTTTTTGACAGGTGTCTGGGAACCTGGCTGCTTCCCTTTTAGCAACTGAGTGGTAGGGGGAACACTGTTGCCAGTCTTCCTGTTAGAGCTCTGCTGGAGGAGGAAAGAAACCACATGTAAAGGTACAAAGTTGCAGCATAAGCATGTGTCAGACAGGGTTATACTGGTGCACTTAGTGTGGAAGAGAAGACTATTAGCTGTTGAGGTAAAACTGTGTGTAGCCAGCAGCCACAGCTGTTTCTGCAGCATTTCACTCAACCAGACAGTCTGTGCGATCATGTAACTAAGGTCATAACCCAAATGTGCAGACACTGTAAACAGAAATACATTTGGGAGCTAAGTCAACATTTCATGACCACATGAAATGTATTGCTGTTTACTTATCCACAAATCGAGCAGCCCAGCTGTGTGCTGTAAGACCTGAAAATAGACCGATCTGCTCAATGCAATGTGACAATTTTCTCACAGCTGGCCCCACCTGCTTGTTGGAATCCATTCATCAACACACACTTGATGGCACAGTGGTTACTTAACCAGATGGAGCTGTGAAACTGTGTCTGTCTGAGTCACGGGGGATTTATCAAATTCATTTAAGGCCCAGCTCAAGTTGGCCACATTCTGCAGCACTACAAGATAGGAGCTTAGAAACAAGGCCACAAACAAGCTGTCCAGTAAAGTGTGAAACAAAGCTGAGCTTCATTATGAAGCACGCTCGCAAAACTCTTCCTCATATAAGCTCAGAAAATGAAAACGATTTTTTTTTTTAATCTATCTTTCCATCCAGACTATATGCTGCAAGTACATGAATCAAATCCCCCTATATAGAGTTTTATAAATACACCCTTCAGTCTCACATGCACCTGGATCTGGATGCCACAAGTATACAAAGCAAAAGGGAGGTTGGGGAGGCAACGCAACAGCAGCTTACAATCCAGCAATTTTAATTTGACAAGAGGCCGGGCATTAGTCGATGTGTTGCATGGCTGCTGACACACAACGGCCAGAGGGATTATTATCCAGCAAAAGGCCGAATTCAAAGCTTGACCAAAAAATATTTAATTCTGAAGATTGATTAAGCTGTAAACAAACTACAACCGGGATGAGTGACTTCAATGTCACCATGACCAGCTTTGTACTTCTTGTGTTTTCAGCGTGATCTGCACATCTACTGAAGCTTAAAGATAAAGAAAAACTGGGCAAATAACTTAAAAAGGAAATGCAATAAGACAGGGGGCTCTTGCTTTAACGCTTATAGAAATTTTTACATAGATATGGCACTATTTTTACGACATCAAAGTAAACCACAACCTTCTTCCTAAAATTAAAACATTCAGATAGTGTTTGATGCAAGACCATCTTTGTGTCAAAGTGTTCATTTGAAGTTGTAGACAGGCCGTCATACGTTCCATGAATAAACCTGTTTGAGTCTTTATAGCAGACCTAATTTCAGGCAAAACATGTCAACTATTGAAAGATGGGAACCGGATGTTCAACAATGCTAGCTTATTTCCAGGTGTCAGGACTCATTCCTGCACTGCTCTATTAAGAGCTTTACCTTCCCACTCCTCTTAATGATTGAAGTATTTCCTTGTTTCTTAAAATAAGGGTTGATATCCTAATACTCAGATAATATACAGTTCCCTTTTGCTTTGAAATAGAGAACATACGCCAGCTTCTTTGTAGTCCCTGAAACTGCACCTTTTAGAACATCGTCGCCAGAGCTACCTCAAGACCCTCCAGTTAGAGCTACCTCGAGACCCTCCAGTCAGAGCTACCTCGAGACCCTCCAGTCAGAGCTACCTCGCGACCCTCCAGTCAGAGCTACCTCGAGACCCTCCAGTCAGAGCTACCTCCAGACCCTCCAGGCAGAGCTACCTCCAGACCCTCCAGGCAGAGCTACCTCCAGACCCTCCAGTCAGAGCTACCTCGCGACCCTCCACTCCACAAACAATTTCCATTTTCCTCGGCTCTTGTCTTAAATCACTGACGATGACTGACAGGTGTATTCTTACCAGCCAAGACTCACACTGTCAACCTGTCACCTTCGCAACAAATGACAAACCACCCAGGATCCAATGCAACAAGAGAAACATTTCAACATGGCTGCTCCAGGTAAGTGAATTAGTGCAAGTGATAACAAGCAGGACACGATCACAAGAGCTGAAATGCAGATTAAAGAACTGCAACAGATATGCATCAAAATTTCCCTTGAAACCTCAAAAATTCTACTAAATTTAAGTTTGACCAAAGGTGTGCGATTGTGGATGTTTGAAATATTTTATACACCCTATACCCCCCCAATTTATAGTCATTATGGATTAGTGCTGCACGTGTTGGTGTACAATCATGCGATACAATAAACAAATGGCATCATGAGTGTAGTTTCTCGGTTGTCAAGGAAAAATTAACACAAATTACTGATAAGTTTGGAAATGTGAATTTCCAAACTCATACCAACTTCAACTGACTTCAACAGCAGTTCAGCCTTAAAACTGTTAACTGCAATAACAGAATAATACCTTTTTACAAATATAAAAGCATTTGTACAACATTTATGTGGTACCACTTAAATTAAGACTTGCTTTTTCCCGAACTGGCAGATATCACAGTTGCAACTAATTAATTAATGACTCATGCAGCATCATTTGGGCTGTGCGACAGATTTTGAGTTAATTTCCACTGCGCTGATATAACTACAACTGATTTGGCAGATAGCTAGTGTTCATGAATGTTGATATGAGGTGTATTAGTTGTTGTTTTTTTTTAAATTTATTTACACTGTTTGCAGGTAACATGCCAAAATTATCCGTACTTTAAAAAGAATGATTTATACCTGTAATTATATTGCCTCTTCAAACTTCAAGAGATGGGAGATATTTGGCCATGAAAGACATATTACTCATCAGTATGTTTCACAGATTCAGGGGGGCGTCATAGTTCCTTGTCTGAGCATCAACAAACCTCAGCAGAATCACTGCAATGATTAATGACTATGCAGTCTACTTCCAAATAATAACATCAGTGGCATTTGAACTTAAACCAGACTAAGTCCTCGGTCTTCCAGGAAGGTGTACAGGGTTAACCTACCTCATGATCTGAATTCTCTTGCCCTCCACTCTTCCCCACTTTTCCAGACTTTGGGAGATCCTGAAATAAGATATAAAGATACTCAAGCATTCGTATCATTGACGAATTGGTACTTTTAATATCACAGGTAAGCACATATTCTAACCAAAAACAACGTGCTCCTTTTTTTAACACTGGCGATTCAGCTAAGTTACCGGCTAACGTTATCGGTACTTAAGTCAGCCGGGCTTTCACGACCCCAGATTTCACCTTTCAAAAACCGAGACACAGCGGCAAACACACAGCTTCGAACACACCTACGTTGCTGCGTAAAGCATGTGCATTCAATTAAACTCTAACCGTCCAGCTTTGAGGCGACGTGGTTCAAGCTGAACAAGACAGCAAAGCGTCACCACAGCTAACATACTGGCAGGATAGCGGTTAGCTTGTAATGAATACTGGACGGCTAATGTGATGGGACACTGCACTATTGTGACGCCAGTTTATCATATGTGTAACTACCCTATACGAACTTCATTCAAAGCCGTTGCGTCACATTGTAGTTCTTAAAAAAAAACAAAAAACAAAACAAAACAAAACAAAAAAACTCACCTTGTCCTTTTTCGTTTTATTCGGCATTGTAAGAACGTAGCCGCCCTTGCTCCCCTTTTGGATACTCCACAACCAAAAATCTTGGCAACGCTCTGGGCAGCACACTGTAAGGCGGTTCAGCCCGTCCTCGAGGTTGTGATTGGCTGCTGCCTGTCAGCTGACCCCTTGCTCGTAAATTACAGATCACTCAGCGCCCCCCGTTGGCAAATTGTCGAATTACAACAAAAGTATGGATTTGTTCAGAGGATTATTCTTGTGAAATATCACCTTTCCTAATGTATCGAGCGTAAGGATGAAACTTACGTTCATTGTAATTTCAGTGCAAATTTGAGGAACGTGTACTTATAGTCAGTTTTTACTCGACCATGAGTATTTGACAGTTTAGCTAAATTTGTATGTGATGGTTTTTCCACACAAAATATATAATGAACTCGTAAAACATGATGAAATTTTAATCCAAATGTATCTCCAGATTAATAAACGAGATGCTACCGAAGGGTTGTCTTGCTCCTGTGAAAATTACAACCAAGGGGTTTTACTTGTCATTGAGGCATTTCCTTATTACCACTTCTGCTGAACACTGGCTCTGACTATTCATTGACGCGCTGAGAGAAAAACTTAGCCACAAGACCTTGAATGACAAGTTGATTCATTTTAATTCCACATTACTGGATTCATATTCATCCAAATCATAAACAATCATGAAAAACTGGATAGGACATCTCCATGTGTAAACTTCCATGCATATTTTGAGAACCGTCTTGTACATACTGGCTAATTCCCTCACTGGGACACAACAGTGGTTTTTCTACTGTTAACAAGCAGCCCAGTTTGTAGAGAAAATTACCTTTAACTTGCAACATGACTGGCCAGTTGTGAGATCAGTCAGGAGGTACCCACTTACAAGTTTATTACCACTTTATTAGGCAATTATTGGCTTTTCACTCCCCACACTTCTTGTAAAGTCGAGGCAACTTGTTAACGTGTCTTGTAAATTAGAGACGGCCGAGTACCACTTCGTCAGGTGACTGGATGTCATGGTAAACGTTTATTCATAACCACCGTTTCCAAGTTAACAGTATCAATTTTGTTATATTTACAGTTAAAGAACACACATTAGAATGTCAAATACAAAAACAAATACAAAATGTTAAATTAACGAATAAAAATAAATCCTAAATGGAATTCATCTGAACCGCATATGCTGAACGCAAAGGCAGATGAGATATGGTCCAAAACAAAGATGGGGGGGGCATTCCAGGCTCATTTAAAACATTGAAATTTGATACAACACTACTTCTGAACGCCAGCAGGAGGCAGAAACAGGCCTAGTCCACCTCCTCCATCCTTGATGTGTCATCATCATCCCCTTCAAGGGGGGGCATGTCCTCAGTGGGAGCTGAGGTGCTATCGTCTGGAGTCATGTCATCTTCATCGATACCTAAATGAGAGAGAGGGAGAACAGGGCTTGTGAGTCATTCAACAGCAGTGAATTGCGCGACTTACGTGTGCACAAGGCAGAACAAAAATACTCACCAAGACCAAGCTTGATCATTCTGTAGATGCGATTTGAGTGGGTTTGGGGGTCATCCAGGGTGAACCCCGAGGACAGCAGGGCTGTTTCAAAGAGCAGGATGACCAGGTCCTTGACTGACTTGTCGTTCTTGTCGGCCTCTGCTTTCTGCCTCAGGGTCTCCACGATGGGGTGGTCGGGATTGATTTCAAGGTGCTTTTTAGCAGCCATGTAGCCCATGGTGGAGTTATCCCTCAGTGCCTGGGCCTTCATGATCCTCTCCATGTTGGCTGTCCAGCCATAGGTGCTGGTGACGATGCAGCAGGGGGAAGAGACTAGGCGATTGGAGACAGTGACCTGCAGACACAAACAAGGATTAATGCCATTTTCTGCATGCGTTGCACATCATGGTAGATATTTTCAAATGCTTAAACCTCCACGGCTGTTTCCATGCTCACCTTCTCCACCTTCTTCTCCAAGATGTCCTTCATGATCTTGCAGAGGTTTTCAAACTGAGCCTTCTTCTCCTCCTGCTTCTTCTTCTCGTCCTCATCCTCAGGCAGCTCCAGGCCTTCCTTGGTGACAGAAACCAGGTTCTTTCCCTCGAACTCCTTCAGCTGCTGGACGCAGTACTCGTCGATGGGCTCAATCATATAGATAACTTCTAGACCTGCTTTGCGAAGACGCTCCACGAAGGCAGAGTTGGCCACCTGGTCTTTGGTCTCACCTGAAATGGAGTCACAGAAGTGTTTGGAAAACTTGTGCGGTATCCAGTTGCACATGAACTGCCAACAGTTAAAAGATGAAGAGCACCCTCACCTGTGATATAGTAGATGTGTTTCTGATTTTCTTTCATACGGGTCAAGTAGTCTTTCAGGGAGACCATCTCGTCTCCAGAGGCTGAGGTGTAGTATCTCAACAGCTCAGACAGTTTCTTCCTGTTCTGCGAGTCCTCATGGATGCCAAGCTAGAAAACACAGAAAAGAAAAAAAAAACAAAAACATTCATCCAGCTGTCAGTAAGTGAGGTCAGATGACATCAGTTCAGACAATACTGAATTCTAGCTGACCATGAAACATGACCAAATGACAGTGGGGCAGAAAAGTCTTCTATTTGGACAGGAGATGGCAGCAATGAGCTCTGAATTAAGCTCAAATCAGCTTTTTATGGGGAAACTGGTGGCTACAGCACGAAAGGTCAAAAAGGAGCAAACCATAATCATTAACAATTCCACTTGTTATGGAGGCCAAGCTTGCCAAGCGTTGCACCTTTAAATAAATTCAATCCTGCTATAACAGACTTCTTGATTTGTGAATACATCTAACAGTTTGGGTTTAACGGTAAAAAAAAAAAAAAAAAGAAAGAAAGTTTAACTGAAATAAAACATGAGGAGAACTTGTACAGGGCTGCACGGTGGTGCAGTGGTCAGCACTGTGGCCTCACAGCAAGAAGGTTCCAGGTTCGAGTCCTGGCTCGGGCGTGGGATCTTTCTGTGTGGAGTTTGCATGTTCTCCCTGTGCCTGCGTGGGTTCTCTCCGGGTACTCCGGCTTCCTCCCACCGTCCAAAGACATGCAATTTGGGGACGAGGCTGATTGAATACTCTAAATTGACCGTAGGTATGAATGTGAGTGTGAATGGTTGTTCATCTCTGTATGTTGGCCCTGCGATGGACTGGCGACCTGTCCAGGGTGTACCCCGCCTCTCGCCCGTAGATGCTGGGATAGGCTCCAGCCCCCCCGCGACCCTTAATATGTAGGAATAAGCGGAAGCAGACGATGGATGGATGGAGAACTTGTACAGATCAAATGACTCCCACCTTGATGTTCTTTGAGAACTGCTCATAGTACTTCTTGTAGTTGTCCTTGTCCTCAGCGAGCTCAGTGAAAAGCTCCAGGCACTTCTTGACCAGGTTCTTGCGGATGACCTTCAGGATCTTGCTCTGCTGCAGCATCTCTCTGGAGATGTTCAGGGGCAGATCCTCAGAGTCCACCACACCCTTGATGAAATCTGGGGGGGGGGGGGGAATCACAAATTGGACTGACTAGCTTATCTAGCCTATCACTTCAAAAGTCAACACTGGATTTCCTCAGGCGAAAGGGCTTTGACCGCAGTCAATCACTGCTCATTTCTCTCTTTCTTGTATTCATGGGCAGAAGAGGATCCCACCACAGGGTTAGTACTCACTGAGGTATTCAGGAATGAGCTCGTCGCAGTTGTCCATGATGAAGACCCTGCGCACATACAGCTTGATATTGTTCTTCTTCTTCTTGTTCTCAAAGAGGTCAAAAGGAGCGCGACGAGGCACAAAGAGCAGGGCACGGAATTCCAGCTGGCCCTCCACTGAGAAGTGCTGTTGATAGTGGGTTGAATGAGTTTATTTGTTTGAACATTTCAAATTTGAACCACATATATTTCAAAAGTTGCAAACATAAAAAAGGGACCAACCTTGACAGCAAGGTGGTCCTCCCAGTCATTAGTCAGACTCTTGTAAAACTCTCCGTACTCCTCATTAGTGATGTCATCTGGGTTACGGGTCCACAGAGGTTTGGTCTTGTTCAGTTCTTCCTGGTCGATGTACTTCTCCTTGATCTTCTTCTTCTTCTTCTTTTTGTCTGAAGACTTGTCATGGTCGTGCTCCTCGTCTGACCCAACATCCTCAATCTCTGGCTTGTCCTCATCCTTCTCCTCATCTTCATCCTTGTCTTTCTCCTTCTCTTCTTCCTCGTCATCACTCACCTCCTTGTCGCGCTCTTTCTCCACCTGTATAAAAATACGTATTTACACAACTACCCAGACAATGAGCTGACAGCTGCTAGCTTAATGTTCAGTGGCAATTGCGTTGTGAAAGAGGGAATTTTGCAAAGTTGATAATACGAATATTTCTATACACCAACTTCCTCGATAGAATTTTCATTAATAAAATATTACAAAGACACCTCTTTCCAGACGGGTAGACGACAAGCTACAACTTATTTCATGAGAGCATTATGTCATGTAAGCGCTCAGACAGCACCAGCACAGAACACAAGTAATTTCCTAAAATGACCATGGCAAACCCTGGAGAAGTCCCTGTTTGTGATATCCAGGTTGATATAATACCATTTTGTTGCAAAATGTTCCAATAGAAACGCTAATGAATGTAAACAGGAATGTTTTAGAAATACTCATACTATGGGGATTGTACAGTATGACTTTAGCATTTATTGAGTGCTCTAAAGGAAGAAATGGGAGCAATATAATGCATGTATGGATTTTTCTACTGTCCTGAAGAAAGAGTACTTACAAAGAGTGTGATGGGGTAGCCAATGAACTGTGAGTGCTTCTTGACAATTTCTTTGACTCTTCGCTCCTCAAGGTATTCCGTCTGGTCCTCCTTTAGGTGCAGAATAACCTTTGTTCCTCGCCCCATTGGCTCAGCTACATGGGAAAAGATAAGTCAGCGGTGCAAAGTAGTTTTTCCTCACCAAATAAATGTAACTGTTGACTCGCCAGCTCGTACTGACATTAATATGACTTACAGTTATCCACTTTAACTGTGAAGGATCCACCGGCAGAGGATTCCCAGGCGTACTGCTCGTCATCGTTGTGCTTAGTGACGACTGTCACCTTCTCAGCCACCAGGTAGGCAGAGTAGAAACCCACACCAAACTGACCGATCATGGAGATGTCAGCGCCAGCTTGCAGAGCCTCCATGAAAGCCTTGGTGCCAGACTTGGCAATTGTTCCCAAGTTGTTTATCAGGTCAGCTTTGGTCATTCCGATACCGGTATCGATGAGGGTGAGGGTGCGTTCCTCTTTGTTGGGAATGATTTCAATTTTGAGATCCTTGCCACTCTCCAATTTGGAGGGGTCGGTGAGACTCTCGTAGCGGATTTTGTCCAGGGCCTGGAGTAAAGATAAATCATTCATGAATGCCTCTTGGCTCATTCCTGATTAGTGTAGTTGGATATTCATAGTCACAGCATCTGACAAAAAAAGATCAGTGCTGCCCATTAAACACCAACGTCACATTTGGGTCATATTTAGACAGACTTACATCTGAAGAGTTGGAGATGAGCTCTCTGAGGAAGATCTCTTTGTTGGAATAGAAAGTGTTGATGATCAGGGACATCAGCTGAGCAATCTCAGCCTGGAAGGCAAAAGTCTCAGCCTCCTCCTCCATCGGTTGGTCGTGCAATTCAGGCATCTAAGCAGAGAAGTCAGCACTTACTACAACATGCATTTATTACAAGTTTTACATGGCACCCAAGGCCAGGGTACCCATTTTGATGAACTGGCTGATGACTGTTTATTCTAAGTTTAGTGGAGTTTGAGGGGTAATGGGTTGCATTAAGTCAATAACCCTCTCTGACTTTGGCTTCAGCGTTTGGACTTTGATCTTGGAGGGTTCCTACTCTAATCTGAAGTTTTATTTTAAATCTGAAACCCATTTAATGTCACAGAGCATCTGGGTCATCTCAGGACACCACTCAATCAAAATGCACATGTAGTTTATGCTTCTTTAGTTTCCTCTTCAGTTTACTTTAAGTCCAATAATAAAAATAATCAAACGGCATGTGGTGGTTAACTAAGTGAGGAGTTTGCACGAGTAAAGCTAAGTCAGATATTACTGGCCATGTATTGTAGGTTTCTGTAGGCAGGTGGTGTGACAGACTGCCCTGCTTTGCTTACTGTTCCACCTGTCCATAATCCATCTTTAGAGACGAGACTAAGCCCACCTGATTCTGCCTTTGTGAATGTTGCATAATTAATTTAATCAGATGTCCCAGTGGAAATGTACAAACAAACAAACAAAAATCAATGAGAACTTTGGTGAATCGTGACCGTAATACACCTGTGGTCCAAACCTCCTCTCCTACTGACACATTCGATGACTGGTAGAACAGGAAGGAGCACATGGCTGGAATTGCAAATCATAAACGAGCATAAATCACCCCACCTGGCGGCTTCCCAGGCGAAATACAAGTTTCTAGAAGGTACTAGAGAGGCGAGTAGAACTCTAGCCGTTTCGATATCATATGCAAGCTCCTCCTCTGAACCAAATATCCTGCTGATGAGTGTCTGCCCCTAACTGATCTTGTTCTTCTGGTCAATGTGACGGTAAATCCCGAACTGACTCTATTAGCTCGGGGGAATCTGATTAAGGCTCATTTAGTACAGCGCGGGTTTCACCTAATTCCTGCCTGTCAAGTGCACCAATGATGGGCCTCATGGTCCATGTGGCTGTTGCCTTAACCACACGTATTAATCTGGTGCCAGTAGCATGTTGTAAAAAAATAAATAATTTAAAAAAAGTTTCGATGTGAAATTAAATCTGATTTCCCAGCGCGGGTCACTTAGTGAGCAACATTAATCCCTGATCTAATAAAAAAAAAGAAAAAGAAAAGAAATGGCAGCCCCCTTACTGTCAATATCGAATTATAATACGTTGAAACTAAACTAACGTTGAATTAGGTGCGCTATTTTAATACTGCCTTCACGAAAGCGAGCGTTTAAGTGCGGTAGCTAACAAATGTCGTGTTGTAAAACATCAAATCCAAGATGAAATATGCTGGATTTGCATCCTGTCAATGTTAAAGTCATGCTAGCCAACACATAACATAGATGTCAAATGTGCAGAGGGTTATTTCATCAATTGTTAACTTGCTAGAAATAAAAATAATAATAAAAAGAAATAGGTCATTAAATTACCTTGGTCCTCACAGTCCAAAACTCCCGTGTGAGATTAAGAACGGCGTTTTCTGAGGTGAAGACAACCCAGTTAGGTAGACGTCTACTGAGGACTGAAGAGTTGTGCGGCTTTTCTAGCCTGTAAGACTGGTCCAAAAATCCCTTCCCTACAGAGCTTCCAGAACCATCTGGAATCTTCCTCGCTACAGCTCAGTGGTGGCAGCTCATAGGCCCAGAGGGTTGTCAATCATTACCAAGAGGCGGGGCGAACGTAGAGGAAGCGACCGATTTGGGTGAGGACAAGGCGAGCGGGGCGAGAATCTCGAATGTACCTTGCGGTGTTGTTCATTGAACATTCCAGAACATGAAGCTTGTGGGCCACATGGAAGTGAATCACACAACCCTCCACTTGAAATACATTTCAGGCCGGTGTTCGTCTGAATGAACCAAAGTTAACGTTGAAAATCGCAGGTCATTTAGGGATAATCAAGACACAGGTCTTATTTCTAAGTGGATTTTATTACAAATTTGAATTCTTTTCATAGAAAATGTAACAAAAAGGCACATGAGTCAATTTAACAGTGACTTTATATTACTCTTTTTGGTTGCTAGCTCACAAGTACTGAGAAAGGCTAATATAAGCTTATTAACCACATTGTGGGTTACATTATTTTTGTTATAACAACCAGTTACTGTTTTAAGAAATGAATAATTGTGTTAAATGATGACTTGAGGAAAAAAAATAACTTACAAAAATTAAAAAAAAAAATGCAATTAAGCAGGAAAGAGTCTTTTAGTCAACTTCCTCCATTCTTGATGTGTCGTCATCTCCTTCCAAAACCGGCATGTCTTCATCAGCAGGCTGAATGAGGTCCTCAACTGCAGAGTCATCATCGTCGATGCCTGTGCATGAGAAGTACATTTATAGCAACCACGTTTCTGAATAAGCAGATTTATTCCTCACAGAGTGGTGTAGGAATGAGTCCCAAAACCTGGGATTAGGTTTGCACTGTTTGACATCTGGATCCCTCATCTCAATGTCGACGGGATTCTTTATAAGTTTTTAATGAATGCAGTAAAATAAGGTTGGCGGCTCTCACTAGCATAAGATATCTGAATGTTTTGCATCCCGAGATGAATCTAAGTCTGTAAAAACTGCAAATGTCATCGCACCAAAAGTATAAAAGGCGTGAAACATTGTGACCTTGTTGAAACCACACATCTGGGGAGAGGTTTGTTCAATGCACATTGATAGCTTTGTACATCTTATAAGTGCAGTTACTCTTTGAAAATCATGTAAGTGGTTTTCATTTTTTAAGATTATCATACTGAACAAAACGTGTCATTAATTTTTTTTTTTTTTCAATCGCATTTTTTTGGCAATTATCAAAAAATCCAGTGTGAAAATCCCATGGGCTCTTGGACAAGAGAACCCATGGTGACGTTAACTTCCAGGTCATCCTCTATTGTTTATGTTATGCCAGACACAAGAAACTCACCGAGCCCAAGCTTGATCATTCTGTAGATGCGGTTGGCGTGTGTCTGTGGGTCCTCCAGGGAGAATCCTGAAGACAGCAAGGAGGTTTCGAACAGGAGGATGACAAGGTCCTTCACCGCTTTATCGTTCTTGTCCGCCTCTGCCTTCTCTCTCAAGGTCTCAATGATAGGATGTAGGGGGTTGATCTCAAGGTGCTTCTTAGCGGTCATGTAGCCCATGGTGGAGTTATCTCTCAGGGCCTGAGATTTCATGATCCTCTCCATGTTGGCTGTCCAGCCATAGGTGCTGGTGACGATGCAGCAGGGGGAAGCCACCAAACGGTTGGACACAACTACCTGTCATAAATGAGTTTTTTTTTTTGTGGTTATTTTCAAATTCAAAAACATCATCAATAAAAAAAAAATATATTGTGTAATATCACTGGAATAGCCATTTCCTGCAGGAAAACTATTACCTTTTCTATCTTCTTGTCAAGGATGTCCTTCATGATCTTGCAAAGGTTCTCAAATTTATTTTTGAGTTCCTCCTGCTTCTTCTTCTCATCCTCATCCTCAGGCAGCTCCAGGCCTTCCTTGGTGACTGAAACCAGGCTCTTGCCATCATACTCCTTCAGCTGCTGGACGCAGTACTCGTCGATGGGCTCAATCATGTAAATGACCTCCAGACCTGCCTTGCGAAGACGCTCCACGAAGGCGGAGTTGGCCACCTGGTCTTTGGTCTCACCTGTTGAAGTTGAGAGGTTGCTGAATCAATCTAAGATCACTAAATCATAACAACTGGAAAAATCATTTAAAAAAAAAAAACGAATTAAATTACTAACCAGTAATATAGTAGATGTGTTTCTGGTTATCCTTCATCCGTGAAACGTAGTCCTTCAATGACACCATCTCATCCCCAGAGGCTGAAGTGTAGTATCGCAGCAGCTCGGACAGTTTCTTCCTGTTCTGTGAGTCTTCATGGATGCCAAGCTAAAACATAATTTATGTGTCACTTACTAACCAAACATGGAATTCAAACTCCTTCACTTTAAAGGGTCGAGGCTAATCTGAGGGAAGTCTGGTGGATCAATCTACCTTGATGTTCTTTGAGAACTGCTCATAGTACTTCTTGTAGTTGTCCTTGTCCTCAGCGAGCTCAGTGAAAAGTTCCAGGCACTTCTTGACCAGGTTCTTGCGGATGACCTTCAGGATCTTGCTCTGCTGCAGCATCTCTCTGGAGATGTTCAGGGGCAGATCCTCAGAGTCCACCACACCCTTGATGAAATCTAAAACAAGACAATAAATTCAAAGTTGTCAGCCAAGGATCTGCAGTGTTATTTCAGAGAAGAATGGACATCTACGGTGTGATGGTGTGTGACGTAGGCACTCACTGAGGTACTCGGGAATCAGCTCCTCACAGTTGTCCATGATGAAGACCCTGCGCACGTACAGCTTGATGTTGTTTCTCTTTTTCTTGTTCTCAAAGAGGTCAAAAGCCGCTCTTCTTGGCACAAAGAGCAAAGCACGGAACTCCAGCTGACCTTCCACTGAGAAGTGCTATGAATGCAAAAGACGGGAAAGAAAACACTTTAAAATATGACCTTAGGTGTTGATTGACTCTTTAAAGTGATTCCCTTCAAAGCAGCTTACCTTGACAGCCAGGTGGTCCTCCCAGTCATTGGTGAGACTCTTGTAGAACTCTCCATACTCATCATTAGTGATGTCATCAGGATTACGGGTCCAGATAGGCTTGGTCTTGTTCAGCTCTTGAGCGTCCATGTACTTCTCCTTGATTTTCTTCGTCCTCTTGTTCTTGTTTTCCTTTGAGTCCTCGTCTTCGTCGGAGCCCACATCTTCAATCTTGGGTTTGTCCTTGTTCTCAGCAGCCTCTTTCTCAACTTCCTCCACTTTCTCTCCCTCATCAAGGTCCACCTCTTTTTCTCTGGTCTTTTCCACCTTGGATAAATAAGAATAAGAGGAGGATTAGTTTGCATGTCAGTACCACTGGGTATGCTCAGGTGGTGAAGCGGTCGCTGGCATGCGTCCATTTGTCGTCAGGTTATCTAAGAAGCTCCAGCTCCGTGAGGTAAATTTGTGGAAGGGTAGGTAATATAACAAGGAACATGGGATTAGCTTTTGGAGGCAGGATATAGCAATTAGCTATATGTTTCTGGACGTGACAAAGATCAATTTCTGTCAAAGTCCTTGAGCCCAAGGTAGGAGCAGATCTTGATTATTAGATCTGTGATCCAGAATATGCATTCTTGAGATCGTCTATATCTCTTCAAAAATTAGCATTTTCTGATCAAATTTTTTCCTGCTATGTATCCCGTTTATAGGTACAATGTACGGCGGTATGGATTGTCTTCCAGAGGAGTGATCTGGAGGACCTTCCTCTGACGGTTGGGAAAAAAAATATTTATGAATATATTTTCACCACACACGGGGCTGCACGGTGGTGCAGTGGTTAGCACTGTGGCCTCACAGCAAGAAGGTTTCGGGTTCCGGCTCGGGCGCGGGATCTTTCTGTGTGGAGTTTGCATGTTCTCCCCGTGCCTGCGTGGGTTCTCTCCGGGAACTCCAGCTTCCTCCCACCATCCAAAGACATGCAATTTGGGGACTAGGCTGATTGGATTCTCTAAATTGACCATAGGTATGAATGTGGGTGTGAATGGTTGTTCGTCTCTGTATGTTGGCCCTGTGATGGACTGGCGACCTGTCCAGGGTGAACCCCGCCTCTCGCCCGTAGATGCTGGGATAGGCTCCAGCCCCCCCCGCGACCCTTACTAGTAAGGAATAAGCGGAAGACGACGATGGATGGATGGATTTTCACCACACAGTGTTCACACTGTATCCCCACAACTTCCCTGACAAATGCACTTGAGTTGTGTTTTTAGCTCACAGAGTTAAACTGCTGCTGAGAACTTACATAAAGTGTGATCGGGTAGCCAATGAACTGTGAGTGCTTCTTCACTACTTCCTTGATGCGCTTCTCCTCGCAATATTCCGTCTGATCTTCTTTGAGATGAAGTATCACTTTTGTGCCTCTTCCAATGGACTCTCCTAAAAGAAGCAATAAAATCAGTAACGAGTTTCAGACAATTAACCACACCAATTAATAATGGCAAAGATGAAGTGGGCAAAAAAACCTACCAGTGTCTGGTTTTACTGTGAAGGATCCTCCAGCTGCAGACTCCCACACGTACTGCTCGTCATCGTTGTGCTTGGTGATGACTGTCACCTTCTCAGCCACCAGGTAGGCAGAGTAGAAACCCACACCAAACTGACCGATCATGGAGATGTCAGCGCCGGCTTGCAAAGCCTCCATGAAAGCTTTGGTGCCAGACTTGGCAATTGTTCCCAAGTTGTTTATCAGGTCAGCTTTGGTCATTCCGATACCGGTATCGATGAGGGTGAGGGTGCGAGCGTGAAGGTCGGGTCTGATTTCAATCTTTAGCTCCTTGCAGGATTCAATCCTGCTGGGGTCTGTCAAGCTTTCATATCTGATTTTGTCCAAGGCCTGTGAGAGAGAGAGAGAGAGAGAGAGAGAGAGAGAGAGATGAGGGTGTCAAAAGAAATTTAGCTCATATGCATTTGATGAGTAAATGTAGTGATTTAATGCGTATGTCACTTACATCCGAAGAGTTGGAGATGAGCTCCCTGAGGAAGATCTCTTTGTTTGAGTAGAAGGTGTTGATAATGAGGGACATCAGCTGAGCAATCTCAGCCTGGAAGGCAAAGGTCTCCACCTCCTCCTCTGCAGCATGTCCAGCGTGCTCAGGCATCTGAGGAAGAGCACATGTTGTGTTTCAAATAAGCTGTCTTTGACACCTCATGCATGAGATGCAGATGGATGTGATAAAACCTTGAAATTTGTCAGAAAAAGACTGATAAAGGTATACAATTAAGGTTTGGCAGTGTGCTTATCTTAAAGTGTGTTTAATCGATTCAGTTGAGATTCAAATATATATATATATATATATATATATATATATATATATATATATATATATATATATATATATATCCATCCATCGTCATCTTCCGCTTATTCCTACATATTAAGGGTCGCGGGGGGGCTGGAGCCTATCCCAGCGTCAACGGCGAGAGGCGGGGTTCACCCTGGACAGGTCGCCAGTCCATCGCAGGGCCAACATACAGAGACTAACAACCATTCACACTCACATTCATACCTTCGGTCAGTTTAGAGTATCAATCAGCCTAGTCCCCAATTGCATGTTTTTGGACTGTGGGAGGAAGCCGGAGTACCCGGAGAGAACCCACGCAGACACGGGGAGAACATGCAAACTCCACACAGAAAGATCCCGTGCCCGAGCCGATATATATATATATATATATATATATATATATATATATATATATATATATATATATATATATATATATATATATATATATGTATATGTATATGTATATGTATATATATATTCTTTGACTTTATGTCCTGCTGTAACATTTGAGGACTCTCTCTCTCCCTCTCCCTACCACATGGCTTGGGGGAGGTAGCAGCACATGCTCCTTCTGTCAATCAAAGACTGTAAAATGGGTGGAGTTTGGATCATTTTCCCAACCCCCAATGGCTTCATTATGTGTCATTTAACACCTTTTTATATAACATGGAATGGTGGCTTGTAATTCAAAGGAGGACGAACATTTTAATTTGACGTTTCACCTTTAAGTCATCACGGTTGCATATTCTCAGACTTGTACAAGGGATTTCTCTTCAAGTCCTCTGTAATCTAAGCAAGTTTGGATCAATGCTGTTGCCTTGCATTAAAATGGGGCATTTACTCTTATACTTGTTTGTTTTATGTGTACATTTATCCTTTTATCCATGCCAACATGTGACGCTATGTCAGCTCTTTGTGCCAACCGGTTTCTTTCTCATCCACCATTGATCTCACACTCAGGGTCACCCTCAATGCCATGTGCTCCCAGCATGTTGCAGTCATATGAATGTGGCAAAGAAACAATCCTGTAAAACTAACAGGCATCAAAATTCTAAATTAAATGTACTTAGATTCATACTTGTTCATGTAATCTTTTTGGTAAGATTTATGTTTCTGACTGTGGTCCTATTAAGCTGCCAGTTAAGGCCGTCCCATATCTTTAATTCAGACACATACTGATTTCCGGTTCTCCAGGCTTACCTTGAATACTATCTGTCTTCAATCACCTCTAGTCAATGGTCATCAAATATCGCACTTCTTCGCTTGAAGAGCTCTGAATCTTTGCTTGCCACGACTCCAGGAGGCGTAAGTCCCACTTGGTGTGTTGAAGTCAGTATCCTGTGACTCTATGCGCACCCCCATGTCATGCCGGTGTCTTTTTATACTTCAGGGGTGGTTTCTAGAAGCTCCCATTCAGAAGCTTCCAGAAGATACGTACACTACAGTGAGGGGGGGGGGGGGGGTCAGCAAGGGAGGTGGCGAGTAAAGCACTGGAGCCCTAAAGTTTATGTGCCCTTATAGGGCTGCACAGTCGCAAGGAGTGCCTGTCACTCAGGATGAGAGCTTTCCTGATAGCTTGTCTAGCTGTGAGGCCTCATGCACAGCCCCCTCTCTTCTAGCAGCACAGCTGTGCATTGCCTTTGCTATCAGCTGCTGTCCTGCTACCCCTTTGGACACACACAAACCATACGGCCTCCTATTGACAGCTGCACACTCATGTCTTTTTTTGGTCCGCAACACTGGTGAAACTACACATTTCCCATATTTGAAGCAGATGTACGGACCTGTTGGTTCATGTGCTACAGTACATACAGACTCAGAAATGGCTGTATCTGAGTCAAGAACAGTTCTGTACTTACAAGTATCCCATTGAAGAATGTTTCCACAAAGGAAAATTCATCATCTCGAAAGTACAGAAGCCAAAAGTGCTACTTTTGATTAAGAGTGAGGAAGCTAACTGAACTGAAGGCAACACAATTGACACACAATGCTTCCTACTTTCTCTGCCAGAGAGTTCATATCATATCCATAAGCCCAGACTGCCCTTACGGGAACTTTTCTGGAGTTTTCAGTGAGAAAAGCGGAAGAATTTGAATAGTTGAGAGACACAGGTCCTGGTGATGGGCTGCTTGTGGATTTTGACACATCCTGCCTATGAAGAAATTAAAGTAGTTAACAAATTGAACCTGTAAAATGCAACAATTCACTATGAAACAATGCAGGATGGACTTTCTTGGAATTTGTCTCATTACCAAACAGAATCCTTGCACTTGTGTGATCTATTATTTTGTGCAGTTTTATGTTTAATCAATTACTGTAACTAACTGCAAGTCTAATTTGTACGTTTTGATATTAATTAAGGATTAAGCATGGTGGAGACAAGCCTGCAAGGATTTCTTGTCTCCTCCAAGCAGCACAATTTTTTTGCACTTCCATTTCTGTGCTATATTGTTATTCTCATAGCACAATGAAAACGCACGTGGCAGAATTGGAAAACTCCCTTGTGCGATTCTCATGAGAATGATAATTATGCATCATTATCACATCTGGAAAACATGCGTTACAGTTCAGAGAACAACAAAAGAAGGAATTATGATTTTCTAATATTCTCAGGGTTGCCTCACCCCCTCATGCTACATAAAATTTGTAATGTACGATTTGTTAAATACCACAAAGAGGAGTACATATTAAACCTGTCTGGCATGGTGCACTGGAAGTTTCTGGCCCAGTGTAGGTACAACCAGAAGATGGCAGTGTAGGACACTTGCAACAGATCTGTTATGTAATCCAAATGCTTCCAGTTGATAGGAGACACTACTAGAAGCTGCCCTCCAAGTGCATTAAATGTTGCAACCACTGCAAGATGATAGTGGCTGAAACTGAGAGCCAGATATACCATAGTTTAAATGTTTTTGTAAGAACAGATACACTCCAGTTAGCTGAACAATGCCAAGAAATATGCCGCTCATGACAACAGAGCATTTTCTGTCATATTTTGATCACAGGATTTAAAAAAAAATGTAATAAATCTTTTGTTCATTCAAATGACAGCTAAAACTTATTTAACAGGGTTAACCTTGGGTATACATATAAACGATATCAGGAGGCCTAAACGTATCCCATATCGCTGCTGGACATATAATTTATTTTACAGAGAAAAACATATTCAATCATGAGCGACATTTTTATTATTATTATTATTACTATTAAGATTATAACAGCTCGTTCACTTAGTATCAGTGTACTAAAATGTTGTTCATTTTACAAGTCTGATTAATAAAAGACCGTTTATTGGTTGGAGTCAGTTATAATACTAGTACAGTGTTTATTTTCTCGTTTTGTCTCACATGATTTGATATTTTTCTGTACGCATGACCGCTGGAGCTGTACGGGGCTGCACATGCGCCTTGTGTAACATCCGGGATTCGGATAAGGATGAACGCCAATTTCCAAGATGGCGGCGGAGGGAGGAGGGAAGGAGACGAACGAAATTAAAACTCAATTCACCACCCGAGAAGGCGTATATAAACTCCTCACGCACTCCGAATACAGCCGCCCGAACAGGGTGCCTTTCAACTCGCAGGGCTCCAATCCCGTTAAGGTCTCCTTCGTCAATGTAAACGACCAGTCCGGCAACGGCGACAGGATCTGTTTCAATGTGGGCCGGGAACTGTACTTTTATATCTACAAAGGTGTGAGAAAGGTAAACAATACTGACTGCAGCTACCAAGCCCGCGCTGTCCTGGAGCAGTTCGCCCATTTGGCATCTCCAAACGTGTTACACTCAGGCTGCCAACACCTTCATCTTCTGTCATTGAAGTGCGCAGCTTGTCTAGACAAGGCCATGTAGCAGACCTGGCTAAGTTAGGAGCTAATTAGCATCCTTGGCTAACGCCGCCACAGTTGTTTATGTCTTGGTGAGACTTGTGCACACTTAAAAAGTACGCTAGTCCCTCGGCTAGCATGAGTTGGCAGTGTCAGTATGATTTGCCAGTAACCTGTGTAACATCAGAAATGGCTTGTCATTCCTCATGGGGTGTTTGTTTATGTTCTTTACATGATATTAAGTTTAAAGTGTTAACCATTATGAGATGATGTTATCGCAGAAATGGTTGTGAGCTTTGGAAGTAACAATGATGTGTAGCTGGTATTGGGGATGTGATGATGATGATGATTGTGTGTGTGTGTGTGTGTGTGTGTGTGTGTGTGTGTGTGAGTTTATATGTTTGTGTGTTTATATATATATATATATATATATATATATATATATATATATATATATATATATATATATATATATACACACACACACACACACCCCTGTCAGGGTTTAGATGTGATGCAATGTGACCTACTGTTCAGTTGCACACTGTGCTGATGTCATTGCAGCAAGCCACTTTAGGTTTTGTTTGGTGGGATGGACTGGCAGGGGTTTGCGTGCTGCTGATGTGGCTCCTCTGTTTGGAGAGTACAATCATGGTTAGAGCTGACAGGCTTTTGTGGTATTTTTCAAGACAGTTTCAGATAATACCATTGGGCCTCATTATTAAAATGTTCTTGTGCACAACTTTGTTTGGAAAAGAACATTCCAACTTCTTGGAATACACTTGTTAGATCAGACAAGAAAATCTTTCCTTTCTGTCCTGTGTGGCTGAGACCATGAACAATGGATGGGTCAGATTTGTGTACCTCTTTTTTTACCTGGTCAGTTTCCAAAACTTGTAGTTCCCTCTCAGTTCATCTGTTCTTGATAGGTGAGGTTCAGGATCTTGATTTGTTCCCAAGAGTTTGTCCTCATTCTCTCTCCCAAAGCTAGACAGGAGGAGCGGTTGCTCTTGTTTGTTTTTGTTGGCAAGATTTACCATGGAGCAATTGAGGGGCTGTCTGTCACTGGAATCCGGAGGTGTCTCAGTGTCCGATTCGGAAACAAATACTGTTTCTTTCAATGTTGAATTGTAGTTTCATTCCAAATACTCCACCCAGCCCTAGTTGTATAACTGCAGCCAAAGACAATCATGGAGAAAAGGGTAATGTTTTTTGATAGAGGGATGCTAACAGTTATTACCCAGTACTATTCATTGTGCTTGGTTAACTAGCAGCTACCTAATGCACACAGAGAGGAGATTTTCTGCTTTTGGGGAGGACCACAAATAAATGTATTTCCCTAAAAAAAATCATTTGGCCCTTTTTTCAGTTTGCTTTTTAATCTTGCGGACAAAGAACAAAGCCTGGGGGCTATTTGTGACTCATTTTTTCCTGATGTCTATTGTTTTCCTCTCTTACATTCAAGTCTTTGTGAGCTTGGGAGGTTACCAGTTACAGGGGGTACACAATAGATATCATCGGTCAGTTATCGGGCTTTGCTTCCGGTCTAGAGGACAAAATTCTTGCAGTGCTAAAGAACACACTTGTGCTTAAGAACATTTCATGAACAAGGTCCATTCTTACAATAAAAGATTACATTGATTTTTGTTGCTGTAAAAGATATGGTAGACTCTTATTGTTACAATTCAGCAAAACAGAAATGATTTCAGTTCAGGTTCAGCATGAAGAGGCTGTTTATGCTCACAGAGTTGAAACAATCACTTGAGCCTGCTTTTCATAATTTGTTGTGTTTTGCACAGATGGGTCAGTCTACATATATGTGAGTGTGATAGGTTGCCCTGTCAAATCTGTAAAACAAGAGCATGCATAATATGACCAACTGACCTCCTGAAGCATTAATAATATTACCCTAGAGAAAACCCCGCCACCCTACAACAGCTCAGATAGTCCTACAACTGCCTAAATTTAGTTTTTGACTCTTATAGAACGTCCATGTCCTGTCCACTGACCTCCATTGGCAACAGAGGGCTGTTAAACTTCTCCTTCTGCTCGTGTCCTCTTAGTTTTGAAACTATGATCTTGGCCTTTACTAGAGGAGTAAACTGCTACATGTGTAACTGCAGCCCAGCTTGATCTGCGTTTGCGCACTTGATGTGTGGATTGTCACTGATTAGATAGAAAATGTAAAGAACAGGAAGAATGCCGTGTAAAATACTGTGCTTGCTATTCCAGCAACGTTGTAGTGTTAGAAATGACATGGTGTTATTGAGGACTTTATAGTTGTATTTGATAGGTTCCACTCTTCCTCCTTTCATGCACCCACAAGAACATCACCGTAGGTTCACCTAATATTGGACATTTCTCTTCTGCCTATTCACAATAATTAAAGAGACTTTGCAGTGATTAAATAGGCCTTGGGGGTAACCTTGTACCGATCGCATGGTCGGTGACATTGCTGATATAATTGGAAAAGAAACAAAATTTCAGTTTAAATCAACTTTATGTGTTCTTAATCACATCAGAAGCCTCATGCATCTGGCTGTGCAGGCCCTCCCCCTTTTTTTTTTCTTTTTGGAAAATTACTTTGTTCCCATGTGTTAGAATTACTGTTATGAACCAGAAATAATTCATGTTGTCATTTTTGGCCACTGACCAAGATTTGATAGCAGCCATGTGTACTTTATGTCTAACAATCTTGTGTGGTATATTATACCACACAAGATTGTTAGATTTGATGTTTTCCTGTCACCTAAGTGTTTGTTTGGCACAATCTCTGGTTTTCCTGACTTAGCTTGATTTCCTTGGAGAATTGTTCAACTGTGCAACAGGACGTTCCCTCTTACATCTTTGTATCAGATGTCAACTTAATACTGGCTGTAGATTTACGGAACAGTTGTCCATTCATTCCACATACTCAGGACACATTCCAGGTGGGGCAGTTTGCATTTAGGGCTCAGTCTTAAAGTCTTTAACTCATCTGTGTATACTTTCCTATCATTTTAGGCTGCTGATCTCAGTAAGCCCATAGACAAGAGGATATACAAAGGAACACAGCCCACATGCCATGACTTCAACCCCCTCACAGCGACAGCAGAGAGTGTCTCCCTGCTGGTGGGCTTCTCAGCGGGCCAGGTGCAGCTCATAGACCCGATAAAGAAGGAAACCAGCAAGCTCTTTAATGAAGAGGTGGGTTCTGGTATCAATCTGAGGAAGTAATGCTGAAACTGACTTAAATAAACTGATCACAACTTCTCTGTGTTTCTTCCACTTCCCCTCAGAGACTAATTGACAAGTCACGAGTAACATGTGTGCGATGGGTTCCTGGTTCGGAGAGCCTGTTTCTGGTGGCTCATTCCAGTGGCAGCATGTACTTGTACAACGTAGAAAACACCTGTGGCACCACAGCACCTAACTACCAGCTCCTGAAGCAGGGGGAGAACTATGCTGTGCATACCTGCAAGAGCAAATCAGCACGCAACCCATTGTTACGGTGGACAGTGGGTGAAGGGGCGCTCAATGAGTTTGCCTTCTCCCCGGATGGCAAGTTTCTGGCTTGTGCAAGCCAGGATGGCTTTCTGCGGGTATTTGGCTTTGATGCTGCAGAGCTGCACGGAACAATGAAGAGCTACTTTGGTGGCTTACTGTGTGTGTGTTGGAGCCCCGATGGACGATATATTGTTGCAGGAGGAGAGGACGATCTGGTGACTGTGTGGTCATTTTCAGACTGCAGAGTGATCGCACGGGGACACGGTCACAAGTCGTGGGTGAGTGTGGTGGCATTTGACCACTGTACCACCAGTGTGGAGGATGGGGACCCCCCTGCTGAGTTCAGTGGTAGCGATGAGGACTTCTATGAACAGATTCACTTTAGCGCAGGTAGAGACAGAGCTAACAGCGCTCATTCTCGGCTTTCTAAGAGAAACTCTACAGACAGTCGGCCTGTTAGTGTGACCTATAGATTTGGTTCAGTGGGCCAGGATACCCAGCTGTGTCTGTGGGACCTTACTGAGGACATACTCTTCCCTCATCTCCCTTTGTCTCGTACAAGGACTCACACTAATGTTATGAGTGCCACAAGCCCTCCAGCCACTGGACAAACTACTACTACTAGTACTACTACTACTTCTTCTACTACTACTACTACAACAACAACAACAACAACAACAACATGCACTAGCACCACTAATACTGGTGGCACCAATGGTAAAGACAGCATTAGCAATACTAGCACCAGTGGCAACCCAGCGAATTCCCTTCCAGGCACCTTGCCACGGTCCAATAGCTTGCCACACTCCAACCCAGCAGGGGGCAGCACCCCCAACAGTCACACAGGCAGCAGCAGTAACAGCAGCAGCAGCACGAAGGGCAACAGCATCATTGACAGTGCTTTCATTGCCACCGGTGTCAGCAAATTTGCCACACTGTCAATACACGACTCCCGCAAGGAGCGCCACGAGAAGGACCACAAACGAAACCACAGCATGGGCCACATCAGCAGCAAGAGCAGTGACAAGCTCAACCAGCTCAGCTCGTCACGAACGTCAAAAGCTGAGACAACAAAGACTCTGGGAACAACACTGTGCCCTCGCATGGAGGACGTGCCGCTGCTGGAGCCGCTGGTGTGCAAGAAGATCGCTCACGAGAGACTCACTGTGTTAATCTTCCTTGAGGACTGTCTGGTAACAGCCTGTCAGGAGGGTTTCGTTTGCACATGGGCTAGGCCCGGGAAAGTGGTGAGTGACAGGCCTCCCGGGGATACTGTCATGTGACACCTCTAAACTCACACTGTTTTGAATACAGGCCTTTTCGCACTGCATTCAGAAGCTCCCAACACCACCACTGTGCACAACCAAAGGTTTTGGTTATTTTAGGTTTCAAACTAAACTCTTCCGCACTCTCATGGTTAACAGCACATGTTCTCTGACAGTAAACCTCATGGCCTCTGTGTAGAGTGCTGCAGGGATCTTATGGGCCAACCCGGACATTGGTATCACAGTTGTTCCCTCGACCAAAGGGGCCGAGGGGATTTTTATTTTGATTACTGACAAAAATAAACTATAGAAAACCAAATTTTGATACTTTTATGATATGATTTGCAAAATATCTTCACTAAAGAACACCACAAGTATTATCTTTGAATCCAGTGGGTAGAAGTACAATGCTAACAGTATGTCACAAACAACGCTGTGCACGTGCAGCCTGGCCGTCACCACAACTGGCTTTGTCTTTCCTCCGTTTTTGGCAAGATGGTGTTCGATGTCGGTGACAACTCGTGTGTCCAACTCAGTGTTTTCATGAGTTAGCTGAAAAAGTACGAAACTCAAGAAAGATGGTAAACTCACTGTTAAAAACCACATATTGCAGTAATCAGAGTGACACGTACCAGTGTTATATACGTTGCATAAAATACACATGAAGTTGTCTGTGTAAATGTCAAGCAGCCCAGCTTTTATTTTCAGTTTTGGTCCTCCCAGAGTAGACCTTGTTTTAAAAAAAACCCAAAACCAATCCCATAGAGTTTTCGAGGAGGGACGCAGCCATTCCACAATGCTCCCGTACCTCTGGGTTCTAGGACTCATTCCTGCTGCACTCTACTCAGCCTCATTGATTAAATCCAGGATGGGCTGTTGTTTGTTATCAATGTGTGTTATCTGTCTCTCCACAGGGATTGCTATCATCTCAAAACAACCCAGCCAACTCCCCCAGTGGAACAGTAGTATAGCCCCAGTGCAGGTGCTGCTAATGACAGCTCCATGCAACAGAGACGGGGATGGCCAAGGCCCCGCAGCGCTTCTCCACACACTGTCTATCA
Source organism: Aulostomus chinensis (assembly GCF_037954235.1). Taxonomy (NCBI): domain Eukaryota; kingdom Metazoa; phylum Chordata; class Actinopteri; order Syngnathiformes; family Aulostomidae; genus Aulostomus; species Aulostomus chinensis. The sequence continues at coordinate 19,597,552 of NC_141339.1, forward strand.
CACAACACATGACCCGCCAGTGTCATCATCATTCCCATTACTACAACCACCTCAGACGCTGTCTTTGTGTTACCGCTCATGTTTAAATAACCCATGATGGCTGAGCCAGATTTAGAAACTCCTCTAGCGTGGGGATGAGGGGGGGGGGGGGGGGGGCGGGAAAAGGGTGCTATTAGAAGTAAGCAGGCTAGCTTTAAATCGTCCAGGAGGTGTGACCGGCTCCTTCATCCTTCGTGCCTGTAGATCTTCAAAGACGTGTCCCGGTTGAAACCCCGACCATCTGTGTGATCTAATTCAGACATGCTTCCCATATCTTGTTACAAAGGGAATAAAATGAGGGATTATTTAGAAGCGGTGGTACATAACCCAGCCCGAGTCCCTTTCATGTATTTTTCTTTTTGTTTGTACCTCCTGGGCGATCCCTCATGCAGACACAATCTCCCAACACCTGTTCAAGAGACTGCTTTATACTTTCTTAATAAGAGGTATCACACTAAGTGTATTTGCACAGATTTGTTGTTCTTTCGTACTCGTTCTCTCTCTTCCCCCCCCCCCCTTCATTTTTTTTTTTTTTTTTTTAATTCATAGAAAAATATTTCAGCTTTGGAAGCACTTAGGGAAAAGGCTCGTTGTTGCCCTCGGTCTCGACGCTGGATGCTGCAATCATAGTTTTTTATTTGGAGAAAAAAAATGTTTGCACTTAAAAAGAGTTTGTTAGAGGAGAATGGATTTACATTTTTTTGGAGTGTGTAAGGACTCCTTGACAAGGTTGTAATATAAATAGAATTAAAACCTTTGTATCTATTGAACATTTATTTTAATATTGTTTCAGATTAAATGGGCTCTGTATTATATGTAAATATTGTACTTCATGATTTATGGATGACATGTTCATTGTTAGTTCCTCATGTCAGAAAATAGAGCTATTTCTAATACAGAAAATCTATACCTAATATTAAAATTAATCTTGAATATGCAGATGATTTTTTTTTTTCCTGTTCTGTTGTACATAAAGAGAGAATTCAGGTGTATTTTTTATTAATGCAATGTTTGGTATAGGAGATGTCTATGAGATCCTCTTATCTAACAGGTAGTGCTGAATGCTAGCTAGCCTGTCACTGCAGATTCCTTTACAACCTAGGCAGGTCGCAGCGGTCTAGTTCAGCCATCACTCCGAGCTCAGGTAAATCACAGGAAGACTAACGCTGGCGTAGTTACCCCCCCCCCCTCCCCCCCCGCACCTTAAAGCACCCGTCCAGTAACGTTACGAGTTCGACTGACTAACTAGACTGACGTGTCCTAATGACGTTTTACACTGTTCATGTCAGCGCTTCACTGCGGGTGCTTGAGGTTGAGGGTGTTCCTCTCAAGAACCCACATAGGAAGACTTGAGGATTTCAACAGTGGGAGCCTTTTCCTCCATGTGACGCCTATTAAACAGCTTTGCCAGACTATGATATTGCTTCTGTGTCACTTCTTCTTAAGGTGTGTGTGTGTGTGAGTATAAATGAAATATATAGATGGTATGAATAGTATGTTTTCATGTCTTAACTGTTGCGTGAGACATTAGAGTCAGATGGGAGATTAAGGCACAGGTGTCGGCGGCCATCTTGCTCTTCACTTTTCTGATGGATAAACTTAAGTTTTGACAGGCGTTTTTAGATCTATAACTTCCCCTTCAGAGCCAGCGTGCATGTAAGGCCTGAAAGAACAATACTGGAAGTGAATGTGTTGTTAAACCGGGCCTGTTGACATGTACAGATGCAACTTTAGCCTTATACCTCTACATGTCTCAGTTTTAAGAAGTGTTTTGTAGTTTTTAAACGTTTATACTTGGGGTTTAAGTACGAAGTCGGCCTACAGCACAAACCAGACTGAAAACTACTGGTTTGTACTCGACTCGCTCAGTAAAATCCATGCCAAGTCAAATTATATCAAGGCAACATGCTGTAGAGTGTAAAAAAGCCCAAAACTAGATTTTACTGTCTGAACATTTTAATTCATCATAATTTTTCTCTGCGCAACCGCTTGGCAGCCTATGAGCTCCTGAGCCCCATATTGAGAACCACTGAGAAATACGCTTCAAGCCTCAAAGTTTATGGAAGTCATCAGGAGGAATGACCCCAAAAAAAACAGTCCTTCATTTTGAGTGCTGTCTTACCTTCCAGTCCAGCGTTCTAATACACTCCCAGATAAGATGGAGGTTTCCACGCTGTACTCCTGTGGTTCACGGGAGGACATTCACACCCCTCCACTGACAGGCACTTCCATTACAGTAGCATTATACTGGCTTTAGGAGCTCTAATGTGCAGGCTAATTTCTTAACATGGAGCTTATCAGGAAGAAAATGACCTCTAATATATCCATACATCATTGTGACAAGGCTGGCATTAATAGGAGATTTATGGGAGTGGGAAGAGGAGGTGGCCATTGTTCCAGTCTGGAGCAGGGAGTTAGCAGTCACTCCTATCAAGTGCATGTATTGAAACAGATGATTTGATTGATTCTAACAGGAAATACAGAGCTGGTTAGTTTGTTAAACTAGGTGAACAAGTGATAGTTAAGAAGAAAATTCATGTTGTTCGGTATGTTTGGTGATAGGGACAATAAAGATCTATCCAAATGTTGTTGTTTTTTCAATTTGTTTTTCAGGTCGTCCCAACATCCATCAGACTCAAGCAGGAACTGGTTAGATTTTGGACGTTCTCCAGAAATCATGTGCTATTCATGACAGCATTTCTCAAACGTGACCTTATACAGTAGCATGAAATTCTGGTGTTTTCTATCCAGAAGGTCCAAGGTCAACTTCAGTGTGACACACCAGCTCAAGAGTTCTCGTTTCTAGGGTTGATCAGACCTTTTGCTGTATTTACATGTCAGGTTACAGCATCTGGACAGAGCAAGTGATTAAAAAAACAACAACAACACTTTATTTATATTAAAAAAAAGTGTCATTTTAGTAGAAGAAAAACTAAAAGGAAAACAAGGGAAAGAAAGCAAGAGAAAGTGTGTGTGGGGGGGGGCTTTTGGCATGTCAGTGAAGGGAAAATCACAGTGGTAAATAATTCATTTCATGATGGCTGAATTCCGCGTGGCGGTTGCTGATATCGGGGTCATGCTGGCCCACAGTCACGCTGGCTTGTTGGGACTAAAACGGCGTTTTCTTTAAATTTAGGAACACTGATCTACAGATTTACTGATGCAACAGTTCACGGTGTTGGACCAATTGCAGCATGTTTATTTCTTAATTGTTTATTTTTTAAAATTTCTCTGGATTTTCACTTCAATTTTGAAGTCACTTCTACTACGGCAGTGTTAGAGTTTGCCAGCAGGGGGCAATATTGCTCTAACTGTGCATCGTTATGATGAAATAGGCTGATTAAAGCTATCACTTGATCAGTATGTGGGGGGGGGGGGACAAAAAGAGTACATAAAAAATCTTGTTATTCCACCTTTATATCTGCTGCTGCGCCTTTGTGCTACTTTATATGTATGTTTCATATTCAATGTGGGGATTAAAATGCTCCTCAATATTTTATGAGTTACTTTAAGAGGAAACCTGAGCACTTACCACCATTAAATCAGCAACCAGTGTGAGCCAAGGGCTTAGCAGTGACATCAGCAGGAAGGATGGAGAAGCCTGATGTAAAAAACGCCACTCACCAGCTGATTGACAGACTCTGCTGCTCACACCAGTGCAAAGCCGCTTTTGCCCGTCACACTTAAGACCCTGGCTGACTTTGATATTAATGCATTTACGTTGTTACCTCTCTATAGAGTCCAGCTACCTCTCGGTTATCCAGTCGTTTGAATAGCAATCAACTAAAGCTTGGAAAAGCATTCATCTTACACCCCTCAGAGACAATAAGCTCCAGCTGATAGCAATTCAATAGACGGAGGGGAGACTCCCATTGTTTCTGTAAGCCCCCGCTTTAATCATCGTCTCAGTGATGCAATTCCCTTGTCTGCATGCCTCCATATATTGACCCGGAGTTCTGTTTACCTGGCAATGTGTGCACCGGCTATGAATGATTAATAGTCTCTCAGTGCCGAAAGTCGCTGTGTTGCAAAAAAACCTGACAATTAAAGTTAATGGACGGAGAAAAAGAGCGCATATGATAAAGTTTCTAAATTGCTAATGAGCTTAGTATAGACTTGTCACGGACAGATTTCCTGTGGTTAAACATGTTTAGCCAGATTAGTGATCAGATAAGTCTGAATAACCAATTTGGGCCCGTAAAACATATTAGAACATATTATCAAATCGTTGATTCGGTCCATAGTGACATTTTTCAAGGCCCCCAGGCTTTGTAGCACCATTCCAGGTTGGTTATCGTTCAAAGATACTGAAACTTTACAGACTGTCAACCAGTAAGTGGGTCCAACACCGTGACAACGGCAAAATATTAAAAAAAAAAAAAAGGAATTCCTGACGGATAACGGCAGAAGCCAGTAGGACACTCTGTCCTCAAGCCTCCAGCCACTATCATGAGGAAAGTCCTGACCTGTAACCCCAGGAAACACATGGCCCCGAGACCTGGAGGCAGGGCCCAGAAGCTTGGGGCAAAAATGGAACCAGCAGGAGACACAAATCCAAGATTGAGGTTTTTTTTTTAAGGACCCTTGTTGCTGGCTTACACCCCAGAAGAGGTACCCTTGACTTTGACAGGGGTTCCATTTTCACACACTCAAAACAGTTAGATATGAAAATATAAATGGCCGACACAGTGGTGCAGTGGTTAGCACTGTTGCTGCATGTTTTAGCCAGTTGTTAAATTCAAAGCAGCTTTAAAACATAAACAAAATACAATCGCAAACTGAAGATGTACTCCTTCCACACTGAATCATAAGTCATCTTTTCATACTCCACTCAGCAGTTTAGATCTGGCTTTCCAAAACCTCCCCCTGGATCTTCAGGAGGTGGTTATGACCCCGCTGTGACATTTTCACCATCTTTACAAAAATCCATTCAGCTGCAAAATATACTGAATGAGAATTTATGAAAATGACAAACAGCTGTCGCTGCCCTCTTTTGAGATTTATTACCTCCGGATTACAAAAAAACAAAAAACAAAACAAAACCTATGAGGCTGAGTTTATGCAAACACGGGGGAGTGATGTGGCACGGTCCATGGGAGGACCAGTTCAACTTTGGGGCAGTTTAGTGATAACGTTGTCTAGCGCCAACAGGAAATTACATCTTTTCATTCACTTTGACGTCCACCTCCCAGTGCTTTTACCTGATCCACTTCAAATTTGCTCTGAAACTTAAGAAGGTTGCCGCGGAGCTTTTTGCTGCTCAGCGTTATGGCGGGGTGGAGAACGATATTTCTCCACCGTGTGAGAAACTGCTCCAACTGGACTCTGCATGGTTTGATCTGTCCTAAACCTCACATGACAAGAGTCCCAGCCAGCAGACAAGCTGTATTCAAATAAGTCACAACGCCACCTATTGGTTAGAGGAAGAGAGACTGACGGAACAAACATTGTTGGACTTCCATCAAAATGACAGTTCTGTCCTCATGTGTGATGCAAAATGTGTTCTCTAGCGCCACCTAGCAGACACAAGATGGGATGTTTGCAGTAAAGTGCAGGTCCCACCTCGCTCTCACTTTATATTTTAATGTGCAAGGCTGCTCATCACTGCCGGTGTCTTTAATCAGCGCCGGGGGCCTGATGTTCGCCTTCGCAGAGGTAAGTACTCTGAGCGTTGGGCACTTATGTAAAAACATCACCTTCAACCTCCGCAAGTAGTCTGAGATGTTTAACTCTACTGGTATTACACCCACACAGTCACCGTCAAGGTTTAAAGCCTCTGGAAGAAGAATTTTTACTGCATTATTCCTCACCTGAGGTAAAGAGGAAAGAAAATCATTGTCTAATCTCAAAATGAACGGCGGTGTAGCGCTTCAGCCTGTGGCTATCTCACAGGCACATCACAGCCTCGTCTTTTCATACTACCCATTTCCACAAGATGTCACATTCTCTTTATCCCAGACTGAACTCATTACTTATTAGTTATTTTTTTACAGTTCAAATGCGTGTGATCCAGTTGGCCCCTGCGTCGTGTGATTGCGTATCAGCACCAAAATAACACATTCTTAAAGGAGAACGTTCAAAGGAAAGAGCACAGTACATCCTGAAGGGCTGCAGCATCAGTTAATCATTAGCAACAAAGAATCAGGAGCACCGTGCCATTTCCTTCTATTCTCAATCTATTCTAAGCTGTCTCTCCCTTGAGGTACAGGCCCAATTATTGGATCTCCACAATGAGTTGCTGCGCAATCTGGCGGTCACATGACCTCAGCACAGCAGCAGGCCGTCTTCACACGGCATTAGGAATTTAAGTTCACATTTGGGACGAAAGAGAACGTTTGTCTCAGAGGACGCTTTGTTAGGCCCTCATCGGCGTAGCGACTGCGCTCAGGATGTACGCCTTAAGCACTACACTTATAAGCAACATAATATTTAGCTATTTTTGTTTCAGGATGTATTAATTATGAGCTGTATGGAGAATTTAGTCAGTGATAAATGCAGCAATTATTTAAGCTTTTGACTGTGCAGGACTCATTGTTAACCACTGGTGGAGGAGAGGGGAAATCAATGCAGCCTTAGATAAGCCACCGGGCCGTCCTCAGTCGAGAAGCCTATCGATACTGAGCTGCGGTCGGAGCACTTAAAATGTAAATGCATCTTCAATAGCAACAACAGGAACCAGCACGTTCTATTAGCGTCTGGGGATCTCGCCGGGAACATTGTGTGCATTTAGGTGTGAAATCTAAATTCCAGCAGAGGTGCAGTAGTTTGAACAGCCATAATCTACACCACGTTTGGCTAGACAGTGACGCTGCAAAAAAAGAAAAAGAAAAAAAGAACAGAGATTATATTCATCCATTTAAAAAATACTTTTGCCTATATATATATATTGCATATATTGTCCTAAGTGACATCATTTCTGTAGCCACAGGAGCAATGAAACACCTTCAAGAAACCCGCAGAAACTAAGTGGCAGATTATTTAAATGGAACAAGGTGTCTCTAAGGATCTCCTTTGATCTCAGCAAAATTACGCGATATAAATATCTTCAAATTAATTATGCATGCACAGTGGGAATGCCAAGTCCACAGACTCTCCAAATTTGACTGCCCCAAAGATAACTCTCCTGCTCTTCCCCTATATTTAGAGGTGTTCTTCATTTTGGCTAATTTAAGAAAAGGAGATATACTTTAATCTGAGCCCCGTTAAAGAAAACAACAAAGCCTTGTTAGGTGTATTCTTGTTAATTACAACTTACAAAACAAAATAGATGTAGGTAATTTGGTAAAGATGTAAAGACATTTATGTTAAAGAAGCCCAAAAATCCAACATTCATCTTTATTTGGAACAGTCCAGTAAAACAGGCAATATGAAGAATAATCCATAAAGATTTACTTTTAAAAGGCTTTTTTCTTTATAGAGGATGCAAAAGAGACAATAATATAATTATGGTAGCAATTAAGGTCACTGTAATCGAATGTAACTCTTGCAGAGTTCATGGTCCCTGATATCGCCCCAGCCCCCGTTTTTAACATGAGGCGCCACGCCTCCGGCCCCGTTGGATGGCAGTCTCTTCGCTATCAGGAGGTTCTTAGGGAACAGTTGGTTACCACTGCTCTGAAGGATATTTTCTATCTTGGTTTTCTGGCTGGCGGGCATGCAAGAAGTCTTCTTGTGGTGCATGCCACAGTCGCCAGCATGGAAAATTCGTGGTGCCTCGCTCACCATGACCTTCCAGTAGGAAGGCAGGCAGGACACAGTCAGGTGCTGTAGGGACCAGTCCCAGTTGTAGTCGTCGTATGTGCAGAACGTGTCGGTACACTGGATGAGCTTCTGGTACGTCTCTCGACTCAGAGCCATCCCCATGTTGTGCTCTGTGGACTTCCAGGCCTTTACCTCCACCTTGTTGGCTTTGCTGGAGTAGCCGATGTGGCTGTAGCTCCCCAGCGAGAGGATGTCACAGTCACTGCACTGCTCGCGTTTGAGGGCTGACATCAACTTCAAGAGGTGGATGAAATCTGGAGACAAGAAGTGGTCCTCCTCGATCAGCAGGACCAGACCTTTATGTTCCTTGAGAACGCGGACTCTGTCCCATACAAAGTGCAACTTCCACCACCAGTGGTGCTTGGTCTGGGAGAACTTGGCCTCACGGTAGTGACCGAATGAGTCTGGGTACTCTGCGTTTATGCATCCCAGCTTTAAGGCGTCTTTTTTGGGAATATCTCTAGGGCAGTCCCTGGGGTCGTGTCCAGGAAACTCCTGGGGGTACAGCTGGATGCTGAAAGGGAAGAAAATCTGAAGCACCTGGCAGAAGTCGACAGAGGCCACCACTTTATTGATCTCAGGAGACCAGTAGTCATGGCTGAATATCAGCAGTATGCTTTCCACACCTCTGGCCTTCCGCAGACTGTCCACTAATAGCTTCAGGTAATCTGGCCGGTTATGGACCTGAACAACCACAACCAGATCATCCTTCTGTCGTGCTGTTTTAAACTTCTCCTCGTTTCTTACCGTTTGGTCAAAGTTGAGCTGGAAGACAATTCCACGGTAAACCAAAGTAGTATTGTCTACATTTGGCTTGGGTAGTTTCTCTTTATCCTTTACTTTTTCTGGATGCGTCTCATTTGCTTGTACAATCGGAGGTGGAACAGGCACCCGGCTGACAGCAGGTGTGGCCAGCACTTGGACAGGGTTGTTAAGGCTACTGCTAGTGCTGCTGCTAACGCTGTTACTTCTCCTCACCATCTCCACTTCCTTGGGGAATGATCCGCTGTCTTTCTTCTGCCTTCCACTGCTCCAGAAAGCCAGGCCACAGATGACAACCACCAGAGTCAGTATCACCACCTTCCTCTTGTAGATTCGGAATCTCATGATAGGGAGTCAGGCTTGTGCGAGGGGACGGGAAAAAAATATAATTAGTGGGTTTCTGATTGTAACAGTGTGATTTGCACCTGATTACAAAGTTACTATGAGGCTAATTGTTGGCAAAATGAAGCACTGTTGGAAACATGGATCCTGCTGGGGTGTCACTGGTGGTGGGTGAATATTCCATAAGGCATGACAGTTGCTGGGAGGCAGCAGGGGGGCAGTGTGCATGAATCACCTGGATTAAAAACAAAACAAAAACAAATCAATACATACAGTTATGTGCATCACAGCAGCAAATACAGCTGGGCAATAAGTCACTGATGGAAAATGTACAGCACTCAAATCCAATCCACATCTCACTTCCACTGTTCACACGAGACGCAACCTGAAATGTCTAAAACTTTGCTCTTGACCTCAGCAACAGCAGTTTACAATCTCCACTCGGGTCTGTGGTGAATACGCATTTTAATGGAGCTTCATGCTTTATATAGGTCATGAGATGACAAGTGAGGCAGCAACTGCATGACAACCGAGCACCCTAAATTCCCTGATGGAGGCTGGAAAAAAAACAAAAAACAACCAAAAAAAACCCCAAACGGCTGAAAACTACTGAACAAGCAAACACCAACAGAGGGGTCAGATTATTCTTTTAGAACCACTGAGCATCAAACTAATTTGTGACGAAAATCCCAGCCTGACGTACTCGCAATGGCTAATTTTGACAGAGGAGGTTTGCGGAGCACGATTTAATCACGGTCAGAGTCCAGTAAAATCTGATCACCAACAAAGCAAATCAGTAATCAGTAACGAAGCGGTCTGTCTAACCTGGTCTGGCTGCACCATTAATTGAATCTTGATGTTGGCCGATGCTATTATATAACTGGAAAAAAAGAGACAGTAAGAAAAAGGAAAGAAAGCATTAGTTTGAATTGTGGGGCACCAATGTTGCTGGAGTGGCTTGGATTATTTAGTATTATTGCGATTTATTTAGTCGTTTAAACACTGTTATCATTGACTGATATTCTTACCTCAGTTCCCACACAAACTCAATATTTATGGTTGTATACTGAATGTCTCAAACAGCTGAAATTAAGGCCGCAACAAATGACAACAATGATCATCTGTGGTTCTATTTCACAATTAATCTACGAAATGTAGAAAATTGTTCCCCAGAGCCCAAATTACGCAAAGACTTCTGTCATAGTGCGGGCGCACACACACACACACACACACACACACACGCGCACGCACGCACAGTATCCTGACACTCAAGAGGCTCAAACCAGCAACATTTCTATTTCCATTGGAAAAAAAAGAGACTGAAACAATCATCAACTGATGATTAATAGTTGCAGCTCCAGTTGAAATCATGTGAAAAGTCACGACCCCCTGAAAAAAAAAAACAACAACAAATAAATGGAAAAGCCATCTTGTCGTATCAAACAAATCCTTTAAGATAATGCCGTATTAAAAAAGTACTTCATGAGTGCACGCGCGTCCTGAGGGGAAAGTGGAGATGAAGTTCATTTGTATGAGCAACGCCACGCTGATAAGAGCTTGTAAATGTTGTTTTCGATACATGCACGGTAAATTGCCCATTTCTATAATAGCAGCCCAGCACTAATGGAAGTACACTTCTAGTAATATTTTAATCTACTCTGCAGAGAGCTTTGACCCAAAAAGCACAAACATACTTGACATTGCAGGCTTAAAATTATCTATCCATCCTTTTCTTGCCACGTCATTAAACACACACGCTATATATATATTATACATTATATATATATAAACACCAGTAAGTGTCTCCTGTCTCCTACCTGACCCATCCAGTGTCTCCTAGTGCTGCCTAGACACTCTCCAGCTGATCTGGTCACAGCTGAGTACTTCTACTGTCTGCCAGGGCTGAACATGTGATTCTTAGTAAATATGAATACATTCCTGGTAAATTAACACCAGGACAAAGAGCACTTCAACGTCTGCAGACTTGCATTTTTCTTGGAGAAAACAACAACAACAACAACAACAAAACAAAACAAAAAACAACAACAAAAAAACCTGCCTCGCCTCTGCCAAATACGAATGCGACGTTCTAGAAAATACCGGATCATTTCAAACACAGGGGCGAACTAAAGTGAACATTTCGCAACATAAATGCAGAAGCAGCTCCTTCTAACAGTTGACAGTGTTTTTAACTGCCCATAAATCATTGGCTTTTTCACTTGAAGCGTCCTGTCGCTGGCTGGTAACGAGGCACAGCCACTATTAGCCCCAGTTTTAGCATCAGATGAGGTTTATTTTCCGCCGGCCGACACCAGAAAGCAACAGAAAACAACAGTTTAGGGTCTTTCTGTGTGACAGCGAGCATCTGCACAATGCTAACAGCAAGTTAGCTCCGCTAGCAACTTGCGAGCAGCCTCTTTCACACCCAGGCAAAACGTCAGCAACAGCGGACACCGCGACCAACGACCACCGTAGTAACACCGGTTACCTAAAACTGGAGTAGCCGAGCGGTCGTTTTCAGCGACAAACATCAGTTCGGCGGCGTCCCATTTTCCTCCATACCGTCCGACAGGCTGCATGGAAACGCAGCTAGTATCAGCTAGCTTTATAGAGAAACCCAAATACGGAACCAGTGTCTGTGCTGGTCCAGCGGGGGGCACCCAAGACGCCCTCCTCGCATATCACGTCTCCCTGCTGGTGACTTCCTGCTCTGGCTCCTCACACGGGTTCACGACAGCTTGAAGTGTCTTCTGCGGAATAAGAGTGGAAAACACACCCTGAAACTACAACGGAGCACCTCCAGTCCATGTGGGTCAATACAAGAACTGCCCGCGGGAATAAAATCAGAGCATTCAGAGGATTACAGACACTTTCAGGAGGTCAATTAGTGACTGTGCATTGTTTTCATTTTTTTCTGATTATATATTTTGAAAATACAGCCTATTATATATCCATAAAGGCAAGAAATCTCTGTCTGTGTGTCTTTGACTCAATTAACTCCACAACGGTTTATCAGACCAATGTCAAACTCAGTGCGTGCATTGCCCTTAGGAACTTGAGAGTGTGTGGAACCTCAGGACCCCCCCCCCCCCTTTTGACCCCAAAAACCTCGAACTTGGCACTGCACTTAATTAAGGTGCCAGCAATACACTTCCCAGGTTTGATGTTGATCTGATTAACACTTGCTGAGCTTACTGAGTCATACATAACATAGATTTCTTGCATTCATGGTAAAAGGAAGACAATACGAAACTTCATATGAAACCCAAACTCACACGTTGATAATTGCGCTTTAGCACGAATAGATAAATACAAATAATCCTTAGTCTGTTCTTCATTTGTCAACCGGGGTGAGTTAAAATCAAACGACATCAGTGGGATCATCTGAACATCTGAAAGAAATATGTTGGAAAATGCAATGAACCACATTCTGAGAGTAAATGTCTTTTGTCATTGTCAAATTGTTGCCTTAAAATGTATTTTCTTGCAATATAGACACTGAAATACATGTAAAATTGTGTCTTCGTATAGTTTTGTTTTCACTGAATTTGTTTTGAAATGTAACTAACTTCATTTTTTGCATTTATGTTATTTTTCTGTGCAATATTGTGATCGCCACCTTGAGGCTGTGCCGCCTGATTGCCATCCTGCCACCAGAGGGCGTCCCAAGCAACCCGCCGTTACAGACTGGAACTGAGCGCTTCATGTGCGCAGGCGCCTCCACTTTTCCTTCCTTTCCGACGCTCGAGCGAACGAGACAAGATGGGCCATCAGCAGCTCTACTGGAGTCACCCCAGAAAATTCGGACAGGGATCCAGATCCTGGTCAGTCCTATTCCCTTATCACCCCGTTATCTGTATCTGTTCCTAAATGAGTGAGTGTAGTAGGTTCGGGGGCTTCCAAAACTTGATAAATTACCACCAAACCAGAACCGCATGGGAACCGCTCCGGAGCTAATATGGCGGCGGAGGATGCACTTTGCTAATTGCTAACGCTAGCTAGCATGTCCATCGCATAATATGTACAAAACGCCACCGCTACCGGCCATTAAGTTGATATCATGTCCGTAAAAGAGTTCTGGAGAGTGTAACATAACACGTATTGTGTTTTATGAGAAAACACACGTCCTGTAGGTTAGTTAAAGTGTTACCAATAAATAAAGGCGGCGCTCTTATCCGTGTGCTCCACGGTTTATCTTTGCTAACCTGCTGTCCTTTCCCTCCTGTAACCTGTAGCCGGGTATGCTCGAACAGACACGGGCTGATCCGTAAATACGGACTGAACATGTGTCGCCAGTGCTTCAGGCAGTACGCTAAGGACATCGGTTTTGTCAAGGCAAGTATCAGTAAAAACAGTGAGTGTTTGTATGACGTCAAGGCCGCTGTGTGGCTGGAGTAGCACCATGCAAACCACACTACTTTTTGTAAATCAAGTGAAACATGTTTGCTACTCTGCATGGGAAACACCTAAACACAACTTACGCGCCTCAGAGGTCGAGTTGTATTTTTTTTTCTTCAGTAACTTGAGTCGACAGTCACTTGATGATTTTTTTCCTTTCAATTTTGACAATGAAATATGTTGCTAACATTTTAATTAAATGCATGAATTTTTTTCTTTTCCCTCCCAGCTGGACTAGATGTCTCCTGCTACCCCGTCTTCAAATCCTCCCGACGGGTCAACTGTGATCAGGGAGGCTGGCCAAGATGGGATCATTCAGTTCTATAAATAAATAATTTTTTTTGTTGTCCAAAACGAATTCATTGTTTTGTTCTCCCACTCATTGACATCATCCGTTGTGATGGCTTGATCTTGTTATGATGGCAGGAGAGGAAAACTGGTTTAAATGCTGTAAACTGAACCTCAGCAGGTGCAAGTCTCAGGTACGGGCAGGCGTGTGAGCTCGCACTGCTCGGAAATTACTTTTACTTAGTAAAAAATACAAAAATAGTAGTAAATAGACTCAGTAAAGCAATATTTGGAGGGGAAAAAAAATTAAAGACGGTATTCAGACTCTGTGAAATTATGTATTTAATATACTAGGAATATTTAATATACAGGAATCTACTGTGATATTAAAACATTTTGCAGAGTAAACCTCAGTGTGAAGAACTCGAAGCCTGAAACGTCCAGAACGAACATAAATAAGGCAACAGATTCTGACGAAGGCGTTACACATTTTAAAGGGATGTTTTTCATCCCGTGTGTATGTTACAGAGTTCATAAAGTCACGGAGGCCTGAAGTCGGGAAAGTCAAAACAAATCTCAGTTATTACATTTCATGCAGTGAAGATCTGAGAAAAAAAAATTAAACTTTTAAAATATTTGTGCCGTGAAACCACAAAGCTTGGTGTTAATGGTAGTTGTGTGTCTGCGGGCAGGTTTAGACGTGGATTTCTGTATCATCTCAAAAGGCCTTTTAGAGAAGGTGGTCGGTAAACCCCCCCCCCCCCCCCCCCAAAATGTGGAAGTATGTGACTTTTTGCAAGAAAAATGAGTCTGAACTCTGGAGACGCTGGTGGGCAAGATTTTATTCATCGTCTCAAAATGTATTGCTTTATTATCAAAAGGTGCCAAGATCAGTCTCCAGGCCGGTAATTACACTCATTAGCACAGTCCCCCACGCATCCGAGAACGGCTCCTTGCTGTGCAGATGTGATCCAGCGGGCTCCTGCTAGCACGGCTAATTACCTTGTGTCTTGCTATTTTGGCGAACAGGCTTGATAAACTGAATACGGCGGACAGATGCGGCAGCCTGGCACCTTGGCAGGTGACACCAAGCATCTACACGTTGGCCAGGACCTCCTGATGGCATTCATCTTTTTTTTTTTTTTTTTTTTAATTCCTTTGCTTTTAAAAAAGGACGTTTACTCAGAAAACGCCAGATGGCAGTAGAAGCGCGTTCTTAATGAAAAGCCAGAGAAATGGAAATGAACACAAAGAGCACCAACAAATGCCGTGCGCTTCAGGTTTCCCTCCTCTGAGATCTTGTGAGAGATACCCAGACCTCCACTTCCTCATCAAATAGTTTAATTCAAGGTCGCGTCGGTTTCCAGGTGGATGGTTACTGCGAGATTATAGGCTGGTCGATGAAAAGGGCCTCTTGTGGAAATCCCCCCCCCCCCCCCCCCCCAAAAAAAAAGACAAGCACAGCACACATTTAACTGGTAGAAGAAGGATTGATTTCTTCTTTTTTTTATTAGCTAAGATTCGTGCTCCGGCGTGCGTCTTTGATGATTTACCTGCTGAAGGTTTGGCATTTTTTTTTTTTTTTGATCAGACGCAACAAAAATGAGATGGTAGATGGACTGATGCCACTGAGGGGGAATGGAATCTGTCAGAATGTGAATGTGTAAATGGAAATAAAACAGGGAAGGTTTTATGAACGCACCCTTCACTTTCAGCACTGGAACGCGCTTTTATAGAAATGAAGAGGAAGTGAAATTCAATATACATTCAAAATGATCCGACCTAAGCGGCGGTACGTTTCTTAAAGATGAAGTTCTTTAATATCTGACCAAACTAACATTCTCCCATTGACGCCTCCACGTGGCACTAACCCCCATATGTAGAAGAGACTTCCTCCATTATCAGGATCAACCAAATTGTAGCTAAGGGGCCATTTGTCAGCCTATGATGCAGAAAACTATTTCTATTTTGTCTCTTAGCAGGATCATGCAAAACCCACAAGGCCACAGAAGAACCGTATCATTTTGGATCAGATCCGCTTAACACAGAGAGAAATTGCTTCTTTTTTTTTTGTGCATTAGGTTTGGCTGAGTTCTTCTTGGCAGAGGTACGCACTCTCCAGGTTGTTTATGTGTGAGGCTATTAGCAGGATTGTACAAAAGCTGAGTGGCCAAACTTCCCCGAGCCCGGTGGGGCGGTGTAGCGCGAGCCAAGGACGCTCACGTTTTGGAGCAGATCCACTAAACACAACAACAGCGGCGTTTTAAAACATGCAACTACGTGGAAAACAAACTGGGCTTCATATTTCCTGATGGCGCACAGGAAGGAGCGCTGCCATCCCGTGAGCGTGTGACGTCTGGGCCTCCCGGTGTTACCTGTAACCCACCTCACGGTTGTGTTCCGTCACGCTCTGGATGCACACTTTGCCGTGTTCCAATGATAGAACTCCCAAACTTTCTTTCTGTTATTCTACTTGGAAATACACCGCCTTACCAAAGTTATTTCCTCTCGGATGAAGTTTAATTGTCAAAATCAATTTCGCACATTGAGCTGGTCTTTGTGGACCCTTCCGACAAGAGATTAAACTCCTGAAGACCACACATCTGTGTGCAGTAATTTTGCCCCTACAGTGCCCTGTTTGTGAAGTCTGATGGAATATCCTGCCCTGGTGACGGTAACACTGTTCCCAAGCCGGCAGGGTTGTGCGGACTGAGGGAGCTGAACACGCAAGAGCTCTGAGCGTTGCATCAGTCCACCACGGAGGCAGGTGCTGGCTTTGATGTTCAGTCCAGTTTCATCTTTCGGGAGTGAATCACTGATCTGCCTCCTCAGCACACCGCTGCTATGACAGCTGACAGATAGGACATGATGAGAAGAGCCTTTGTTCAGTACCTGCGTGTGATCAGAACACTTTGTTAGCGAGATACACACGCAGCCGTTTCAATGTTTCCCTCTTCAGATGGAGGCCTGTGTCCGTGGCCACGACCTTTTCTGTTTGTCTCTCTCTTCACCTGAGCTGGGATCTTTGACCATCGTCCAGTTGAAGAAAAAAAACAAAACAAAACAACGGAAATGTTAAAATCAGTCGGTACAACACGCGAGAGATCAACAGCATGACAAATACTTACATCCATCCATCCATTTTCTATACTGCTTATCCATTAAGGGTCGCAGGTGGGGGTTGGGGGCTATCCCAGCAGCGTTCGCCCTGGACGGGTCGCCAGTCCGTCACAGGGCCATCAGGATCAACCAGGGGTTCAGTATCTTGCTCACAGATACTCAGACATGGTCACCAGGGGAAGCGAGGATCAAACCAGCCCCCCTTCGGATGCTCGACGGCCACTCTACCCCTGAGCCGCGCCACCAAACTATCATGGAGTCTCAAATAAATGCAATAAAACCTGAGAGTAATCTTCATGAAGGAGACATTTTGTTGACTATACTGATCTGAGTTAGTGGGCTAGCATTTACACAACCTGTATTAAGTTGCAATTGAAAAACAAACAAAAACAACTCTGAAATGGTAATTTGGTCAAAAAGAACATAGAACTCATGAATGTCTAGTAAATGCAACTCTGATGCTGTACAGACGAATACAGGAACACACACACATGTTGCACGTGTGCCCCAGTGAGCTTGTACATGTTATCATGTACTGTAAATGTATGATCGTGTGCGTTGTTACGTAACACACCTTAACATTAGAATTAAATCTGAATAATACAGCAAATCGGGGGGCACAGAATTGACAAAAGGACATAAAAAAAATATATCAGACAAAGAAGCCCACAAGGTGCGGTCAATGTCTGGTAAAAGGTAACGCAAGAGAGGAGATGGGATATCCACACACTGTTTTAGATTCTAAAAGTTTGGATCCTCCCTGCGTTTTATGAAGAGCATAAACCAGATCAGTGGTTCCCAACCTTTTCCAACTCAGGGCCCACTTTTAAGTCTCCAAAATCTTCACGGCCCTCCTCCGACCCCATAAACACGGAGGCCATGCAGTGCGTTCTCAGAGCACTTTTTTTTTTTTTTCCGTTGAAGATTGAGCATGAAGGACTGATCTGAATACAGGAGAAACATGTTGGAAGCTCCCCAGTCGCTAACACAGCACCTTTAAGGTTAGCAACACCTTCAGGAGCCTAGCACATAACCACGTGGCGTTTGTCGATTCACCATCGGCGTCCCGTCTCTCTTCCCTTTTAATTCTCCCGGTTGCTCGCCAGCTCCATCCTTACGCTCCGTTTTCAGCCTTCGGCATCAAACGTTAACAAGACAAGTGTGACGGTCCGGCCGATAACAACAAAAATTCCTGTCTCTCATTTGCTTGTCACATGTCTAACACGGGAAGGAAAAACAAAACACAACAATGAAAATAATATTTAAAGATTTTAATATCCTTTTAAACGTAACTGAGTTTTAACATTTAAAACATTATTCTGTATATTTTTATATAATTACATTTCCACCCCCACCCCCTACAAAAATCAGACTATTTTGAAAACGATTTGGGGGCCCACTTGCAATTCCTTCACAGCCCACCAGGAGGCGGGCGGCCCACAGGTTGGGAATCACTGAACTAGATTACGAAGGCGTTTCTGGAGGAAGTGCCATCTCTGTATGTTACATAATCAAGTATGAATGCAGACGGATTATCTTTGTCATTCATTCATTAAATTATGTTGTCACTTCTTTAAGATGTTTTATATGTTTAAAAAAATAACAACAACAAAAACGCAAAAAAAAAAAAAAAGACAAAAAAAAGACAAAAGGAAAGAAAAGAAAAACACTGCTTGGTGGCCAGGGGGTCCCAAGCAGCCGTTTAGCTCACTTATGCCTCGGGACGGCCCTGATGATGATGATGATGATGATGATGATGATGATGATGATGTCTTTCATGATACAGTGTTTATTCTCCCTTTGTTTTGTGCCCTTTTCTTAATTCTATAGTTTCAAGCTAGAGTCATTCAACAGATCTACTTGCCCGGGGACCGCTGATGTAACGTAGCAGTCCAGCTAACTCAGTAAGTGTCCGTCGCCTCTTCCTAATCAGCAAATATAAAAATAAAACTTTTTTTTTTTTTTTTGGTCACATCTTGGGAACCACGGTGCAGCGGTGACTGACTGCCAGGCACGCTGCAGAGGTTTCCAATCCATCTCTTGTGAGGGGAAATAAAGAAAGTAACGTTAGGGCTGCAGTGTTGGCATGGAAACATTCCACTGGGTTTTTACCTCCTTTCAGTTGTTAGACCGAGAGGCACTTCCCCTCTGCAAGGTTCCTCAAAAGGGCTGCGGGTAAACATGCAGCTCATTCATGTTCTCCCCCACTTTTGATGGCGTGGAATTGGTGTTATTTCA
This sequence comes from Aulostomus chinensis, assembly GCF_037954235.1. Classification (NCBI taxonomy): domain Eukaryota; kingdom Metazoa; phylum Chordata; class Actinopteri; order Syngnathiformes; family Aulostomidae; genus Aulostomus; species Aulostomus chinensis. Next base: position 19,616,500 of record NC_141339.1, read on the forward strand.
AAAAGAGGGCAGCAGCCAACAGAGAACACATTGAAAGATTAATGGGGAGGAAAAATGGAGCCTTAAAGCCTGGAGGTGTTTACTGTGAAGTTGTGTAAGTGGTAAAGATAGGAGGGCAGCCCCGTCGGCGAGAGGGGCAACTGTTTTGAGAAGGTGTTGTGTTGTGGAGATGTTGTGATACAGTCTGGCCAGCAGAGGGCGTTCAACCAAAAGCGCAAAGGGCTCAAATGGGCGGCGGCACGGTGGTGCAGTGGTTAGCACTGTGGCCTCACAGCAAGAAGGTCGGGGGTTCCAGCCCCGCCTCTCGCCCGAAGGCTGCTGGGATAGGCTCCAGCCCCCCTGTCACCCTTTACTTGATAAACGGTAGAAAATGGATGGATGGAAGATTTTGTACTCATTGCTTAATATTTCCATCGCCGCTCCTACGCATTGAGCTTTTTAATGCATATGTGCCCAGGGGCGGAGCCATAAGATGTAAATAGTTACCGCAGCTCAAACCTAAGCAAGTTTTTTTTCCCCCATTTGTTGCGGTGATACATATTATTTCTGAAGGAATTTGAGAGTACTTTCAGTCGCTCCTTTCTTCCTCATTTCTTCCTCTAACCTCTCTGACACTCTGAGCCTGAGGCCTACTCATTTATCCGTGGAAATGTCCTCAACTGAAAGAAAATGTAAAACTAAAAGTACTACGATTTTTGATCATACAGATGAAAAGCGTCATATCTTACTCTCTTACATCTGCTCTCCTTTCGTCCTCCTCACCTCTTTTCTCCACAGGTTTTCATTTCTCATTTCCTATTCCCTCCATTCACAGTTCAAGTCCATTGACTTCCAGTCAGGGAGTGTGAGGAGAAATGACACAAATTTTAAGTTATTTCATACGCCTTAGAGATTTGGAGCTTTTGAGAGAATCTGCAGTACTGTCTAACGGCACGGAATCTTTTAGAGGTAGGGAATAGCGAACTGGACTTTCACCCACAGGGCTCATTTAAATAATGTAATCTGGATCAGAATATCATAGATCTCTCTCTCTCTCTCTCTCTTTTTTTTTTTGGGCAGTCCATCTTACTTTTACACTGGTGTTTCAAAGCAATACTGGATTGGATCCTGCCTTCACAGATTCTAACTTTTCAAGATTCCCAAAACTTGATCAACTGCGCTCAAAATGTGACCACATCTAACGAGATGGCTTGCAGCTCTGAGTATCAAGAACACGGGATTTTCATAGGAATAAAAAATGGATCAAATAAACGTGTGATTCATGTTTGATGCTGACACCGTTTTCATTTTTAGGGGAATATCTTATAGGGACAGAAGTATTGTACCGAAAGGCTTATTAGGTTTCTAAATGTCCATTTGATTTCTGTAGAGGTTAAAAAAAATCAAGTGCAAAATCTAAATAAATGCACAGTGTATGATGCAAATGCCGTGTTTCACAAATGGAAAAGTTTTATTACATGCAGGTCCTTGAATCCACCCTGAATTCATCCCTCTGGTGGGTTCATGATCGTTTGATCCAGAGCAAAACTAAACCTGGATTATTTAATCCGATACAATTTCGCAATCCCCCCTAAAAATCCGATCCGACGGTGGAAAACCTTCCCCTAAAAAAGTGAGTCGAGATAGCGACTGATCGGATGTTGAGTGAAAACACTTTGCAAAACTGCGACACCCTCAAAAACTTGTGTGGAATGACCACCAAGGAAGGAGCAGCTTTTGTGTGTGTGTGTGTGTGTGTTCCTCATTTTCATGAAACAATAGAATTAACTGAGGAGGTTAGGGAAACCCTCAATGATCCATTTATGAGAAGATAATAAAACACAGTCACGAAAATCACCAGACCTTTAAGGATCTGTTTTTCCACTTTTTTTTTTTTTTTGTTTTTTTAATTTTTCCTTTCTAAGCTCATTCCCATGAGAAGTGAGCTGAGCTTTATTGGGGACCAGAACGAAGCACCTGGCTGACACAAGTCAAACAGCTCCTAATTGCCAAGCCACCATAGAATGAGCCTTCTCCCCCTGCAAAGCTTCAATTTAAGATATGATGGCTTTAGCAAACACTAATTTCTCTATGGATTTCACGGACGATAATTGAGACTGATGCCCCAAAATTAATACCCAGAGTTTCATTCACTTGAATTTAAGAGTGAGGTCCATATGACACAATGGACTAAGCCTAGTCTACATTTACCGGGTTATATTAAATGAAAAAGTGTCAGCCGCTCATGAAAAACTCACAGCTGGAGTGAAAGGATTTGCCTGGTTGACAGGTCACAGCAGGAAAAGTGTAATTAACATCATTAATGATGGCTGCGTTTCATCTCGGTCTGTTAGTTCCAGGGTCCTGCTGCAATTTGGACCGCTGTCAAGGCTTACTGGGACATTTAAATGGAACAGAGGCATTGTTAGAGTTATCAGCTGAGCCTGTTGTGCTTGTTTCGAACAAGAGTGAGTCCAAGAGTGAGTCCAAGAGTGAGACGCGTCCTTGAACTCAACTGCTTTTATTTTGGCTCCGCTGGTGCACCAAGTCGGCATTGATGCCACTTCAGAGACCGAAGATTTTACACCTTATTTGTGTCAAATTAGAGCGGGGAAACAACTGGTCGGGGTTGATTCTCCGACAATGTGCCAGATTTAATTGTCAAGTCATTTTTCAAGTAATTCTTTACACATGCAGGCAAAAATCCTAAACCACGTAGCCAAGTTTTAGACACTTTTGGCTTCCAACCACCAACATCGAAACGACACACGAGGGAACAACTTTTAGAAGAACTTCGAATTTCAGAATCTTAGAATTTCCTCAAATTTGGCCCAAACCACCACTGGGACTCACGGATGAACCACATAGAATTTGGTGGAAAGTGAAGGCCGCTGTCACCTCTGGATCTCTGGAACTTTTTTTTTTTTTTTTGAAGGGGGTGGGTGGGGGGGGGGGGGGGTTCATAAATTTTCACACAAATGTCCCCCGGGATTCAAGGATGAACAGAAAACTGGTGGTCCAAGGACACAAATCACAGAGGTACACAACTGTGACGCAGTATTTCTAGCTTTTATATCGACTGAGTGAAGAGTTGGGCAAGTCAGGTTTGAAGCCAAAGCTCTTTTAAAAAAAAAAAAAAAAAAAAAAATTTGCTCCAGAGGCAGAGAAATAAAAGTTTTAGTGGATATTGACAGTTCTATCAAAACACCCTCAGGTTTTAGGAGATTATTTACAAAAATGCCATAGATGTTCCAGCTGATCTTTTAGGTGTTTTTGGTTCTAAACTGACCGACTGAGAAGGTCTCAAATACAACAACACTTTTTTTTTTTTTTACAAGAACGCCAAATGTTCCCACTCCCATCCCTTGTTTACCGGACCGTGAATAAAAAGATCCCTCAAACTGACAGAATTTAACAGCCCACATTATCTTATCATGACACCAACCCTCACAAGTCACAACCACTAAATCAGAAGTAGATGCTTCATGACGCAAACACACCTGTGGGGGCAGCGTTGCACCACAGTTGGAACCGCTTGGGCTGCGAGGCAAAGTGACAGGGGGTGTTGTCCTGTTCTCTGGGGAGGGGCTCTCCAGTCTTAAGGAAAAAAAACAAAAATAAACAAATGCAGAATGGCAAGAGCCAGCCAGGATGAGGCTGTCAGGGCATATCTAAGTGAATACAGCACACCATTTGAAGTGGAGAGTAGAGCTGCAACAGAGAAGAGGAGCCAGCATAGGGCAGGCGCAGCGGGAGAGCAGCCCTCGCCAGACAAAAAGAAAAAAAAATCAAAGTGCGAACACACAAGACGTTCAAACAGATAACCGTGATCTCTGCTCCGTGATCGACATCTCCCACTGTCTTTCTATATGTGCTGCCGGAGAGGGTGCTCGAATGGGGGGGGGGGGGGGGGGGGGGCACGCTGTCATTAGGAGAGCTTTGAGGGATGAGACTAAATTCTATTTTTGTTGTTACAATCACTCCTCAGCGAGGAAATAGGAAGGTTGCAACTGAATGTCAGGTTAAACAACTTCAGAGATTCCCTGGAAACATGAAAGGTAAAAGATCAAATAGTGGCATTTAACAATCCGCAGAGACAGGGTGTCACAGAGGACCCTCGCCTTTCTCTCTCCTCCGGCGAAGAGGATGTGATGTTCTGTCAGCATTGTAATTCATTTCTAACACAAGTCACGGCAGAGCAATAACGCCGCATACTTTACCGGGTGGTCTCTCGCTATATTCCCCCCATCACGCCCATGCACACGTATATACTCACCGAGCGAGAGCTATGAATGCAGGTGCATGCAGATGAATTAATAGACTTTATGCCTCTAAGTCCATGAGGCTGTAGGCAATATGGAAATAACTGCCTATAACCATTGCCGTCAATCTGGAAGTTAACCTTTGCAACCACAATGCCTGCCCTGAATATGACCCGCATCGTTCATTACGGCAATTAATTAATATTTAAGTCAGCTTGAGTGGAATTCTAACATGACTGGCATGAGCATCATGCTGAATTAAAGATGACGGAAACAAAGGAGCCCCAGCGCGATCGTGGAGAGAAATAAGTCAGGTCAAGTCAAGTCAGTTTCATCCCACATCAGTGTGGCGCCAAATCACAACAAAAGCTCTCTCGTGACACTTTACAGGTGGAGCAGGTCCAGTACCACACTCCCTCAGTCAATTTACACTCAGCAATTCTCCATCGGCGAGCACATCCTGCAACCTTCCTTTTAACAGGCAGGAACGTCGAGCAGATCCGGGCTCAATGGGGACGGCCTTCTGCTTTGACCGGCCGGGAATAAAAAAACATTTGTCGGCGTAGTGAGCGAGAGTATTACCAGCCAGACGGGATAACGTCTTCCCTCAAGTTTATCATTTTGAGGCCGCAGGATAGAACTTCTTCCCTCAGTCTAATTCGTTCATGGCAACAAAACAATGCTTTGATGAATTTGCTGGAAGAAGTTGCTGTGGTCTATAACTTGTCCGCTCAGTTCGACTGAGGGAATAAAAATAGAATCAACTGTACAGCTCCGACCTAGACAGAGTCATTTTGAGACCCGGGGATAAAACTCCATCCCTCACTTCAGTTAGTTCATGGCCACAAGACGTAACATAACCCCAGAAAATAATCAAAGTGTCGTTAGAAGTTATGTTATGGACACAAATGAATCATATCGAGGGGGGGGGGGAGTTACAGCTTGTGGCCTCCAAAGAAACTTATCTTCTTGTCTCAGTTCAGTCAATTCATGGCCACAAGATATAATTTGTTCCCTCAGTTTAACTGATGAACGTGCAGAAGATAATACTTTTCCCCAGAAGTTTTTTTTTCGAGACCACGGGATATAACTTCCCTCAGTTTAAGCCAATCATGGCCCCATGATATAGCTTGTTACACAAACTAATCAAAGTGTGGTGGCTGTTATCTCGTGGGCACAAAATCATTAAAGAGAGGGAACAAGTTAGTAGTAGGCCACGGTTGTTGTTGTTGTTGTTTCTCTACGGTCTCTCCAGGGCTCTATAGGATTCACCACACGCGCAGGGGAGGACTCCAATATGTAAATATTTGTCACACCCATTGCTTCCTCAAAATTGCAAATGTTTTAATTGTTTAATGTGATAAACAGATGCTGAAGATGGAGGGTGAACATCTGCCACCCACTGATCATATTAGTAGCTGCTAATTCTTTCCACTGTGCCACTACTTGTGAAATGTCTATGTCTTCTCCATCCGATTGTCACACTCGGCTGCGGCGCAGCCCTGCTGCGACTCTGCTCACATGTTGACGCAAGCCAATCCAGGAGAGAAAATTAACTGTCACGCATGTCCAATTGTTAAAAGCGACCGCCGGTTTCCCTGACAACACCTCTGCCGACTACTGGCTTGGGTTTGGAGTAACGGGCAGGCAGGACTTCTCCATCCGAACCTTTTATTGCTTTTATTCTTTTTGAATATCTGAAGGAGGTAATTCAGATGATTCATGGAGCCACAATGTGACAGATGCAGCTCTATTTTCCAAGACGAATGTGCCAACGACGCAGCCAGAGAGGATCAGAGAGAGAAGCATATGGAGGCACAGACAGCATGCTTGCCTCTCCACTCACTCCACTTCCAGCCCGTCTTATTTATTTTTTTATTAACCCCACTCCTACTATAACCATTATGCCTCTGGCTATTATGTGCAACATCTCTGCAGGCTGACCAACATGTCAGAAAATGACTGTCATTAAATATGACACACAGTCCTTATGCCATCACTGCAGAGAGGGCCATTTTCCTCTTGAGGAATATTGAGGATAGTGAAGAGTGGATATTTTTTGACAAACAGGCCTAATGCTGCATTTGAGTCATCTAACAGTCTCCCACCTGTGCTGCTTTCCGAATGCCACGGCAAACCAGTGCCACCGAGGGTCCGGACACACTGGAAGATGGCTGCTTTTCTGAGGAGGGGAACTTTGCCTCGCGGCTGAACAGTTTCTCGACCCGTGCAGTCAGTTGCTGTTCAGATTTACATTTGAAACCCAGATGAATAAAGTGTTTGTTGTGCAATGCTCATTTCTTAGACCTGTCCCTTTATCGACGGTGACGTCACTCCCCACCATTTGGGTGAGAAAAGGTTGATGGAAAACGCTAACTCAAAGATGGCAAGCGACATGGCCGACAACTGGCCTTCAGTATGTTGGAGAATCTGAACTCATGCCACCGACAGATCATGAACAGCGTGCTAGCGAGAACATGCTAACAGGTTACAGGTGAGCTAGCAGGCTTCTACTATCTCTACAGCTAACTCTGAAGTATTCCAAGGAGATATTTCACATGTGCCATTGTTTGAAAAGCTGACAAATTTAGCCCCTCACCTCGGGCTTATCAGCAGGTGTATTCTGTGTATCACACTAAAGACCGACACCAGTCCCAAGTGAATGCTTTCATGGAAACCTGGGCTAAGAGGGTTTCTCTCCAGCAGTCAGACAGACGAAGCTTTTCAGAGCTGTAATTATCAATGCTGATAGCATTGAAGATGGGAGGTTATGTAAACCTCAAGGAACAATCCGCACTATAATATACTGCGCAGTCTGTGCCCTTGTGCTCGCTGAAAGAGCTTCCTGTCGCTTTGGCTGTTATTTTAGATTACGTCTCTGACTTCAGGCGTCTCGAGAGGTCGTATCTCTTATTTACAGTAAAATGTTTTGTAGCAGTCAGCAACAAACGCAGGATTAAGAAGTCAGGCAGGAAAAAAAAAAGGACACAATTGTTTGCCGCTGTGGTTCAGAAATGTTTTATTTTTTTCCAGTATATTCACAGTCTGTGTGCCTGTAACTGCATGACCTGCCCACTCTCTGCTCTGAGATCCTCTCTGCATTTATTGATTCCAGCCTGTCCGCCCACCAGAGGATCCGATACCAGCAAACATGATGCAGAATCCACATATTTAGAAGGAGGGTATCAGCAGAGCAAACCCCGATTGGCATAATTGAGAGTGATAGGGATCAGTTAGAGCCAGGTTACGATTGATTAGGTGTGAGTGTGTATAAACACATAAAGATCAATGGAGACGGGTCAATAGGAATTATAAGAGTTTTAACAAGCAGCGGTGAGTGACAAAAGTTAAAAGGTGTTATGGAGGCACGCCAATATTTTAGCCTTTGCAGATAAAACTGTTGCTACCTTGTGACTGACGAGCTGCTAACACGGTGGCGCTGAATCAGGATAGAGGCCTCTCATACGAGTTGGGATGATGCCAGAAAGACTCGAGGGCCCGTGAGAGTTTTACAACCGAATAAAATCATTGGTTGCAGGATGTTATGACGTAGCAGCAGTCTCTAGAGCGAGGCTAACAGTATTTTGCATCGCCTCCATCTCCGGTATCAAGAGGGACTCAGACCTGGCTGACGGGAGGCGTTGTGGAGCCAAGGAAGGAGTATCAAAGTTATTTCCTGGCCAAACGTGGCTCTGTTATCATAGGTGAGTAGTAATGAATGAATGACTCAAAGCTATTCGCTGCAGTACACCCGAGGAAGGCGTGTGCTCAGCCTCAAACTTCCAGTCGGAATTGAATATGTGACCATTTCCACACGTCACTAGTTTCTATTTCTGCACAACACATTTCTGATGATCTTTTACATTTTGTTCTTATTATTCAAAGGTTTAGATGCTTGCCTTTGGTCATTATGTTTGTTGTAATTTTCACAATTGTATTGCTAATTTCACTTTGCAGTCATTTTAATGACATAGATCACGGCCGTGTGTCCTGGTACGTTGCATTGGAACAGGTGTGAAACACCAAACAGAATTGGACAGTTATTATCACAGTTTTACCGGATACACTTGTGTTTACCCAATTAGGAAATGTTTAAATGACACCAAGAACAACAACAACAACAACAACTGTAGTTATGTAACCAGCCGTGTCAGTCTGTGGATGTGATGGTGTCTACGGTGCAGAAGAATGTCACAGCCATTTTTTTTTTTCCATTCTGGTACCAAGACATCACAGCGACAAAGAGATGTGCAACTGCAAGCATTCAGGTCTCCAGCTCAGAAGTTCTTTTTCTTTTTTTCCCCTACATTTCAGTAGAAAACAAAGAAGACATGTCATCGTATAGTGGAAACACACCATCTACACCGCAAGGGTATGTGTCACACCCCGGACACGGGTATGAGTAGTGTGAGACCCAGACATTAAACCATTGATGGCAAAACACGACAGAGTTGCATAAGTTGTAACAATATTTATTTCCCCAGTTGTGATACACAAATGTAATAAATCAGCTATATACAGAAGGGACCAGAGGTCTCTGGACCTCAGCAATGAGCACCTCACCCCAGCAGAGTTAACAGCAGACTGCCTTGTAAGCCCACTCTCACCCCTTATCTCATCGCCCCTCCCACCAGACAGACCAAAGACCAGTTAAGGTGAGTTGTATTGTTTCCCAAATTGTTCTGTGTACCTTAACATACAGCAAAGAAACACCATGTCCTTCAGTGACCATATATATATCTGCTACTTTGCAATAAACAAATGTCCAGTGTCCTTCATTGACCAAACCCATTCACATGTCCATGTACTGTTCGAGTTCCCCTGTCTCCGGACAGGGAATGGTTCGCCCCAATTTGGGCGTAGCCTTCGACGCCTACTTAAAGGCTCCAGCCCCACCCCGACTCTTTTAGGATCCCGTTCAGAGCCCTGGTGAGGGAGAAGGTTGTGATTTGTTTGATGCATGGTTTTGTTGAATAAATGTCCTTTAATGTTGCTGGTTGTTTTTCCGGGTTTGTCCATGTTATCCCACCAAACAATTGTGCACTTATTGAGGTGGGTTAGGGACAAACCGTGACAGTGGGGTCTAGACTGTCACAGTATGAGAGCCATTTTCTTTTGCATTTAAACAATATATAAAAACATTTTATGAAGCCCACCTGGTATAAAGACACAGCGACACAGAAATGTCATCGATGTGCAATTGCAAGCATTCAGGTCTGTGTAACACAAAACATAAAAATTATTAGGCAAGCTAATTACTAGAAATCATCATGGCAGGGGGTGAGCTACCTAGCTAGCTTATACTGGCCTGGCATGTCACCAGAAACACCCTCATAAAGTTACCATTTCTGCACAGGAACGTCTGTAACTTTCCACATGCTAGAAATGCTTTCAGTCAAAATGCATGCCACTGATAGTTTTGACCACAACCAAGAAGCATGAAACATAAAAATACAGCTGGCTCTTTTTCTTTGCGGAGGGACGTACAGTATGCCGAAAGGAACACTAAACCTGCAGTTGCACTATTAACCCACCGGGTGGCTCTAAAACTATATCCACACATCATACAGTTGCACATCAAAAATTATGCTCTCGCGCAAACACTGGCTTCGACAAGCCGTTCCACTTCCTCTTCCTCGTCAAGATGGGGCTTTCAAACTGTTGCCTTCACTGCTGCAATCAGCCACAACGCTCTGCAGGTGGCGACGGTTGCACCGTGCGAGCGCTCAGATCACGGCATGACCACGAGAGTGCCAGGATCGCGGGCTTTGTCTCTTCGAACAGCGTCAGTGAAACAACATTTGTAAAATCATACATAATTCTGTTTTACAATCAAGTGCAAACAGCTGGTATTAAAGCTAACTGTCATGAGACGCGTTGCGATCACGAAAAGAGGTCGCTGAATTTCCACGGCAACATCATTTTTAGTAACAAATATAAAAGTACTAGAGGTGGGAAATCACGGCATAAATAAATCAACACTTGGTGCAGCATTCTGTGCTCTCAGTGAGTGAAGTCCAAAGCCTGGGTAAAAGAATAAAAGCTAGCCTTTCTAAGTAAAGTGTGTATAGTGCAACAGTGTGTAACGCCTCCCTAAGTAATGGGGGGAAGGTGTAAAAGTCCAGGACCTGTTATTCATCTCTGTTTTTTTTTTTTTTTTTTTGGCAATGTAGTTTGTATGTAGCAGGTTCACAGCTGCGGGGAGGAAGCTGTTCTGAAGTCTGTTCATGTGAACTGTCTCTTGGATTACTGCAGTCTCTGTGAAAGGGACAGAAAGGCAACCTGGCAGTGAGTGTTTGAATCAATCCCAGTAGCAACCTCTCTTTAAATATGCGATACTTTTGAAACAGCACACTGATATTAACTATAATTCATCCGGTTTCTATTGCACCTACTTCTTGAGGTGCAGTTACTTTGACAAATACTGCAATACTTTTTCCTGAATGGTCGTGCTTTATGGTCCTCGCCGTGTAGGAATTTCTTACATTAACGAACCTGTGTGTACGGTGTTGCTTATTACTCTGCCGACACACTTTCTTAGAGAGATATCTTTATTAGCCAATTTACATATAACTAGCGCAAGGTTGACGTCTCATCATTCATTTTCTTTCTCTATGATAACCCGCTCTACATCATTACACCTGGGTTTGGAGTGGTACTCAATCAAGCTTCAGGGTGGTAACCGAGATGAGATGAATAATGGCAGGAGTCAAATGTGATTTCTAGCCCGACCAGGTAGAGCCTTCGCCACCCTTTGGTAGGGGAATCACATGGTGCTAATTATGAGGTGGTGCAAGGGAAGGTTTTGGGGAAGGTTTCTCCACAGTTGAGGGGAGCACTGGAGGAATGTTGCTTATCAGTAGGTGTCAGGGTCTATCAGCAGCTGTCATGTTTACTCCTCAGGTGTGCTGGCGGCTGGCTGACTGCCCTGCCAAGGCTTCTTCATTTCAGCCTGCTGAGTGCTAACTGGGAGTGCAAACCTCCCTATTACATCCTCTCTCTGGTGATATAAACCTCTAAATAAGTTTACTTATCCCCCACTTGTCATCCCTCTGTGGCACGTCCCTTTACACCCTACTAGACTGTCACCAGCTGGATTTAATGATTTACAGGTGTCCTAATTGGCATTTTTCACATTAGCCATTTTGACATGTCACAGCAGGGTAAACACAGGGGTAATTAATAACATTAATTATAACCCTGTTCCGTTTTGGCAGGCCTCAACACTTGTATTTTACAAGGATTACCTGTGACACACTAAATATGACAACACCTTTATTATTTTTTCTCCTTGTCCTAAAACCCAGACATAAATGTCTTCCTATTTTCTTCTTATTTAATGTATTTGTGGCTGTATGTGATACGCAAGCTGTTCATACCAATTGCCCCAGGTGGGATTAATAAAGTTGTCTGTATCTGTACATTTGTTGAAAGTCTGGTACCTCATCCCTAAATCGACGGGATTCTTCAATGAGTTTTTTGCGTAAAAAAAAATCCTTAAAGTTCTATGGTTCAAACTAGCTTAAAATATTTTAGCGTCCCCCCCCCCCCTTCTTCTACAGAATAATATATGTCAATAAACAGCATTTGCTAAGAAGTAGCCAAGAGGAGCAAAGCTAGCTGTGGTGACGCTAACGTCATGCATCCATGGTGTAGTTAGCGTAACGTTAGCTTTGTACTTTTAATGGCCGCATTTGAAGATCACTATTTAAGATTATCTGGTGAAACATGAACTTTTGTTTGTGCAGGTCTCTCTTTTTTGTTGTTGTTGCAATAATCCAGAGTAAAAATCTGTTTGTCCCTTGAGAGAGGGAGCCCTTGGCAAAGTTTCCCTAATACGTTGTTCCTGTGGCGCTCAAGGCAAAAGGTGGGTGGCGCCACTAAGCAGTATATGAAGTTGCTCTGATGTAACGCACATTTCTTTCTTGGTATATTGTCAAGTTTAAAGGAACCAGGATCCAAATGCAAGCTACGGGAGGCAAGAACTGACGAATTTAAGATTTTATTTTTTCAAAAATAAACTGAAGCAGGACTGCTTCAAGCTGGCAAAACAAGGGACAAGATGGTGTGAACAACAGGGAGGGTGACATGAGGATCTGACAGCTAAAATAATACTAAAAAAAAAACCCGAACATAACGACCCAACAGGAAACAAGTGGGAGAACACGAGGGCAGGAAAGGAGCTGATAGCACAGGAAACACAAAGGAACAGAGCTGTGACTGACGAGGGCTAACGAATTGACCAGACTCAGGTGAATGACTCAAAAAAGGCGGGAAAAAGACAAAGACAGGGAGTTCAAAGCCAACGAAGGCACTGGAGGGAAGCGATTACAAGACAAGACAGCAGCTGATTACTCTCACAATCAAACCGCAAACGAGGAAACACAAAGATTAAAACATACCAAGGTAGGTTGTGTTACAGTTTTTCATACATCGACAGCTTACGTCCCCGTTATATTTGCTCCCACTCTTTTAATACAACTCCATCTCTCTTGAGGGTGGTGTAAAGCTGAAACCAATGGCTAATTAGTTGTTTGTCTGTCTTGCTGGACTGGAGCTGTTGGTCCTCCCAGGCTAGTTCCCTGGTGGGGGGTTCCTTCACTGAGCTGTTCTTGCAGCCTGTCAGTTGGGTGGTGCGGGGTCATAACGTGTATTTCTAGCATCACGATCTTTCCCACTCCCTGTCAGCTAGCCTTTCTAGCTTCAGCGAGCCCCCTGCCCTGCTCTTTGCGCCCTGTGCTTTCAGTGGTAAACTAATGGGCCTACAGGGTATTGTACAATATCTCTCACAGCTACTGGCTACAAAACCAATCTGTATTTTAAAATTTCGACATATCATTGCTGTTGAATCAACCTGAAATGTATTTCTTTATCTTTAAAATCACATTTCTGAAGATGTGACCCCTTTTTGTGTTTCAAGGTGATTAACTTTAAAAGGTATGTCTTCAACCGCTCATCGCAGCATTTCCACGTTTCCCTGCACTGTGCGATTTGTTTCTCACTCTTTTCAGCTGTCTTTTAATGGATATGAGGTGAATCATCTCAGAGCAACATCAATGTTCCCAGACAGGAACAGACATGATTTAACTTGACATATGTTGCCTTTTTTCCTGGTCAAGCAGCACTGCCTTCTGACTATCCAGTCCATTTGCTTTTGTTGCAGTTTAATACAGTTGCTAAGAAATAGTTTAAAAAAGAGGGCAAGGTTAGCTAAAAGGGAGTTAGCGATGTTGGACAGAATGTAAATTTAGCTTTTATATTTAAACATGGCATATTAGGTGTGTACGAGAGAGACGCGCTGGCAAAGGTGAGAGAGAAAGTTCAAGCAAGAGAGGAGCGAGAGATTTAAGAGATTGTTGAAATGTCGCAGGTGGAAATGTCAGCAGCGAGGTGGAGAGGAGTCAAACCGAGCGAGAGCAGGAGGTTGAAACCATAATTAGTGTCTGTGAGTCACTGAGTGGCCCTGTGTGATGTCACCGACTCCCCGTCCTCTGTATCCACCGCTGAGGACAAGCACGGGGGACTAGCACATCCTGCCCTCTAGCCTTTCTGGGGAACACGCTGTTCTCTCCTCTGTTTTACTACTGCACAGCTTCTAGGCTTCAGCCCTGCCTGTGTCAGCTGTAATGACCTCATCACTATTTGTGGGGTCACACTCCTGCCTGCTTTCACTGTGTGTGTGTGTCTCTCTCTCTCTTATCGTTGGCTGAGGAAGAGCAGCTGCTGCATGACTGACAGCAGAATCTAACGGCTGTAGCGAATGTCCGCCTGACCATCTTGCCGACAAATCAAAGTAACACTGGAGCAAATCAGAGCAACATATGAGTGGTGGCCTCTGTACGTTTCCTTTCTGTGAGGGACGCGACCGTGGTTTTGTGTCACGCTGTTTTCCCCTCACTGTGGTATCGCAGTGAGACAGGCAGCCAACCACTGTGAAGGAGTGTGCATGGGAATGACAAACACCCACTTGATCTCATGAACCTGCATAGCAAATGTTCTTTGAGCCACCGACATGGCCAGAAACTCGAGAGATAGGAAGGCTGAGGAAGTCAGGCAGCTCGCACAAACAAACAAAACACTGCCGAGCACTCCCAAATTTGTAAAGACAGCCCCGTTGCCAGAATACAACGCTGGCATTGTATGCTTCTGCAAACCACGGATGCGTATAATGTCAACGCTTTTCAACCAGAAGTACAATTCATGTAAAGAGGCTGTGTTGTCAAAACACAGATTACGCATATCCTGGGTTTGCAGAACAGTAAAATGCCAATGCTTTATTCTGGCGAATGGGTTGGTGAAGAAATGTGCATAATTAGAAGAGCACGGAGGAGGCAGATCTGTCATCAAGCTGTAGCAGAGCACGGCAACTGCTTCTGGATAAAAGTGCAGCAGCATAGTGCTGGTGTTTACATTCGTTCCAACGAGTACTTTCTAGGAAATGAAACCCCATTTTGGACAGTTTTCCTCCACGACGACTCCTTAATGAAACTTTCCTGCAGCGTAGGAACATTAGTTTGATGTCAGTGTCTCACATTATGCAACCGCAAGGAAAACAGGCCGTGCATCATCAAAATAAGTCAAAGATTTGATGTGCACTGTTCTGCTGGCTCGAACAACTGGTTTTCAAGAGCTAATTCCCATCCCTTCTGCTCAATAGCGAACTGGACTGACTTACGAAAGTAACAGCAACTTAATAAACTACTGGACATGAACAGGGAGACTGTTTTAATCACAATAAAAAAAATATACACCTCTCCATGATTGCATTCCATAAGTAAAGCTGTGGTGCATCAAATGTCGAAATACTTCAGACAACACTTCGCCAAACGTGTTCATTCAGCTCATAGCGGCCCAGTAAATCCCTTCACTTTACATTTGATGGTGCTCGTGCGCTACATGTAGCGACATTCCCGTACCGCTGGGATCAGCCATATTGCCCATGATTGCGGGAGGATGGGTTAGCACGTTAGCTTGAATGATTTAATCACTTACTGATATCCCCGCTATTATCAGGAAAAATGGATCCGTTTTGCGACTGACATGCGTCATTTTTTTGCAGGGTACTTCAGAACAATGGATCCAGCGTTTCCTAGCTCAAGCAGTACCAGCGGGGCTGGCCGGGGCTGGGGTGACTACCCGCTAGCAGCCCACCGCTAGCAGCACATCGCTAGCGTGAATGTGGATTAATAATGTTGTGTTGCCCAAATGTTATTAAACCAAATACATGGGATAGTGACACTTCCCAGGACTTGCGTGACACTCAACACTATATTCATTTTTTTTTAATGCAGCTGTAATTTTCTGCTCTTTAGTTTTATGCTGTATGTAGCACTAGAGGTTTCATTAAACATCTGCAGTGAATCTTTGCATTTTCATTGTACAACTTGTTGTAGTACATCGTGTGTTTAGCTCTTACAGGGCACATTTATGAGTACTGAGGAGAGACGGACAGACAAAAAGCTGGTGCAACCCAACCTAGAGCAGTAGCTGCGCAGCCCCAAACAGCAGTAATGTTTTGGTAAGTTTGTAATACAAAGGCAACTCGAAGATCAATTTCAGCTCTACAGAAATTAATTCTGAAATCAAACATGTGATGCGAGAGGTTCAAGTGTGGGGGGGAGGTGTAAATCCAAAGGTTTGTGCGGCAGTTGTTCCCTCTGTCAGTGTTTGGCACACTCTGTGCCAGGATCTGCTGATTGTGTTAGTAATGTGCCATGTAAAACAGATGGGGCAAAATGGAAGGAACAGCAGAGCGCTTGTGTGTCTGACCTACCGATGCATTTCAACAGGAAAAAAGCACTCAGGCAGTCTGAGCAAAAAATACCAACCCAACTGGTGCTAAAAATAGACTGTCTTCTGTCTGTCTGGTGTAATTCTCAGTGTTCAGCCTCTTATGAAGTGATTAAGTCAAAATTTCTGCTCGGGAGATTTCTGTCTTGCCCCCACTCTTTCTCCTGATCAGTCTTGTAAAACCTGATGTATGTAGACGTCCTCTGAGCTCATCCATCACAGAACCCAGACACTTTCTGACTATCTGGCTGGGAAATGCAGTCCCTCTGTGTTCAGCGAGTGTGTGATGATCAGATTGTCATGAGCCTCGACCAGAACCGTAAGAGACTAGAACGTCCAGCTCCTAACATTTCACTACTAAATTTTCCTGGTTAGACCACAACTAAAATACGACTTATGATCTTTTCTGTAGGGGACACACGATACTACGATCTGCAGCGGACATTGCCCCACTGTTGCAATACTTTTTTTTAAATGAAGGAAAAATGTGAAATTTTTCGATTCACAATGTTAACGCGTGTTTTTCAGTAATAAATGTGAGTATCTAGTGATGGGCATTCCGACTCTTCTCAGAGATTCGGCTCCTTTGGCTCGGCTCTCTTAGAAGAGCCGGCTCTTACGGCTCCCAAATGGCTCTTCAGTTTTCATTCAGTATCACAAGCAATTTTGATTCAGTGTTTTCATAAATGCTTTATTTTTATGTGTGAAACTTTTAAAACTGAACACAACCACAGCAATCAAATGAACAAAGTGTGAACAGAGTGTCTAGTGGAGATTGGCATTCAGGAAAGCCAGATGCCTCAGTTTGGATGGGCTGATCCGATTTCTCCTCTCTGTTACAATTTGTCCTGTCTTTGAGAAGACTCTCTCTGAGGGGACCCATGTTGCAACAATGCAGAGTCTTCCTACCATTGCCTTAACCAGGCGTGGGTAGCATGAAGCCTTGGCCTCCCACCATTTCAGTGGGTCTTCAGCTCTCTGGATGAGGGGCTCCTGAAGGTAGGACCTCACCTCCAGTACAGCATCAGCTGTGGAATTTCTCTCTGCCTTGTGTGTACCTGGCCTGTACCACTACATTCACGGTCTTTGGAGCGTCTGTCCCCCTTCCTTCTTTCACATAATGGTATGATCCTGATCTGTCCTCGCATGTGATTGACCGCATGATGTGCCCATCAAAATAAACTCCCGCCCCCGCCTGCATGGATCCTCCGCGGAACAGAGCCATGAACAGACCGCTGCTGAGCAGGCGGCTTAAGATTCGGCTCCCTCCGACGGGCATCGGCTCTTCTCGTTCACTACAAAGCATCGGCTCTTAGAGCCGGCTCGTTCGCGAACGACACATCACTATGAGTATCACAAGCTGGTTTATGTATACAGATAAATATCTATCAACTGTTATCAGCTGAACCAGTGAAAATATCAGTGGGAAAAAAATGTGCACCTCTCCTGACAATAATTAGAGACGCTTGCCATGGTCCGGCCTAGAGATGCGCTGATCTGACACCTGCTGATGGCCATACTGATCCTGGTATCAGAGCAGCTTCTTCTGGAGTTCATTTTAAACCTGTACAGATCGCTGACGTGTTTCACATGACAATAGGCCCACAGCGGGTTTGTGATTCAGCACCAGACATTGAACAAGTACGGAGATCGGCACCAACATTCTGATGTCCAGTTCATAAATGAATGATGTCAGCTGATCAGTGATTGGTATTCCCGGTCCGATTCCACGTTTGCCCCCTTCGTTATTATGTAACCAAGGATAAAAATGGAACTGGGATGTGCACCTAAACTCATGGATTTGTTTGGATGTCAATCACTCAACGTGTCAGTGTCAAGGATGGCTTATGAGACGTAGGCAAGTGTCATAGGGTAAGACACTGGCGGCCATTTTTGACAGAACCTGTCAGGATGCTCAGCAGTTATAGCTGTCATGAGGAAAAGAACATCTCTCCCAAAGAGCTCCAGGAGGTTCTTCTCCCTCAATTTGAAAATTTCTCTTCATGACCTCCACGGCGCGCTCAGTAGGAGTGCCAAGAGCTGAAATATCTGTCCGCCGTGATGAAAACAGCCGTGGCGCGATCAGACATTCACTTCCTTGTGTATGATTCCTTTGTATGGTTCAGAGTTTCATTTTTGGGTCACCCTAATCTAATCCCTAACTCACTCGGCGCACAACCACCCCCAGAAACAAATGGGCAAATCTTACTTGGTGCTTTAAGTGAATGTAGGGCCCGGCACTGGGGGCGCGGCTGTCACAGCAAATCAGTCACACAGGGCATGCCTCCGTTCTCCTGCTCAAAGAACAGCAAGAACTCCTAGCTGCCGGAAACAATGGAGAATTTTAACGGAATACATAGCAGCTGATGTGGTGTTGGTTTGTTTGGGTTTTTTTTGTTAAATAATCACATACACTCGCATCTGCATCTGTTACATGTTGCATATGTAACGGTGAATCAGCGACATGTTTGTGATGAAATGTTGGACTGCCGTTCGTGGTTCTACCAGGATTACTTTAAGCCACATTTTTCAAAGGCAGTTGCGTAGCTCCCAAACAAAAAAAAAAATGGCGGTGGCTAACAGATGTTCCCTTTGATGTTAAAATGTCATCAAGCGGAAAACCATAAAAGTGTGATGCCAGTTGTCGTTATGATGATGTCTTTGGGCAACTTCTTTCTTACATTACAAAGCAAACAGTTTGGTAGCAATTACATTTACAATTTTCAAAATCCGAAAATATTATTTTGCCAAGCAAAAGGTTTACTTTTTTCAGTTTATTTTCCTCAATAATCCAAAGTCTAGTGTAAAACTCCATTTGGCTTTTGGCCATCAGCTAAAGAAAGCGTTAGCCCTGCAAGGCTTTGTTCAGGTACACATAAATTTAGTAAGAAATACCATTTACTTTTCATGTAATTTGTAAAACCTGATTTTAATATTGTTCTGCAGAAGAAATGCTAGTAGGATTTTGGCTCTGTTAGCACTTATTGAGTCATGGTGTAGGAACAATCAGCATTGTGGCTAACTGCTAATTAGCACTGTAGCTCATGCAAACATTGAGACCACAATGAGACTTTCTAGGTGGAGCTGGAGTAAAAAATCAACCTCCACCCATGCTTAAACTTTGGTTGTGTGTGTGTGTGTGTATTGCAGTAGTTTTACGGGTAAACCTGCAGTTATTTTTGGGTACATCACCAGCAGGTCTGCTACATTCTGTTACCACCACAAGGTGTCGAGAAAAGGTCATGTTTTGGTAGAGTAAACAACCCCACAGCTAGTTTTGAACATCTGAGCGTCAAATTACATTGCTTTTTCACAGTCTACAGGACGTTTGCACACTTTTACACACTTGGTTATAACCTCATTTATTCATGAACCTGCAGTTTGATTAGCATTTAAAACAGTGGATTTCCTATAACTCACTTTGGTTTTTTTTTCTAATATAACAGAGCACCACAGTGGACCTCCAGTTAGGACATAAAAGAAAATGTTGTAAAGTCAGAAGCAGAAAAACCTCAAATAACCTCAAAATGAAGATTGTATGCTGAACATGGTGTTGTTTCCCCCTGACAGGAGCCCCAGGCTTCTCTTGCAGTTGTTTTATATGACTTCTGTTAGCTTCAGCTAGTGTCTGCACACATCCCCAGAGGTATTTACTAAATGTTTCATTCAGGTTAAGTGTTCACATTACACATTTCAGGCAACATAGACCATCTTTAAATACTTCTATTAGTAAATCATGAATAATTCAACAGCTTTGGACTTGGAAGTGTTTATAATCAATATACGGACACCAACATGGGGTTTATGATTTATGAGTGCTGGGGTCAGGTGTACACGGTCATTGCGTCTCTGTTTACCACAGATGTAACCACTTATACGACATGCTACACATGAGCGGGAGCCGAGTGGTCAGGCTCATCTTAGGGGAGGTCGGCACTTCATTACGCCGTCCGAGATCACGACAAGAGCCGGCTCCAACAAGCTAAGACCAATTATTTGGATTAATTTGACACACCCTTCCCAACCTCATTCCGCTTATGCTCAAGGAAATGATGATGTATGAGGTGTAATTTAGCCTTGAGAGGGAGAGAGAGAAAGAAATCACCCCGCTTATTGTGGCCAAATGGCATCCAGATGAACTGAGCTTATTAAGTGGTAAAAGGGATGGGAATGCACAGGTAAGAGGTTTATCAGGGCTGGTAAATGACATGACCGTTGCCATCAGAGGAGAGCCGGGAGGGGGGCTGCAACCATCCGAATGCACTTCTCATCATCTGCACCTGATTGGAGATATTACAGTTTCAGCAGGTAATGAGGAACATTGGAGAATCAACAAAGGTACTTTGATGAAACATCCCTTGTCGACTTTCCTCGACAATACGCCAGTATAGAAAATAGAAAGAGACCCTGAACTGTACTGGCCCGAGTGTCATTATTACTTGAGAATTACACCAAAGCTCATTTTAGCAGCAATGAAATCTTAAATGGGTTTATGAGAACATCATCACCACTGAGTATCAGTGAGCTTTATAAAGTAATGGATTTAAATGGAAACTCAGTGCTCGCCTTAATGAAGCATGAAAAGCATTCCCAGTTTACACAGAGAGAGCAGGAGCACGAGAGGTGAAGCCATAACAAAAGAGGAGGACCTCTATTGTCGCTTGCTTGTAAAATGTACGACCGTTCAGAGACGATGTCTGTATTTCTTTTTCCTCCCGTTTTACTCGAATCAATGTCATGATTGAGGTTTGATTTGGGGAAAATAAAGCTCTGAAAAGCATCGAAGGTCGAAATGACTGAAATATGAAGTACATCTTTTCACGTGTTGTTTTTGCATCTGCGAACCGACCAAAAGAAAAAGCTCATCGTTTTATTCAATCTGCGACACTGCATCCACCTTCGCCTGACCATTCAGGCATTGTATCGTCTCCGGCACACAGATCTATACAAGCCAAACACAAAAGACTCCTTATAGATACACCGTGCCACCTTGTACGGCTCGAAACAATACGACAAATGTACACTTTAGTGTCCCATTATGAGTTTCGTAGATTTTACAGAATCCTTTCCATCCTGTAAATGAGATAGGACATACATCTGGGGTTAAGTTGGGTTAAGGTCAGTAAACATCTGCAGCCGTTGTGGAAATCAACCATCACTTCTAGACAAAAGCTGCTTTTAAAGCCTTTACTTAAATAAAAGCCCTGGTTTGTGTGCCTACGTCTCTGCACGTCCATATCTCTGCATGCTCGAGTCCACTGCGAAGCTGTAGATTCATGTCTTTGTGGGCGTTGTCAGGATGCAGCCATGTGTTCTGTTTGCTAATGAAGCTGAAGGATGAGAAGAAAGAAACCTTGTTTATGCGATGGAGATAACAACAGCTCAATCACCAACCTGACCTGAATCCTTAATTGGTGTCATTATTAAACTGGGGACAGCTAAACGAAGATAAGTTTCCAATTTGTAAAGCAGACCGGAGATTATAACTGATGCTGTGTATCACCTGAAGACTCGGAAATGTAGTCTTCTCATTGGCTACATTTAAAGTTTGTTACACCTGCAAAGACACTAGCAGATTTATTGCTTACACTCCTTTTTTTTTATTTTTCTGATAGACGAGTTCATCAATTTAAATGGACATTTTTGAGGCTATAATTTATGGTGCTATTGAACTGAAAGGTATTTCTCATGTTTTGTCAAAAAAGCCATGGACCAAAGTAGGGCCGGAGAATATATCAATATATCAAATATCATCTAACAAGTTATATTTCTCACAAAGATTTCCGAAACATGTTCAGCATCAGGTGCTAATTTAGAATGAAGTAAGAGCCAGCCATAGACATGCATATTTAGCTAGAAGCTACTGGCGGCCGATGCTAACCAGCAAAAAATTAAAGCTGCAAGCGGCGTTGTTAGGGACTGAGCCTCCCCGCGCCCGCGTCCGGGTGGCAAACATCGGCCCAAATCCAATGGTATAAGTATGAAATTGGTGGGACTTGTAGTTGAGGAGATAGAAGCCTCAGTGTGATGCTGAGTGTGACTGTGTGTTCACACCAAATGTGAATTTGCGCAAACAGTTTCCATACAAAGTCTATGCAAATGCACGAATGAGGTGAATTTTCAGTTGGGCGGCGCGAATGAGGCGAATTCGCATGGAGAATTTCGCAACGTGAAATTTCACCATTCGCGCAAGTTGAAAATATTCAAATTTGGCGAAAAATTTGCGTTACGACAGCCAATCAGCGTTGAGGTTGTCCCAACGTCACGGCTGACTGTGTCACAAGATGGAGGACAAGTTGATTGTGGCTGAGTGTGGGAACCCGGTGCTATATGACACTAAGTGTCAAAATTACAAGAACTGGTTGAATAAGTTGGTGTCCATTGGTGAAATTCTGTCACCGATCCTAGCTAGCAGGTCGTGAAACTGGCCAGTCGTCATACGAAAATACCGCTGGAAGCGGCAGTTATCCAGACGCAGCCCCTGGAGGAGCTCGGTTCACCGAGCGGTGAATTTCACCAAGCTGTGCTCGCCTCCAGATGGTGTTGTTAACCCAGATACGACTGCGTTTAGTTTTCCGACGTATTTCGGCCTTCCACAGCAGGTACAACGCAATAGTTCTTTGAATATCCATGGTGAGATGGCGGAAAGAAACGTTGCCGGAAATAGTCGCTACTCGGGCAAGTGAGTGAATTCGCGTATTCCTGCCAATGACACAAATGGACACTAAAATGATGCGGCAGTCAAATTTGCGCGAATGACGCGACGCGAAATTCGTGTTTGGTGTGAACAGACAGGGGGCGCAGAGCTGAGAGCTGGCCCTTTAAGAACCCCTCCCCCACTGCACTGTCTGCCTTCTGTGCTGGAGTGGAGAGGGAGGAGGATTAACAGAATTGTAGTGTGAAAAAGTGAAATAACTCCGCATACGTTGGTCACAAGTGGAACATAATACCATGTTTATGTAGGGATTTTTGTCAGGAATCCAGTGGTGTGTTTTGTGAAGCTGTGGGAGTTTTTTTTGGAGATGTGAGAAGCGTTTGTTTGAGAGTATGTAGCATGAGAGGACATGGCCTCCCACTGTAAGATGAAAAGTGTCTCCCCGACTTTGAGGGCTTATAAAATCCAAACCGAGTGACTTATATAAAAATCTTTAACAACTTTTGATCAGCATTGTTTCGTGAGTAATGTATAAAATTTTGGAAGAGATACCATTAATGCCCTTGGAGGAGATCGCGTTTGTTCGGGGAGCAAAATTGTCCAAAATTGGACGTTTGTATCCAAAATGTGGACGTCCTGTTGGAGTTAGGTCAGGGGTACGTGTGTATGATTTGTGCGTCTTGGTGGGATGAATAAAACGTGTTGGTCCCATGTCTGTACGACATTCCTTTGGGCTGTTACGGGCCTTTTTCTGTATGTATTTCTGCACTATTGAGCAGAGTCTTCATTTTTTTTTTTTTTTTTTTAAATAGCAAATTTTTCACCAGCACCGACATGTGTGCCAAATTGGGTGAGTTTTTGAGCATGTTTAGGGGGTCAAATTAAGGATTTATTTGGCGGAATAATGAAGAAAGAATTTTGTCTGAGCAAAAACAGTCATTGCCACCTTTTCTATTGTGTGTAATGGAGGAAAGCGTCTTTGTGAGCTCAAGATATATTTGAACGGCGATAATTTGCCCTTTGGGTTGAAGTATTGCTCTGATATAAAATGTATTGGTTCATGTGATATCTCTCCAATCCAAAATCCTGAGTGTTGTTGCAACTCACCTTTTTGTCCACAGTCAAAGAAAACCATCAGCTACCAGTGACACACCTTGGTGGAGGTGATAACTATTAACTGTTGTTGCAAACACTGCATGATAGAGCAGCAGAAGCACATCGTGGAAGTCTTGAGTCCCCGTGGATCTATAAATGTGGTCACTCCACGATGACGATGCGGTAGTGGACACCAGCTAATATGAAGTAACCCATTAGCAGGACACAGTTGAATCTGCGGTATTGCTTTTCCATCGAGTGCTGTGACAGGTGCCATCTGATGTGCGTGCATGCATTAGTCGGTCAGCTTAAGTGAAATGTCACTTTTTACGGCGTGCCTGATTGCATACGCCTCTCAGAATGACACCAACTCAGCTGGAACTCACTGGAGGCTTCTCTGGCTAGATATTAATTTCCCTCAGATGTGGCCACAGAAGGCCTGAGTGGAAGGATGCTCCCAGTCACACGTCTCACTGCAAAACCGCAGTCTGAGCCCTCGCCTTGAGATTTCATCATCGTTGTGACTTTATTGACTTTATGCACCTTTTACGTTGGCAGCTGATTCTGTAATGAAATGTCACAGCCCCTTGTTATTTGCACGGCAATTATAACACATGTCTCTTCGCTTCTGGGTCTGAGCAGTAATTCCATATTTTGTTTCCACAAAACACCTGCCTTTGGTTGTTACAAATCAGTTCAAATATATGTTGTTGTCCCTACCATTATCATGCTTCAGAAAGGGCAAGCTGAACCTCCCAATAGGCTGGAACCTGAATATCATCTGCTATTACAATTGATAAAGCCTCAGCTGGATTTATTACAAAATCAAAAAAAAAACAAAACAACCCTCTGACTTGGCTTGCATTTGTTGCCATGGTTACTATAATAGCCACATGGTGAGTGTTAGGGAACAGTCAGGGTTTCTAAGACAGTCTTGACTGTTGGAAATGTACAAACCACAGTTGGAGACGGGAATTGATCAGCGGTTTCCCTCAGCAAAGAGCACAGCAGGCAAAACAGGTTTTTTTTTGTCTTTTATATGACATATGCGTCCGCGCCATTAGCTAGAAGACCAGTAGGAGCTGCATTAGCAGTCAATTAGTTCAGCTGTTTGCTCAACCCTCTCATGTGATCTGGCGTCACACTCTGTTCATTGTTTGTTTGTTTGTTTGTTTTCCCAAAGAGATGGTCTTTGTCTCCTCTTGTAAAGGTGGGTTGTGCTACAAATGTGAAGCAAAATCAATGGGACCCAACTACGAGGGCAGCTCTGCAAGTTTGAGCTCAATTGCTTTTGTGTGTTTGGATAGCAGAAATATTGGATGTACTGGTCCAGTACACAGGAACTTCTGTTCCTGCCCCAGGCCCATCGACAGCACGCTTAGAGATCAAACCAGTTATTAATTAAGCAAATGAGTTTAAGTAATCTTGCTTGCGGACAGGTGCTCGGAGACTAAAGAGCTCAGGTGGACTAATGTAAAACTTTTTTTTTTTGGTATGGTGCCCAGATGTGGCCCAGCCGACAATCCTGCACCTGAATGGTAAAAATCAGCTTTGTAGTTTTTATGTAATCCTGTTTAAATTAAACCAACAGCACCAATATGAGGTAACAGACAAAGTTAACTTTCCTGGGTTTGTAGCTGCAAATTTGTTTTGCTTGGATTTGTCTTTCTGTCTGGAAAAAATCCAAACCAAGGAACTTTTCCTCAGATTTACGCACTGATCTGGATCAGGCCCCTGAACAAAGACGAAGACTAAGGAAACATTCCCAGTTGCCATTCTTTCTTCTTAACCGAACTGTCAAGGTTGACATATACAATGTATAAATATTTATATGTGTAACGAACGGACAGGAGAGCAGCATCAATCTTGTCATCTAACTGAAGCAAAATATGGATTAAGCACCACAAAATGTTAAACAAATCCTTTATAGAACTCATAAACTTAACGCCCCTTCTTCAGTTTCTGTAGCGATCACAAATCAGCCACAAGATGCGATGAAATCACTTTTACACCAGAAATGGTACATATATTTTTATTTCTTTGCACACATTGAAAGCACCAACTCAGCAGTATTGGCTGGAACCAGACGAATCCATGTCATAGCCATAAATTGGACCACATGTGAGAGTCTTTGGAGACTTCGATTCATCAGGGAGGGGAGGGAGGGGGTCAGGACAGGAAAGCTGAGGGGGCAGATCTTGGGTTTCTTATTGATGAGCTCATTACTGTCAGCTCTAGCAACCAGAGATGGTTCCACATGAACACGCTCACTCCTGCAACTCCAAATTGGCATGTACGAAACAGGAAAATAGATTTTATCCATTACCTGGCCTCCGCTGTGTGCATTTTGCATGTCATTATCCTTCTCTTATGTATCAGGAGTCGGAACCTATTACAGGGGGGAGTGGGAGGATAACTATACTCTCAAACTCTCTTTTCTATAAAGTAATTTGTAGCAAAGGTGTTTCAGTCAGGCCTCTGACAGTGGCTTGGAATATTGAAGAGTTTGTGTCATTTTTAAGTGCGAAGTATTGTGTTTGTGTGTGTTTGTGTGTGTGTGTGTGGCTGTGTGTTCTTGGACCACCTGAATACAGATGGCATATTATGGATATGGAGCGCAGTGAATGACAGCACTTCCTGTTGCTGCATCTCAACAGCCAAACTGAGGAACGTATAAGGATACACTCCCTCAGCAAGAGATGACTCGATGCTTCTTCCAACTACTTTTTAAACTTTTCAGTTTACTGTTGGATTAGTGAGCCGTAACTTCACGTAGCAAGGATGAGAATTGATGGATCAATTCACCCACAGCTTCTCAGCTTAGCGTTTTTCTATTATGAATAATTGGATGGCAAAAAATTTGAATGCAAACAGACAAAGTTGCTATTGAGTCTGTTCACCAGGGTGCGTAATTATTCAGCTCAGCCTTAACTTAATTACACTGTTGTCTGCTGCAAAAAGGGAATGCTTCAATAATGCCTCAACAGGTCTTATTAGTGTTTGATTTTATTTGTTGCCCACATGTCAAAGCAAGACTGTGTACTTCAGAGGACAGTAAATGAAATGTCTCCATCCATCCATCCATTTTCTATACCGCTTATGCATGAAGGGTTGGGGATGGAGGGGGGGGGGGGGGATTGGAGCCTATCCCAGCTCACACTGGACGAAAGGCGGGGTTCACCCTGGACGGGTCGCCAGGCCGTTGCAGGGCCATCAGGAGCAATTAGGGGTTTCAGTATCTTGCTCAAGGATACTTGGACATGGTCACCGGGGGAGGTGAGAATCAAACCAGCGACTGTTTGGTTACTCTTTGGGGCCACGCCGCCCCCAAATAAAATGTCTGATATACTGAATTAAAGTTGGATTTTAACCAGTCCTGCAAGAGGGGAAACTCTCATTGAATTAGCTGAATTGTGAAAATACTTGTAAAATTTGTTCAATGCGGTTAAAGCATATCTTGCATACCTTTTTTTAGATCATTAAATCATGAAGACTCTGGAGAGGCAAGGAAACTGGACCCCCTTGATAACCTGGACATGCCACCAATCCATCAACCAGAGCACCAACCACCTATCAGCCAATCTATATGCCCTGAATTGGAAAAAAGGGCAAAGGTCACACAAGCCCCAGTTTCCAATAGTGTTCTATAAAAATACACTGGGTGACCTGCGGTTCCTCTGGGGGTTGATGAAGGTGGTATTGTCAGATTTGGCCATAATTACAGGGTAGTTTAGAAATTCTTTATTGTCCACAAGGGAAATTCCTTTTGCTCAGGTGAATGTCAATGTACAGACAGCTAAGAGATTAAATAAATACCAAAAATAGACACATTACAAACATCAATCCAGCCTTTTCATAGCTTCTTGTTATCTTGTTTTCCATCCATCCATTTTCTACCCCTTGTCCTGTTAAGGGTCACGGGGGTGGTGGAGCCTATCCAAGCTCCCTTTGGGCGAGAGGCAGGGTTCATTGTGGACGGGTCACCAGTCCATCTCAGTACCAACACATAGAGACAGACAACCATTGACACTCACAGTCACACCTACGGTCAATTTAGAGTCAGGATTAACCTCGTCCCCTCTTGATGTCTTTGGACTGTGGGAGGAATCCGGGGTACCAGACAGAACCCACGCAGGCACAGGGAGAACATGGAGACTCCACACAGAAAGATCCCGTGCTCGAGCCCGGAACCTTCTTGCTGTGAGGCGGCAGTGCTGACCACTGCACCACCATGTCGCCCAATTAACAAAGAAATTACAAACACTAAAATTAAGGTCCAGATCATTGTGCACTGCACCTGGCAAGGGTTGGCCCTGTCACGCATTCAGCCTGTTTCTGTTGTCAGTTGGCTTCTGCCTTCCTCTCTGTGTGGGTGTGGAGTCATCAGGTGTTCCCGAAGCCCTGTTCTGACATTATACCTGTGCAGCCCAGGAAGTATTCAGGCCTGCCTGACTCTTTACTAGTCTGCCATTTCTACCTCTGGCCTCGCCTGATCTTTGTTTCGTCTACCCTGTCTGACTCCTCACCAGGTGCTCCACTTCTCAACCTGCAAACAACCTCATAACCCCCCCCCCCCACCCAACTATCATCTCCTGCTGTAAGATTTCAGCCAGCTCAGTTTTTTTTTAACCCTTAAAATATTTTTCCACCTTATCCTCTGAACTAAACCTGTTTTTCAGAGCCTTGAATATTTTTGTGACATTTTTCCCCAAGAGTTGTTTTAGTCAATGACTTACACTTTGATTTCGCTCTGCGGTGTTTATGTCTGAGTGTGTAGTCTTTGGTTTTTACAAGACCCCCCGGGCTGATCACCCTCCACAGTTTGGCCGTGTTGGAGTCTGAGGGTCCTCCATATTGAGCCAGTAACTGGAAGGTAAGGAGGCTCTTTTTATGGCAGAGAATGAGATTGGCTACATCCAGGTGGGTCAACCTGCATCGGTGGTATTGCAGGCGTTTTCTTTACAATTGGTGGCGTAAGCCCACTGTCAACGTTGGGCCTGGGATAGGTTCCTGTCGCTGCTGACCCTCTTTGGCGCCACAGGAACAGCACTGCGCCAGAAGTCGAATGAGGAGCTCATTCTTCTTCATTTATCTGGGGAAAGTGCTGCTCATACCAACCAGTATGGCCCCTCCACTTCCATTTCAAAAATGTTTTCTGCAAACATCTTGGCCTTGCTCTCCTTCTCTCTCTGTTTTGTGAAGGATTACATGGCTGGGCCCGAAAACAAGACTTCCAGTAATCAAGTCTGAAAGCTATCATTTGTTAAGGGGATAATTTAGTTTCACCAAGCCAGTGCTGATGCATCTTGTATCATGTCGTAATATGATCATATTTGTTCCTCAAGAGGCAACGGTGAGTCACTGTGGCTGTGCCGTTACTCGTGGAGTTAACTCCCTTTCTCCAGAGCTCTTCAAGCCTTTAATGGAACTCCAGAGAGCCACACAACTTTAAACGAATATCCCAGAGGTGACACTGATGTGAAACAGCTATTCAGTGCCCTGTAGGCTTGAGTGTAGTTTGAACAACAACATACAACTGATGCATGCTGTTTTTTTTTAAAGATCACTTGTAGGAAATAAAAGGTTTTCAAGTGACTTTTGTTAGTATCAAGGGTGGTTTAGCCTGTCTCCCAGTTGCTCGGGAGTCATCAATCCAAAGGAGCTGTATCTTGGACCCACGTAGTTAATCTCACCACTATCCTGCTCTGTCAGGATAAGTAACAATGCTAAGTCTTCATTTACCTCCTCTTGCAGCTCACCTCCCTCATAAATAAACTAATTAACTTGATCTGGACAGTGGTGGGTGTGTAGAGGATGAGTAAACCGTCTGGTGTCGGCAAGCTCACGGTATGCACACGGGGATATACACAACTAGACGTGCACATCTATGTGGAGATCCAGAACATGCTCGTATATTCTGACCCACTCGCTCCTCAGCTGCACTCCATGTTATGTTGTGCGGAGGTCCGGATGAATACAAATCAGCCCTCTCCTGTCTATCTGGGTTTAGAGGATTGAAGCTTTGTCAATAACCAGAAAAATGTCAAAGAAAGTGTGCGTTCGGTAGATGTTAGGTGACTTTTAGGTTGCTGCAGATGAAAGATGACCAGTCATGGTGGTATATTTAGTTTTGATTCAAAAATATTGGTCCTTCTTTGCCCTATCGGAGATATTCACATGCCTTGGGACCAAAGACAGCCTGGGTCGACCATCTGAATTTTAGTTGCCACAACTGTGCTCTTACATCTTCTCGCCAACCTATAGAAACGCAAGAAAGATGTTAAAGAAAAGTTCGCAAGAAAAAGTAGAGGAACTGCAGCTCACTGGTGCAGCAATACACCACAATATATGTCAGCCTCCAAACTTATACATTATTTAATGTTGTGGCAGTTCTTCACAGCTGTAGAAGTTGTCAGTCGCTCTGCAGTGTCTTTGCACACTCAGTATGGGAAGTGATTATTGCGGATTGCCTGTAGTTTGACTTGTGTCATAGCCTACATTTCAGTAAGTGCTCCATTGTACAGACAACAACACAGGTTTATTAGATCCACTGTGTTGCTTGTAATAATCCTCCAATCGTGCTGAAATCTCAGTCCGTAGGGGGCTGAAGAGCGATCTGCCGTTTGGACATCTCTCTTGTGACATCCCTCGTCATCAGTGGGAAGACGACGCAATGGACATTCTGCTTCCGTCGCAGTATTTCAGGGATGATAATCCCTACCATAGGCTTTATGGAGTTTCAAGTCTCAACGTTCATTTGAAAGTTTCTAAAATAGGAGATAAAGTAGCGTATGATTGCGGCTGTGGGTAGCTTGTCATCGATAAGTAGCTACTCATGCGGATTCTTTCTTTCCACATGAAGATGGTAGAGGTCACATCAAGCGAAATAAAGGACAAATATGGGTTTAGCAAATCTTGATTCTTCCACTTTGGTCCAGACTATCTTATCTAAACTTTGGCCTTCTTCAGACTACAGTCCCAAATCAGACCTTTTTCTGTGCACCATGTTATTTACAAGAGATGGAGTGTGGATTTGTTGTGTCCCAACATCACCAACCTACCTGCATGGGTTGCTGAGGTAAAGACAGAGGCACCAGGAACAATGTTTGCTAGTGTAAAAACTTCCCTTTACCCCTTGAAAAATTGTCTGGTCCTGGTAGTTTCCCTTGAGCACCGCCTCCTCAGAACCTCCACCCAAAGTGCCAGCAAACACCTTATTTCAACATCTGTCCGTGGATTGTTGTACTGTCCTCCATGTGTGTCTATCCCACGCTCCTGTTATGTTTTGCTAGCTTAGCTTAACTACATGAAAACCCTTTAGCCACTTTGTTGGACTTCAGTCTCTCTGGTTTTGACACTCTTTTGTGTTGAAGGTGAATCAAAAGACACATTTGAGCTTCCAGTGTCAGTGGAAATCTGACTGGAATCGCATTAATTAAACTCCAATTTAAGTCGTACTTCAGTTTGTTGTCGAGTGCTATGCGCTAAATCTCAGGATTATCGTAAATAATCTATTTAATAATTTATCATTAATTAGTGTTAATCTCATGTCAGCATGTACGTAGTAGTTATTGAGCCTTCAGTATCAGTAGCAACTAATGGTTGGAATACTTTGTATTCCACCATGATGCTGTTTTTACATCCTCAGCAAATCGCTTTCTTCACATCTACCAAAGACTCCAAAATAACCTCTCCTACTCTGCACTGAGTGCAGATATTATACAAAAAAAGCCAATCTATTGCAAAATCCCTGACAGTATAATCGTATACATTATTTCGGGGGAGTTGAGGAAGAGTGGGGGAAAAGGTAATCCATTTTAATAGAGCTGTCTGTATCATTGGCAACTTTCCCATTGTGAACCTCCTCTCAGTTTCATATGAAACACAACATGCAGTAAGAGAGTGTGTGTGTGTGTGTGTGTGTGTGTGTGTGTGTGTGTGTGTGTGTGTGTGTGTGAGCACAATACTGTAAATAATAAGGGAGCCACAGTAGCATCAGGAAACTGCAAGTCTTGAAATAGCTTTGAGGGGGAAGAATAAAATTCACTTTAATGATCAAGCCCTTTATTGACTTTTTGAGAAATCCAATATTCAGCCTGCAAGCCAGTGAGAATCTTTCTAATCGCACTGCAATTTCACGATGGTCTCCGGGACAATAAGCATTTATAACCTTCAAACAGACATGACAGGCAGCCGCGTACACACACTCACACACACGGCGACTCTGCCTGTATATCTACATATGCACATGTAACGCACATTGGTTTTACACTCAGTCTTAAATGTGGTTGGTCCTCAGTCAACTGTAATTGATGACTTTCTGTCACTGTAATTGCAGGGTTGCATATTCATGCAGATGAACGGCGCGTGAATTCATATGGCTGAACACACGTGAACATACGGAACGATCTGTCACCTCTGTTCCTGTCACACCTGGGCTCTTCTTCTCTTGTTCCCAATGTCATACACTGCTGGCCCTCATCACACTGCAGTAGCCAAGGATGAGACAAAACATGATTTTGTCTGGCAGACAGGGTCTGGCACTGCATTGATACATGGTAATCCAGCTGTCAGCGAGGAGCTGGGGGATGGAGCTGCAATGGAGAAGAGAGAAGGGGAACAGAACGAGAGAAAAACAAAGACAGGAGGATAAAGAGACAGTTTGAGTAGAACACTAAGAATAGCGGACCACACATATACAGCTCTACTAGGGCCATCGATTGGTATTCTAATAAATTGCAAGGGGGGAAAAAAGGAATTTCATTGTGAAAATTAATATTCAAATGTGGTGGTGGAGCACTGCCGCGGTAGACTGACAGGTCGCCCTCCCCGCCTCGTTCGCTTGTTCGTTCATTCGTGACGAGCTACACAGGCAGCTGACACATCAGCCAGGAAGTGGTGTCATGATCCGGTTCAATAAGGCCGTCAAGTCCATGCGGTGGTTTGAAGATCAGCCGTTCACTGATGATGTGTTAGACAGGCTGTAGTTTTCCACATTCACAGAGACCCATAGCAGATAGACACTCCAATCGTGTAAATGGCTCTTACAGAGAAGTGGGTTGGGGTCTGCTGGCTTCACGCAGAGTCTATGAATTTCCTCAGTGTACGTGTTGAGTTGCACCATTGTTTGTCTTGTCAGTCATTCAAAAATCAGTTTATTTTGCTGCTCATTCAGAACAGACTGATAGAAATGGTGAAATTGTAAGAAAACAAAAACATCTCCCTGCAAAAAAGGTTTTATGCTTGCTTGAGGTGTTTCTTTTTTTGCCTTCTTTTGAAAAAGATTAAATGCACACAAGATGAACCCCCAACCCCCCCCCCCCCTTTTTTTTTGGTCCAAAATACTTCTGATGCACCAAAACTTTAACTTGACAAGCTGATATTTCCAAACTTGGTGTCAGCTCCAGCCACTAGCGTTCCCTCCACTGACATCTTCTGGCAACATTTCGTAGCTGCTGACGCACATTTCCTTTTTTTTTTTTTTTTTTGAAGTTCACTTAAAATTTGCTTGACAACTTAACGTAAAACAAACATGTAGCCATAACTACAAAAGCATCATATCTCACGTTTTGCTCTCTTTTGTACTTAAAGCACAAAACTAATTTTCAGTGGAGCTCAAGCCTAACCTGCATGTGTTTGTTTTCCAGCCATACATTCGACTGTAATGGTGACCATGTTTAGGGTCATGAGGACAGTCACCGCAAATGTTCCCTATCCAACGTTTTGAAAACGCGACACCTTTTTTTTTCCCACGTGACAATAATAACCTGAATGAAACAGACTCGTTCGTGTTATTTTTTTCCCCCCATGGAACATTTCATGTTTTCCATGTTTTGTGCAAATTAGCTGCAATTTTAAAGCTCACAAGGCTCCATAATCTTAACAAAAGGCTGAAACAATGGAGAGAAAGTGTTCTGAAATGACCAGTTCACAGGTAAGAAGGTTTACAAGTGCCGTCATCCGTTCACAGCCCTGAGCTGAACACCTCTGGCGTGCTTGTCAGATGGTCTGCTTGGAAACCCATAATTTTGTTCGCTACTCCACATGACATTAAGCCATGAAAGAGCCCACTGAGGAGCTGGTAAATAATCCGTCTTGCTCGTATGCACTTCATCAGCTCATGATCCTTGAACCCAAGACTTGATTATCAGCTGAGCAGGCAAGACAGATTCATCAGTGGCCCTGACCGCCGCGAGCCCCGAAGGATCGACAGTGATACATTTTTGCGCAGACAATTGATGTCTTATTAACGTCAGTGGGAATATCTCCCATGTTCTCCTCAAGTCTGCTTAAATACAATAACAGTGACATGTATAAATGCATTAAACTATCCCACTATGACAGCCAGAGATGCTATCAAGAGACAAGCTATCAGTGTATTGATGAAATGTCTCCAGTGGCAGTATTGATGATGTATTGATTTTGCAGTTAGACGTTTGGGTTGATTTGGTGGCAAATGTCAAGTGAAGCTCTTGTGTGACTTGCTTCTTCTCATCTTAACCGCAAACAACTGCCCTGTGGTTATAACATCTAAATAAAGTGGCATTTGTGCATCCTGCACTACTCAGCCACGTCATGAGAATGTCTCCGCATTTATGTTGTAAACTCCGACAAGTTGCAGTGTACAAATGGGAATGCTCTCTGCAGAAAGTACGCTTTGGAGTGAAAGAAGGTGGGAGGGACCCAGTGAAAGTGGCCCGCCAGGGGCTCCTAGGTGGGACAACGGTGACAGGCTTTGACGTAGCTGAGGAATAAGACGACTCTCATTTTCTGTTGTCACGAACCAGCTCAAGGCTGGAAGACAGCAGGGACACCACAAATAAAATGAATGAAACTGGAAGAAAATAAATTAGACAAACTGAGGAAGAGGGCAACCTCAAGGGTATATAATATTTGTAGTTCATGCCATCAAAAATGTCTGCTTTACAAAACTCATCGGTTGTTAGGAAGGAACACGCTGATTTTACACCAATTTGCTTAATATAGTGCAGAACATACACTGTTCCCTCTGCTAACCGGTAGTTTGCTAAACAAAACGAATGGAAGCAGGTGGATGGTGAGTGCATGTCACTTCATCACAAGTCATTAAATAGAGGTTAAAGGTCTTGGTTCATCCTCAAGTGATCCTCCTCATTCTAACCTTAACGGTCCGCCATGGTTAGTGGTTGCTCTTTTTTTAGAGCTGCGTCAAATCAACGCCCCCTCTCGGGAACATAGTTCCGCCTTTCTGTCTTATTCTAAAATTACAATGTTTATGGGTTTGCTAGTTATATTAATGTTGGCAAAGACAGTTGTGGAGAAAAGCATATTCGATGACTTTGACAAGTCCGTCCATCCACTGTCATGCGCTGTGCTAAGCTAACTAGCGGTCAGCTGGTCTCTGTGGGTCCCTGATGGAGCACAGATGAGAGAAGGGGATCTGTCCTCTTGACTGGCTCTGGAGGGAATGACAAATAAGCATATTTCCTAAAAGATTGTAGCAAAACAAAAGAGACGGAAGCCATTACTGTGTTCAATCATGGGCGAGTCAGCAGTAAATCATCTGTTCTTCATGTAAGGAAAAAGCGAGAGTGAATCTCCAGAGTTAGATCTATTACAGATTCTCACTTGTTTTCTTCATGCTGTTGTGGCCGTGTTTACTTTAAGGATAAAACCCTGCCTGCATGACATTGTACAGATTTGAAAGTTTTCTGTTTACTCTGTGCTTCTTGCTGTAGCAGTGCAGCACATTTGGCATACACAAATATACTTAGCTGTTCTTATTACCTCCCCGTGGGTACATATTGAACAGCTCCAAAAGAAGTGGAGGGGGTGGCGGTGAAGATGGTGGCTCAACACCAAACCAGCCAGAAAAACAACATATTTGTCATGTTGAGCAAGCGGCCGCTCTCCACCTTCTGCTTTTATCCAAAATAAAACAGGTTAATTCAAAGCAGCTGCATCATCCAGCCGACCATCTTCATGTCCACAATTAGTGAGGGAGGCAGGGTAGCAGCTGTGTGGTGCAGCCCTGACGGGGGCACTGTGGAGACATGGACAGAAACGGACTATTCTGGATTCAAAGAAGGATGCAGCACAGTTGATCAGAATAAAGATCTGTTCTAATGGGGGACATATGATGAACAATACTCAGTACTAACAAAATGCTCATACATAGGGGCTTTTCTTGTGATAACAAAAAAAGGAATTAGAGGGTGTGAAACATA
Source organism: Aulostomus chinensis (assembly GCF_037954235.1). Lineage (NCBI taxonomy): Eukaryota > Metazoa > Chordata > Actinopteri > Syngnathiformes > Aulostomidae > Aulostomus > Aulostomus chinensis. Next base: position 19,652,487 of record NC_141339.1, read on the forward strand.
AGGGAATGGAAACCATAAATTGCTAAAGCTGGCATCATCCAATGATAAGACCCTGTTTGCATTTGTTATGAAATTCTCTTTAATCAAAACAAAGCTGGCCTGTTTTTGGTTTTGTCTCTTCACCAAATTACTATGCAAGTAATTTTACACATTTATACATTTTTAATGACACACACACACACACACACACACACACACACACACACACACACACACACACACACACATATATATATATATATATATATATATATATATATATATATATATACATATATATATATATATATATTAGGATGTTGAAATGAAGGAAAAGGGGCCAATTTCAGCATCATGGCAATGTGCACACTGTGTTCCTCATGTTGTGGGGACATACATCTGTTTTCGTAGTTTGAAGACTCAACTCCCTTTTGGGGACAAAAAGCAAGTCACCATGAAGGTTGGGGTAAGTCAAATGAATATAAGTCAATGTAGTGCCCTCTCAGGTCTGGGTGTGTGTGTGTGTGTGTGTGTGTGTGTGTGTGTGATTCTGAATGGACAACTAATCAATAAATGGAGTGCAGGGCAGATAAAGAGAGCAGATACTCATTTCTGAAGTAAATAGCCCCATTTTTATTGTGACCAAATGAGTGTGTCATTGATTAATTATTAAGCACACTCAGAGGAGACTTTCAGCAGCATTGAGCTACAACCTCATTCCCCCTGAACACTTCACGTCCTTGGTCCACGGGCTATGTTTTTGAATGTTGTAGGATATTAATTCATTGTCTTTGATTTAATTTTTCTATTGTATTGACCCTCTTTTGAGATGCAGCAGACGCTTGTTTGAATCTTGGCTGATGTCCATTCTGTTTAAACTAGGTTACTTTTGCTCCTCCTTCACGGGGAGGGAGTCTATTGACCTGGCATCATATAGTTTGACAGCTAAAGCTGCTACAGTACAACAATGTCAATACTCCAATGCTATTTCCAGCTCCTTGTTATGCCTCCATTGGAGCGCTCATCAGGGTGTATTTCTGCTTAAACAGAGGACATCAGCTGATGAGGCTGACATTGTGTCCCAGGACATTTTGCGTTCACACTGCTAAACGCATGTGCCGCCTACGAATGGGGACCCAGTGACTGGATCTCAGTCTGGGTGTGTGTATCTGTAGCTGTCTAGTAGTGATTATGTCACTCAGGACTCATACCAGGTGTGAACTGGCCCACTGCTGCCTCGCCAGGTGTAAAGGAGGCCACATTGTTATCTTGTAAGGGGTAAATGTGCCCCCTTTGGCAAGAAGAAAGGTCTTTTACTTTCTGATAATTGACAGCGTCACGAACACAAGGCACCGGTACTTCAACAACTTGGGGCCACGTCTCCTCCTCTAGTGGTCATTTGCAGGCTTTGCTGACAACAGGAACTGGCAATGCATCATTTCTGGTGAGTGTGACCATGTGCCAAATCCTCCTGGTTACTTGGGACTACCGTGGGGAAGTACCTCTCTGAGTGATTAGTACCCACCATGGGGAAGTACCTCTCTGGGTGATTAGTACCCACCATGGGGAAGTACCTCTCTGGGTGATTGGTACCCACCATGGGGAACTACCTCTCTGGGTGATTGGTACCCACCATGGGGAACTACCTCTCTCTGGGTGATTGGTACCCACCATGGGGAACTACCTGACTGGGTGAACTACCTCTCTCTCTCACCCGCCTGGGGAATAGGCACTGAGGACTGAATGATCCTTCTATGCTACTGTGTGCACTGACACCAGGTCAACCCAATAACTTGAATAACACTACCTCCAATATTTCTGCAGCAGGCCTCTCTTGACTCTTGCAACAGAATATTTCTTTAAAAAAAAAAGAAAGTCCTTTGATGTAGGATTTCTTCTCCAATTTGTCTGGCAGTAGTCATCCTGCTCAAATTGGTCACCCAAATTATGATGGTCTGCAGGGTGAAGTTGAGAGTTTTTTTCCCATGTGGAGCACAAATAGCCCCTCAGCATGCCCCTTTTTCCTCCCAAGTTATTTTACAAAAGTAGAGCCCAATGGGTTTTTTTTTTTTTTTTGCGCCACAAAAACACAAACCATTATTTACTTTTATGAATCTTTTAGAGAAAATTGAGCTACAATTTCTGTACTCCCACTCTTCCACGGACAGCTCAATCTCTCTCTCATTGTTACACGTCTTGCAACAACACCTCTTGCGTGATTCCGGAATATATTTCTCCTCGAGTGAGATGACACACCGTATCTATGTTACTCTGTTACAAATACCCACTGCAGCCATTTTGCCTTTTCTGGTTGTAGTGTTCCCTCTGAATATTGGATGGATTCCAATAGTTTTTGCTGGAGCAAATGAACTGTAGTTGAGAAAACGCCCTTTATTGACCCTAAAGGTATTAAATAGGACAGTGTCACACCCCTGTCATTTATAACGGCAAAGCTCTTTTATTGAAAGAGGACACGATGCAAAAGAGTCAGATTTTCTTCTGCATTTATGGCCTATTAGGAGTCTCTTTCAGGCCCTGGGAAGTTCTGAACTAAAAGACAAACTGAAGTAAAGACAGTGTTGGGTGTTAAGAATACTTCAGATGTATGGATATGTCTGAGTTGGAAGTGGAAATGATGAACTTTGAGAAAGGAACCAGACAGTTCATGGTTCCTGCTTGACAGATTCTGTCTGGTTTGCCTCAATATTCAGCCATTATATATGAACAAAACAAAGTTTTCCTTTTTAGAAACTGATCTATATAATCCTCAGAGTAAATGTGCCATTTCTTAACTGTGAATTTTACATAACATAGATGATGCTGCTAGTTCTGCATCTTACACCGACATTCACAGTGACCTAAAAACATGACGAGACAGAGACTGGATAATGCTCACACATGCACGTTCAACAGCAAACATGCAGGCACACACAAACCTGCATCTGCAGGCTTATACGCGCCTGCAAGGTAGAATAAGGCAACGTCTCTGTTTCCGGGAGCTAAAATGTAAAAACTGGCAGAACTGCCTGGAGATTTGGGAATCAAAGACGTACCTACAATTGATTTTTATGTTTGTCCACTCTCCCTGCATCTAAATGAGGAAAGAAAATGCATGTAAACACTGGCAATGCAGCCAAGAAAGTACAGGTTGTTCCGGATACTCAGCCTGAATTTATTAGGTAATATAGCACAATAAGACCTCTACATCACAGGTGTGTGTGTGTGCGCGTGTGTGTGTGTAGTTAAATAATGTTTTGGGAGAGTGGGGAAATCTTGCCTACACCTCCTGCTTCACTAAGTGTGAGGGTTCGTGGGGGGGGGGGGGGTTAATGCATGTGAATGGATGAGTGCCAGCCATGCAAGGTGAGTAGCAGCAGAGGTTTTTAATACTGGCTTAGTTTGCTCTGCACACGTGCAGCACAAACAGAGCCGTTTCTATGGAGACGCTGTCATTTGAAATGCCTGGAGGATGGCTTTGAGAGATGTGACATGCGATGATGCGCGCGGCGTATCTGAATTATCGACTGCAACCTGTCTGGCGACTGTGATGCTCCAAAACAAAAAACAAAAACAAAAAACATTCACCTTACATGGCAACTTGTATTTTAACCATTGTTCTTCATGGTTAAAAAAAAAAAGGTTACGTAATAAATTTGACAACTCTCAGAGGGAGCTTGAACTCTAAATGCTGCTCTTAGCACAGTGTGAGAGTTTCAGTTTGATTTTTGTGAGATGTGTGGGTGGGTTTTTTTGGGGGGGGGGGTGTCAGCTGACTCAAAACAGGAAGATACAATTTCAGACTTGTACCTTGATTATTCCAAACTTTTGATTTCCTTTCAGTTCTCTGATGAGCTCCGCACTTTAATAATGATGAACTGTTACAGTGAAATGTAGTCACCAAATCAACCCTGATGAGTGAGATTTGTGAGGGAGGTTCTAAATGTTGATTTTTTTTGGATAAATTCTCTGCTGAACTGCCCAACTGAGCGCGATCCTTCAGTCCTGAGTCAAATATCTAATTATGAATATTGGGACTGATATTGGAAATGTGCCGATTCACATTGTTGTTCATGTCTGAACAGAAAACATATTGAAAACACTAACTACCATAATCTTCGTTAATCTCAATTTTGATTTATACGATGAAAGTTTCAGCCTTGTTTCTTGTTGAGATCACTTGACGTCTTATATCTTGTATGTCCCGGAGACTAAAGTCTGACCACAAGTTTGATCCCCCCTCCCGCCCCATTCACCCTGAGTGGCAACTTTTCAGGTTCATCCATTTTCTACCATTTATCCTGTTAAGGGTTGGGGGGGGGGGGGTGGAGCCTATCCCAGCAGCCTTCAGGTCAGAGGCGGGGTTCACCCTGGACAGGTCACCAGTCCATCACAGGGCCAACACATAGAGACAGACAACCATTCACACTCACAGTCACACCTACGGTCAATTTAGAGTATCAATCAGCCTCGTCCTCTCTTGATGTCTTTGGACTGTGGGAGGAAGCTGGAGTACCAGAGAGAACCCACACAGGAACAGGGAGAACATGGAGACTCCACACAGAAAGATCCTGTGCTGGAGCCGGGGGTTGGAACTTGAAACCTTCTTGCTGAGGCGACAGCGCTGACCACTGCACCACCGTGCTGCCGTAATAAGGTTTAACAACAACAAAAAGATAAAAAAGTTGACAAAGCACATCTCTGCTGGGAGCCTGAACCCAAGATGTTGCTCTTCACACAGTTTGTAAGAGTGTGATTTGACATCTTTGCGCTGGCTATGTGTGTTGGGGTTTGTGATGTCATCTGTTGTGAAAAAATTCCCCTTTTTCCTCACCTCACCCCGCTTCTGCTTTTATACCCTTTGTATTTCTGTGTAGATACTAATCTACGGACCCATTTAAAGAAGAAACAAATCACTTTTTTCCTGAAAAACTATCCACAATTTGCACTCTGTTAAAGTTGAGTGTTTCAGAAAAAGTTTTCGTCAAAACGATGGTGATGGAATTGGGAACGTTCTCAATTCAGCACTTTTGTTTAAAGATTGAAACCATCAGGGATCTAAGAAATGTCAAATTATTAACAGGGAACTCCTCAGTTGAACATCATATCATCTCCAGAACGACAAAAAGCCCAGATGTGGCACAGTACCGCCGAGTATTTTGCAGTTTGGCGTCAAGCTGGCATTCAAAGAGACTGAGATCATCTTGTACAATTACTCCCTTCCTACTGGGAGGTCTGACACACCACTGCTCTCACTGTTGAGGAATCCCGATTCATGCATATTTATATAGATCTACTATGGCTGTTCCATGTAGGCCTTCTCACTTTCTCTACCTGGCCGCCAAAAGCGCCATATATTAATGCGTTATCTGCGTCGAGTTGAGGCGATGCATGTTGACATATTTGTTCTTTTTTCTTTGTCGATTGTTTGAGCATCACCCTACAAAATTCCTGCAGCATGAGGCCATCGGTGTGCTTAAGCCACAGCAGAAAGAAAAAAATGACTTCAGACCTCTCGCCCACAGCGACACTGAGCAGAGTTTAATCACAGGATCATGTGCGTCATGATATGATGTCCCTGCTGCACCACCTGCTGCGCTTAGGTTCCTAGCAACGACGAGCTGCATCCGTAAAAACATTTCCCATGGAAACGAATGTGCTAGGCTTGAGGTCACACACAGTCAGAAACCACCTTCATCTGCCGCCTCTGGCTAGCAGCCTGTTGCTAACTGTGAATCTTTTGGTCAAGAGACGCGCAGGCAATAGTCGCTACATCACACACACATACACACACACACACACACACACACTAGAAAAAAACCACAAACATGGCAACAAATGTAGGACCAAGTGTAAGACTGCAAAAATATTTAAAGTTGGAGTTGTGGTCAAATGCAGTCATGCCGCCTCAAAGTCTGCTGCTCAGTTCTCCGTTTGCATTCATTCCCATTTATTCCAGTTAATTCCACCTTTCGCAAAAGAAAAGGTAGAAATTCTTAAACTTGCTGAGTTTAACTTCCTGTGTAACGTTTACTTGCAAGCCTATGTCTCACTCCTGGCTCGCTGTTAACTGGGTTAGATCGTCACTCTACGCATTACTTTCAGTAGCTGTAACAGTGAATCGTGAAAGAACAGCCAGCCTGGCTCTGTGTCGACCTGTGGACCCGTTTTTTTCCATCGTGTCGTTCTCTCGCTCTCATTTTCATTCTCAGCGGGTGATTTCTGCGCCGACCTATTCTGCAAGCCGCTGTTTGTGTGCGCGTGTCAGTTGAAGTGTGGTCTCGCGGCGCCTGCCCTCATCTGAGAGTAATAACAATAAGAATACGTTATTAATTCCACTCAGGGGAAATTTAAATAGTTTCAGCAGCATTTACAGAGGGAAGAAGAAAGGAAAATATAAATCAAAATAAAGAAAATATTGATGAAATAAGAAACAAACAATAACTAAGATGAATAAATAACATTTATATTGGACAATTAACAGAAATATTTCCATAAAGTATGAAAAATAGGAATAGGTTATTGCACCATTAATTGCACATTGCTGAAAAACAGACACATGAATGATCACAGCCTGATGGCAGGAATGACCCGTGGTAGCGCTCCTTCTCACACTGAGGGTGCAGTCTGGAACTGAAGGAGCTGCTCAGGGTGTCCACAGTGTGGTGCAGGGGGTGGGAGGTGTTGTTCATGATGGATGATATCTTGCCCAACATCCTTCTGTCCGCCAACTCCCGGGTGGTGTCCAGTGAACAGCCCAGGACAGAGCTGGCTCTCCTCTCCAGTTTGTCCAGTCTCTTCCTGGCCGTGACTCCACTACCCCAGCACACAACGACGTAGCGCACTGCAGAGGTCACCACAGTATCATAGAAAGGCTGGAGTCGGGCCCCGCTAACCCCGAAGGACCTCAGTCTCCTCAGCAGGTGGAGGTGACTCTGGCTCTTCTTGTAGAGGCCATTGGTGTTATCAGTCCAGTCCAGTTTATTGTTCATGTGGAGGTTTCCTACGGAAATCAATCACAAGCTCCCTGGTCTTGTTGGTGTTCAGCAGCAGGTGGTTCTGCTCACACCGGTCCAGGAAGTCGGTGATGACCCCTCTGTGCTGTTGCTCGTCCCCCTCTGATATGCAGCCGACGATGGCTGAGTCATCGGAGAACTTCTGCAGGTGACAGAGGTCGGAGTTGTAGTTGAAGTCCGCAGTGTGGCAGGTGAACAGGAACGGAGAGAGCACCGTCCCCCGGGGGTCCCCCGTGCTGCAGGTTGCTACATCTGACACACAGCAGTTCATCCTCACACACTGTGGTCTGTCAGATAGGTAGTCAACAAGCAGCCAGATGTTGGTCCACGCCGGCCTCCTCCATCTTCCCCCACAGCAGTGATGGCTGGATGGTGTTGAAAGCACCGGAGAAGTCAAAAAAACGTCACTGAGCCAAAGTGACACCACGGTCAGCTGACTGAGCGTGTGTGGCCGCGCAGGCAACAGGCAGGAACACACAGGAACACGCTGACATTTAAAAGACTCACTCTGTGGAGTGTTGAGTGAGTTCTCAGTAACATCAGAGATGCTGTTTTGAGCTGAGTTATACCCCAGCGTTTCTGCTCCACTCATCTAACAGATAGCAGCCTCGCTGTTTTCTGATTGGCTCCCCTCCGTCGAGCTTTTTCTACAGCAGTGCTGAAGTCCATTACTCCCTTGCAATGTTAATCTCAGCTCTTCCTGCTGCTCTGGAGCAGTAAAAGCCTTCAAGCAGTTTGTACAGTTTTGTTCAGCTCGGGGGAATCTGTCCTTCTGATCATTTTAACTTTTCTCTCTGTATTATGCAAGTTAATGCATAAATATTGTAATTCTTGTGATGTACAATAGCTCACTTTGTTCTGCTGCCATGGAGATTAACCCGCACTTGATAATATGTTGGATTTAGATTTATATTCTCCCTATATGTTAAAGAGTTTGTAACTTTTGTGTGTTTTATACATTTCCTTTGGTGTATTATTGATATGTTGTGTCTTTGATGGTCTCCACTACTTGCCGTTGTGATGGACCGCAGGGATTACGACGCTTCCACAACATCTAATGTGAAAGCATCAAAGCATGAATAGCCAAAGATGGAGTAATAAAAAGAAAAACATCAAGAACATTACAAGGCTTCAACAATTCAAAGCACACATATATACTGATGTCGGTTGTAGGCGTGGCAAGAGCTCAGTGACGCGCCTGTCCGTGTAATGTTCCTGCTTTCTTTCACAAGACAGCGTATTCCATGTAATGTTGTTAGGTCTTGAGGTGGAAAATTACCAGCGCCGAATTCCCAGAAAATCGATTCGTGGCCCCTTCATGCTGCAACACTTGTGGGAACGCTTGCATGTGTGAATGAAGCTTTCCGATGAGAAATGTTGAGGATCTTTAATATCACAAGTTCCCTCGCAACAACAAAAATGGTCAGCTGATCATGAAATCTTGTTTAGTTTGCGATGCCTTACGGGGTTCGTAGCTGCTTTACTCCTAAAAAAATTGCGTGTGCAGTCTTGTTCTTTGCCTTTTTCTCAGTTTCTCAGGCCTGTAACTCTTTGGACAAAATCAAATTTGCCCAAACCTCAGCGCAGAAAAAAAAAGCCAACGTTAAATTTACTAATGCAAGCAGACAAGCATCTCTCAGTTCCTTGGTTCTATGATTATATACAGTATATTTGCACCTTTTCAACGGAGTAGAAGGACTAAATTTGGAAGAGATGGATGAAGATTACCCACTGGAGGAATGAGGTGTAAGAGAGAGAACATCAGGTGATATGGAGGGGGATTACAAAACAGAGCTGCTCTCCTTCTTCACGGCACCAATTTGCCATATTTATTGTTCTCCTCTTTGCAGTTTATTTCTTTCACTCTCACCCTCTCCTGATTCCAGTTCAAAGAGGTTTGAAATCATCAAAATGAGAACGTCACGCAGGGGGATGCGTCCCCGTCGCGTGTTCCACATGCACAGAGACGACAGGTACTGCTGTTCTCTCTGTGATTTCGGCACTGAAGTGCTTTCCTCCGCTCGGTCAGAGCTGCCTGCTATAAACATGCAAAAGCAATGTCAGGAGGTATACTATCTCTGACTGTGTAATTCCTTTTGAAGCAGCTTCCTTGAATTGTCTACTTCCAGAATAACGTAAGCTAATCCTTACACGCTTGTCAGGTCGTTGCATTGTAACGCTGTGTCTTTAGCTTGGAAAGCTGCTGCATTACTTCAGTCTCAACCTATTCAGACGTATTAAAAGTCTCCAGAATTCTCCTCTTCCCTTTTGTGCCACTCTCCAATGGCAGTTCCTGAAGGATGAGTAATTTCAGTAATCAGTAATTTGCCAAGTCACATTTAAAAAGAGTCTCTCCGTCGAAGATACGGTGAAGAACACCACGACGACACATTCCCGTGTGCACTGCCTGTTCCCATCAACTGATGAGATAGTGTAGGAAAGAGCAGAATCATTTCATGAGGCACAAAAGGCAAATTTACATTTTGTTATTACATACCTTAAATGTTTCTGGGGCACAGCTTAGCTTTTACTGATGCGACTGGTTATTTCCAGTTCTTATAGTGAAGATTCGGGGAAAAAAACACACCAGTTTAGAATTTTCTAAATGAATGTGAGCTTTTTAGCTGGGCTTTTATTTGAGATGTAGACACCGGGAGCGAAGCAACTGTGCATCGAAGGATGCAAGCTAAATGTTTTATATATTTGGTCATCATCAGAGTGGTGGGACGGGAAATGTAAGCGATCATCGCGTCAGTTTTCAAGTGTGAATTGAACTGCATTTTGATTTAGATTCAAAATGTTTGGCGCTGTGAGATTTATCGTTTGCTGTTTTGTGTGTTCGCTGTGTTCAAACCGTCTACCCGTGTGTTTGTTTGCATCTTGTTTGTGCTTGTTTTTGTACATGGAGTTTGATGGTTGCTGTGACGACTGTGTTGCGATGTTCTCTCTCATTAACGTATGTACATAATTTCATTATTTTTAAACTGAAACATGTCAGTCTAATCACCAATGCCCACGAAGGGACTGCTGTTGGAAATGAGCTCTGTACACTTGATGCGGTACATCGCACAACACTTTTGCAGTCCATCAATATTTTTCTACTCTTATCCATGAGAAATAAACAAAACACCACAATTGATTTCAGCTTTTGCCATTTTAGTTGGTGGAAATAAAAGCAAATCAATATGTCAATACTTGGGATTGTCTTGTTTTTAAACCAGAAATAACTGGCAAACCAAAGGTCAAAGCAATTTTTCGTCTTTGCAGGCTGAACAGCTGTCAAACACTAATGTCAGCATCAATCAATCTGACATCTACTACTGGAAACGGCTCGTCACTCAGTGTGAAAGACTCAATGGACATTTGTGCAATCATAATGTGCATAATTGCTCCAAAAACATGAAATATGCCATCCTTGCAGGCCTTGAGTAGAGGAGGATTAGGGCAGATAGAATGACACAAATAGTCCTGCAAGCTGACCTTTGACCTCAGAGTATTATCACTTCCTCCTAGAGTCTGCGTGGACGTTTGTGCCGAATTTGAAGAAATCTGCAAATCAGAAAACCCCTGACAACTAAAATCCCTTGAGTTCACCCTCATTAGTGCCATTTTTTGTTAAAGAAATGTACGCAGGCATACCTGAGATATTGCATTGATGAGAGGTGACCTTTGACCACCATAACCTCCTCAGTTTATCCTCCGGTCCCAGAGGACGTTTCTGCCAAAGAAACTCCGTCAAAACGTTCTTGAGATGACAAATAAATGAGAAGCACAGGGAAAAACACCCGGGCCATGGCTGTGTCTGACACGGTGATGGACCAATCATCATTACAGCTGTCCTCTCGCGCAACCTTATGGCATTTTTTTACACTCCAACGGGAGGAGATCGGATACATTAGTGTGGGAATGTTGTTTTTGGATGGCTCTACATGCAGCGAGGAAGGAGAGCGCCAGCACAAATGGACAACAGTCTGACTACAAAGTGACTCCAGGCCCAGTTACAATCTGGTCAGGTGTACTCAAGGATGAACACTAAAGAGGATGCTGGCTGTAATTTTTTGGTCAGGCTAATGGGCTATTTCTCACCTCTGCAGAGCATAACTCCGCCATCTGCTACAGGGAGTCACTCTCAGCACCTCGCCCCTCTCCCTGGAACAGAGAATGGACAAATGGTATCCTGAGAGTCACATTCAGCAGCTGAGTACAGGACTCACCGCACATGGACACTTTGCTGTTCCCCCTCGCCTCCTCGTCCTCCTCGTCGTCCCTTTCTCTTACTAAACTCGTTTGTCCTTGAAAAACAGACCCACACGTGCACACACAAGCTTATCTTGCGAGGTCGCAAAATGACATGGACTTGCTGTTTTTTTGTTGTTGTTGTTTTCTTTGTTTGCCAAAAGTAGAATGAGTCTAGGACAAATAAAGAACAACTTGCAGTGAAATATCATTTTTGACAGATATCGGGTCTTTCTCAGTGTCACGTTGGCACTCAGCTGTGAAACTGAGCCAAAACGACTTCATGGCATGCACCGTACTTTCTAGTAATTTCCTCCAACTTGTTATGGGTGTCTGCACACCAGCGCTGTGGTGAAATAAGCCGAAGCAGATCAAGCGTCTACTCGCTCTGTTAAGTCTTCTGCAGTGAGCACAGATAAGCAAACCTGGGAGAGATGCTATTGGACCTTTGTGTTAAAGAAACTCCATCAACTCCAGTCAGATCTGAGGGGAACTTTGAGATGAAACCTCAGGATTTTTTTATACATATATCTTTCCATAAGGGTTCTCTCTCTGATGCTATACTTAAAGTGATACTTTACCCGAAAAGTTTATTCTTCCTTTTAAGAATTCACAATTGGGTGCTCTTTTTTTTTTTCTTCCCCCCACCGCTGGATTACAGTACTTTTCGTTGTGACTCAGGAATGCAGAAAGAACCAGCCACGCATATTAAGCTTTAGCTCATTGTTGGCCACCAACTCCAAACTGTCCTAAAGCATCCATTTACCATCTCTCCCCGGCACTGACTGGCACCATCCACATCTTGTTTTTCCATGACTGAGAAAATAACCCAATGAACACTTTGATTCAAGCTAAATACAAAGTCCAACCCCTCCAGGTCAGTGTGAGCGAGGTGGTTCGACTGGAATCACCAGCTGGTATCTGAGCTGAATCACCGCACTTGGTACTAATGTGAAATAGTGCTGAACCAGAATGGATGCGGACTATTCCAGACGATGCCATTGAAAGTTGGCGGTTGGGACATTTTGGGGGGGGGGGGGGGGGGGGGGGATTTTGCTGTGGCTGCCAATAGCTTGAAGCTAAATACGCGTGGAATAAAAAGAAATCACTACGAGTTCATTTGTAAGTACTTCAAACACGCTTTTTGGGTGAAGCGCTGCTATAAATGAAGGGAAGAGGTATCTATGGCAGGCATGATGTCTTCATGTACAGCGCTTTCTGCGTGTGTGCTAAAGTCAAACTTAAATGCAGTACTTCATGAACACAGAGAGTAAAAAACAAAAAAAAAAGTCTCATCCTTTGTCAAGGGGACTTTCATTTTTGCCCAGAGTTTTATCTATTAGGACGCAGGACTGGATATATGAGGACACAGCTTTTAGTGCTTCTCTGACCTAAGGACAGCTGCAAGGTGAAATGTGGAAGGTTACACAACTGCAGGCCAGTCCAGGAGAAGGAAATTACTACAATTTAGCAGAGTGACAAGCCAGGCCTGGAGGCACAGAGCCATATCACTCATGTTCCCTCATGTACGACAGCCGGGGCACGCTGCCCTCTCCGCCGCCTCAGGAATACAATAATGTCTGCACAGAGTGTGTGTATGGTGCGAACTGTATACTCACAGGGTGTGTTTATACGCATTCGTATGTGCAGAGACACAGTGATGCGAAAGAAATTCTCAGGTCTGCAGAACAAGAGGAGTCATGTTTCCTGTGATGAGCAATACAGTCAGACGATTAGGCTTTGTTTCTGTAATATGGTGGCGTTCTGCCTCCAGCCTGCAAACTGAGGCTGAACACAGAGACATTTGTATGCGCATCCCCTGAGTAGTCTGAACATGTACTTGGTATTCCTGATAGGACGGAGCTGGCTAACTGAGCTTTCCTGGCAGTCTGGCAGATCTGTAGAACACAGCACATCAGAATAGCAGTACAGAAAACAACAGCAGCTATGCATCGGCTCTGAGTCAACGCGACGAGCTGTGTGCTGGTGACAGGAGGAGAATAATTGATCCAGTTTATGCTGTGTGGATTTATGGCAAGCTGTCGCACATTTGGTACAAGCTTTTATGTTTTTTTTAGGTGTTTTTTTTTTTCCCTTTGATTTGTCATTGATGCGTCAGGGCTGAAATAAATGGGAGCGCATTAACATGTGATACAGTGAATGTTGGTTATGTTGCAGCAAGGAAAACAACAGCAAACAAAAACAGACTGAGGCTCAATATTTGTATCTTCCCACGAAAGCCAGTAAAACAGCCCGAATGGAGAAAAAGAGGAAATGTGATTCTGGCAATAGAAATCAAGAAATGTCATCAGCTCATAGCCGTGTTCATGTTTTCACACTTGGATCGCTCCAGTGCATCCTGACTGAAAGGTTTAGGAGAGCTAGCTGTAGAGGTCAGTTGAATGTACGTCAGTGGAAGGAAGATTGAAACACAAATCCATGTGCTCATGACTGTCAGATATGAGGAATAACAGATCCCTGCTGCAGAGAGGAATACATCTAAGACTAGATATACTGCTGATCCCTACCAGAGCAGCTCTCTTTTCAGTTTTGGGCTACCGCTTTGAAATACTAAATTAAACTATATCTCAGTTTGCACGTGACGGCTTGTGAGGAGCTTCTTAAAGTTGACGTTTTGAAGGTCCGGCTGCCTAAATGTTGCAGCACTCTACATTTTCCTCCAATATTCTGAACCAATTAGCCTGGAACATGTTTGGATTATTGCTTCATGCTATGTCATTCCTCTCATGATCTGGATTTTTTTTTTCATGTTCGGGACGTCCTTCTGTACTCATGCACTGAGTTCTGACATAATTACTCTCGTGTTGTGGTCTTCCATTGTTTCCCTTGCTGCTCAGTTTCTCTTGTATTTCCATACCAGTACCTGTTTTATTCTGAAAGCACTTCCCTCCTGTGCCTTCACAGGCACTTCCTGTTTTTTCCGGTTTCCAGCCTTTTTTTTTGGAGTCTCACCTGTGTATCCTCTGTCAATCACACGTCGTCAGCCACTGCCTTGCTCCGAGTGTTTACCCTGTCAGCTCCTTCTCTGCCCTCATGTCCTCATACCTTTTTCCTGCTGCGTCATTAGCTCATCGTTAGAGTTTGTCTGAGTCACTTCTCAGTCGTACCCACACATCACTTCACCTCTTTTCCATCCTTGCCTGCTCGCTTTACTTTTTCCTTTTGCTAAATCAATCCATTCACCTGCCGTTATAAGCATTTGTGTCCCGCTGCCTCCCACTTTAGATGACGCGGAGGCGCGTTTTAACTGGAATGGTTTGTATGCTTTTCCTTATTCATCCACCAGGAGGCACTTGAGATCTTATGACCTCATATCTCTATAAAGTGTTGTGTTAGTAGCATCACATTCCTTCATGTTAAATGTTTTCCAGTTACTTCCACACTGCACGCCGCCAATGTAAATGTACACAAAGAACAGTGACATCACGGCCCGGCTGTCAACTAGCATTTTTTGCAGCCCAGATGTGTCAAATTCCCGCGTGGGGATCCAGTTATGCCCGGCGATATTCAGTTCAGCGGCGAGCTAAATGCAAAATTATGGCCAGTTTATTCCAGCAGTAACTTTTGAGTGTAAAATACTGTATTAATGTTGCAAGAGAAAAAGACCAGATTACATTTCTAATACCAGCTGCACGTGCACTCATTGATCTGACCAGGCTTCCGTTCTACCTGAGACAGTTGTACTCCTGAAGAGGTGCAGAGGGAGACAGCTTGGAAGCTATTGATGGCTGCTGAAGTGGAAGTATGGAACTTTCTCTCTGTTCTCTACAAACTGTACAGGATAAATTGTAGGATTCATACAGATCCTCACCTTCGCCCACATCACCCTGGGGCCTGCTGCTGCTGCTGCTGCTTTGTTTACAGAAGCTCCGCGCATCGATTTCTCTGATATCCCTCTGCACCCGGCGCTCAGTTGAAATTCAGTGTTTTTTTTGTTTTTTTTGGTCCATGGAAGATTAATAAGGGGCACAGTGGAGGGTCACTGGAAATGGTAGATGAAAAGAATCATGGTACAGAGAGAGGGTCGGCTGTAGACCCTTTAAAGGGGCATGTGATCACTGCATCACACGGGGAAAAGGAAGTCTCATTGTGGGCACAGACACATTTTTGTTCTCGACAAGGACACAAACACACTCATTTGTTTTTGTTTTCTTTGTTTTTAGCTCTCAGCGTGAGGCATTTTCTCTCATTCCCTGCGAAAGTATAGGACAGAGAAGATAAAATCCCCAGAAACTTTGCATCAACCAAACACACCTCTCATTGCTCATGTGTCAGTGACCTTTCGCCGACCGCACCATCAGCTAGAACCAGGCGTCAGTCAAGGCTCCTCTCTCCCCAGTACAACGCTCCCACACCCAGGCTGGTTTCATTGATAACAGGCCAGAAATATGTGTGTCACTAAACTCGCCTTGAAACCTTTAAAAGTTTTGAATCCCAGAATTAGAATTTGGTATTTTACAGGAAGACCTATTTGTGAAAAGTTTAGAGAAATTCCCACAACGTCTGCCTCAGATATCATGTTAGCGGGAACAGGACAGAGGCGTCTGTGCCGTTGCCCTCTCAGCTTCGACCCTCATTTCATCCTTTCCCTCGCCGCTCACTAACGAGGCTGAGACGTATGTTCAGAAATCTTCTCACTAAATTCAAATTTGTGAAAACTAAAAATCAGTTTGAAATGTCACTTTCAACTTACTCCATTCGGATTCCGTTTTTTTTTTTTTCTTTTTCCTTCATTATTGGAGTTAAGCAATATGAATTATGTTCATTTCCAATACAAATTGTAATGATCTCATTTAGATTCATATTTTTTCAAATTCAGCTCCAGCTCTGCCCACATGAATTCGGTAATCTGTTGTATTTTGCATCCACTTTTCGCTGAAGTATAAGAATGTGGTGATTTAAAGGCTGTGAGGTTGTTTGAGGGGAAGTACCAGGTGGGTAAGGACTGTCTGTTGAGTGGTTCCAGGAAATTAAAACTGTCTTTATTACCTCTCATTCTTATCCTCTACCCCTCAACTCTTAAACCGACCACACACACACACACACACACACACACACACACACACACACACACACACACACACACACACACGCATGCACACATTTCACGGTTACCACTACAATGCAGGCAAGGCTCCCAAAGCTGAGAGAGAGGAAATGTCAGGATTAAATGAAAGCGTGAGCCGTAATGAGATGATAATGGTGCCTCCCATGCTGACGAGTTGACAGAAGGATGAACAGGCTTCTGGGATGTTGCTGTCAATAACCTGCTGAAGCAGATAAAATGACATTACAGTCAATTAGCTCTCGAGCTTGCATGGATGAGTCCTGTAGCACCACATTTGGTAACACAACGCTTGATCCCCGCAGATCGCCACGACACTTTTGCTGTCATAAGCACGTGCGTACGGGTTTTATATAGGGCGTCGTCGTAAATCCTGAGCATTCTTTTTTTTTTTTGGAATTGGATTTGATGTGTTTTCACGACAGCTTGAAGACAGGAACTAATTGCAGGTAGCTTCAGAACCTTCCCTGATATAGAACATATTTCCAGTGTGTCATTCAGAAACCTAATTAGCAGCGGACTGGAGATAATTGAGCACATTGACAGTGTAGGGTGAAAAATCGGATTATAACACCTCAATGAATGCACACTTGTGCTAATGTGTTTATTCAAACGCTTGTTGCAGCTAATTTTTCTCAATGAACATTACCAAACACTTCTTGCTTCACTTTTTTTTTTTTTTTTTAGAGACATCAGAGCGCTTGTCACACGGAAATGGATACGTAGGAATATAAGAATAAAAAAAAAAAAAAAAAGGAGCGCAGTGGGTTAGAAAAAGTCACATATTTATTTGACCCCCAAGTGTACAGTCTGTTTCATCTTGGTAAACCCACCTTCCACTCATCTCCACTCCCTTTTTCCTTTCCAGTGCTCCTCTCGCTCTCTCCCTGCACTCAAATCACCATCTGGGAAACCCTGATAAGCTCCGAGGCAGACACCAACGTTTGGGCGTTGAGTTGAGGAGCTGCCTTCAGACAGCCAGCAGGTTAACCCAACCATTGCACACCTTCCAAGCGTGGCGTTTAGGAACGGCACGCATGGCTCTCCGTCATGTTTATGCGTCTCTTTGTCTATATATTCATCTGTCATTCCTCCTCCAGGGAATATGCATCCTATTTAAAAGGAAAGTGAGGAGATTTAGGGTGGACACGTTCGTTAAAGGGACTTAAGAGTGTGTGTGTGTGTGTGTGTGTGTGTGTGTGTGTGTGTGTGTGTCTCATCTCGCAGGTGTGAGAGATTATCCTCCTCCTGACAGTTTCCCCCCATCTAAGGAATTTTCTCTACTGAAGGCCATAATTAAACAAAGCTCATGTTTATTCATTTGATCCTTAAGCTCAGACATGATTACACTGGAGCTCAGTTGTCACCAGCGAGAGAGTACATGTGTCCAAACTATTAGTCACAACCCTCTTTGTTGAAATCCTGCATGGAATGGATTTCGGCGCCGTCCGATGAAGGTTTCTGAGAAGCCGTGTGTCTGACATGCATAAATACACTTGCGAATGATACTTTGCTCGAGTCTCATGTGCTGCCACTAGCACTCGGGTGCATTTAATTTGGTTGAAATTTCCTTCCTAAGAGTGCAGGATTATGTTCTCATCGAAAGCTTGCCTGGAATTTGTCTGTACTGCTGTCCGTGGTCCTGAGAACCTCCATTCACTCATATTCACTCCTTATCTTAGTCTCCACCGTGTCTGTCTGTCAGTCTGTGTCTCGCTCTCTCTCACACAAACACACACACACACACACACACTTATTGCAAATTTTCGTCTGTAAATAGGCTCCAAAATTAGCATCTGCCTGAATAGCGGCAACAGCAGGGGAATTTTACAATTTGGTAAGTAAATCTCAGAGGGCCATCCAACACTGGTAAGCGTTAATAACATAATAGTCATATATCAAAACAGATGTCATGATGGGTCAGAGCTAATGACTCATTGTCCTCATTACAGTGTAGAAATGTACACAATCTGCTGCCTTTGGTCTAAAATTGCAGGGAAACCACATGGAACTGTGAGGGTATTTATTCTAGTTCTTGTGGCCGGTGCAGCAAAAATAGAATCCCGCTGTAATTTGTATAAAAAGTTAAAATTTGAACATTAAAACTCATAAGATGATATGATTATGGATTGCTGTCTGGATGCAAATAATGATTAATTTCTTTCCTAATTTTACTATTGTCTCAACTTATCCCCCTTAATTGTGTGTGTTTAATTAATTGAACACACACACACACACACACACACACACACACACACACTGATGGCGAATGCTGCCGTGCAAGGTGCCAACCTGCTCATCAATTACAGTTTCAGTGTCACACTCAAGGACATGCTGACACGGTTTCTCAGGGTCAAGCCAGTAACTTTGACTACAAGCTCGCCCTCCCTCCGACGATCCAGACTGATGTTGAGATGATGCCTGGAAAGTGAGAAACACACACCTGCGTGATGATTATTCTCAAGAAAGCATGACTGATTCCAGTAATTGAAGTTCCTGATCTACAATTATCTCATCAGTATTTTGTGCATCAGAGTTCCAAAGCTCCATGAATGCTAAGCTAACTAGCTACCTGCTCAGGACCTTCAGAAGTAATCCTCCCCTTCCACTCTTACTGAGCTGGCCATGATTGACAGCAGTCTAGTCAACAGCAAATGCATTGTTTTGTTGGCTAAAGGATGCGTCAAATCAAAGTCAGGAAAATAGTTGCTGCTCTGCCTGAGTCTAAAATTAAAAAGGTGATTTGAAGTTGTTGTTTCACTGTCAGAGTCATACAAAAGCCCAGTTGTATTAATACAGGCAATGCACACGTTGGAGAAAATTTGTATTTGATTACGTTTGTCAGAGGTGTGCTAAGCTAACCTGTCCATAGCCATCTACCATTCATTGTGCTAAGCTAACTAGCGGTTAGCTGGGTCTGGCTCTGGGGCAGATAGAGGGTCTCCAACCTTGAATTATTGTTTCTTGATCTTTAAACTCGGAACCGTTTCCGCGAGTCTCCAGTGGGTTCTAGCCCCCGCTGCCTTATCTCCACAAGAGGACACATGTCATCTCCTTGTTGTCCACTTGAGTACGGCCTGCTGGCATTGTACTAACAAGCCCTCAGTAATGGCTTCTCTGAATGAATACTGTCTTTTTTATTGTTGCTGCCGGATTTAGTATTTCAATACACTTGCATGATGTTGCTGACCCCCATTCAATCCATATGATATATATTCATATCAAGTGATCCATAACATCCCTGATTCAGGCTGTGACCTTAATTTAGAAGAATGTTGGGAGGAAGACAACGTGGGGGCACGCAGTTGCGTCTTTCTACTTGTGCCTTTCATGTCTCTCTTTGACACAACTGCCTTTGTGCTGCCATCAGCATCAACATGACAGCCAGGACGATTCAGCCCTTTTGAATATTGTTTTTTTTCCCCTGACATCATTTTATCATAATGCACAAATGTTTCTTTTTTCTTTTTCTTTTTTTTTCCTTTGACTTCAGGTCATGTGTCTTAGCGTAACTCCTGAACCATAAAAAAAACTGGATTAAATATGTAGCGGTCTTTACATACGAACTGGTCGCAGTCCCGCTTTTACTAGCATCCCTAAATAGACTGAATTCCACCAGGCAAGAATGTGGATCCCAGAGGAAATCTAAAGAGATCCGGACAACCCCTCCTGGACACTCACTTATTTATGTGGGAGGAAGGTGGTAAGGATACACGCCAGCCCAGTAAGCCGACAGCTATATGGTCTAATGCAATACAGGATGAGTGTGCTGAAAGGCTTGCAGGACAGATATCAGATAAGGTCAGGGAAAAGGGATTTGCCATCCATTCCTAGGGATTTGATAAGTAGACCATTGCCAACATGTCCTGTGTAACAGTGACACCGCAGGCTTAGTATGAGGCTATCAAAGGTCTGATGAGCAGTGAAAATAAGTTGCAGTCTCTGATTATGTCTCGATTGATGATTTGAAGATGGAACTGGCCGGTGATGTCACTCGCTGGTTTCACTGCTGAGTCCAAATACTGCAGTTCGATATATGAAATGTCACTCCTCGTGTGAATTACACAGGGTCAAGTGAGGACCACGGCCAAGATGACGACGGATATCTTATGCTGTGTACAGCCAAGAGAAGAAGGGGAGGGGGAAAAAGTGGGGATATTGAAAATGAAACTTCGAACGCTGTGGTCTAAGGTCGAATGTCCTCACATTTTAAACCAACTTTAATTTGGACTCCTTCCATCAACTTAACAGGCTCTCTGGCAGCTGTTTTAGAAGTCACATAACCTCTGACGGTAATTATAACCTCCATACCATAGAGAGGAGATTTATTCAAATTAGTCATGTCATTATCCCCAAGATCACTCCACTAAATATTACTTACTGATGTCTGGTCACTGACAAAATGTCCTATTCTGAACTGTCTGACCGTGTCAAAGCAAACCCCCCCCTCCGGCAGTGTTGAGCTGAATGTAAACGATGGAGAGAGTGTCCTCACAGGAAAATGACCTGATAAGTCATAAATATGAATGATATCTCAACATATTTTGATACACAAAGCCATTTTTGAGGCAAGTATTTTTGGGGGGGGGGTTCAGGTTCTCCAGGTTTAGCCTGAACAGATGCGTCCTTAGCCTCTGCTGGAAGACGGGCAGGTGCTGACCTTGTTGAGGTTTTTCATCGTTTGCAAGACAACGCTCTCTGCTTGTTGATTAGATTTTCTGGCTACCTGTGCTTCACTGTCGCGCAGCAGGGAGGGCGCTATTGCACGCTTTGTGGCGGAATACTGCACAAAGAAGTCAAGCTAGGTGGTGCAGTGGTCAGCACTGTCGCCTCACAGCAAGAAGGTTCCGGGTTCGAGCCCCGGCTGGAGCACGGGATCTTTCTGTGTGAGTCTCCATGTTCTCCCTGTTCCTGTGTGGGTTCTCTCTGGTACTCCAGCTTCCTCCCACAGTCCAAAGACATCAAGAGGGGACGAGGCTGATTGATACTCTAAATTGACCGTAGGTGTGACTGTGAGTGTGAATGGTTGTCTGTCTCTATGTGCTGGCCCTGAGATGGACTGGTGACCTGTCCAGGGTGAACCCCTTCTCTCGCCTGAAGGCTGCTGGAATAGGCTCCACCCCCCCCCCCCCCCATGACCCTTAAGAAGATAAGCAGTCGAAAATGGATGGATGGATGGATGGAAAACAAGCTAGCAAGAAGCTATGAAAACTGGAAGACGCTGCAGATGAATCGACGTGGTTCAGGGAGCCTGTGGAGCCGCATCAGTCTGGAGCGCTTCAGCTGGGGGAGCAGAGGGATGCACAGGCTGTCTTGGAGGGCTGTGCATCCTCACCAGGCTGATCGTTGTTACTGTTTATTTCCTATAGTTTACAAATGAAGTAACCATATGGGATTTAGAAGAAAAAACAACAACAACCAGATATCAAATTAATTTCATGATCTCTTACTAATCTTAACTAAGAGCTTCTGTGCCTAAACTGAACCAGATCCAAACAAAATGTTCACACATCACTTCATTACTTTATGACATGAAATGTGCTTATGTGTCTTATCAGACAGTTGGAACAAATGACTTGTACGGCTGTTTAGGTTGGAGGGCTTGTTGAAACTGCAAGCAGATGTGAGATGCATAAAAAAAAAATAGCAAAGATGTTTGAAATCCGTACGCGTTTTTGTTTTGTTTTGTTTTTTCTTTGCTGTGGAAAACGGCCTCATAAACACGCTATTTAACTACCACAATAAAGGGAAAGCATAGTTTCGTCTCTCTAACAGCCACAACATATCAAAGAGGGTTGGCTGAGGACTCCTGCACGGCAGATGTGTTCCTGCAGCAACACGTGTGTGCATCTGACTGGCGTGGAGAGCAGAGACTGGATAACAGAGGTTAGAGGGAATATAGAATAATGAGCAGAGTGAGGAGGAAGATGGATCATATAGATGCGAGCAGCAGAACACCCTTCTCCGACTCTTCTTCTTCTTCTTCTTTTTCTTCTCTGTGAATGCTGCAGTCGTGTAGCTGACACCACAGCCTTCCCATTTGATGAGCAATTAGCATACCCTCGCCTGAGTTTGTATCATGATGATCCATTCATTTCACTAGTGTAATTTTGTGTATAGGGCTGCTCATTTGGAAAACATTGAACTCATCAATCTTTTTGCACCCATTTTCTAATTCGGCCCATTCAGAGAACCCTGAGGGACACCAAAACCGCACTTAATTGTCCTCTTTCTAGACAGCTTCTAATTACACCCAGTGCTTTAGATCTCATTAGAAAAGTTCAAGATCCTCCTTGCCGTTTTCTTCTCACAGATCAGTTCTCAATGCAGAGGGAGAGACTAACTGGGAGGGAGAGAGAGGGAGAGAAATTCCCCCGTCAACTTGCCCTCTGGCAGCTGCGTCCTGGATAAACAAACACGCGTCGCTGCACATCAGTCAGCCGGTTGGGAGCCTGGGCTTGATTAAAAAGCCCCCCTCCACTGTATCTCCACGGGCTTCTTTCTGTGGATGCCCAGATAAATAAATTAATGAATAGCTCGTTTTGACCTAATGGATGGATGGGGTTGTCTTAACGGCTTTTGTTGTGTTGCGTTTGTGTGATTGAGTGGCCAGTGGTGCACAGTTAGCTGCAATGTAAATCAGCGCCGTCCTGATTAGCTTAAGCAGATGATTATGATCCAGAGCACATTGTGTCCTCAGCTATCCTTCTGCTGCTGCTGCCCCTGGCGCCACATCAGGCTCCAGTACAGGTGTTGCACCTGAAAGTCATTTGCTGCTGCAGCTCAGAGGCAAAAATGCGTTTTATGTCCTTAGTTGGAACTCTGTGCAGTTTACTGGCTGCTTCTCTTTTATCTGCTGGATAAACTCAACGAGGATTTGAGTTGGGGATCCCAGGTCACATTAAAGCCTCATCGGGGCCACGTTTGATGTGGGCCACATTGGGGCCAAATATGATCTGGGGAAGCGCAAGCAATACACATCATATCCCAACACAATTGGAAGCAAATTCTAGTCCAGTATGAACTTTGCATGAGTGCAGGGGTTTGCAGACATTGAAGCTCCAGAGCCCAAGATAAAGATACCAAAGACTCACAAACCCCGGTGTTCAGGAAGGTGGTTGAAATACTAATGTTGTACAAATATGCACTTGTAAGCCTGATCAAATCCACCCACATTTAAATTGAATTTATAATAGCGCCCATGAGGGAAATCTACAGAAATGACACATTATCATTCTAAATTTCCACAAACATCACAAGCAATTCAACGCATTCAAGCGGGAGACTGAACGTTACAGTCACTCTCATGTAAAATCTCGCATCTATAAATCCAACTTTGGAAATGAACTGTATGAGGGAGCAAGAGGAGGGGTGACTCCAGGGCTATATGCCATCATCTGATACTCCCAAAGCCTGGTATCCTAACCTCTGGCTTAGATTAATGTATCTTAAGTCATGCTGGCTTTTTATTTGGAAAATCTGACCACATTTGGTGCTTGATGGGTGTTAATTTCTGAACTTTTGAGAAGAAACAAACAAACATAAGTTCACATGGCTGAACCGCATTCATAAAATGTGTCTTTGGCTTCAGGCTCCTGGTATTCTTCATTTCAGCACTTTAACATTGTGGCTTATACTGGAAAGACCTGGAGCCGTCTTTAATGTCATCAGCAGCAGCGGCGAGTTTTAGTCCTAAGCTGTAAGATAGAAAGTAGATATACCATCAAAAATAAACAGAACAAATCAATCCTTTAGTTTTTGGATGGAGCTTGTTTGTAGTTTGTTTACTACTGGTGTTACTGAGCTAAGGAGCTCAGGGTTGCTGCTATGGCAACAGTGCAGAGTTCTGATAGGCAGCGGAGGAAGGATGAGCCGCCGGATTTTAAAGTGGAACGGACTGAGAACCATGCTTGCATGGTAGTTAGAATCTGGGCTTGATTGTTGCCTATGTTTTTGTTTTTTTATTCACAATATGAAAATATTTGAATGTGTATTGGCACGCATATTCTTTCTGGCTGATCAGTCGATCGTCAGAGTCCGACTTTTAAAATTAAATGCATTCAGGAGGATTAAGGGCACAATCACTCCCCCTTCCTCTCATTTAAAGAACCTCATACACACAGTTCAAACACATGAAAACACACACACACACACACACACACACACACACACAGAGTACCCTGCTGCCGGTTGTCAAGGTCAAACCTGATCTGTGTGCATCTGTGTTGGTCCATGCAGCTCAGGAGGTTGACTGGACCTCGAGTCCGATGGGTTCCTGCTGGTTCTGCTCTTCGGTTCCTCCTCCAAGTGTCCTTGAGGGAGACATCGAGCTCCACAAGTCAGAAACACACACTCGCAGCAAGGTTTGTGTACATACAAACATTAATTAAATGCCTTTTTGACTTGTTTGACCTCTTTTAAAAAATATTAAAGCAGCCTCAGTAATCTGTCTCAGAGTAATCATGTAGGAGATCCCAATCGGGGTCATGTTTGTAGGACAAATTAGCTCTCGCTTTGTAATGTATGCAGGCAATCAACAAGAGCCTGCTGTAAAGACTTCAGCAGACTTTGAAGTACAATACGGTGGTTGAAAGTCGTGTGAAATATGGTGTGACAGCCTTAAGCCTCAGCTGAACTGCGTGTGAACTGTCAACTAACATTTCGGCGTCCCGTCTCTTGCCTCCGTATTCACCTCCCATCACTGCTCTTATTTTGGAACACGCCATTGTTTGTCACGCCGGAGAGGGTTTGGAGGGCGTCCCCCCACCCCCACCCCCACCCCCACCCCACAAGAACCTCCAGGTGAGCTAACAATGCAGCACCGAGTCAAACACAACGCTGAAGTTGGTTTTCAGTAAAAATGAGCAGCTGGCGAGAATCAAACGAGGTGGGATTCATGTCCAGCCAAACAAAGTCTCAGACCCAGCAGTCGGGTGCTCTCGGCGGGCGAGCGGCTCCTCCACTCTATTGATTTATACCAGTGATTAACTAAATATAGAACAGAGTTTCTTGATTGATTATCACTATCAGAGTGTCATCAAAGCCGAGCATTAATTAAGCCTGGCAGAGACTCTCCAAACAGTTCCCGTTTGGATTGGAAACAAGCGCGCACGTGTGTGTGTGTGTGAGTGAGTGAGTGCAGGAGAAGAAAACACCACTGTGCAGTCTCCATCCTAATCACATATGATTTGCAATCAATTGCGCGCAAGCTGATTTCGTAGAATATTCAACAACAAAACAACTTCTGGTACAGAATGAACTCCAAAGGGGGGGAGACAACCTAGGAAGACTGCTCCTAAACAAAATGACACCTGCCCAGGTGATGTGCTTTTGTTGGCCTTGCAAGAATACGAAAGTGATACTTCACCCTGAAGTGATCATTTATCAGTTTTTCAACTTTTTATGTTTTCAACTCATGAATGGTGAATCGATATGTAACCTGCATTATTTCTTGGTGAATCAAAGAACTCAGAAAACGCTAGCCTCCTGCTAGAAGCTCATAGAGACCGACGCTTAAAACCAGCAAAGCTAAACAAACTGTCCGTTTATGAACCCTAATCCAAGTGATCCTTATCCAGTCATACAATCAATAACCCAGCTACAAGAAAAACTCAAAACAGACTATTAAAAAACGAGCTAAACCAAGTTTTCATTGACAGCCATGCTAGCGTTGCCTGTTAGCGTTGCCTGTTAGCATTGTCTGCTAGCATTGTCTGCTAGCGTTGCCTGCACATTCTCTTGGAATTTCATTCATTCTCCTCCATGCAATATCTCAGGGAACTTTTTTTAAATTCGCCCCGAACACCCACTGGGACTTAAGGATGAACTGAAAAGATTTTTGGTGGGCAAAGGTCAAAGGTCACTGTGAAAAGGCGGAAGTGTACATACGCAATGTAATAGCTCTGGTTGGGCGTGACTTGAGAATTCCTCCGCTCATCAGGACATTTGCCACAAATGTTGACGGGAGAAAATGACGAGGTGATGACGTTACATTCCTAGGAGTGAAAGGTCAACTTCAGGGTGACAGCACAGTGTTTTACAAAATAAAACACTTTTTTTTGTTGTTGTTGCCATTTTATATCTAAGAGCAGAGGAATTTTCCTTTCATATTTTTAATACGTTTTAAAATTCCTTCCCTACTCTTAAAAAGCAGGTGTGTGAACTTCAACCTGAAGTGATGAGATAATTCTCTCGGGTGTCGGACGGTTTATTAGACATCAGCGCCATCAAGTCCCTCACATTTATGAGCTGGGCTGTGTTGTTCTGCTGCAGAGGTGAACACAAGGCTTCAGCTCTTGTTATGTTTAAGGCTTATTAATGCCAAGAGGTGGATTTATAGTAGAGGCCACAATGAAATCTTCTATCTGACATGAATTAATATACCTTTTCCATAAACATTAGATTATTGCGTCATTTTTTTTTCATTTGATACACAATGACCACAGTAATGTATCAGTGATTAGATAAAGATTCCCGTGTCCCTGTGCTGACAGTTTCCCTGTTAATGAAATGTCAGAATCAGGTTATCTAATGCATATTAAAAGTCAGGAGGCTGCATTCTGGCTCAGTGGCTCAAAGCTCATCTCAGGTGGTAATTTGTGGCCTATTTTCCATATAAAAGAGACAGATTCCTGTTCATTCATCCATCTGGAAAACCAGGAGTGCCTACCTCTCGGACGGCGCATTCGCCACTGTTGCCTGTTTGGTGTTAAACTAGTTTTGGGCTGTTTTTTTTTTTTTTTTTTTTATCAAATCTCACCATCCTAGTCCTAACCTGCAACATCCAAACACCCACTGACTTATTCTGGTATAGGATCTTCCTGAGGGAGGGGAAGAGCCGCCAGAGCAAATGTTACATGTTATTTGTATGCTTTTTCTGTCTGCACGCAAGACTTACCGCCTTCTCGTCTCCGGGGCTTGAATACAGAACACGCTGAGCCTACCTGCTCTTTTTCACACAAATACACACACACAGTTGATAAAACTGGTAATTCTCATCACATTCATCCCTGCCAGGATGCAACCACATCTACATTCATGAGTAATTTCAAACAGTTGATCGATCCAGCCATTAGCACCAACAGCGTGGAGTCTGTTTGCTACTCCGCAACTATGAAGAGTAACGCTCTTTATTCCTCAACTCCAGTAATCGGCTGATGTTTTCAGTAAGGTGAGGAGACATTCGCTGCTGTCTCTCCCAAGTTTGTTTCAGCCTGACAGAACCTTTGCGGATATCTCTCATCTCTCTGCGAATACGTGTGTTTAGCAAGATGTCGCGACATCTGCGGCCATTTTGGGAAAAACTGGGTGTTTTTGTAAGACGTCGGGATGTTTGCCACTGTGTTTTTGGTGATGAAATCAATTGGTTTTCGGTGGGACTCTGGGCTTTCGCAGCCGTCTTTGTGCCGGTAAAAGATGGGTGTTGCAGTAAGAAGTATTTCATACATCCGGTGCGTCTTGCAAAAAAAGAAGGAAAAAAAAAAGCGGAAGTGTTTTTAACAAGCAACTATTTCATTCGTTCGTTCATAGATGTTTTAAAAGCTGAGTGTTTTTATAAGATGTCAGGAAATTTGCAACTGTCTTTTTTGGTGTCCAAACAGATGTTTTTTGTTTTGTTTTTGCAAAACATTGTTTGTTTATTATTTATTTATTTGTATTTTTGGAACCAAAACCATCACCATGATGATTTAGTACCTAAAATGAACCGCACGTTCAACAGGATGTTGCCACAACTATCACGAGACACTGGAGTATTCCGCCGAGAATGAAAGGAATTTCTCAGGGCCGGGTTTCCGCAGGCCTGTCGATTTCTCGTGTTCAGAGACGTTTGTACGATGAGGCGTAAAAACAAAAGCACTTTTCACGAGATATACAAATGTTTCATGAGAATATGATGAATACACAAACCACACACTATGAACTTTAGCCCTGCTACCTTCTGCTGCTGCTTTCTGAAAGCGTATTCACACCACCCTGTTTTTTTTGCTGTTGTTGTTTTGGCGGGGTTTCATTTTATCCACCGATCAAAACACGCACTCGTAAACATCACACAAACAGCCTCCGTTATAAACAGCCTTCCGGCTCGCTGCCTGTCAGGCATGAATAACAGAGCCATCGCACATCCGGGACAAACAATAGCCAAGGACACTGATCAACCTCTGAATCGATTCTTCATGCTGATACCCTCCAGTCGAAGATCCATGCAGAGGAGCTGCTGTTAATACACGCTGTGTCCCTGCCGCCGCAGCACTGAATAGAAGAACATTACCAGAAGACTCATTCATCTCCACAGGCTGGGAGTTAATGTCATTAGCTATGACGTGACGATCTGTACGTCTTGTACTTTGATTTAATGGTATTACTGTTGCGTGTTGTGACGTGGCTATCTGGGACATGAACACAAGTACCCCTCCAGGGACAATAAAGCTTCCACTATCTATCTTATCCATCTCAATAAAGAGATTGGGTCTGTTGTCTGCGCCCAGTGACTGAGAGGTGGCGACAGACAAAATTACTACACCAAAAAAAAAAGGAAAAAAATGTCACGGTGTTACAATATTAGAGAGATGAAGCATTAAATTAATGCTAGTGGCCTGTAATGTTGATAGAAGAGGGCGAAGGGAGTCTTTGCCTGTCATATATTTCTACTCAATCTCCATTACCAGACCACAAGACGGAATATGAATGTGGAATTATATTATCAGAGAAGAAAAGTCCGATTTAGATGGTTCTTGTTATGCCAGAGAGACTCTGTGGGTAAAGCTGGTCTGGTCTCAATTATGTCCTCCTATTATATGTGTATAATGGCTGCAGAAGAAACTACAGGATGAGAATAAACATTTCCGAGCGGCGTGTTTTCTTCGCTCGTCGTTTGCAGGGGCTGATCTCGTGAGCTGGTCGTGCGTACGGGTGCATCAGCTGACTGAAGCCCCACCCCCCCCCAGCCTCGTGGCCGCACTTCATCCCATCTGTCAATACGGCCTCTCCCCAGCAGCGTGTCACGACCTTTGACCACCAGTGTTTTCAGGTCGTCCTTCAGTCCCAGTGGTTGTTTGAGCTGTGCTCGGAGGCGTAGCTACCGCCCTAACGTCAGTCACTTTGACCATCCTAATATTCTCGGCTCATCGTTGAGTTCCGGTAAGTATCGGAGAAGCGGATGGACGGACGACCCGAGAGCTTTATTCCGTCACGGCTGTTGTGAATCTTTACGTAGTGCACGTGTTGATCCGTGTGGCTGACTGCTGTATAGCATGGAGAAGTGGATTTTTCTGTGCACAAAAGATCTTTTTTTTTTTCCCCCTGTTTTTAGCTCAATATGTTGTGTTATTTTTATTCCTGTGCACTGCAGGATAAATTATCTGTTCAAATATTTTCAGTTCCTATGAAGTGCAGTCCTGCCAAGGCCAACAGCTTGTTTTTGAATCAACTTTTATCAGGATCTAAAACGTTATATAAAATATATAAAGGAACCAGCTTCAAAAAGGAAACCCTTTATTCTCGTGTTGGGTGCAGCGTTCGGGTTGTGTGAGCGTCTGAGTCGGCCCCTGCCTCGATATGTTGGGAACGTTCCAGCTCAAGTTTGGTGGCCAAGTCTGTCCATGGCATCCTCATGAATGCCTGCTTTGCTTCTTGTCTTAAAATCCACTTGTGGGAAGGTTTGGTTGGGTTTTTCGCTTCAGAAATGGCCGTGACTTTCTTGGTCACGGTTTAATCTGGAGTGTTACGAAGAGGAAATGCGAAGAAACCATGGCCTTTTATGAGTTAAATTTAAAGCAAAAATACTTTACAAACTTTTTGCACTGAAATAATTAAATTTTACTTGAAAAAAGTAGCACTCGTGTTGTTGCTGTTGTTTTCAATAAAGCTGAGAACAAATTAAAATAATAATTGACATGTAGGAATGATGCAGTACTGTAGGAGGTGGGCCAAAGCCAACCCAGGAGGCAGGACATTGATATGCAGGTGTGTGTGTGTGTGTGTGTGTGTGTGTGTGTGTGTGTGTGTGTGTGTGTGTGTGTGTGTGTGTGTGTGTGTGTGTGTCCAGCAAGTTAATGCCTCTCATTTGTACCTAAGGCACATGATAAGTGGCCGGCTTTGCCCTGATGATCTGACTCTTTGACTTCAAAGGCGTGGCAAAGACAGATCCCATTATTCTGCTGCAGCACAAATCATACGACTCCAAATTACTGACGCGTCTGTCGAGCTGAAGCAGGCGCCAAACTGAAACCAGGGTTCTGCTGCGGTTCGGTTCTTAATTGTGTGCTCGTTTAACTCCAAGGGCAAGTGTGGATATACCCCCCCACCCCCACCCCACCAAAAAAAAAAATAAATGTGCATTAAGTGTGTTTCCATCAACTGGTTTGGAGCCAATAAATAGGGAGAAAGTTCTTGAGGAATTATCCCCGGTTGGAGGAGCCGTAGCTGTTCCTCGGTGCCAGCTGGTAGCAGACCAGACGTTTCTGTATCTCCCATTCTGCACATTTACACTTTGTCAAAAAAGTACAAGGGGCTATAAAAAAAAAAAAAACCTTTTTGCCAATTTTTCTTCCCTTGCTAATTTTGCTATTTCCACTCACCTTTACTGATGTAATACTTCAGAACGTGCACTGATGGAAACAGGAGTCGACCGCATCCCACCCTCCTTCTCTGGACACAAAGTCAAAGGCCAGGTTATCAGGCAGACCTGTACAATGGAATGCAATGATTTGACGTGAAATCGAACTCAATGGAGCTTAAATTTTTCAGTTTTTAATTCACATTTCATTGAAGGCTCAAGGAACCATAACTCACAACGTAACTTAACTTGTAACTTTTTACCTTAGTAGTCACTTTCAACCGCATTAAACGTACAACAAACCCCTCCCATTCAAGTCTGCTCCAGTGGCACCAGTTCAGCTTCTCACCGCACCCCCAATATTCAACATCGCCGACGAGACTCATTACCAGCTCTGGTGGCACAAACATCTGATGAGGCTGATCTGTGTGTGGCCATTCTACACACACTCTACACACACTCTACACGCACTCGACACTGCTCCTGATAGCTCATTAATATCAGCGACACACGCATATCACTCTCACCGCAGCACGTGCGCGCTATCGCATGTGACACTACATGTTTTGAATCGGAGGAGGAGGAGGAGGAGGAAGGCTCACGATGAGCTAAATCTGTGCGACGTCTATAGGATCTCCGGCTAAACGATCAGCGGTGACGGCGACAACAACAACCCTGCGTCAGCTGGTTTTCTTCACCATTTTCTAGCCAAGTATAGAATGAAATCAATCCAGATTTCTCCAGTGGGGTCTTTCTTCTGTCTGTGGCGCTACTTTTTATTTGCTGGATTTTGGAGATATTTGCTATGGAGATGTCTGCTGATGGCAATTTGATTTTTTTTTAATAAAATGGAACCGGTTGGCATTTGTCTTGTAGCACTCAAACAAATCCAGCAAGACTGTGTTCCAGACGTTGTCACCTGTTTATTCAAGACGATGTAAACTTTCATGAACTTTTTTGGGGGGGTAGGGGACTAGACTATTCCTACGGCTAAAACTCTCAAGCGAGAGTCTGTGGATTATCTCTGATGACACAACCAAGCCAATCGGTTGTTTCATTCTCCAGCATCCTGAAAGATTTCTCAATATTCAGTTATGATTCTCACAAAAAAAGGATGTTAGTTTGAATGCAGCTTCATGCTTGAAATCGTAATTTGTCTCATAAAGAAGAAAACTGTTGTAAAGAAGCCTCTTGGTTGTCTTTGAATAAAACATAATGTTGGAGCTTCAGTTCACTCAAAACTGACCCAGAAATTAATAATTAATACAACGCTGGGGCTCATTAGTTTCCTCATAACTGTAATCTTATGTAATAAACTTTCAAGCCTTGTAAGAATGGGGACTTTGGGTCTGGTAGGATTCAGACTTGAGTTGAGTAACTGTACTTCAAGGTACTATGATCCTTTACTCCACTACATCGCAAAGGAAATGTGACTTTTACTCCTTTACGTTAACTTAAATCCATCGGTCGAGCAGTGAAACTGAAGACAGTCAATTTTGCACACAAAAGCTGTCCAACCTTTGAAACCTAATTTTCTCTGCAACATTCTGAAAACTGTTTTGTTGCTTTGCGAATTGTTGTTTTAATTACAAGCGTTTTATAAGATAGATATTATATTTAACAAGGCACCAACGCGAGCGCGCGCGCACACACACACACAGGGTTTAAACACACAGCTGAAGACGCTGTCCTCCTTCAACATGCTGAATTACTCGTCTCATTTTGCTCCGTCTGACAACAGCATCTGTTCTGAATATAAATACAACTCAGATCCCTGCAGTCACAGCAGTGGAGCCAAATTCATTTGTACTTTATCATGATGAGCCACATATAACGCTGTGTATATTTCACAGGGGAAGGCATTTTCTCATGGATGTTATTGGACATTCCTGAATATTGTTAAAGGATGAAGTTGCCGATATTGAAAAAAAAAAAAAAAGTTTATTACCCTCAACAAATCCCACCAGAAGCTGAAGAGAGAATTCTTGTGCGTGGCTTATTCTTCTGTGCCACCACTGTTGTTTCACAGCACTTTTTATGCGAGTTCACTACACAGGCAACAGGAGTTCCATGAAGTTCACTCTATAACATCCATCCATCCATTTTCTATACCGCTCACCCTGTAAAGGGTCGTGGGGCTGGAGCCTATCCCAGCTGACATTGGGCGAGAGGCGGGGTTCCCCCTGGATGGGTCACCAGTCCATTGCAGGGCCATCAGGAGCAATTAGAGGCTCAGTATCTTGCTCAAGGATACTTAGACATGGTCACCGGGGGAAGTGGGGATCGAACCAGCGACCCTTCGGTTGCTAGACAGCCACTCTACCTCTGAGCCACGCCGCCCAGACCTTTAGCCTGAACACATGCATACATATTGTTCATTTAGCGTTTAGAGCGGTTTCTCGTCACTCCTCAAACTGATTTTCTACAGAAATCATTGGTAGAGACTGTGCAAAGAACTGTGCTGAGCTAATAAACGCGACGCACGTCATCAAGAGGGAGTGTGACTGGTGTCAACACCTGCGCCCAGATCAAAACCAATCTACTACAGGGTTTGACGATAAGATTCATCGATCGAAACATAACTGTGATCCAGAATCGATGTAAATATACAAATAAATATATAT
Organism: Aulostomus chinensis; assembly: GCF_037954235.1. Taxonomy (NCBI): domain Eukaryota; kingdom Metazoa; phylum Chordata; class Actinopteri; order Syngnathiformes; family Aulostomidae; genus Aulostomus; species Aulostomus chinensis. Next base: position 19,685,979 of record NC_141339.1, read on the forward strand.
AATTACATATGAATATATTCAGAAAAGTTGGTGACGTTGAATGTGATGTGGAAATGCCCTATAAAGCAGGAGGATAGAGAAAAGGGAAAGGCAGTACAGGGTGTACTAGAGCAGCTGAGGTATTACTGAGGGCATCTGTCCCATCAGCTGTCCGTATGTAATCTAGAGATTAAATGCCTTGCTCAAGGGCACCTCAGTGGCGGTAATGAAAGAGGGGCCAGCTCTGCAACTTCACCTTTATGGTACATTACATTTCAGACACTTGAAGGGGCATGATGGCAGTAATAAGCGCACGAGGACAAGCCCAGATACTGTAGAGGCAGCAGGGGCAAGCAGCTGCACGTAAAGAACAGCGAGTTTGACAGCCTAAATGGTTCAACTGAATAAGTGTTGACAATAAACTCAGCTGAAGCTTCAGCTGATTCAGGAATTCAGCGTCACGCAAGTTTTCTGCTCGAGCTCGCTCACAGGCTTTGTGTCATTAATATTCAGTGGTCAAGCCTTGAAAGCCAACTACCATTTAAGAAGAAAGCCTTTGTTATTGTACAGTGTGCAGAAACATTTATCCTCTGTATCTGACCCGTCCTCGGCTGAGCAGTAGGCCGCTGCAGCGCCCCTCTTCTTTCGCCCTGCGCCTGACAGGAGTATTAATTCCTTAAATTCAGGGTCAGAAGAATCCGAGCACCCGACAGAAACCCACGCAAACACGCGGGGGGCGTCAAACTCCCCCATGTATGACGGGAACCTGGATGAGCCCGTCCCCGCGTCACGACTGGACATCACGACTGGATTTCAGCTCTTGCAGTAAAAGTCTTTTCTCACTGCGTGAATTATCAGCAGCGTTCACCTGCCTCTCACTCTCCCCTGCAGTTTCCTTCCTGCATTTGCGAAAAGCTGCTGTTGATATTCTCTGCAGGCAACAGCAGCAAAGCACCGAAGCACCCACAAACCTTTGAAAATGCATGACTGAAACATCATTCACTTGGATCCTCCATTCCTAGCTTACACTACATACCTCCTCTCTGGTAAGTGCGCACATACATCATAAGACTGCATAAAACCGCCAAAGACCCATAAATCATGCAGCGAGACACACTCCCAGCGCTGCAGCCAATACGTTTTTGTCCTCCTTATCCGCCACATCTCTCCTTCTTTTTTTTTTTTTCTTTTTTTTTTGGTATCAACATCACGTCGGTGAGACTGTGGAGAAATATTTGTCATGTAATGTAACAATAGAATATTTGGAATTCCTTGTGTTTGTTAAAAAGGAACACATCTACGTCTGAGTGAAAACTAACGTGACTACGATACCACGGAATACGATACAATACAATATCGTGATACACGATATTGCGGTAAATCGGCAATCTAAAAAAAAAACAAAAAACATTTTTTTTGCCCAAGTATTTCTGTTCTGAAATTTTTTAAAATGATTTGAGAACAAAACGATCAAAAGATAGATTGACCGGAGCCAGATGCATTTTTTTTTTTTTTTTTTTGGAAAACAAAACTTGGAAATAATCTGATGTTCATTTTACTAACAATTAAAAAAAAAAGAAAGATTGATTGCGAAGTGGAGAGTTTATTACAAATCCATCTTTTGATTACATTTTTCAAAGTTTTGCTCTCAAATATTTTTTTTGATTGCAGAAGGATGAAAAAAATTGTTCATAGAAATAAAACATAAAATAAAGCGCGCGTAAGCTCTTGCTTCTCTCACTGAACACACCGAGTAATACCTGCGATAACGTACGTCACGATACATTGCGATACGATTTAATGATATCCGCACAGCATCGTGACGACAAATATCGGGATGTATTGATTATATTGCACGGCCCTTGACGATTTTTTTGGCACAATAGAGTGAACCCACTGCTGGAATTTAAGAAACTAATCTGAATTTCTCTTCCCATCAGGTTTCTTTTTATCATAACAGCTTGTGTGGAAACTATTGTGCAAGATTCATTAGCGGAATGGAAACGGTTCCGCTGCAGTCTTTCAAAAGCAGATTCATGAGTACATATTGGCCCTGGACGTCTGAGAGATTGTTGGTAAATTGTTTTGCAGATGAAATGGGCAGGTGACAGGAAGCAAAAGAGCGTATCGCCGTCGCACATCTCCCTCTCAGTGCACCTTGGTATTGGCCTTCTATCTGATAGGAGCTCCCGCCTTCCACTTCACTGGCTGTCCCCAACAAGAGGAGAGCTCTCAGCTCCAACTCCAACCACTTTCCCATTATGCAAATGATTTCCCCGCAGAAAAGCTCCACGCCTGGTGCCCATCAATTCAGTGAGGCCTCCAGTTTGAATACATGCGACCCCCCCCCTCCCTCCCCCGCTCTTCCTCCCTTCATACTTCTGAAAAGAAAGGTCTATTTCTGATGCATAGCACTGGTGTTCACATCGTTGTGCTGGTGGAATAAAGAGCTCTTACCCAATCAATTTATACAACCCTCTTTGAAGAGAAGGCTTTTTTTTTCTATGGTGAGGAGAGAAATTATACAAATGTATGGAGAATATCAGCTGTAAAAGTTGCACTCATACAGCCAAGGGTTGTTTAGAGTGGTGGCATCGCCATTCCAAATGCATACATGGCATATAAATAAACTTCCCCAACACGTTTGATTAAATTCTTAGAGGCCCTGGAGGAGAGTGGCCTTAAAACCTCACCATCGTTTAATCCGCTCCTCTGCAGAAAATTCCTTGAGTAATACCGTCAAAAATATCTTACTCTGCATGGCTACGGGCAAACAGCCCATCTGCAAACACACAGCGAGCAGAAATGAGCTTAATTTAAGATTCCTACTTGAATATGCATCTTTTTGCTGTAGCCAGTGTTGATGCTAGAAAAGTCACACAATGGATGGATAGAAAGGATGGATGAATATTCAAGGGAAACTGACCCCAGTGAGTTTGAAACATCAACGCCATAGTTGTAGTTTTAGGTTTTCCTCTTGAGGACGGACCGTTCTCCTTTATCCAAATGTCAGAAAATCTTCACCCAATGAAAAATTCTGCAGTCTGGACCTGAACCAGTATCTGAACATCTGTCTAAGGGTCAAGCAAAATGACCAGCAGATGGGAGCGGAAATCAGGCAAAGACCCCCCCATCCAAAACCTTCAATTCGCAGCCTTTTTCAACAGAAACGCACCAAAAAAATAAAAAAATAAATAGAAGAAACAACTTGAATTTATTTTCCATGCACACCTCTGCAGCCCACTCAGAACAGCTCCGTGACCCACTTTTGAGTTGCGACCCACCAGTTGAGAACCAGTACTCTGAATGAAGAGCTGCAGCACTGCGCCACTCATGCGGTAAAGTGGCAACCATTGACAACAAGAGGTAGGTGCCGAGAGGGCCGAGCCGCCAGATCCACGCAACCTGTCGTGCCCAAACAAGAAAACGAGTCTGTTGCTGTGTTTTTATTGTAATCGATTAAACAGTAAAAATGCTCACAGGGGCTCGGAGGTGGTGTTGTAGCAAAGAAGTTGAGCCAGGGGAAAAGTAAAGGATACCTTGTTTATTCTCAGTCTGTGGAGAGCTAATCAGTGACAGCTACTACCACTGCACCCCAATAACGCACGCACGCGCACACACACACACACACACACACACACACACACACACAAAAAAACATTATCGGTGGCAAAGTCACACGCATGCCTAAATACATCCTTTGCACCTATTTCTGGACATATCGCTGCTCCAGCTGAGGATGAGGAGGATGAAGGAGACAAGGTGAGGCTTTAAATGAATAAATAAAGTTTTAAATGAGGCGGCACGGTGGTGCAGTGGTCAGCACTGTCCCCTCACAGCAAGAAGGTTCTGGGTTCCAGCCCCGGCTGGAGCACGGGATCTTTCTGTGTGAGTCTCCATGTTCTCCCTGTTCCTGTGTGGGTTCTCTCTGGTACTCCAGCTTCTTCCCACAGTCCAAAGACATCAAGAGGGGACGAGGCTGATTGATACTCTAAATTGACTGTAGGTGTGACTGTGAGTGTGAATGGTTGTCTGTCTCTATGTGTTGGCCCTGTGATGGACTGGTGACCTGTCCAGGGTGAACCCCGCCTCTCACCTGAAGGCTGCTGGGATAGGCTCCACCCCCTCCCCGCAACTCTTAACAGGATAAGCAGTAGAAAATGGATGGATGGATGGATGGATGGTTTTGTGAAAGAGAAGCTTTGTTTGCCAAAAGGCTTAAAATGCATCAAATGCTTAATCCTGCATCAGATGGACTGATATTTTCATGATATTTTCAGTCAGATATTATTGTTCTAGAAACCTTTTTTTTTAATTATCAGTTCTGTCAGTCGTTTTTTCCTCTGCTTTTACTCCAAAGAGCCTAAATTGTAAATACGTAGAAAATAAGACAGAAAAAAAAATGCAGATTTTTTTTTTTTTTTTAAATGAAGCCAAATTTGGGGAAAGAACGCAGACTGTGTCAAGACATGTCCACAGACGCAGGCGACAGCCAACTTTCATTTTCAGGCCCTTGTTTGAACTTGTCGAATCAGCTGGCATTTAATCAACAAAACTCTTTAACTGCGTTCAAATTGAAAGTAAACGCTGCCACAAGTTAACCTGACCTGGTCCACGTTCCACACGGAACTGCTGATCCGACATCATTTTTCCACCCGCGTGATCTGGCGCCAGCCGTGGCCGCTTGATGGTTTCAGGTCACCGTAGACGAGGGCATCCCGTGTCTCCGGGTTTCTAATAGGATGTCTCTTAATGAGCGAATGGCCTGTGTTATTTCCTCGTGATTCACCAGAGATGAGTGTGATTACGGTGTGACAGCTGTGTAATTACATGGGAAGCCCCCCCCCCACACACACACCCCCACCCCCACCCCCACCAACAGGAGAGGGGGTGACATGTTTGAACAGCTGCAAACACTGACACTGTCCCTCTGTCACGTCACTGCGCAGCACTGTGAGTCTACAATTATTTATGTTCAGGCCAACAGTTAATGGACAGTTCATGTTCTTGAAGCACCTCATAGTGCCAGGGTAGTGTGTGTGTGTGTGTGTGTGTGTGTGTGTGTGTGTGTGTGTGTGTGTGTGTGTGTGTGTGTGCGCGCGTTGGGGGGGGGGCTTATTGTACATAAGCTGTATAAACTGTATTGTCATCTCAAAATCCCGCCATACAAACTCCAACGTTACAATCACAACAAATGCTTCAGTTCAAGTCGGTAAACAAAGACGACTGAGTTCCAATTTGAGCGGCGTATTAGAAATCACTAATGACCGGTTACATTCTGACGGGGAGGAAATGAGCGGAGCGCGAGGTCCCTGCCGCGGTCGGCGAAAATGCTCTTAAAAGAGCCCAAAAAGTAAGGATTGCATGGGGGGGGAGGAATAAAATGGAAGTTGAGATAGTAAATCTAACATCTAATACCCTCACTAGGGGACACAAACACACACACACACACACACACACACACACACACACACACACACAATAAAACAAAGAGAGCTCATGATGCAAGTGGCTCAGGAGTGAGCCACCTTGTTTCCAGAGAATTATCAATCATGCCCTCGCAGACAGCAGTTCTGAATAAATAGTTAATAAAGGATCAGAGGGGAACAAAAGGCCCTCTAGGAAGAGGAACAAGAGGGGGTGTGGCTAAAGAGGTACAGTAGCAGAGGTAGACTGGCCTTCTTGTAACCAAAGAGATGCTGGTTTGAACCCCGTGTCCAATCGAAGGGTCCTTCACTGAAACCCTGATGTCCTCCCAGTGAGCATCAGTGGGTGAATTGTGAAGTACTTGGAAGTAGAATACTACTACATAAATACTTTACAGTCCATTTACAATGAATCCTCTGTGGCCATTTATTTTTAAACATCTAAAAACAAACAGCAAGGTGAAGGTAGAAAATACAGAAACCGACACGAGATAGTCAGAGATGCACTTGGCCTACGTAGCATCCTAGATCCTCCTGCTTGATGTCAGTGAAAGCAGACATAAAACAACAAACAATATATGTCACTGCCCGCGTAAAGATAGTTATTAGCATTAGCATGATGCTAAGAGCCAGGGTGATGGTGACAGCAGTTGGAGTCCTGGCTGCAGCACCAGCACTAAGAATCTAGCAGCTTTACTGGCATGTAATAATACACATGCGTGTTTTCAATGTATGTGTGTGTGTGCGTGTGTGTGTGTGTGCGTGTGTGTGTGTAACGAGAGCAGTATTGTGTAAGAGGAGCAGGGAGCAGGAAAGTGCTCGTGCATGTACACACAGGTGAGGAAAAACGAAGAGTTGCAGGCTCCTTCTGAGGCAAAGGACGCATGTTATGACTGACACGTGAGGATAAGAAATCCTTCAGTTTTACAGTTAAATTGATCAACTTTGCATGTGAAACCGATCATAAAGCCTGTTTGAATCCCTCCAGAAGCTGCAGCCACTTTACTGGTCTTAATCTATCAGTCCACAAACCTCTCACCTGTCCCTGACTGCTTCGTGTCTGTTTTGCCCCGTCAGCGACGCCCCCTGAATGTGGGATCAAGGGACCCGTGAGCCGATGGGGCGGGGCTGGTGGGTCAGGGTCCAGGTTTTAGTCCCACTTCATTCTCGGGTTCAAAACCTTTGAAAGAGCCCAGCGGCGACTATGGAGGTTTGACGTGGCTGACGAGTTCTGGATGGGCTGGGCTTCTGACGACTTTGACAGTTTATGGGTTTGCGGTTGTGTACATATAGATTAGAAATAAGGCCGAACAAATATCAAGCAAAGACGTGATGAAACGTAAAGCAAGACAAGGCGATAGCTGACTGCAAGATAGGAATGCTGCCCCCGCCCCCCATCCAGCTTTAGTTATGAATATGATTATTTCTGTTTTTTGTGGGGGTTTTTTTTTGTGTGTGCGTGATTATTTTCACATGAAACGGGGTGTCTAAATAAAAATGCATCGAAATGGAAAGCAATCTTCACTGCAATATGAGAAATTTATGTTTGACTGAATATTTCCTCTCTTTTTTATTTTCCTTCCTCCCCACTTTTCTTCCCATCATCCTCTTTCAACACGTCGAGCGAAAGACGCTGACAGCAGCCCACCACGCCAGGGGATGGTATTTAACACAATCACGCAACAAGGACATCCGCCGCGTCCCACAGATGCAGAGTGTCATTAGACGGGGACTCTGCAGAGCACACACCTTCACCAGGGCCAATTAAGACACGAAAAAGAAATTCTCCACCCCTGCCTGGAGTTTTTATTAATTATTACTATTATTACAATTACCCTGTTTGGCAGTAGCAAACAGAAGAATAAATCAAAAGGAAAAAAATTAGCATATAATGTCTTTTTAGATGTGAAATTCAGACGTACACACTTAATACTCGTGTCCATTATCTCATTCTCAGGACTCCGGTGCGCCGCTTTTGATAATATTTTCTTCTCATTTCTTCCGTTTATCAGGTGATGGATCTCCCAGCACAATTACCCTCGTAATCACACTCCGGAAGAAACGTCCTGCTTTTGTAATTTATTTCTTATATTGTTGAAAGATGATCACAGCCCAATAGTGAAAACCATTTAGGAGGTTAATTAGTTTAAAATTCAAAAAAAAAAAGAAAAAAGTATTGAAGCTGGTAAGAATTCAGACGCTTCCTGACAGCCGCAGAGACCTCAAACTAAAAACATTTTAGTGGCAATATGATTGTAAGATAGAGTTCTAGATAGAGTGAGGAGGTGGGGGTGAGGAGGTGAGGTGGGGGTGGGCCGGACGCTAACGTGGACAAATTAGCCATAGCATCAAAGAAGGAAAGCAAAAGGAGCAGCGACAGGTGAGAGAAGGTTTGTGTGTCCCTGTGCAAAGCAACAACATCACCACTTAATATTCTATCTTAATCTCGGGATTCACCTTCCGCCAGGGGCTCCGTCATAGAATCCACATTCTCTGAGGATCCTTCGATTGTCAGGAACTGATCTGATAACCGTGGAATTTAGCTTAGCCTCTGTAAAACCTGCGGTGACGGCAGCTCGTTACTGGATTAACACATCTGGTTCAACAGCTGAAGGTGAGGATCTGACCAGTGGGACCACATCCAGAGGGAGACCGGACCAAATGGGTCCACATTTTAAGACCTCCTCATGGAATGTGACGTCACCAGTTGGTTGAGAAGCGAGAGGATCCTCCGGGAGGTGAAATGGTTTCCCGCAAAAGATGAACACATCGCACAAAAGTCCCAGACAGTACCCACAAAGTACTTCATCTACACAGCAGATACACGAGATGGGAAGTGAGGTACGCAGTTCTGTTGAAACAAGAGCAAAATACACAGTCGATAAGTTACACCAAGAATGATGTCGTTCGAGCGAGTGCAACTGTGTGAGGCGAAGGCGGCGTAAATCACCGCCACATACAAGGGACAGAACAGGAAAAAGCCTTTGTTCATCAGGAAGCCCAAGAAAAGACGTCCTGAACCTTTCACCGGAGCACCTTGGCAGTCGCAGCTCCCCCGCCTGTGAGCTCATAACTGAGACTTCAGAATAATTACTCTGCTGCTCTGGTTGGTGGGTGGGTGGGGTGTGTGAGTGTGTGTGTGTGTGTGTGTGTGTGTGTGTGTGTGTGTGTGTGTGTGTGTGTGTAGCAGCCAAACTGAACTATGACAACAAAGACGGCGCAGTACGCCATCAATTGAGAAAGATTTGTCTCATAAGCTTTCAAAGGAAAGAGACACAAGTGAGGAAAGCGCGGCTCTTGGCTGGTCTCAAAAGCAATAAAATGCATCTCAAGATAAGGCCTTAGTTAAGCTTAGCTTCACATTTTCAAAAAGATGGGAGAGTGAACCGGTCCACCAGTGTGAGGTGGAACCACCTTGAGACAGTGCCTCAAGCTTTGTTCCAACTCCAAGCTGGTATTCCTGCGATCAGAACCCTCAGTGACTTCAGCATCCACAGCATCAGGACACGACAACATTGGCATTGTCCTCGTTTTGAATTTTGACCCCAAAAAAGACAAGGTGTTATTACAGGCAGCAGAAACTCTGAGACCTCATATTTTTAAAAAAAATAAAATAATAATAATAAAGGAACGTATTATTCTTTCTAAGCTTCCAGGGAAATTGGTCTGTCCAAAATGCATTACTGCATCATCTTACTGAAAGCAGCCTGATGAATATCTTTCCAATATGTGAGGGAAGAGAGAATTTCTATTAGCAAGCTGTTCAGATAACATAGTGACAAAAAAGATTCATCCAGCTGCTCTGCTCTCTTTTGTCTTCCCTGCGCTCTCTCTCTCTCTCCCTCTCTCTCTCTCTTTCCCTCTCTCTCTCTCTGAGGTGTACTGTTCAGTCAGCCTCCATTAGTAAACGAGATGTTATCTCCTCTGGTTGGATCAATAAATTATCACATAACAAGATGTTGGACCGTGATTTGCATTACTGGTCCTGACAGCATGTAACAAAGTAATTATTTCTGAACAAACCTTTCGCTCCGCCTGTGACAGTTCGGCATAGGAAGCGGAGACGTTTCGGTGACTTGAAGAGGGCCTGCAGATCTGATGCGCCGAAATCAAAAGAAATGACAAATAAAGCTTGAAAAAAAAAAAAAAAAAGGTAGCTGGAAATAACTCCAGACTTAGAACGCCGCGGCACATGTCTGAGCCAATCAGAGACAGACTTGTCACCTTGGCACGTGTCGGTCCACACGGCGGTAAGTGACACTGACCCGAGGTTGAGACGGTTCAACTCCTGAGTGCTACGCTTCTCCTCCATCGCTGGAGTAATGCTTGTCTGCAGCTGGAGCACATTTACCAAGGATGTTCTGACATTCAAGGTAACTTAATAAAGGGCCCTGCAATGACGAGCCACGCTACGGTTTATGAAAATCCAGTTCATTGGACAAACATGAATTCATATATTCATGGATCGACTTGGGGGGAATCATTATATGTTATAAATATACACTAGTTGTGGAAAGAAGTGTTGGCACCTCTGAATTTCAAGTGCGTAATTCTAAATATCAGAAATAAATGAATGAACCAATTTTGTATGTGAATATTTTAATAACATTTCCAAGGTTACAGTTGAGGAAAAAAAAGAATAAAAAACAAAAACCAACAACACAGAAAATGTACCCTGGATACAATTATTGGAAGTCTGATCATATATTTTGCTACAGCAGCTCTCGCTCTCTCAGTCTCTGTCACTCACACACACACACACACAACACACACACACACACACACACACACACACACACACACACACACACACACACACACACAGACTTCCTGGATGTGTGCTCTGGGTTATTGACCTGATGGACGACCACAGACCTTCAGTTCTCTAACACTGGATACAAAACTTCATCTGGACGATCTTCTGACTTCTTCCATCGCTGGAAGCGGTCAACGGCCATGGATTCACGGACCGCAATGATCGGAGCTCATGCTAAACAGGGGCAGTTTCACATTCAGAGCCTACGTCTGGAACCTAGTACTTGACCCCAAATGTCCGGGTCATTTAAATAACATCAACACAAGTGAGATTGTTTGAGATGACGATTCCTTGGAGCTACGGTAAAACCAAGGCTCGGACAATAATTCAATTAAGTGGTTTCTTCCCCATTATTCACTCATATTCCTGTTAATATACTACAGAACATCCATCCATTTTCTACTGCTTATCCTGTTAAAGGTGTGGGGGGGTGGAGCCTATTCCAGCAGCCTTCAGGTGAGAGGCGGGGTTCACCCTGGACGGGTCACCAGTCCATCACAGGGCCAACACATAGAGACAGACAACCATTCACACTCTCAGCCACGCCTACGGTCAATTTAGAGTATCAATCAGCCTCGTCCCCTCTTGATGTCTTTGGACTGTGGGAGGAAGCCGGAGTACCAGAGAGAACCCACACAGGAACAGGGAGAACATGGAGACTCACACAGAAAGACCCTGTGCTGGAGCCAGGACTGGAACCAGGAACCTCCTTGCTGTGAGGCGACAGTGCTGACCACTGCACCACCGTGCTGCCCTGCTACTGAAGCCTGGAGACGCCTGCCTACGTGATCCCGCTACCGTGTACTTTTCCTTCCTGGATTTAAAGTCATTTTCTTGCTAATAACACTAAGCTATCTGCTCAGAGCCAAGTCTGGAGGAGTCACTGGAACTCTGGTGGCACTTCACAATGCATCAAAGTATACACAAGTCGACAACTCATTTCAATAGCACGGCTGAAAATTGGAAAACTCTGCATGTCGTAATCTGATTATTGCTTTGCTGCAATGCCACTACAATATTTACATGGCACTGAAGTCTGGGTGATCTAAAAAAAACAAAAAAAATAACAGAAAGGCCTCAAAGATATGTGGATAAAAATATTTGTTTGCCAGACGTTTGGCAGGAGGAATGGGAAGTGCAATATTAAAAGGAGGGAAATGGAAACTTGTAAGGAAAAGATGTCTCTGCTCAATATAAGAGGGTGGGAGAAGAACGAGGAAGGGAGGGGAGGTGTTACAAGAAGGGATTGGAAAGAAAATGGAACGGTAGAGAGGAGGGGGACGAGCAAGAGAGTCTGAGGTGGAGAGTAAAGAATGTGGGATTGGCGGGTTGGGTAAAGGGAGCTTTGGTCCGTGTAAAGTATCAGGCTGCAGGCTCATAACGCAGGGAAGCTGCTGCCTCCACAGATATGAGCATTGGGTTTGCTCCATGAATAATTCAGCCAGTAACAAGGACACAGGGATCTGTTGATACAGTGGCATACGGATGGGGCCCCGCAAAGGCCCTGAGAGATAAAACATAGCAGGGAAGAACGCAAGTTCATCCATATCACTGTAAGATCTGACCTTACGCACCAATAAAATCAGAGTTGGTAGAAGTCGCTACGCTGTTGCAAAGAATCATCAGTCCTTGTCCTGGTCGGATTATCCATACATGGCACCAGGCTCCGGCCCGGGGGCTCCGGCCAGCGGGGGCGCCAGATGATAAAGACAAGGACTAGACCTTTAACATTGTTTCCCACACCTATTATTTCCTGGCACGGATGCCAACAGCCATCGCAAGCAAAGCCGTAACAGGGATGGCATCGATTTATAGCATTTAACTCAGGATTTTCCTAACAGGAAATTCAGACAGACGAGGCTCTGTCGAAGGTAATTTGACTTTAAGAACTACTACATTTCCCAGATATTAGTTAGATAGCCCCCCCCCCCCACACACACACACACACAGATAAACGTGGCCCTCTGACACAGTTGAAATAAGTTAGCGTATTCATTCTTCATTGTAAAAATGCAGCTCTTATATTTGAACGTGACCGATAGGAAATCTATTAAACCAAATGTTGATGGTGTTTGTATTTTTGCACCAAATTATGAAGAGTTCAGACTGATTCGATCCATAAATCCTGAAGATGCTCCTGCTTTTTTGTTTTCCTGCAGAAAACCTGCTTTTCTCTCTCTGTCTCTCTCTGTCTCTCCTCTCGCCAGTTTCATTTCACTGCGTGCAGCCAACATACACAGATCATACACACAACTGTGATGTGAAGCACACGGAAATGTCTCCCTCTTTAAAAATCATTTAATTTTATAAATGCATTTTAAAAAAAAAAGAAACTAGGAAAAAAGGAGGCTGCAGTCCCGGTGCTGGCCCTGTTCCCCTTTACAAAGAAACCTTTTCTGTTGCTTCCATCCTTGTCACTTCATCAGGTGCTCACTGCTGGTTTATGTGTGAAATCTTTTCTCTTTATCACTAAACCTTTGACTCCTTTCAACGCCGGTCGGCTCGTCTGCATTGTATCCAATTACGCCGTTCCGTTGCGGGCGCCGCAAACTGAGCCCAGAAGGCGTAGAGGGGCTGATAAGGTGATACGCTGACGGCGCAGTTCATTCACTATCAAGTGCAAAGGCACAGCAACATTCTCCAACACACACACACGCACACGCACACACACACACACGTCAACGTACAACTGTCCCTCTGAGCCGCGACTCATTACGCAGAGCGAAAATGTGAATCATGTTTTACAGGAGGTTTGTTAGCTTGAAAATGCATGCAAAGCTCCGCTGTGGATGCTTTTATTAATCCAGTCAGGAGAGAGTTAATGCGAGAGTTCCTCCGCTTGCATTATATAGCGGCTGCACTAATGGGAGGCAGGCTGCTGGGAACCTGGCCGACAGGGATTAGATAGAGAAGTGATCATAGGGAAGACTTCATCAGAAATGCTGAGGCACCAGGCAGCTCATTACTACTGTAGCTTCACCCCAGTGGTCCTGCTCTGCCCTGCGCTGCACCACACAGGAAATACTGTATCAATACAAACACACTCGCCGCTCGTCCCGCGTAATTAAAGCCATTGTTCATACACACAAACACAAACAAGTGGCGGCGCAGGTCCGATGCGTCATAAAAAAAAAGGCACATTTGCAACTTTATGTAGGACACTGGACTATCGTTGGATGATCACGCAAGCTAGCATCCCCGAGCTTTTATACGAGGCAAAAAAAACCAAAACAACAACAACCAAAAAAAAAAGAGATCTAAAGCACACAAACCTTGGCTGCTGACTTCAAACACACACAATTTATATTTCATGCTGAGAGCCAGGGATGCTCTGCTGTGAATGTGAACAAAATGAACTGCACTATTTTCCAACATCAAAACACATTTTCAATGAGGTTGAACTGCATGAGATTCTCCCAGGAACGCTGCACACAAACACTGTTTTCCTGTGGTTTTTGGGACTTCAGGAACCGTGGTTCCGGGGAAGTACCGGTGTTACCGGGTTCTCTGCGGCTCGACTGACTGATGATGAGTCCTCGTCTGCTTCTCGCCGCTCTGGTTCCATTTATTCAGCAGAAACACTGAGTTGAACCAGATTTGCATCATACAGCACAAGTCTCCAACACTTTAGCGTATTTATTCCTCTGGGAGACTGTATTCACCTTCCTTAAAAGTACAAACTTTTCTCAGAAGTTACTGAAAAAACTTTGAAAACTGCATGTTGCACAGCTCCTAACGCGTGTGAGAGCGTGAGGGCAGGAAAGGTGAACTCCCATGTTTGAACCTTCCAGTTTGACATCGTGGTCGTCACCATGTTGTTTATCCCCTGGATTTATTTAGTTTATTTGGAAAAAGGACAGTGAGCGACTGAACATCAATAAGTCTTAGGGAATAGAAGAGACGTGTGTTGAGCAGAAAGCTAATTTCCATCTGTTGTCATCTGTTTCCAACTTGCCTTGATGCTAAGCTAAGCTACTTGGCTCCTGAGCCTTGCCTGACCACGAGGAACAGAGCTGAGGTTAAAGAGGACGGATGAGCTCATGTCGAGCAGGGAAAAAAAAAAGACAGGAAGTAATGCAGCAGGGACACACAAGGGTACATTTCAAAATAAAATAGGAAATAAACAAATCAGGGTCTGGCTAAACAAAGGTCTTAAACTAAAAATGGCAGTCAGGAAGAACGTTGCTGAAGACGCTTTGTTCTCATTCAGCTTCCATTTTGCCTCCTTGGATGTTCGCACTCTCAGAATCTTTTCATCACAAGAAGATGAAGAAACCAGGCGATTCAGGCAAGACGCACACATGCCGGGGGGAAAAAAGACTCTTCATCTGTGACGTATGTATGTTTCACAAAAAATAACATGAATGAGAAGATGGAATTAAAGTGATATACACTCCACAGCGTGAAAACAGGCGGAAGTTGCTGCAGACACTCAGCGATCAGCTCACTCTCACTGACCATCGCTGCTTTCTTGCTCCACATTTTGAGTTGAGTTGTTCTGTTTTATTTCTTTAAATAAATAAATCAAGGATCAAAATCATCCCAGTTATTGTTAGCGTGAGACCGGCATCCGAGAGACAGAATGAGAGCAGGCAGGGTACGTTGGCATCAACACCTATTACATTTGTGAAATGATGATTTGGTTTGTTTAGTTTTTTTTAATTTTTTTTTTTAAATTTCTTTCTTTCTGTGACCTGAAACACTAAAAATACAGCAGGATGTTTATCTTTGACAGCCTCTCAGCTAACACACTCCTGTTTGACAGCTTCATCACGGCAATTGTCCATCTCCCGCTCAAAAGAAGGAATGATTACCGGTAAAGCAAGAGCTGTGAGGGCTGTGAGGGCTGTGAGCTGTAAGCGGGCCCACGGGAGTTTAACACTGACACGACAGAGGATGATCAGCGCCGGTGTGTTGACACATTCTCACAGCCAGACAGGCTCTGACCCGCCAGTCTGGGCTAAAAAAGAACACAGGTGTTAGTCCCTGTACCTACAAAAACAGACGGTAGACGAGATCATGCGTTTCACAACTTGGTGAGACAGATCGCGGGAACAAAATGATGCCAGGCAGTAAATTACATCCAGTCAGAGACATCAGTCACAATTCCTCTGATAGGACGGGATCAAACCGAGCGAGAGAGTGTTAACCTCGGCCGAACGGTGGCAGGAGCAGCTGCTGTGAGGAGTTCAGAACGAGCTGCTCTGGGGTCTTCCAGGATATTTAGACGTGCAAGTGCGTGCTCACCACATCCGCGCCGGGTTTAGGCGTATATTCGCTGCAATGTGTGATGACATCCATGCAGTCACTTCACTTTGTTTTTTTTTGTGATTTGTCTCCGTTATAAATGCTTGATTTTGCAGTGTCTTTTCTGAAGGATGGCAACAAAAAATTGTGGGAGTTTTGAAGGATTTCTTTTGTTTCTCTGTATGTGGTTAAATTACAGCGACTGACAGCATGAATGATTCGGAGCAAAACAAAAATTTCATTTCAAATTTCATTTTCGAAAATGTTAAAATGTTACAAGTATTATTATTTCTTCCAATTTAAACACTGACACAAACTAAAGACTGGCTCTATTCTAAAAGTGATGTAACGTTGCATGGACTGCTGAAAAGTACGACCCCACTGTTACACAAGACGTCAGGAAACTGATTGACACAGTATTTTAGGTAAATGAGACAGGCGTGTTTCCTTCATGGTTGCCACATCAAAGTGCGCAACAGATGACGATGTGTCACATGGCGCCGCGGAATCCGTGTGACGACATCACTTCAGGAAACGAACACTGCAACATTTTCCAACATTTAATGATTAATCATATCCAAGCACCTACATATTCCATAAAGTTTGGCTGATTTTGTATCAAGTTATGCAATCTTGGAATTGTGGTTGTTTTTTCGTTCTGTTTTTTTCCGGAAGGACTGCTGGCGACGACGCACACGCCTGAACCTGCGCTCTGTTGGCGGCAGATGCCGGGAATAGCGAGTTGAGACTTTCATGCGTTCACGAGTTTGAAACGAGACACCAACCATCGATTTCTAGAGGAATTGTCATTATTTATGTCAAGAAAAAATTCAGGCAGCAGGAGACAATGGAAAGTATAACAGAATCAAAAGTATTGCTTTCAAGAATCTATTTTCCTGCCTGTGGTATGAAATGAACTCTGTTTGTCTGCCTCAATGACTGGCACTTGCTACATTTGAGTTCACATTTAATCTAAATTTAAACTGTCATTACTGATATGGTTATTTTATTCTTGAGTACTTTAATGTAACTCATGAATAAATCAAATGAAAGAGAGAAAGGATTCTGTTAAATGTTTTTCTGGCTGCTACTGCGCCCTCCCTGCCTCCTGTGGTACTCTAAATGGAGGAATTATGAACAAACCAAATAACAACAATTATGCGACTTTTATTTCATCATTGTTTGTGCCCTGAATTGAGTAAATTCAATTAACTCTCAATGTTTATTTTTTTTCAAAACGCCAAATGTTTTCTATTTTTAGATTTTATTAAATTCTGTCATTTGAACGCTTTGGCTTTTTTAATGCAGAATAAAGAATCTCCATGGAATAAAATGATGCACACGTGTTTCTAGGCGACAGACCCGCAACAGTAGCTCCGTTAGTCAGGTTTGTGTTGATTTTTATGGCTGGCAGTTTTTCCTACAGTTTTTAAATCCGTTCCTGTCTTATTTTGAAAATCACTTCCCTCTTTTGTCGATTAGCTTTACTTCCTGCCTTTGTCTGCTTTGCCTCCCGTGTGTGCGCACCTGCGTCTCGTTTGTTAATCCGTCGGCACCTGGCCGGCTCCTCCAACCAGCTGCTTCTTGCCCAGTGATTAGTTCAGTTTGTGTTTTAGTTCAGTCTTCGGCAGCTCTTCAGTTTCCTCTGCCTCTTTAACTCCCAGTGTTTTGCTAGTTTCTTATATTGAGTTAATTGGTTGACTTTGCTAGTTTTTCATTTTATGTGGGTAATTATCGACTCCTGCTTGCGTCTGCAGGATCCACACGCCACCCCTGCACCACCAAACGTGAGCGTAAGTTTCTTTTTCATTTTCCTGGACCCGTCTTGGAACACACCTGACACGACTGTGTTTCTCTGCTTTCCCACTTTCTCTTTGTCACTGACTGTTATGTCTTTGTGTTCCACTACATTTTAAAAGTCAAGTTTCAGTTTAATTGTGTGTTTCTGCGCATGCGCATTGACTGCATGAGAAAATGAAGAAGGAAAAAAAAGACATTAGAACATCTTTGCGGCGCTCGGAGGCACCACGTGCATGATGACGATGACCCAGTCCTCAGTGCGCCAGCAACATTTGTCACTTGAGAAACGTATTACTTTTGACAGAGACTTCCAGGGTCTGTGTGAAATGTCATCAGAAGCAAAGGTTAAGATATCGCCATCAGGGCTGCAAAAACTTTAGTATCAACAAAGAATGTGACTTGAGCTCTAATCAGGGTGAGGACATAGTTGGTAGCGGTTTGTCCGGAGGGAGCAGGCAGCTGTTAAAAAACACCCACCGGTCCCCAAAGCTACTGCTGGAGAAAACAGAGGATCGTTTAGCTGCTAAATGGCCAATCCCTCCCTCGGGAGGTGGCGGAGGGACCGGGGCGAGGAGGCAAGTGTGAACTCTAATTTATCAGAACACGACAACACCAGACAGAATTAAAATCTGCTGCAAGATGCAAATGTTTGCTAGCGTTAAGTTTTTATGCGTCTTTTACCTCAGTAACTGCTTGGGTCTATCAGCCTGACCCCCCCCCCCCCCCCCCGTTCCTTTCATGTCCTCCGGCGCTGTAGAAGCAGCTTTATCAGCACTTCTTTTGTGGTATCTGGTGTATTTCGGAGGTTTTCTGGTGGTGTATCCTGACATCATCTCTCCTTGTTGCCTTGTAAATGCCACCGCCGTTTTGTGCCTTAGTGAGTATGCAGAGATCAAATGGGCACAATTCAATGCTGTGAAGCACAGATGAGGGAGAGTGTCACCAGAGGTCTCCCCGGCACAAACTCTGTGGCAGCATGAAGAGGCTCACTGATCCTCGGCTGATGGGGGTCTCAAGGATAACACCTGTTCTTTTTTCCATCGATAATGCCGCTCCTGCTGACAGCTATGATACACTATAGTAGGGGAAGAGCTGCTGTGACTCCCAGCATCTGACGGGAGGTCTCTGGTATGATTGTGGCGGAGCTGTGAGACGCAGGACCTTGAGTTGGCTCACTTGAAATGTTTGGGTTAAAGTCTGGCTTCCTGTTGGAAATAAAAGATTAGAAATGCATGACAAAAGTTTTTAAGAAGTCATCAGTCGCATGATTAAACTTAAAAACAATCTCTACTGACAGTGAAGGAAATCTAGCGGCTGTAGTGAACGAGTACATGACACCGCAGGATGGTAGGATATTAGCTCACGTCCTTGCATAGTGAGAGTCCATTATCCCCTTCAGGCTCAGGGGCTGGAGCCTATCCCAGCTGTGTTTGGGTGTGAGGCGGGGTTCACCCTTAACAGGTTGCCAGTCCATCACAGGGCCAACACATAGAGACAGACAGCATTCACACTCACAGTCACACCTACGGTCAATTTAGAGTCCGATGTCTTTGGACTGTGGGAGGAAGCTGGAGTACCAGAGAGACCTCACACAGGGAGAACATGCAGACTCCACACAGAAAGATCCCGTGCCGAGCCGGGGCTCCAACCCAGAACCTTCTTGCTGTGAGGCAACAGTGCTGACCACTGCACCACCGTGCCGCCCACGAGAAAGTCTAAGTTAAAGAAGCAGGTTCGATGGTGTGTATGGCACTCGCCTGCTTGATGCCCGTGCCCTATTTTTACATTAGCTACTGTATAGACACGAACCTTGTAGCTCATTGGGTAACACGGACATCTTGTGTGCAAAGGGCCGTTTATTCGATCCCTGCTTCCTCTGAAGTCATTCAATCCCTCCATTAAAAGTTCCGAAAAATTCTGACGCAACAAGTTTTTAACACTGGAATCAAGCTAGTCAGTTAGCGGATGACCAGAAAATACTTGATATAGTTTATCTGAGGAGTTCAGGAACTACTCATCCCATGAGGCATTGCAGACGATCTATTTGTCCCGACATTTTCTTTTCAATAATGACATTTTGTGACAAACTGATCCTTTTTGTTGTCGCTAGTCAACTTCTCACTGATGTCAGTGATTGTATAATAGGGCTGGGCGATGTAGAAAAAATATCGGGATATTGAGAAGCCCTTTTATTTATAGATAAAGGGATATCACAACAAAACCAGGCCAGACTGAGTATATGTAACATATATAATATGTTGCCACAACCCAATGTATAACATCAAAATTATTAATTGTCAAAAAGTGAAATCAGCACGAAATCATGCTGCTTCTAACAGTTTTTTTGGGGAAAAATTGACTCAAAATAGCGGTGATGAGTTCAGTAAATGCATCCACCAATCGGATGCCACTGATGTTGCTGTTCCACAGGCTGCTCAGGATACAAACTCACTCTATACACGGAGTCCATTCACCATTATTTTTTCCAAACTAATGTGTGCAGAGGGACTCGGAGGTCATTCAGGTGCTACTTTCGTGAATATGCATGAAGGAGGATATTTGCATCGTGTTGGCCATGAATACAGACGAGTCAAAGACGAGCGAACAATGGCGCGAAAGTGCTGGAATGCAGCCCCTGACGGGTGAAACGTTTACTCCATCATTCCTTTTCAATTCCTTTGCATTGCTGTGGGAATGAAAACGCTTCACACTTCATGGCCACATGAAACACTTTCACAAGCTACCATTTTTGTTACGTAAGAAACATGTATAGTTTGCAAGGTCGGCCTGTTCCCGTCGTTGATGTACCTTCCGAGGATATGGATACGTGGGTGGAGTGTAAACCAGCCTTGTACTTCAGCCGACTGTCGGCACACATGGGACGTCCTGGACAGGCAGAGCCGCCCCTTGATTGTGTGTCACTCACTCAGCACCTGCCCGCCAGTCATAGTGTCCATATATAAGGAATGAAATGAGCTTTGGAGAAGCCAAATTATTTGCAAGTAAATTGCAGAGCCTTCACTCAGAGCATTACCCAGAGAACAGACGGGGAACAGTTGCCTGAGCTCCCATTGTTCCACAGCAGTAGTTTACTTGTTGAAATGTGAGAGGCTCATTAGACCTGGAGGTCCCTGATGAGACAGTTTAATTACATTCCATTGGGACTTGTAGTCGAGCTGCCATTTTAACTTTTATTAGCACTCTGAACCGGCAAAATCCTTTCGATTGTCACTGATTGTCTGTACAGCGGTGAAGGTCATGTGTACATCATCCATGGCGCTACAGGGCAGAGAGCTGTCGGTTTGGCTGAGGATTTGCTGGTGTGCATATTCATGTTCTTTAAATGGAGTGGACGCGTACTGATTGAAACATCTGACGCACGTTTGACTCCAAAATTCAGGTGCAACAACAACTTGGGCAAGTGATGATCTAGTGGGTCGAAAAAGATTGAGTTCTTAACATCCTGGTTGGGTTGAACCCTGAGCCCGGAATCCTCCAGGACCTCCCTCCAGATCACTTCCTAGAGAAAACAATTCCCATTTCCCTCCTCCTCGGAGTGATTTGTTTCCTCTTGGCCTAACTGTCTCTTTAGCATGCAGATGTGATTAACTAATGTCACCATGCAGGAGGGCTGATGCAGACCGTTCCTCTCTGCTGGAGTCACACAGACATTGCAATCCCGGGAAAATCAAATTATAGAGCCATTAATTTGTCTTGGTAATCCAGCCTGTCAGCCGCTCTGGAGAAGTAATCTCGCAGGACTGCGTTCATCAAGTGTGTGATGCCAGTAGAAGTGAAGCTTTATCTAATTAACAGGAGAGGGCAGAGTGGCAAGGATTTACATCTGGCCTGAATCACCTGGAACCATGGTGACGTATAGACGGGATTCTGAAATATAATCCTCCCAGATTACCCTTCAACGTGTCAGTCCCCAGCTTCCTCGGACGTTTTCTCACCCGCAAACACCCAGAAACGGCTTCAATAATGGAAGAGGTTGAAACGGATTCCACATTAAAGTCAAGCCACACGTGACTTGGTGTGTCTCAATCTGTGAACTGTAATTTCGTTTTCAGATTGTTGTTCTGTTTGTCTCATATATGACCTCTTCTTCTATATTACTTGGAAGATTTTTATACAACACTTGTGAGACTCATAAGTTTCATTTTAGACATATTTACAAAGTAGATTGTGTGTGTTGATTTCCTGACATGTAAATATGGAACTTATACATTCACACCTTGTGTTTTGGGGCTGTAACAGTAGAGACCCATGTTATGTTCTACGTTTGTTCGAGTAAATCCCCCCCCCCCCCCATTTCCAGCCTGCTATCAAGTAGCAATTAAAGCGACGGCTTGGAGGGTCGAGGCTTGAACTCGAAGCCTTGAAGGTGTGTGAACCAGCTAACTTGGGTTAAAAGATTTTTTTCACTAATTGAAGCGGGCTTGTATGAGGCAGTCATCCATAGTGCAGGTCTCGGCTTCAGTAGCTGTGGGTCAGCGCGTCTTTATGCACAGAAGCAGGCAGCATCTCTGGAGCTCAGTGTTGTACTGGCAAGGCTGTGGATGGTAGAGACTCTGCTTTTTATCCACCAAATACACTCCCACCTGAAAACACAAGTATCCATTTACATGTAGGCTATATTTGTACTTTTACTGTAGGACAGCCCTTTCATTAGGGTCGAGTTGTCAGCCACATTACTTCCTTGAATTCCTACACGGGTCGATTACTGTATTACTCCACATTATTGCTGTCTGACTCGAACAGCTGAAAGTAAAAAAGCAAAAACGTAATGGCATAAAAATATAGCATAACATTTAAAATGCTTTTTTCCCTCCACAGGTTCTGCTTTTACTGGCTCTCAGCTTAGCGCCACCCTGACCTGCATCTACAGAAGGTAAGACCCGTTAGTATGAATGACTAGATCATATCGATAAATCTGAAATGTCCCTTTTTATGGTTCTGCTCCCCTCTGCTACTGCCCTTTTTACAAATATTTACAGTTTGCATATCACCTTAAACCTAATATGCGTAGCCTAAGTGTGAGGGTGTTATTAAAATGTCAAACCAGACCGGAATATTGATGGAGGTGCACCTGGCTGCCCAAACACTGGGCTGGATTTGGATTCTGTGCGCCTGCCAACATGTTTTGATTGCATCCATCCTGCAAATGCTACCAGAGCTACGTGCTCTCCTGCACTTGAGCTTGACAAATTCACGAACCTTTCTTTCACGAAGGCCCACGTGGCCGGTGAGGCACGCAAGAGAAGCTCGCTTAGAACCGCGATACATTTTCACGCTGTATTTCTTTAAGAGAATGCATTCCGTCAGATTTTGTCAGACGGTTTACCTAGCACAACCTTTCTTCTATTTTTGTGAGAGAAAACATGACATTGCACCCATCCTTAATAATCTTCTTTTACAGATTAAGCA